>NW_022631028.1:1213474-1813474 GCF_010015895.1 Lontra canadensis
GAGAAGAGAAGAGAAGAGAAGAGAAGAGAAGAGAAGAGAAGAGAAGAGAAGAGAAGAGAAGGAGGGAGGGGAGGGGAGGGGAGGAGACGGGAGGAGAGGAGGGGAGAGGAAGGGAGGGGAGGAGAGGAGGGGAGAGGAAGGGAGGGGAAGGGAGGGGAGGAGAGGGGAGGAGAGGAGGGGAGGGGATGGAGAGAAAAGGGAAAGGGGAGGGGAACAGAAGGGGAGGGGAGGAGTGGGGAGAGGAGAAAAGAGGGGAGGGGAGGAGAGGGAAGAAAGAGAGAAAAAAGAAAAAAAGAGAAAAGAAACAACCGCAGAGAAGCCCACCACCACCACCACCACCACCACTGATCATTAAGTTCATGAAATTCACAACTTACAACTCACATGAAATTTGGAAACACAAATAAGTTGCCATTTCCCAAAAGAACACCCCCAAATCCTCCAAAGCCACTGAAATCATCTCATGCAGCACACATTGCTGGAAGTGTGGTTTGTCACATTAGCAATCCGGCCAACCAGTCACACACTGGAGAGTACCTGTGCTGTGAGAGGTTCCTGAGGAGCATGGAGATGGAGAGCCCACCAGGAGCTACAGCGCCATGCTAAGAAAGATCAGGGCTGGCCGTGGCTAAGGAGAGCTCAGCGTACAGGTAAAACTGTAAGCCATGGGGCTTTAACAGGGCGTGCTCACTCAGAAGGGACGGAAGGTCAAGGGTTAGTGCCCCAGAGCTGCTGTAACAAATGATCACAGTCACGATGGTTTAAAACAGCACCACTTTATTATTATAACTTATAGTCCTTGAGGTCAGAAGTCCATAAAGGGCCTTTGTGGGGCTAAAATCAAGGTGTTGGCCGAGCTGTACCTCGGGAGCTCTGTGACTCTCGGGGAACGCTGTCCTTTGCCTTTTCCCTTCTAGAGGCTGCCTGCCTGTCTCTCAGGTCACGACTGCCTCCCAGCCATGGCCTTGGTCCAATAGCCTTTTTATCACCCTAGCTTGTTCTGCGATTCTGACCTTTTGCTTCTCTCCTACAGTTGCAAGAATCCCTGGGATCACATCGAGCACACTCAGATAATTCAGGGAAATGCCCCCAGCTCAACATCCAGAACCCAATCACAAGGGCAAAGACTCTTTTGCCTGTAGACTCACATATTCACGGGCTCTGGGGACCGGGGTGCACACGTCTCTGGGGGACTAGCATTCCACCTCCCGCAGCCGGAGACTCGCTCCTGGAAATCATGACTATTTACGGAACAGCAAACCCCGGAATGGGAGAGATCTAGAACTAACTGCAGGGATGACTGCCTGGGAGTTACTGATGGTATTTTCAGTTCGAGGAGTATCTGAGTTCTAGTTAAGCTGCTGTGTTGAGAAGCGAAGTTTGGCTTTTTTCCCCTCTCTTCCTGCCTGTGATCTACTCCACAAGCTCAAGAGTGAGAAGCTATTTTAGGAGGAAGAAAAGACCTTTCGGCAGTTTAGAGACATATGCAGAAAGCATTGCCAGGCCCAGAATCCTATCGTTCTTATCATGCTGAAGTTCCAGAAGGAAACGGGCCTCTTCCCAAGGGCTCGGGGGCTTGTCTCCTGCCCCAAAAGGACTGTGGGCTCCCGTTCCCGACTGCGGGATAAATCTGGGCTCTGTATGCCCTCATGGAAGCTCTTACAGCTCCTAGTTCAGCCCCTTCTGGCCATTGAAAAGTCACAGCTCCATGTCTGATGACTTTATAGCTCTTTGGCAAAGCCAAGAAAGCCGGGAGGTCACACTCCCCTCCTGACTCAGGGTCAAAATAAGCAGCCTCTCCCTGACACATTGCTTGGAAGATGGCTGGCTTCAGCAGTTTGAGATAGACTGGAAAATTTATTGAAATGTGAAGGTCCACCGTGAATTTTCTCCTCCCCAGCTTCAAGCAGGCAGTCTGGCCCTTGGAATTTCCTTGCCTCGGGAGTTATTTGTCAAGGGTGACAGCGCAAACCCAATGATGAGGTGATGCCAGGGGTCACTGACAAAGTCTCAGGTCAAGTTCCCCACAGGAAAACCCTGAAATGAGAATTCATTTGCAAGTGATTTATTTAGGACGTGCTTCCGGGAGAAGCTGCTGAGGAAGGAGGGAAAGCAAGACAGGGAAGAGGGAAAGGGTAAATGGGTTGCAATGGCATGGAAAGTTGCCATGGGCGCCTGGGTGGCTCAGTGGGTTAAAGCCGCTACTTTCAGCTCAGGTCATGATCCCAGGGTCCTGGGATTGAGTCCCACATTGGGCTCTTTGCTCGGTGGAGAACCTGCTTCCCCCTCTCTCTCTCTGCCTGCCTCCTCTCTGCCTACTTGTGATCTGTCAAATAAATAAATAAAATCTTAAAAAAAAAAAAAAGAAAGAAAGAAAGAAAGAAAGTTGCCATGTCAGCCTGATCCCTTAGGGAGCACTGGGGAGGGGGAATTACACTTCAGAGTTTGTCCCGCCAAAAGCAAGGGAGCTGGGCTTTCATAACCCTGAGCTGGTCAGTCATTGGCTTTGAGCACCATTTCCAGCTCTCTGCAACTACCCTGAGCATAAACAGTGCCCAGCACAGAGGAGATGCTTAGAAGTATTTGTTGAATGCACTGATGAATGCCATGACTCTTGTCCTTGTCATTGCAACATTAAGTAAGATACGCAGTATGTAAAGCAGCCAGTACAGTCTGAGAGGGGGTGCATCCTCCCTCCTCGTGCACCATGAACATGGGCACTGCATGTGTGCCCAAGGCAGGTCAAGTACACGCTATGTCCTTATATATGAAGCACGTGCTGCCACTCCGTAACCATCACCCCTATTCTTACTGTCATTTCTCTGCAGCTCAATACGGGTGGGACAATGCAAGGGAAGGATACAAAAGTGGACATCCTACGCTGGAATTTGTCCAAAAAAGAAGAGGATAGCAAAAATGGGGGAAGGGCAAGGAGATCCGGAGGATAAATGTGGCCTCTTTGCACCTGAGACTCAATCGTCCTCCACCAATCACCTTGGAAATGGAGCCCAGCCCCGCAATCAGACAAACCTGAGCTGGAAAGACCACTCCAGCCTTTATTAGGTCAGTGGCCTTGGTGGAGTAGGTCTCGGTTTCCTCGTTGGTAAAAAGGGGGTTGATTAGTCGCCTTCTCCCGTGGTTTTTCTGAGGAATGAATGAGTTCGTGAGCAAGGAAATGTTTCTACTGTCCCTCACCAAGAGTACTCCTTCCTTGCTATGGCTTTCCCTATTTGGCTTTTGGTACCTTCATGACCTTCCCTCTGTCCAAATTATTTATTCATTCGCTCAGTTAATATGTATTGAGTTCTGACTCCATGCCAGGTGCCAGAGGAGGTCTGGGAAACACAGTGGAATTAAGACAGGTATTTATGGACGGACTGTTACCACGGGTAATCATAAAGCATTCATTATTTCCCACAGATAAGCTTTGATTCCAAGTGTTTTATATACACGATGTCATTTAATATCCTCACAGCATCTCCAGGAGGTTGGTCCTTTTGTGCTCCTCATTAGACGGCCAGGATCTGAGGGGCTAACTTACTCACACCAGGTCACACCACCGACGGCAGAGCTGGGGATTGAACCCCAGGAAGGCTGGGTCTAGAGCTCTTCTGTTCCATCACAAAAAGATATGCTATAAACCCCCCAGGGCTTTTCCAGGGTGTTGGGTTGATCTCCCCTGTGTGACATGAACTTGCCAAGCAGCCTCTAAGCCTAAAGTTCAGGAGTACTCAGCTCTCAACAAACCCAATGCAATTTGACGGCTTTCGGGGGATAACAAATTCTCCTCCTCCTAGACCAAAGTTGTGACAAATCTAATTGAATCCTGGAAGCTGCATGATTGCTTGTGATTTGCCCAGGATGAACGGCTCTGCTTGTCTTCATTTCAAAAAGCATTGCTTCCTGCCTGTGGCACACGGCCCTAGAGAATACAGATTCTCTCCCCAGAAAATCAGCGAAAACTCATTTCCAAAATATTTCCAACAATCCTCCAACCCACAAGCCAAGCCAAATGAAATTAAATTTCAACTTTTCTTGGAGGGGAGTCTTTTTTAAAGAGTGAGCAATAGACTCATGTTTCATTTCAAATCCCCAAACAGGAAGGCTACTGATCTCGGGAAGTGTAAAGATTAATATTTCTGAAGAGGATACGTGAAGGGAAATACCGAGGCCATTACAAGTGACATCCAACAAAGAGATGTAACTACTTAATAAGTTGAAGGAACCACTAATATAGGAGAAAATAAGAAATGGAAGACCAGAATGTGTGTACGTATATATGTACACATGTAGTAGACGTATGCATACACTCATGTGTGTTCGTGCACGTGGTTACAGCTGTGTGTGTACCCACATAGAGATAACCGTAGACACATATATACACCCATTTGTGTGTGTGGGGAGAGAGAGAAATTTTACTTGGAAAAACGTCTCCCTCAAATTATATTTTTACTAGGCCGGAGGACTAGGCCCAACCCATTTCCAAAGTGTGCATGTCTCTTCTCAGCCCCCTTTAAAACCTAAAAAATCAGGCAGATGATGAAAAATAAAGGTAGAAGACTGAATCTGCAGAGACACATGGCGCTGGGAGCTGGCAGTTGTTATCAAGAGGGAAGAACTCTTTTCTGGAACATCTCGGGAACCAGACATGGTGGGACAAAATCAGGTTAGACTTGATGCCTCTATTCCCCTGAAATGCACAGCACAGAACTTAACTATAGGCAAACCTTCAAAAAAGCTGAAATTCTCTTTCTCTTGAGAGAAAAATCTTTGCCTCCAGGGCTTCTGACTGAATTCTGGCATAGATCAACTCTGTGGGAAAGCTAAGGGGGCCACTCTATCCTAGCGAGTTTGTAAGAATCAAATGAGTTTCTATGTATAAGATGTTTAAAGGAGGGCCTGGCCCCTGGTAGATGCTACAGATGAGTTAGGAATGGAAGATTTCCATTTTAATAAGACCATTTGGACCATGGGGTGGGTAGAGGGTGGAAGGATTGGACATGAGGGCAGGAAGATCCACTAGGAAATTGTGACAGGAATCCTGGAGAAGGACAGTAGTGGCCTCGCTCACTGGCTGGTTCAAGATGGAGAGGAGGAGGGCACCTTGGGTGAATTTAGGAGGTAAAAGTGACAGGGTATGGCAATAGTTGACTTAGATTCAAGAAGCGATTGGAAACACCACGAGCAATGTCAAGGATGTTCAAGCGAATGAAAGGATCGCGGTGCCACTTACTAAGATGGGAAACGGGAGTGGTGGATTGGTTGGAAAATTCAGGCTTCATGACCCATGGCCTTCAGTTATTGTTCAGGTCAGGAGACTTCTAAGTGGCTGCAGAACCAAGTTTCTGAGTGTGGGTTTTGAAATCTTGAGGATCTGGCTTCAAATCCTGACTCTGCTATCTGTTGGCTCTGTGCCCTTGGAGATATCAGTAAGCATCTCTGTGCCTCAGTTCCCTCATCCAGAAAATGAGATGATAACAAAAATCTACCTCATAGTGTTATAGGACTTCAGTCTTTATGTAGGGTACCTGGCATGGAGTCTGGCATGTGGAAATGTTCTCTATACATTCAAGTCCTGGTATCTTTACGTGATTATTGACGACGTCACTGTGCACTGAGCATCTGAATGGGCTCAGGTGACCTGAGTCCCTCTTAAATGATCGCATCCCCATGCTAGGGGGCAGGCAGCCATTTCAGGCTTTGGTGGCCTTCTCTGTCCCTTCTCACTGACATTTCTCCTTCCTCATTGACCCTCCATGCCACAGTTTTAACCTTACTTCCTCTGGGCAGCCTGCCCTGGAACCCCCAGCCTCATACTAGGTGAGGAATGTTTGCTCTGATACTCTGGCCTTTTTCTTTGTATCATCATCACAAATGTATTTATATGTATGTGTATATAAATCATATACGTATGTATATCACATATATAGTATATATGATAGGATACATAATTATTATATACACATATATGTGTGGGTTGAGAAAGAAGAATATTAAATCATTTAATGTCCATCTCCTCAAACTAGACTCTAGTCTAGTCTAGTCTAGTCCCATCATGCCAGGAACCATTATACAATCACATTCCCAGTGCCCGGTCTAGGAATTGGTATGAAACTAGAGCTTGATAAATCATTGTAGAATGAAGAATTGTATGATGGCATTTAAATTATTGTATACAAACTTACTCTGAATGGTCCTCTCCCCATCTCCAATCTTTGTTGTTATTTCCTGGCTGTTTTCTCAGTGAAGAAATGAGCCCTCGGGCCCCCAGGGCTCATAAGGTGCTTTTTCGGGCTTTCAGATGCTTCTGTCTCACAATTATTCAGATCTCAGATTAAAGTTTCAGCTCTGCCCCTTACCAGCTGTGTGACCTTGGGCAAGCAACTTCACCTCTCTGAGATTTAATTTTTTTTTTTTATAAAATAGAGATAATAACTCTTCCTATGTTGTAGAGATGTGAAAATCAAGTGAGAGCAGGTGTGTGAAGTTCTTTGCACAAGGCCTGGTCTAGCCAAGTGTTCCAGGTGAGTTACTACTACTAATATTATCATGAGGATCTCTGTATTCAATTCCAATTCTAATCTCAGTGAAAAGACCTCATCGCTCCCCCTCCTCACAGATCCACTATATTTACAGAAAAAGCTTCCCTGCTTTTCGCTATCATTTCCTCCAGCTCTTTTAAATAACAAGTGCAGACAAGTCTCTAAAAATGGGTCGATAAGGAAAGAAATGTTTACCTGAGTCTCACGCAATCCTTCAGTTCACAGGAAAAGCCAAGGTGGGGACAGAAGATGATCGCCCCACAGCACATTATATATTTACTGATGCAATTAGACCACCTTCCCCAACTTTGTTCCAAAGTTTCTATTAATGGAATCTTGAAGTGTTTTTATTTTTGTTTTTGTGTTTTTAATCACCGGGAAAAGGGTGAAGACGGCTCTCTGGCAAATGAGGATGAGATGGGCTCCCTTAACCCCCAAGAATAAACAATGTTTTCATTTCCAGGTCATTAGTACATAGATGCTCTTGTCCCCCTCCCCAGATCCTCCTGTATCCGGCCCGAGCCTTCCCCCAGCTTCTGCGGGGACTGACTCTTTATGCCCACACTTGTGCCTATCTCCAGAGACCTGTCCTTGGACGATGATCTGCTTAGTCTAAAGATGCCTGGGAGGGACGACCCCACTCCTGAGGACAGCCTGTGTCCAAGGACTGACTGATAGCGGAACAGAAAAGCCCAGGTCCCTGGCCTCTAGGGAGGAGCCCCTCTGAGGTGTTAACTCACACTCCAGAGCTGGATGGATCAGGCTGAACTTCATCTGACACACCCATCTCCACTCACCTATGTTCCTTTCTAGGGAGGAGCCCCTCTGAGGTGTTAACTCACACTCCAGAGCTGGATGGATCAGGCTGAACTTCATCTGACACACCCATCTCCACTCACCTATGTTCCTTCCGTCTCCAAGAGGCCACTCCATTCCTTGGCTTGCCTCTCCTTTCTCCATCTTTAGAGCCAGCAGCATCAGGCTGGGTCTTCCTCACACTGCATCTCTCTGGTTCTCTCTATCTTTCTGCTTCTCTCCTCCACTCATAAGAATGTGTGACTCCAGGGGGCTCACCTAGATAATTCAGAATAATGTCTCCACCTTAAGGTCAGTCGATTAGTACCTCTGATTCCATCTGTTAATTCCCCTTTGCCATGCCATCTAACTCATCCACAGGTTCCAAGAATTAGGACGTGAATATCTTTGAGGGCCATTGTTCTGTCCCCTACAGACACCATTCAAGGCCCATCGTGATCTGATCCTTCTTTCCCTTGAATCATCTTCATATCCCTTGTGTTCTCACCAAGCAAAAACATCCACCCTCCCCCAGAAATGCCATTCATCCCAACAAATATGATGAAAGTTCTCCTATGCTCTCCAGTCCCAGGGAAATAAAGCTGATTTAGAGCAGGCCTCTTCCTGGAGGACTTCTCGGTGTCTTTGCTTTCAAATGCTCCTTCTTCCAGAAATGGCATTTCAAATTCCTCCCACAGTCCAACTTAAGTACACCTAACTTCTTCTTACTCCAAAAATTCTGTTCAAATACTGCTTTATCCATGAGACAGTGCCTGAAATCGCTCCAGCTGTCAGCTGGTGACCATAGGTCAGGATGGAACATTTGGCCACGGCTCCAAAGATGTTTCCAGCCACAACCGGGAGTCCCCTCTGGTGACTCCACGAGGGAGGGGGTGTTCATGTTCTGGGGTACAGATCAGGATATAGACTCTGAAGTCAGGGGCCAGGGGCTGAACCTACAAGAAGTGGATTTACCATCTAAGAACAAGACATTTTTTTCTCCTTTCCTCTATTCTCTCTGTATACACGTGAAGAAAGAGGTGGAAGCCAGGGTCAATGAAAAGAGTAAGATATTTATTTTGCTTCATTTCACCTTGTTTATTTCCTTCTTTTTGCCCTTGCAGCTGAAATGGACCTTACCAATAATCCTCATCCTTATGTTTTACCCATGCCCTTTCAGGATCTTTCTTAGATGGTGAGTAGAGCATCCATCTAGGGTCTATGAACACAGGGTAGTGTCACAACAATGCCAAGGACATTATGATGGTGATAAATGAACTTAAACTCAAAGGAAATCAGGGACCCTCCAAGGAGGACAGTTGAAAAATAAAACCATCCTTTCCAGTGTGATTTATTTAAACCCATTTATGGTAAGATATTACAGGGCAAACAGGCCACACTGAGGGGTGTATCTCTCAGGGAAGTTCAACACTGACAAGGGCAAGAGGGTGTTGATACAGCAAGGCTTCCAAATGCAACGACTTCTTCCGCTACTAAAGTAAGAAACAGGGAACTCACACAACACTAGAGGGAAAACAACTTCCTAGCTTTTTAGACTTTCTAAGATGCTGCAAAATATACACAAAGTCATGGTTTTTTGCACTTTTTGATGATTTAAAGGATTTTTCCAGGGGAATTTTGACTCTACACAATTTTTGCCTTATGCGCTGACTTAAAACACTAACTCCTACATAAGACATGACTCTACTCTTAAGTCCCTTACCACCTGAGGCCTCAGGAATCATTCATATTGTATGAGTTTCTTGAAAGGCTCTGATTCTAATGGAAACTGGTCTCACTAAATCCTAGTATTCGTGTTTGCTTTTAACAACTCGCACCTTGGTTTCCAGTGTAGGAGCTTTTTCCAGACTCACTTCAGCGTCTTTTACCAGGTGGGCCTCAGCCCCAAGGAGCTTAAGGTCAGATGAGCTTTGAAGTTTAATTATTAAAGCAGCAATTATACAACTGCAAAGAGTAAAATTGGAAATAAACCCAACAGCTGATGGTGGGGTGAGCTTGAGAGGAGTTCTGAGGACTGGGAGGACCCAGAGCCATGAACGCTACCAAGCAGTCCAACCAGGGGTTGCATGACCAAATGAGAAGTAACACGGTGTGCTTTAGAAAATAACCAAATGAGTCTTTCTTTTTATTATTTCCATCTTTCAGCAAAAGAACAGAGGTAATTCTAAAATATTGTCTGGCCATTGGAAGAGAGACAATGACCCCAGGAAGCAGGAAACATCAATTTCAGGATCATCTTTCAGTTCAGTGGAAAGGCAACTGGGAAGGCAGGGAGAGGGTGGTCTTGACAGATAACGTCATCTTCCCATTTAAACAGAGAAGAGAAGAGGCTTTCCTTCCAGTGTGTTCCATGGAGCGTCCACTATAGAAAGTATAAAAGGGTTTTGTAGACAAGTCTGGCCCTCCAAGTTTCCCTGGGAAGTTCACAGCATATATTAGCATATTAAAGGCTCTGAGAAGTCCTGTAGTAAAGAAACTTTGCTTCAACTCAGTATTTCCCAAACATTCTTGAGCACAGATACCTCTTTTGGTGAAACATTAAAGTGTGTCACACTTTGAGAAAACTGAACAACTTCCTGTCAGCTCTGTGAGGGTAAAGGCTGCGCCCATTTGTTCACGCTGTACCTGGCACAGTGAAACAAGGTAGTGGCAAACTATTTCCAGTTTTCCGAATGCAGCCCATGGTTTTCACATTTTAAGTAGTTGGGAAAAAATCACAAACAATTATTGCGTGACATGTGAAAGTTCGATAAAATTCAAATTCCAGTGCCCATAAAAAGTTTTTTTGGAATGTTGCCACGATCACTTGTTTGTGTATGGCTTTTGAATTATAATAACAGAGTTGAGGAATTGTGATAAAGACCAGAATGGCCTACAAAGCCTAAAATCCGTAACCCTTTAGACTCTTATGGGAAATATTGAATCTAAAATACTTAACCGTTGGGTCTTTTAAGGAAAGTTTTATAGACCCCTTTGGAGCAGGCAGTTCAAAAGTGCAAATGAATGGAAGTCTATTCTTGCCACTTCTGTACCAAGCCATCGCGTTTTCCGGCTGGTTCTGGAATGGGGCCTTCCTTTTTTTTATTGGTCTTAATGATCTTCTTTTCTGATCTCTGCTATAGCTCCGTATTGACTTGAGCTGAGCAACTGCTCCAATTCCAGGTCTCTCCAAGCCTCAAACTGTCCCCATTTTGCTTCATGAGAATATTTTCCAGGCAGTTAATCTCAGGTGCAATGTCAGGAATAAGAGAAGAAAGAAATGCAACAGGGGAGGTGGGTATTAAAATTTGGATGGCTTTGGCTAAGACATTAGGCTTACAAAAGCATTATCCACCATTTTCAGGGAAGGTAAGGGATGAACATGGGTAAGAGGAGGAAAGATGCAAAAGGGCACTTTTGACTTATTTGTAAATATTTTTGATGGATTTTGTAAATATTTTGATGGAATATTTTGGTGGAATATTTTTGATCCGCCCACTGAGAAAAGACCCAGAACATGAATCCTTGTTGCTGTAACTCAAACTGAAGAAGCAACACACGGCATGAGAGTCAGAAAAGTCAGAATGAGCATGGCTCAGTCCATTAAGCATTTGCCTTGGGCTCAGGTCATGATCCCAGGATCCTGGGAATGAGCCTGACATCGGGCTCCCTGCTCAGTGGGGAGCCTGTTTCTCCCTCTCCCTCTGCCCCTCTCCTCCTGCTAATGTTTTCTTTCTCTCTCTCTCTCTCTCTCTCTCTCTCTCTCTGTGTGTGTGTGTGTGTGTCTCAAATAAATAAAATAAAATCTTTTTTTTAAAAAAAGAGCATGGTTTGAATCCTGGCTCTGCCACTTAAATTCCATGTAACCTTAGGCAACAGACTTAAATCATCTGGGAAAGGGACAAAATAGTGTCATGGTGAGAGGGTAAATAAGATGGTTTTTACTTAATAACCATCATTATAAGACTTAAGTCTCTGAATCCTCACCGCCACCCTGAAGAAGAAACTATGTTTATCATCCCTATTTTACAAGTAAGAAGACTGAGAGAGAGAGGTGAAGTATTGGACCCTGAATTTAACCCCAGAAAGTCTTAGGGCACCTGGGGGGTGCAGTCGGTTAAGCATCTGACTCTTGCTTTCAGCTCAGGTCATGATTTCAGGGTCATGGGGTCGAGCCCCTGATCAGGCCTCTGGCTCAGTGGGACATCTGCTGGGGAATCTCTCTCTCCCTTGTCCCCTGCTTCTCCCCCCACTCACATGCTCACACTTTCTCTCTCTGTTCCTCCCCCCCTACCCCCGCAAATAAATAAATCTTTAAAAATAAGAAAATAAAATATACCCAGAAAGTCTAGTCAGAGCTTCTATGCCCATAATCCCCGGACTCATATAGGCTGGTACAATGACAAACAATGGATAAATATCAGTTTTCAAATGCCTCTTAAAATTTAAAAAACAAGGGCGCCTGGGTGGCTCAGTGGGTTAAAGCCTCTGCCTTCAGCTCAAGTCATGATCTCAGGGTCCTGGGATCAAGCCCCACATCGGGCTCTCTGCTCAGCAGGGAGCCTGCTTCCCTCTCTCTCTCTCTGCCTGTCTCTCTGCCTACTTGTGATCTCTGTCTGTCAAATAATTAAATAAAATCTTTAAAAAAATTTTAAAAACAAGAAAAACATGTTAGTAGACTTGTATTTTCAATACTTGTATGAAACACAGGGCCTCTGGAATCAGACCTACTTAACACTCCAATTCTTCGTCCACTATTTTCTAACAGGAACCCATGAATATTTATGTGTAGACTGGGCATGCTCTTGCCCTCCCCAATGTCAGGGTCATCTGTAAAATGAAGATAATGGTGCCTACCTCACGGTGTTGCTTAAGCCTGAGACAATGCCATCAGAGTTCCTATCGAGAGTCTGGAATATGGTCACGCACACTGTCTCATCTGTGACCTTGAAGAGCCTGCCATGACTTCTCTGCTCATGAAACCCTGTTCCTTCTTCCAGATCCAACTCAATCCCACTCCGCAGATTCCCCTGGGTCCCTTGTTGGAGTTCTGCCTCCCTTGGGTTATGGAGGGAGCCTGGTGTGGCCCTGCTTCCCCAGCTCCAGTGAGTTCCGGGGTCAGCAGTGATGACTGCCTCACCTCAGATTGGAGTGCACAAGATCCAACCTGAAAACACCATCAACGGGCATAACTGGATCTCTCCGTTTCCCTAAGGAGTCTGCCAATTGTTCAGCCACAACCGTTTGATATTTTAATGCAAGGACATGAGTCCTTCCTCTGCTCATCCCCTCTAACAATCACTCAGGATCACAGGGGCCAGCGGACCTCCCCCACCTCTCTCCACCACCTCCACCGTCCTCTTGGATCCCCCATGCCAGCCCTCCTTCTCCTCAAACTTGCTGATTCGTGTTTGTTATTCTTTTGGCCAGGAAGGTCCTTCCTCTCCTTACTCTTCACCTGACTCACTCTTCTGCATCCTTCAAGGAACCCCTGTGACAAGGTCACCTGCCTCCTCAGGCTGCCCTCACGGCACCAGCACACTTGTGCAACCCCGTGCATACATGGCGTCTCTTGCCTGTCTCTCCCCCTTAGATCAGCACTGCCCAAGAGAACCAAAATGCAGGTCAGAGATGTCATTTTAAATGGTCTTGCAGCCACATTTTTAAAAATGAAAAGATGCGGATTAATTTTATTCACATAGCCTATTTAACCCAATATCCAAATATGACCGTTTCAACATACTGATATAAAAAGTTACTAAAGGTGTGTTTTTCTCCCTTTTTTTTTTTATACTAAGTCTTCAAAATCCAGTATGTAGTTTATACCTACAGCACAACTCAGTTTGGGCCAGCCACATGACAGGTGCTCAATAGCCACATGTGGCTTGTGGCTCTCACAGTGGACGGCTCGGCGCCAGACTGTAAGCCCCCTGAGGGCCGAGAACACGGGTTCTCACTGCAGTATCCACAGCAGCAATCTAGGCTTGGCGCAAAGTAAGAGCCAAACAAACATTTGGTTAAAAAAAAAAAAAAAATACACGGGGGAACACCTGGGTGGCTCAGTGGGTTAAGCCTGCTTCCCCTGAGCCTTCAGCTCAGGTCATGATCCCAGGGTCCTGGGATCGAGTCCCACATCGGGCTCCTTGCTCAGTGGGGAGCCTGCTTCTCTCTCTGCCTCTGCCTGCTTGTGTTCTCCCTCTCTCTCTCTCTGAGACAAATAAATAAATAAATAAAATCTTTTTTTTTAAAAAAAGAGTATAAAAAGATCAAATTTAAAAAAATAATTAAAAAATTAAAAAATATAAAAAGGTTGTTGGTACAGAGCAAGAAGTGGAGGCCCAGGGAGAGGAAGTGACTGACCCCAGGTCACAGAACTAATGAGTAATAACCCACTGCTGGCCCCCAGCTGGAGCCGGATGGCCCCAGTGCCTGCTGGAAACTGTAGGCATCTCTCAGTCAGTCCTTCCCTCTGGGTTCCCACCCACGCCCAGAGGTCATCCCAGAGCATCTTTATTAAAAACGTCACCTTGAAAGACAGAAGTTTGATTTTGTGAGAAAAGTTTTCTATTACCTTATAAATCCTAGAGCCGGGTAGGGATTCTGTAAGCGGCGTTAGCGCGCCCTGCTCTTCCTGCCACAGATGTTATTTCGAAGCTCTCTGTACAGCTACGGTATTACCGGCGAAGATTTCCTTCAGGATTCAGCCTTCAGTTTCTCTAGATGAGGCTGCGGAGTGAGTCAGGGCGAGCACCACCTCCCCAGGCTGGAGGGGGGTGGGGCAGGCATGGGGATCCGTGGGCAGGGGGGAGGGGGCTGGGCTGGCAAATCGGTGGGCACAGCTCACCCTCCCGACCTTGTTCCCTCCGAAAAATCCAAGTTCGGGTAGGCCTGAGAAGTCATTCTCCTTCAGAAGGTTGCATTGTAAGTGAAGGGACAGTCGTTGCCCCCAAAAAAAGGAAATTATAAGACGCAAAAAATACGAACTCAGAATATGTTTGTAAGTAGAATAGAGAGAGTGACACAACGATATCACAATACAATCCCATTGACGTTATGAAATTTATTTTTCAGGACAACCAGGTGGCTCAGTTGGTAAGTGTCTGCCTTCAGCTCAGGTCATGATCCTAGGGTCCTGAGATTGAGCCCTGCAGCAGGCTCCTTGCTCAGCAGGGAGCCTGCTTCTCCCTCTCCCACTCTCCCTGCTTGTTTTCCCTCTCTCGCTGTATCTCTGTCAAATAAATAAATAAAATCTTTAAAAATAAATAAATAAAATAAAGTTTATTTTTCACTTGCATATGTTATAAGAAAGAGATCCAGAAGATGATTTTCTGAAATATTATAGCTCTCATTGGGGGGTAAAAAGTATGAATGATGTTTTATTTTCTTTACTCATGGTTGAATCATCTTCAATGAATGCATTATATGTGTAAAAAGGAGAAAGTGAAAATTTTAAAGGAAACAAGTCTATGCACACATATATACATTCCCATCTGATCCCAAATGTCAATGATATTTAAGTGCTAATTATTTTTGGAAGTTCCCATGAAACTCATTGTTGCTTTAGCTTTTAAGTAATAACTTTGCCCCTTCCATGCTCAAATAAGTGTCAGGGACAGAAAACCAGTCCTCCAGGCTTGCAAACAGCTGAGGAATGCAGCCTCCCCTGGTGTGTAAACAGAAACCAGCACCCACCTACAGCTGCCTGGGGGTGGCCGTTGCCTCCAGAAACCAGGGTGTGGGAGTCGGAGGCTAGTCCTGAGAGATTTGGCACAGATGCTAGAAGTCTTCTCAGGAATCCAGGCTTATTAACTAGGAAACTGGGGAGCTGCCCATCTTTCTTCTGTGTTGGTGATGACTCATTCAAAGAGCCATTGGCCCACAGCAGAATGGGGATCAGGGCCCAGAGAGAAGGGATGTTTCCAAACCTGTTAAGAGTTTCATTTTCCCTGCCTGGGGGCTGCCTCCCCAGGCACAGTCTTAGATCCCTGGTTCTCAACCAGGTAGATTTTGCCCTCAGGGAGACATCAGGCAATGTCTGAAGATATCTCAACATCCTACAATGCCAGGAAGGCCGTCTACAACAAAAAATCCCTCAGCCCCTTCATGTCAATGGTGCAAGGTGGGTAAACCCTGCCTTAAGACAATGAAGGAAATTATTTGACTGTTTTGAAGGAAGGTATGTGTTTTGCTGAAGTGAGTCAGATCACCCGCTGACACCTGGCTGTGTTCTCCATGGCCTGCAGGCCAGCGGAGGATCTGGGCTTGTTTATCTCTAGAAATCATTGTCATGTTTTGAATATTTTGATTATACCGCCTATCTCTGTGCATTGGCCTGGAGAAAAATAGGCATGGAACATGAGCTTCCTTCCACATGCCAGCTCCAATCCACTGATGGGGGACTGCCAGGTTGGGTTCTCTGGAAGCAGATCTTGAGATGGGGTCTGGGTATGAGATGTTTATTAGGGATCAAAACCCATGACAAGAAGGCAAAGAAGCCGGATGGGACAGAGGGAGAAGACAAAGCACAAACCAAGCCAGACAAATCTCTGGCCAACCTGGGGGTCCAAGGGTGGGAGGCTCTGTGGCTGGTCTTTCCCATTGGAGCTGTCTGACAGTGCACTGAAACTGAAACTGAAACTGACCACCCACTCTCCCAGCCACGCACCCTTGGCAGAGTCACTAGGTAAATGCTGCCCCGGAAAGGGCATGACTTCCAAGCATGGGGTGCTCTACAGCTGAGGCTGACCTCAAAGATGCTGACAGCTGGACAGTCTGCTCACCACACTCCCTGCAGCTGGACAGCAACTCCTCACTTAAGAGGGAACTGGGAGTGGGAGGCACATTTCCACGTCTATCACGGGGTGCATCCACTCTCGGCACAAAGGCGTGCTGCAGTCCATGAGCAATGTCTACCTTGGTCCAAGCACAGAACAAACAGCAAGACCTATGCCAGGTGTTTGGTGGCCCAGCATTATAAACGGGGACTGATGGCTAAGGCTGATAATTGCAGTATCATGATGGTACTTGAAAATAAACAGGGTCTGGAAGAAAACCCAAAACCGTATGTGTCAAACGGGGAGTGGAACCTGCCTGCCATCTAGTTAACTATCGATTGGGCTGGATTAAAAAGGGGAACATTCCTTTGGTTTCTGATATGAAATTTCACCTTCCTTTGTTTTTTCCACATTCTCTCACTAAGTATGCACTGTGTGCCAAGCACAGGGCTTGACGCTGGAACACAACAGAGAAGAGCGAGCCATAGTAATGGATAATTTCAGTCCTGAAATTGTTGAGTTTGCCCTTCTTGCCTGATGAATTTGGCTTTGACCCAATTAATTAGGTCTGTGCCACCAGCTCCATGGGCTCCTTAGGTCTCTTCGGCTGAGCCAGGGGAGCCCAGTACTACAATAATGAAGCCTTTGGGGTTCTACCTAACCCTCTGCTATGCCTCTATTAGCTTTGACCTTAGAAGTCAAGTAAGAAGGGTTTACTGCCATAGCTACAGCATTTCTTGGTCTAGATTAAAACAACTGAATTCTGCCTTGGAAGGAGAGAATAAATGTGCTGGTAGGGAATAGTCTGAGGGTCCAGCATATTGTGTGAGCCAGAAAGTTCACAGAACTAATAACAGCAACAGTGCAAGTGGCTAGGAATAGTACTCATAGTAGTAGTTATAATTACAATAAATATAATTGATGACCTATCTCAAACACTATGTATCCAATGTTTTAATAATCGTTTTATTTAAGTGGAGTAGAGACTTCCATATGGACCTCTTGAAACTAAAAGCATGAGAGAGGTAACGCACTCAACCGATAGTTTTTGTCCTCAAGTCTTGCCTACAATCAGGTAGGTTGGTGTCTCTTGAGACACGGCATAATGCCAACAGAAGCTTGTCCAATAAACACAAATTAAATTTGTTTTAGATCCCATGGAGTCCCTGGACTGGCCCTCTAGTCATGTGTCCTAGCAAGCAATGTTTGTAATACATCAAGAACATAATAAAACTGCCAATTTTTCTTACTTAAAGCCATCCACAGTGAGTTTATATGACGAGCTACCACAGTGAGATACAGTTAATTACATTCCCAGGTAATTTTGATCCAAAAGGGATCATTTTGCTTTTTCCAACTGAAAATAAATCATTTATTATAGATGAAGGAACGTAATTTTGGAACTGGATGAAATATAAGTTAACAATAATGAATGGAAGCAATTATGCAGATGGTATGGTTCATAATACGTTCCTTATCAGCTCTTGAGAATACGCCTGTTTCCTCTGAGGGGATTTCTGAATGAGGGAAAAACATGTTTCTGAATTATTTAGCTTAGATTTCACACTGTCAGCCAAATTGCCTCTTTGCTGCAATAAAAGAACTCTAATAATTATTGTTACTGCACAAAGGAAAGAGTTGCCTGGTAGGTAGTGAGTTCCCCGTCATGAAGATATTTAAGCAAACCCACTGTCAATGCTGAACATGTCGTAGAGTAAATTCTTCTCAATTAGTCTATCAGATAAGGATTTGACTAGACTATTTTGAGAGTAATTTATTTAATAAGGGTTTGTTAGGCCCTTCTCTTGGGCCAGGTGCAATGGAATGGAACTTTGCGCGGGTCATAGGTCTTATCTTCAAGCAAAATACAGTACACTAATCTTGTTTAGCTCTGAGGTTCTACAGCTTCGTCTTCATGAGATTTCTATCAGCTCTCAGCTCTCTCTTTGTCACCTTTTTAATGTTTCCTTGGTCTCAAAAAATTCTTTTTTAAAGAGAGATAGAGAGTGCATGTGTGCATGTACAGTAGCAAGGTGAGAAGAGGGAGAGGAAGAATCTTTAGCTGTCACCCCTGGTCTCAATTTTTAAATGACACCTATTTGTGTGTTTTTGTTTTTTGTTTTTTGTTTTAATATAGAAAGAAATAGGGATGCCTGGGTGACTCAGTCAGTTAAGCTTCCGACTTTTGATTTGGCTCAGGTCAGGGTCTCAGGGTCTTGACATCCAGCTCCCAGTCGGTCTCCGGGCTCAGCTGGGCGTCTGCTTGAGATTCTCCCTCTCCCTCTGCCCTTCCTCCTGCTCACACGTGCTGTCTCTCTAATAAATAAATAAAATCTTAAAAATAAATACATAAACCTACAGAGAAATATAAAAAAGAGTATCCCATCTTCTTTCTGGTATCAGGTACTGCTGTGTAGTAAACTAGGAGCTCTGAACAGCAGTCACTGACTGTTGTAGCTCACATGTGTGAGGGTCGGCTAAAGCCTGGCTGATCGAGGCTGTCCTCAGCTGGGCAGTTCCGCTCCTGCAGGCCAGACTCCCGCATCTCTTGGCTGGGGCAGCTTCCGATGGTGGGTAGATAAGGCATGGAGGGAGTCACTGATCACCTGCTAAGAACTGTTTCCCTCCGAACCGCAAGAGAACTGCAGACCCTGGGAGAGCCTGACTGCATCGTGCTGAGAGAGGCAGGATCCCACTCTTGGGGACCAGGCTCCCTGGGCTCCCCACCGCCAGAGAGAGCAGGACATTACCCAACAAGGGGGTGTCAGATCTTCTGGATGCCCAGAGGACTGCAGAAGCATGCAAAGCATATGGGTTAAGGCTCCTCTGTCCCATTGTCACTGTAAGGGCCTGCTTAGCCAGAGCGATTCCATCCGGTTAAACAGTGATTTTGTTGTTTATGCAGTAAAACTTAAACTGACCCTGCCCCCCACCCCCCACACCAGGGAACTTACTTAAAAGCAAGTCTGGGAAACCAGTCCCAGGTAACAAAGCCCAAATACAAGGGCAGGTCAGGCCAGGTGGAGACATCCAATCAGTGGGGCGTGCATACTGTCTCCCTAGCTACCAAGGAGTGTGGGTCCTGCCTTTTGGGCGCCAGTTCTGACCAAGGTGATAGGCTGGTTCAAATATCTACTAGGGTAAGTTGTAATTCAATTGGTCACTTATGTGTGTGACCTAACATGACTGTGCAGCTTTCTCTGTGTGTTACAATCTCATTGGCCACCTGTGCGTGGCCAGGCCCAACCACATGGCCTTTGCCCTTAAAATAGCTAGTCCGTAAGGCAGAGAGGGGTCGTCTCTTTGTAAGAGACGGCCCTGACCAGTCAGTTTGAGTCTCGATGCTTGGCGCGAAATAAAGCTTTGCTTGACCTTCACTTTGTATCGGTCTCGCTCCTTTGATCACGGACCCATTATTGGGGGACCTAACAGTCACGAGGCGGCCCACTGCTGCTAGACCTTCAGCCCACAGAGGGAGAGACAGCAGCACCTCCACGCCGGCCCGGGAAAGCCCACAGCACTTCAGCCTCGGCCCCAGAGCAGACGGAGGAAAATGGCACGAAGCACAGGGGGCCCACGCGTCTAAGGGAGCCAGGAATGTGAGGAAGAAGAAGCCAGTGTTCGAAAGAGACCTCTACTGCAAGGAGAGAGACACAACTCCAACATGCAGAACCAAGAATCCTGTGTAATGCACACACTTTCCCTACACACACACGCACGCACGTGTGCACCCTTCCTGGCACTAAAAATACAATCTTCAAACTTAAAAAAATCACTTCCTGGGCTGACACCGAGGGACCTGGAAGACCGGGAGGAAGAGCTCTCCAAAAAGACAGAGCAGTGATCCCCTGGGTGAGCATCACGAGAGAAAAGATAAGAGATTTAGCAGCTAAGTCCTAGAGACCTAACTGGAGAATAATCAACTTCTCGAGGAGAAGAAGAGACAGGCTTTGGAAGAGCAACAATAATTATACAAATCAAGAAGGAAAATATCCCCAGCAGGAGGAAGCGCTGAGCCTAGTTTCTAGCTGATTTGAAAGAAAAGCCTCAGACCTCTTCAAAAATTCTGGAAGAAAGTATTAAGGAAAGAAATGAATGTCCTACATTCCCACCACCAGATAATCCCTACTTACATTATTAATAAAATGGAAATGACATGTATGCAACGTTAGAAAATTCAATGGTCCCCAAAACTGAAAAGTCAGCTCTCCCTTCCTCTGCATTCCCCGTTCTCCCCCAACTTTCTCTAGAAAGGTAATCCCTGCTACCCCTTTCCTGTGATTTCTCACCCCCTGAAGGTTGTGCATAGATACATCTGTAGAGATGTTCATCTTTATCTATGTACGTTCATAAAAAGTCTGCAGTTTCTCAAACTTTACCACCTCATATATCTTCCATATCAATATATACCTCATTCTTTTTTTTTTTTTAAGATTTTACCTATTTATTTTACCTATTTACAGAGATCACAAGTAGGTGGAGAAGCAGGCAGAGAGAGAGGAGGAAGCAGGCTCCCTGCTGAGCAGAGAGCCTGATGGGGGCTCGATCCCAGGACCCCGGGATCATGACCCAAGCCAAAGGCAGAGGCTTTAACCCACTGAGCCACCCAGGCCCCCCTACCTCATTCTTTTTAATAACCAGTTCTTTTTAATAATGTGGGCATGATGTGATTTCCCAACAGATCCTTTATTCACGTACTCTTTAGTTTCATCCCAGTTATTCTGCTCTTGCAAACAAGGCTGCCATGAGCAGCCATCTTAAAAAGATTTAAAAAAAAAAATATACAGGGAAATTCCAAGCAGTGAAATTACCAGGCCAAAGGTATTTGCATTTTTATTGATTAAATGTCTTGAAACATTCTTGGCACAGGGTAGGTACTCAATGAATTTTTCTTCAAAGTAAAATGGTCATATTATTCATCAGGAAGATTGCATCAACTTATATTCCATATTAAAGGCTTTTTACATCGTTGTCCTTTGTAGAACAGTGACCACCCCAAAGGACATGTGTGTGTTCCTCGCCCTAGAATCTGCGAAGACAATCTTATTGGAAGAAAATCTTTCCAGGTGTGAGTAAGTGAAGGATCTTGAGATGAGGAGAGTGTTGCAGATTATCCAGGAACAAGTGTCCTTCTAAGAGGAAGGGGGAGGAAAATCAGATAAGGAGAAGGCCATGTGGAGGCAGAGATGAAGTGTAAGCGGCCACAAGCCCGAGAATGCCAGGAGAGCCCCCAGAAGCTGGGAGAGCCAAGGAATGCCTTCTCCCCCAGAGCCTCCAGAGAAAGTGGCCCTGGCGACTCTTTGACTGGAGAATTCTAGCTTCCAGAAGTCTTGATGTTAATTTGGGACGGCAGCCTCAGGAAGCTCATCCCGCCATTAATATTAAGCTGGAGACTGTTGATGCAATAGAAACAAGTATCTGAAGTTTGGAGGCAGACAGATTATGACCCAATAGGGAGGTCACATTCCCCATCCTGCCCCCAAGAGCAGCCCTCTTCGGCCTCCCCAAACCCCTCCCCTGTTGCTGCCTCCAGCCCCTCTGTTTGCTCTTGGCCATGCCTGAAACTGAGACCCCAAACAACCAAATAACAGAAACCAAACATCCACTTACCACTTCTTGGTTTGGGCACAGGCAGATTTAATTCTAATTGATCCAATCCAGATTTTGAAAAACAAGTTTATAAATTCTTTTTTTTCCTTCAAAGCTCAGGTGGTGGCAGACGGAGAGCCACACATCTACATCCATCTCATCAGAACTGATCCAGTGAGAGTCTTGCTGGAGAGGGAAGAGCCTTTTCCCAGACAGCCTTTGGTCTCTCCCCTGGTGGAGAAGGATGCCATCTGGAACAAGGTGGTCTCCTCCTTTCACAGAAGTTGCAGAGCTAATTACCAACCATTCCAGCGCATGTTGGCTTAGAACCACGGCGTGACCCCCTCTGTATTCCAAGCCACTGCTCTCTCCGTGGCCAATTTTGACTTAATGAATTTAATCCTGTTTTACATTTAAATAGTGCTTACAGTTCAAATACCACTGCCAAATGTAGAAGCTCGAATGTTTTATGTTCTTTCTCACAACAAAGCTTTGAGATCAGAATAGGGCAGGAATGAACATATCCATTCTCAAGAAGAGGAAAGCTGAACGTCAGGGAGGCTACACGACCTACCCAAGCTCCAGACTTCAAATTCACTGAGGTCCTCCATACCATAATGCCTCCTGAGGATGGACCTCTATGAGCTAGACATCAATTTAAAATGAGCTTATTTATTTTCAGGTATCCTCTCTTGTTGGGAGGTGGGGTATCTCTGGACTAAGAAGAAATCATCTGTGTACACATGCAAAGGGGGATAAATATCTAGGCATTTCTGATCATCCAAACCCCCATTATCCTCTTGACTCAGATTCATTGCTCATGGTGCATTTTACTTTGAAGAAAATTCATTAAAAATATATATCCTAAGTTAGATTCTATTTGGAGTTAAACATGGACTTAGCCTCTACCATCAGCATCCCGTTTTCTTGCTATGGCGTGTCTTCTGACATCCAGGGAGGGAGAACATCAGAGACTTCATAATTATTTATAAGCTTATTTGTCTAAGTGCATAGCTATGAAAAGACTGAAATTAGACATTTCCTTGGCAAGTCATTAATAAGTAAAGTTTTCAGGTGGTCATTCTCCGTAGTGTTATTAAAAGAAAATTAAAAGCAAGATCAATTGTGCTTCTTAAAAATTCTGGAAGGAAAAAAAAATCCCCGCATTTTTTATGACTAGCAGAAACCCTAAAAATTATTTTCTGAAGATAATTCCCATTTCTGTTCTGTGGGTCAAAGGAGTAACAAACAATTTGAATTAAAGGCAAGAAATCTAAAGTCATATATTCAAATTCATTTATTCACCAAATCGGCATGGTGGCCCCACCGTGTGCCAAGCATGTGTTGGGGCTTTAGCGGTGAGCTAACAAAATCTCAGGTTGTAACAAGCATACGTTCCACTGGCCAAAGTCAATGAATGCCTATCCGTCCAATCTCTAGTTTTCCACCAAACCCAGAGACTGTAGGCTGACCCCATCTGGCGCCCTGACCGAGACACCCTGAATTAGAAGGTTATAAACACAAATGAAGCAACTAATCTCACATCTACAATTTAATTTTAGGTAGCCAAGTTTTTAAAAATGCCCACAATGGGGAAATGCACACAGAAAAACCATCATTCAGAGACCCAGGAAAATTCTCTTCTTGCGTAGGAGTTCTTAAGGATGTAGACTCCTCAGAGAGGTGGGCCTCTGGGAGGAAGTATATGTTTGCCACGCGCTCCTCCTGATGCCTGGGGGCCCCTTCCACTTTCTTGCACCTGTTCTGCTGTTATATTTATGTGCATTCCTGGAGACTGTGGGGAGGAGAAACAAAACACAGAGAAAGTGAGTTATGATGAACTTGCGAAACTTTTATTCATCCCACGAAGTGTTTACTGAGCATTTGCTAGATAGCCGGTGCAGTGATGAGTTGCTTGTCTTCTCAAATCGTACTCTTTTACCAAAGGAACAACTAGAAGCAAAACTTGAAGCAGCATGTGATTTCACATGCATTGAAAATTGCCTCTTTAGCACGAGAGAACTCTTTTGTGGAAAAGAAACCATTCTTCTTGACCGTGGTAGTGGTTACATGAATCTGTATAGGTGATCAGACGTTCTAACACTAGAGACACAGACATATAAGGAAATAAGTGCCTGCAAAAATTGGTCAAATCTGAGTAAAGTCTATAGTCTGGTTAATTGTCTTGCACCAATGTCAATTCTCCTGGTTTGTCTTCTGTAATTATGAAACACGTTGCCTTTTGCGGGAGCTAGGTGATGGGTTCGTAGTACCTCTCCGTACCAGTGTTTGCATTTTCTTGTGAGTCTGTAATTGTTTAAAAATCAGAAGTTCAAGAAAGAACACGTCAAGCTATTTTTTTAAGGTATTGTGCCTTACACAGTATCTGAGTGTTAAATAACCAAACTTTTATAGAAACAGGAGCAAAATAAGGGTACTCTACAAGAGAAAAGAAACAAAATGGGAAACAAGCCCTGAAATAATAGGAAGTCAATCAATTGTTTCGTAGGTGACTAGTATATAATTAACAAATAAAATAATAATAACAACAATAATAGCTGGATATTTATTATACTATTTATGACATGCAGAGTCATTGAATCCACTCAACATCCTTGTGAGATATTATATATATGTTCTGAGCCACACTTTAGAGATAAGGAAACTGAGGCACAGAGATGTTAAGTAACTTGCCAGTGCCACACGATTTGTGACAGACTTAGATCTGTCCTGCTACGGAGCTCTAAATACCAAACACCTAGAGTAGGGGACCAATGACTTCTTTTACTTTGATTAAGCTCTATGAATAAAACAAAGCCTTATGCATCACATTCTGGGTTCCAGGGGAATGTGACCAATGCTGGTGTGTTCCGACATCTATAGCAAAACTTGTCTTTATTTTAAAAGAGTTCTCTTCTCTAAGTGTCACGTAACATTTCAATGTGCTGAGTCCACTCTCAAAAGTCCATTGATTTATGAAAAGCAATTCTTAACCCAAGGCCACTGAGTGAGGTTGGAATGTACTTCCCTGGCAAAATCCTCCCCTGACCAAAAAAATCTGTGTCCTCACTCAATAGTGCATTTTGGAACTTGACAACTAATCACTGAGTCACACATTGAATATCCAGCTTCAAAATAAGCCCAATGCATTGGTCTAAATATGCAGTAACTATGTCTTCCATATTGAGAAGACTGAAGGGGGCTGAATGTCAGTCCAACGCTGAATAGGCAAAAAGTGGTTCAGTCATTGATCTTACCTCCCTGGCTCTTGAACGGTTTGTTTTAAGACAGAGTCTCGTTATGCAAAGCGTAATGAATCACTAATTCATTCACATGGTTTAGGACCTAAAATGCAAAATGGGCTGAATCAAAAGATACCTAAGCATTATACCTGAATCAATGGCTTCTCATCCAAATCAGTCTCATACACAGTAATTTCCTTCTAAAAAACACGAACTGGTAACGATAAAGGTTGTTTGGTAAAATTTGTTTTAATGCATATTGAGTACTGTAAGCAGATGACCTCTTACAAATCACCTCATCTTCCTGGAGTGCAGAGGGCTTGAAGCCTAGGCTCCAGAAACTTCTAGCTATTCTTGCCTTCTCCCAGCTTTATCTCCACATCCATCTGCTCACCATGCCCTCTCTCTAACTCAGATCTTTTTACTGATGCAAAGTCTCTTATGTTGGATGGCAGGTGTTATGGCGTTGAATTGTTTCCACCAAAATCCATATGTTGAAGCCCTAACTCCTAGTACCTCAAATGTGACTATATTTGGAGATAAGGCCTTTAAAGATGTAAGGTAAAATGAGGTTGCATGGTGGGGGAGGGGCTTAATCCAACATGACTGGTTCTGTTACCAGAACAAGAGCTCATGACCCAGACAACACTGATGAGAGACAGCCCCGTGAAGACACAGGGGGAAGGTGACCAACTGCAAGCCAATGAGAGAGATTTCAGAAGGCACCAAACCGGCCAACACCTTCAGCTGGAACCTCTATCCTCCATAACTGGGAAAAAATACATTCTTTTGCTTAAGCCACCTGATCTGTGGTATTTTGTTACGGCAGACCTAGCCAACCAGGGCAAGAGATTAGCTGGCATCAGTTTCCTAAAGAAGAGGCAGGGGAAGAAAACATTAAAAGAGAACCAGCTCATGAAAGGATGTTACAGTCAATTGGAACTCGGACAGGAATGTCCTCCGTACATGGGGCAGGTGGAGAGAAAAAAGGAATAAGTTTAAAAATTTCCTTTCTTGTTTTCACTCCACATTTATCCTTCCTGGAACCAACCTCACCCCTTTATAGTTGTTTATGCGGATGGTTTAATGAGTAAGCCTCAGCCAATTTCAAGATAGATTACATACTCCGGAGTGTAGGTTTTACCATCTGCTAGGAAACTCCAGGGTTCAAGAGCTTAGCTCTATAGCATGTAAAATCTATTTTCGATTCTTACTGTTAAGTAAAGGTAGATAATGCTGGATTTCCACTTGCCTAGAGTTGTTTTCGCTGAACATACATATAATATTGGAGGCAAATTTTTACCTAAGCCAAATTCTAAGACTGGATCCGAAGTCCAAGTGCTGTAATACACAGGAATTCAACATAAGCAGGTAAGGTGAAATGACTTTATTTCCTTTTTATAATACTTGAACAGATTTACTCTATATTTATATAAAAGAACTTTCCATTGAGCAATAATTATGGAGAAAATGTAGTCCTCTTTTTTTCTAAGATCCCAAAATTATACTTACTGTTACTACCTCTAGTTTTTATTCTTATATCCAGTAATAATCGTTTCCTTTTGGTTACTATTACCTGTTAAAAAAATAATTAAATAAAAGCAGGTTGTCTGATGAGTGGCTTTATAAAACCACACAATTCTTAATAATCATGTGACAATGAATAATCTGGATCTTACTTGGAACATGCCTTCTTCCTCTGCATCAAAGGAAAATTTGATGAAATATCGGCTTCATTATGCTAACACATGGCAGAAGAGGATTTCAGTTTTTTGGAGCACATGACAGTTATCACACCTCTCCCACTCCTGATTTTTTAAAAATGCTTTATGGAGAGTAATAAACGGGTCTCATTAACCATGACCACCCTCCTCACTAAATCATAAATTATCTCTACTTAATTAATACAAATTCATATCCAACTCTATTTTTGAACCCATGGTATTCTGCACCCTGAAGAATTGTTTTTGGACAGTGATGAAAGAAGCTGTATTTTCCTATTTGTTTCTTTGACCTCACATAGATTCAAAACAAATACGGAAAGAGCACCCGGATTTATCACCCATCTCCAGGTTGGTTCCCAGTGGTTGTCCACCACCTGCCCGTGAACTGCTGGACTCAAGATAATATAGGACTTGTCTGCTCACAAACTAGCTAGTTTAAAATATAGCCGTACATGGGGCACCTGGGTGGCTCAGTGGATTAAGCCTCTGCCTTCAGCTCAGGTCATCATCTCAGGGTCCTGGGATCGAGCCGAGCCCCGCATCGGGTTCTCTGCTCAGCAGAGAGCCTGCTTCCCCCTCCCTCTCTGCCTGCATCTCTGCCTGCTTGTGATCTCTGTCTGTCAAATAGATAAATAAAATCTTAAAAAAAAATAATAACTGTACAGAAAGTCTGTTTCAGATGTTCAAAGGTAGAACCCAGAAATTTGCTATTGCTGTTTTTTAAAGAAAACTCTCCAGCTGTTTCCAAGATAGAGTAGGTTTGAAGCAGTGGTAAAAGGGACCATTGAGTTACAAACACCAAGTCACTTCCCTGTGTCCCTCAAAAGCAAAGTGAAACAGAGCTCGCAGGGTAGGCTCACCAAACCCAACTGATTACAGTTCTCTCTATCAGGGGCTTAGAAAGAAAGTCACATACTAGGATTTGGGCTTCGGGCCTTCCTTGGCCACTTTATGACAGCCTTCCATAGTGCTCCTATATCTCCAGAGCAGGGAACATACCCAAGAAACCAAGTCAGCAGTGCGAAGATGAAAAGGACATCCCAGTCACCAGATTTGTATGCGTTGATAGCTGTGTACAAAATGGTCAGAGCTTCTCCTGGCTGGGAAATGTTATTTCAAAGCAAGCAGAGCATTATTTTATGTTTTCAGGGAGCATCTGTTTATACATAGTAACGTCCGTATAGAGCTGTGGTCCTAGACAGATAGCGGAGTACGGATTCACGATGTACAGATTTTTTAAACACCACAGGTAATTCTGAGGAACACCTAAGCCTAGAAAAAGCATCAATTTAAGGATCTGAAGACTTGAATTGTAGGCAATGGCCGCTCTGTGAACTTGAACAAAACCATTCCTCTTCTTTGACCTCCTCTTTGTCATCTATAAAATCAAGAGGTTGAAGTAGGTGGCACCCGAGGTTCTTTTAGGCTTGTATGCCTCTATTATCTGCTCTACACAGGATAAACCCTTTTGTGCAGCTTGAAAATCAAATATTCTGGTGGACAGGTTTATCATCTATGTTGTAAAAAATAAAAAAGCCTCGATTTCAAAGGATAGAAGATAATAGACTAGGCTAACTATAAAGGCTACAGATCAGACTTTATCCTTGGGTGACATAGAAGCCATTCTAGAGTTCCTCAGAGGTTTTGCATATCTACTTTTGAAATAACAAAATACCAAAGAGTCTGTTAAACTTCAAAGGATTAGATCAAAGATTAGATGAGATGACAAAATACAAGCCACATAGTACAGTGTCCAGCACATGGTGGGTGCCCGTTACTGTGAGTAACAGAGACATGAGAGAATACCGTTGAAAAGTGCCCATTTGTGAAGATTTTTAACTGATACACTTCACTGACTACTGGCTCTTTCTGGTGGATGGAACTTTAATCAGCAGGGGTCCTCTACGCTCCACCTGCAATGATCACAAATTCTCTCTCACCCACACACTTTACGTAAGCTCACAGATGTACACTCCAAAATGTTGCCTGGTAGCTGGATGGGGTAGCACCCAAGTGGGAAGGCATATGGATGAACTTGCTGCCCTGAGTAGCCTTTCAGCCTTACTGGATGAGACTTGAATTTATAGTAGAATATTCTCCATACCCACACCCAAACCCAAATTAAATTCTATAACTTTACTTCAGAACTGGTGGTCGGAGAAGGTGACCTGTTGGTCCTCTTCATGTAAATATCCATAATAGCAGTGCCCGTCCTGGGCTTGTTGGCTTATTGTCTGTCCCGTGTGCCACAAGATGGTACTGCCACTGCAGGTCAGCTCCAGATTGATATTTAAAAAGGATTCTTCACAATTAGGATTTAATTTAATTTTTAAACTTAATTTCACGATTAATTTTGGAGCATTTGAACTTCTAGTTGGGTCAAATCCACAATGATGATTCTGATTTCCTTTAAAAGGAATAATCCAAAAATTGTAAGTATTTTAAGACACATTAGAAAGTTTTTTCAAGCTATCTTACATTGTTTTGGAAACACAGTATATGTAAATAAATAAAATTTATATTATTCTCTGTATTTCTATATCTATACAAGGCTTATAATAACATTAAAATCAATAAATGCAGCATAATAAATTTACTAAATTATATATTACAAGCAATAAATTCAGTTGGTTAGGAAAAACATTGTTTTAAAGGTTAAGATCATGAGTTTGATCCCCAAACATGTTCAGCAAACTTCATACTGTAACTAAACTACTCTATGTAATCGAGTTTCTTTCCTTTATCTTCCACATAGAGCAATTTTATCCCCACCTCTGGCTTAGTGTGGACCAGTATCAAATGGGCTAGTCGGACCACAAATATCTACTAAGCCTCTACTAAGTTTCAAGTCGAACGTCAATGGTCCTAAGTGACACTACTGTAAACAAGATACACAGAGTTCCCACCCTCATGAAACTTACCGTCTAGCAAGAGAAGCAGACATTGAACTAGTTTTTATAATTAACTGGCACTGTGTCTACTGATCACGCTCTTATTCTTTCAGATATGTGACAGCAGCTCTGACCTCCACACTCTAGATACTTCTTGTTATACTGTCTTATGATTCCACCGAGTTTTCCATTATAGGACTTGTCATAGGCAATAATTTTATAATTGTTTACAGTACTACTAACGCAGTGAACAAGTTCCACGAATATAAGATCCAGATCTGACTTGTGCGCTACCACGTACTCATGTCCTGGCACAGATTCAGTCTCCAATAAATTTCTTCCTTATGTCACCAGATGATGAGTGAAGTTGATATGAATGTATGTCAATCCAAAAATAATACAGTCAAAAGCATCTATCTTAGTGAATCTGTATTACCATCACGTGGAATGGCAGCTGCAGTTTCCAGCCAGTGCTGTGGATGGCAGATTTCATTCCTGTAACTTAACCTTCAGTGTTTCCCGTGGGGCCCAAAGACGCTTCATTGTCCAGCACCATGGAAATCGCGGATAGCTCTGCCGTCGGACGAATGAGATCGGACGTGTGGAAGTGGAAAGAGCTCCTTGAGGATCTTTAATGCCGTAGATATGGAAATAGTTTAATCTTTCCAAACGTAGTTATTTCTAAGATTATAGCATGTTGAAGAGGGGATAACTAATGTCAGTTTTATACAAGCTCATGATTAAAAGAAATAATAAAATTATCCTCCAGAAACCATCTCCAAGTGCATTTCAAAATCCTGTGAATGTCTGTCGTGGCAGTTTAGTTTGAAGCCACTGACGTTTGTGTCAGCAAGAGCGTTGTCAAAAATGACTGCCTTATACAGAGAGGGTGCACAGACAGGTGCTTCATCATTCCTGTCTCCAGCGTCAACGGTGACCTGTCAGCAACAAGGGAGGAAGAAACATCACGTCCACGTCATGTGACTATTTATACACAAAATCAGAAATAAGCATCTGGGTAGAGACAGATCATTTAGAATTATTAAATAAAAAGTCTGGAATTTTGAGTTTGAAGCAGTGTTCCCACAGATCTGAGTTCTGACTGTCAATCAATGAGTCAGTCGGCTTATTATTCCTGGGTCAGCCGTGACCTTCGGTGCGGCCATTAGGGAGAATTTCAGGTTCATTAGAAAAACAGCAGAAAGCTCACAAACTACATAAATGATAGGAAAAGCAAAGCTGAAAAAATGATGCCTCTAAAAATCATAATCCCTCGAGCCCCTGAAAAATCTGTGCTTAATGGCGACCAGACACTGAGTTGCTTCCTCTTTTGTAACTTAGGGCCCCCCTCTGCCCATTCTCTCAAGCACAGTACTTTTTTTTTTTTTTAGTAACAATATGATTACTTCAGAGTATGTTCTGACCTTAATTAGGGGATGCTATCAACCTTTTCTTAATTAAAATACGATAAACCGGGAAACTGTGATCTACATGGGAAAAGATCAAAATATCAAGGACTTCAAAATGTCGGTGATGGAATGCCAGTCAGCCCAGAAAGGTTATCTGCCCACCTCTTCGATGAGTAACCGCTTCCTCAAACACATTCGTAGAAGAACCCCTACAGTGCTCATATTTGCAAGTATTAGCTTTTTAAAATGTTTTCTGTAATGTTTTAACAACACAGCTAAATTCTTGGGAAATGATTCCTTCTCTAATGCTACTTCCAGAGAGGGAATATCGCTATGTGTTCTATTTATTATGTGAAGGGTTCTCATGTGATTTTAGGGAACGTGCAGTATAATGCAAACAGCATAGGACTTAGAATCCTGCGAAATCTTTATTAAAACCTTGGGCCTTCCACTTGTAAGATCCTCTGTTGGACACAAATGATTTAACCTTGTTTTCCTTGTCTGTGGAAAGGAGATCTCAATCTTCCCTTTCCTGAGATTGTTAGGATATAGTCATCCCAATGAATTTTTTTTTATTTATAATTATTTATTTGACAGAGAGACAGAGTGAGAGAGCGGAGGAGCCACAGACGAAGAGGGAGAAGCAGGGAGCCCAACGTGGTACTCCATCCCAGGACCCCGGGATCATGACCTGAGCCAAAGGCAGATGCTTAACTGACTGAGCCACCCAGTCGCTCCTTTCCTATTGAATATTTATGTGACACTTGCTCTGTGCTAAACACTGATCTACACACAGAAGATACAGTAGTAAACCAGAGTCCCTGCACTATTGCAATTTATTTTCTAGAAGAGGAGACAGAGCAATAAATAAATCAAGAAATACATACATTATGCAATGTCGTATGGAAACTGGCACTCTGCGGGCTAGGCAGGCAGAGAGCAACTGATGGAGCTGTTTTAACGGAGTGCTCAGAGAAGGGCTTTCTTCTTTGACTCCCTTCCATCTCCTTCCTTCTTCCCCATACTGAACCATGTCCTTACAGTAAGTATCTTCACAGAATATGTGGTCTTTGGTCATAGGGTTTGTTTTTTTTAAAGATTTTATTTATTTATTTGACAGAGGGAAAGAGATCACAAGTAGGCAGAGCAGCAGGCAGGGGTAGCAGGGGTGGGGGCGGGAAGCAGGCTCCCCACTGAGCAGAGAGCCCGATGGGGGGCTCGATCCCAGAACCCTGGGATCACAACCCAAGCCGAAGGCAGAGGCTTAACCCACTGAGCCACCCAGGCACCCTGATCATAGGGTTTTGACTTGCATAACTGATATCGTGCTCTCAGGGGTTCCCCTTCGCTACTTTTCTCACCCAGCACCCTATGTTCTCGCTTTTTCTGTGTTGCTATGTACGGAACTAGTTTTCCATTTCTTCTTGATCCTCAGTATTCCATCGTATTCTTCTACCGTATTTTACTTACTCTCTTGAGGACGAACAGGTGCTTGCTTCCAAATTTCACCATCATGTACAACAGTTGGGTTTTGGGGGTTTTGGGTTTTGGGGGTTTCCTGGAGTTGGAAATAGGAATGAAAGGGAGACTGTGAGTCACATGGCTCTCTGGAGGACAAGCGTTACAGCCTTGGGCAGAGGTTCTGAGGGGTAAACATGCATTGGTATGTGGAAGAAACAGCAGGAAGTCCATGCTGCTGCATTGAAGTCAGAGAGAGAGAGAGAACTAGGAACACGACGAGAAGAGGGAGCCGGGGTGTAGATCACACACGGCACTGCAGACCTTCACGGTGACACTGGAGCGTGTGCTAAGTGGGATGGGAAGCTGGTGGAGAGCTTTGAGGTAGAGGCTGACTCATCTCTTTGAGGGGATCGCTCTGGTCACTATGTGGAGAGCAGACAGTAAAGGGCACAAGGGCAAGGGGAGCTTCTAGTTAGGAGGTGGCAGTGCTAGACCAGGTAAGACCTTTGTGATGGGACAATGGAAAAGCCCAACCAATGTGTTCGCTGTGGACAAGTGAAGAGTGGAAGCATTTAGGAAATATATTTTTTTAAGATTTTTTATTTATTTATTTGAGAGAGAGAGAGAAAGAGACTTGCTGAACAGAGAGCCCAACATGGGGCTTGATCCCAGCACGGTGAGGTCATGACCTGAGCCAAAGGCAGACGCTTCACCAACGGAGCCCCCCAGGTGCCCCAGATCTATTTTGAAAGTAGAGTCACCAGGGTTTGCTGATGGATTAGTGACATAATTTAGGGTATATGATATGATTAAGTGTCCAGAGTTAATCCTTCCACCTCTTCTAGCTGGGTAAACTCTAATATGTCACTTAGCTTCTAAGCCTTGGAAACGAAATTCTTCTACCTCTAGAAGGGAGTATCCGTAACTACATCATGGGATGGCCTTGAAGATTAAATGAGTCATCACAGCACTTGGCCTTTATGAGGTTCTCAGAGGGTGGGTGATAATGATGTTGGTGATGACAATGATGGTGGATTCCCCAACTTTGGGGTCTAAAGAGCCATCCTCCTTTTCTGAATTTGAAAGTCACACATATCTATATCATCAATTTACTTGCTATATGGCTTTTAATGTTTCACATATTAAAAAATTTAAGCTCCCTGAAGGCTTATATGCTGTCTTATAGTTCTTTGTAAGCCAAGATGTAACACCTAGTAAATATTTATTAAAAGGAAGAGGGGAGAGGCTCCTGGACCAGTCGGTTAAGCCTCAGACTCTTGATTTCAGCAAAGGTCATGATCTCATGGGTTTTGAGATCCAGCTCCCTGCCAGGTTCCTTACTCAGTGCAGAGTTTGCTTGAGATTCTCTGCCTCTCTCTCTCTTTCTTCCCCTCCCCTGTCTTGTGTACTCCTGTGGGCTCTCTGTTTCTCTCTCTCTCTCAAATAAACAAATAAACAAAATCTTCATTAAAAAAAAAAGAGGGAATGAGCAAGTTCCTGCTTTATCTTTAGATCAATCACAAATGCTTTTTGTAAGAACAGAGTCACTTGAAGTTTTTTTTTATTACCTGCTTTCCCCTCTTATTTGTAATAAGTGAATGATCATTGCAAGTGGTGTCATTCTATACAATTTGGGGAGTTCATGTCTATAAGAAAAACTGCCACAGATACGTAGGTATAAAGCACACTCTCAGAGGTATCTTCGTGAGACAACAAAGCCACATAATCCCGTCCACATGACTGTAGTTCAGTCCCCATGAAAGTCATTCTGATAATGCGAACGGGTCTGACGTTTGCCTCAAAATGACACACTCAGGAAACCTAATCACTGCATAAGCAGCAAGCCAGGGGCTCTGTACAGTAACAGGAAATGGACTGTGAGTCATCAGATTGGATGGGGACCTTACAGTTCTTCAATCCTACTGCTGCCTCTACACTGATGAAAAACCTTATCGTCATGACTAACACATACCACATCATTACAGCACTGGTCATTCTGATGTCTTTCAAGAGTCCTTCGATGTTGTTAAAACAATTTAAAGGACCACACTTTTCCCCATCATGACGCCAAAAAGGTCTACCTTGGTTAATATCACCTTCATTGGAAATATTACCTCCCAGGGAGAGGTAGCCTGGGTTTGAGTCTGGTTCTACAAACCCTAAACTTTGTGCCTCAGTTTCATCATGTGTCTAATGGAAATGATAATAATATTGCATACCTTGAAGATTTAAGGTGAAGATGAACTACATCAATATATAAAATGTACCTAAAGCAGGAACACAGTAAGTGGTAGAGGCATATTTGATATTATATATATATATTATATATAATAGATTTATATATATAATATATTTTTATCTCATGAGAATTATTGTTATTTTATGACTATTTCACATCATCAATATTTGACCATTTCAATTGATAAATTAGAACTTAATAAATCATCTGTAATATATCAAAACCCAGGGTTCTCTCTTTACCATGGTCATTGTCAAGTGAGGATGAAATCTGTCACAGTCCACACCTTCCATGGTGAGGTTACATTGCGTCAGGGTCTCATAGTCTGGCTGTATGGTGAGGTCAGTCATTCCAGAGAGAGGATGAATCAGGAACATTTGTATAAACTGGAGGTCTCCACTGGTTATTTTGCATGTCACACTTTGGTGGGTAGTTTTCATCGATGGCAGTCACTCTTCCAACCTTGTAGAAAACTGCCCATAACGTGCATGAAGGTTCATTCTTGTCATGCAGATGCACTACTTGAATAGGCTTACTATTGCTTTGCCTTCCAAATAGTATTATACTTTCTTGAAAGGATCCTCCGAATCCATTTGGATAACGAAATGCATTTGAAAAGCCCAACTTTACGTGATGGAAGGCAGATTTACAGACAGTAAATTGTCTTCCCTTTAAATGACATAGCATGAGTCAAATAATATGCATTAACAATAACTTTATAATAATAATAACTGGCTTACATGTTTATTTTCTACAGACATTATGCTAAGATTAGCATCAGATAATGGTTCACGGCATGGGCTCTGAAACCAAACTACCCAGGTTCCACTTCTCAGCTCTGCCACTCATTAGCTGTAACTCAATGGAAAATTCTATAACTTCCATGGGCCTCATATTCTCTATCTACAAACTAGGAATAATAGCATATCTACCATATAGACTAATGAGGATTAAATGAGTTAAAATACAAAGCACACAGAATAGTGCCCAATACAGAGTAAACACTGTATAAGTATTAGCTATTATTTATACACATTATCTCACTGAATCTTCCCAGTAGCCTTATATATACTATTACTGTCCTCATTTCACAGCTAAGGAATCTATAGTCTAGTAGTGTTAGACAACACGCCCAAGGTCACAGAGCTAGTAATAGTGGCGTCAGGATTCAAATCTGTGTCTGCTGAATCTCTAGCCTATATTTTTTTAATGACATTGCTATAATTTCAATGTGTCATCCCCCCCACAATAATCTTTTAGAGGGAAGATAGGTATGATAGATTGATTGCATTAATAAACCCAAATTCCATACCCTTCCCACGTCCATGTTCTTTGCCCTGAACCTTAACGTCTTCCCATATGACTTTCTTTGTCCAATAGGACATTGGCAAATCTGCCACAAAGAGGCCTGAAAAGCATTTGTGTGATCACCCTTGCCTTCCTCCTGCATCCCCCACCTGCCCTGAGAACATGCTTAGACTAACCTGTTGGAGGGAGCCAAATCATTGTCACCCCAACTGAAGCCAGGCTAGACCAGCGAAAAAGCGAGCTAATCCCCATAATATTGAGCAAGCCCAGCCAACTCTCAAACGCATTGGCTAAATAAGTGCTTGTTGTTGTATTACTCTAATTTTTGAAGGTTTCATTACACAACATATGTACAGTGATAGATACATGATATGACAGGTTTACTCTTCATCTTCTGCCTCAATTATAAACTGTAGGCAGATACTTGTCCTCCTCCATTTAGCGAGATAAATACCACCACAGTGACTAGGCTCACCAACACATGTATAGGACTTTTTGGTTGCTGATAATCAGGAATGAGAAATTATGATGAAGAAACCATTTCACAGACTGTTCCCACCTCAACTTCACACGATTTCTTTCTCTGCTTGCAACCCTCTTTACCAATCTCTGATGGTGAGCTGAACACAACTCGTAACACCAAGAACAAAGAAGACCCATTTGTGAGAAGAACTTGCTATTTCATTATGGCAAATCAGGAATACAAAAAACCCAAACTATTGTTTCTAGAAAAGCATCATTATGAAGTGAAAGTTGTCACAACCGATACAGGGCACCACAAAAGAGATTAAGGGTAAGCTAACCACCTCTGTCACATATATCTGGGCAAAGATGGTGTCATTTTCACATTGAAAACCTGGGTGAAATCTAATGGGAAGCTCTTCTTCTGTAGGTGTAAAATCAACCTTTTAATAGAACGAAAAGCTATATGGAACATCTTTAGCTAAGTTTAAAATAGAGTAATTATGAAATGCTCAACTCTGCCAAACTTCCTCATCAAAATCTATTGGAAATGAAATATGTTTCCTCTTGTGACTGGCAACCCTGTGTGATTTAATTTTCTTGTGTTTTCTTCTATATCATTTCCAATAAAGATTTTTTAGGGATTTTTGTTGTTGTTTTTCCCTATGCCTACCTCCCCTCCAGAAGCCTTTTGTCAATGAGCAATTGAGTTATTCATCACATACCATCAGAAAAAATTTATTTTACTTTAAAGATTACATATTCCCATAATTTTGTTAAGATAAAACACCTCATGTAGTCCTCAAGGCACACTCAAATCCTCTGTGCTAACCAACACAGCATGAGAAAAGATTTCCACAATAATGGATTTTTTTTTTAATGTCCTCAAGGTCTACAGGCTAAATATTTGAAATTCTGAGGAGTGTTTTCAGAGTAGTTTTTATTTTCCAATTTCCTCTTTTAAAGCAAATTGCCACTGAGTTGTGAAGATTTTGTCCCTTCTAATGGGGATAGCCTCAAAACACTAACCCTTCTCTAATTTCATCCAGTTTATGTGCTCGGGTAAGAAGATCAGAAATGGCTAAAAAAGAAAAGAAAAGAAAAACAAGGGTAAATTCTGGCACATTGTCGGTATTCAGTAAACATTAGTAGTTATTATTAGTTATTATGATTACTACTACTACTGGCAATGCTGCCATGGCGAATATTGGTTTATATTACGCAGTTTCCATACACACAACTATCGGTTAAACTTCATCTCAACTCAGTGATATAGTCATTGTAATCTCCATTCTATAGATGAGAACTTGAACTCAGGTGGAGGTTATGTGACCTGCCTGAGATCATTTGACTAACAATGGCAAAGACAGAATTTGAACCTGCTTCCAGTTGAGTCCAACACTCATAAGTTCTTTGCTATCTCATGTCGCTCCCTTATGAAGACCTAGGAGTCTTCTCTCTGGGACAGAAGGTCAGCAGCCAGCTTTTTGGAGAATAGTACACGTAGGGATGACCCACTTATCTCTTTGCATTCTCAGAAGTTGTTTTCAGAGTTCTGGTGACCTGAGGCATCAAAATCCACTCAAAGAAAACGACCTGGACTACTTAACAGAGAATTGGGCCAGGAGTTTGGGAGTCTGCATTCAGTACCATCTCCACCGCTCATTAGGTGTGTGGTCCATCTCTATCACCAGCCCCAATTTTTGTATAGTAAATAAAAAGGTTGAATTTTTCCAGTCCTTCCAAATCAACAGCACTGTAATTAAAAATCTTTCTCCTCAGCCATCAAGAAAGTACTAAATTTTACTTAAGAAAACATATACATCTTCAGTACATTTGAGAGTTTTACCTTCAAAACATGAAATTATATTTCAGGATAAATTTGAATAGATGGAAAAGAAACTGACATAAAATATTTGATTCCCATAAAGCACTAAAAAGTGTAGCTCTTCAGAAAGGATGAATACTTAGCATTTGCATCAACATAGATGGAACTGGAGGGTATTATGCTAAGTGAAATAAGTCAGTCAGAGAAAGACAATTATCATATGGTTTCACTCATATGCAGAATATAAGGAATAGTGCAGAGGACAATAGGGGAAGGGAGGAAAAACTGAATGGGAAGAAATCAGACAGGGAGACAAACCATGAGAGACTTGTGACTCGGAAACAAACTGAGGGTTGCAGAAGGGAGGTATGTGGGGAGATGGGGTAACTGGGTGGTGAGCATTTAAGGAAGGCACGTGGTTGATGAGCACTAGGTATTATATACAACTAATGTATCACTGAACATTATGTCAAAAACTAATGATGTACCATATATTGGTTAACTGAATTTAAGTTTTTTAAAAAATGACACTCTCTAAAGTCAAAAGTGAAAAGATCAGGGGTTTCCAAGAGTTAGGGGCAAGCCAAGGATGAAAAGACAGAGCATGAAAGATGTTTAGGACAGCGAAACTGCTCTATATGATACTATAATGAGGGATACATGACATTATTTATTTATCCAAATCCATAGAATCTACACCAGCAAGAGCGAGCCATAATGTAAACTCTGGACTTCAGGTAATAATGATGTGTCAGTGTAAGTTCAATATATCAGTATATTATTGATTGCAATAAATGTATCACGCAGGTGGGAGATGCCCACAATGGGGGAGGGTATGCATGTGTGGGGGTAGAAGGTACAGGGGCAATCTCTGTATCTTCTGCTCAATTTGTTATCAACCTAAAACTGCTCTAAAAAATAGTCTATTTTTTAAAAATGCGTCTCTATTTTAAAATCTAGGCTTCTTGTTGTTAGCCTTGGAAGGCCATGGATCCCTTTGATAAAGGGACAGAGGGTCTCGGTCTTTTCCTTCAGGGATTCTCAAAGCTGATGATCAGACCCTCTGCTTCAGATCTACAATTTATAAGCAAAGAAATAATTAGAAAATTGTGAACTATTTAACTTATGCATAAAGCCTCATCCTAATGCACCTTTAACTCTAGAACTCCCTAGAGCTAGAAGACCACCAAAGAATTGAGAGAATGCAAAGGGAGGTAAGAATTGATGGTAAGGAGGGTCCGTCAACAAAAGATTATGCAGAAATCAATATTGAGTACTTCTGAAATGATAACAAAGGTCCGTAAGGGGAAAGAAACCAGAATCCTGTTTATAATAATTTACAATAACTTACATTCAATTTTTCTGTAGTTGTCTGGTCATAGATCGTTAAGATCCGATGATGATGTTCCAGAACTAAGATATAAATAGGCATGTAGGAAATTTACAGAGAGCTTCAGAGTTTGTCTAAAACTGAATGGTGAGGCAAACAAAGCACTGAAATCTAAATATGTGGATTTTGGGGGCACCTGGGTGGCTCAGTTGGTTAAGCGTTTGCCTTCGGCTCAGGTTGTGATCTCAGGTTTTTGGGATTGAGGCCCACATCAGGCTCTCTGCTTAGCAGGAAGTCTGCTTCTCCCTCTTACTCTCTTCCTATGCTCTCCTCTCTCTCTCTCTCAAATAAAAAAACAAATAAATAAATCTCTAAAAATAAATAAATACATGGATTTTTTTAATTTCCTAGTCTCTCCTCACAACAACAGTCTAATGCATATAGTTGCCTAATAAGGTAATAAGCCTGGTTGAAGTGGTACAGATTCCACCAAGCAACGTGCTGGCAAATGCTTAACAACCAGCTCTCTGAAAAGAGAGAGAGAGAGAGAGAGAGTCAGCGTAGGAATACATAGCTACATAAATACTTAAGCTTATTATAAATTCTACTAATACAAAGATGTATAGCATAAAATTTACAAATAATAATAAAATACAAAATGCGCTGTTGTGAATTTCCATGTAGACGCTGATTCTCGAGTAGGGCTTTACTTGATTTTTCCCCAATTCTCTATCCACAGCCAAACTATGACTGAATAAGCAAATGAATGGTAGTTGATGTTTTTCTTCATGTTACAAAGTAAGGCGAAAGTGAACCAGTCTCAGAGCTTCACTAGTTCATCAATGATGGGAATGATTTCTTTGCTGAATTGGATTATAGTTTTTGATGGCTACACCACAATGTTGGTGATACAATTATAGCTTCAGACACAATAGACTTTTAAGCTTAATCTGCATTATTAACATTTTCTCTATTCTATCACTTTCCTAACTCTGGATGATAAAAAAAAATAATAAATCAAGCCCCGATATGCAGTATTTGTCTATTTCCGTGGTATAAATACTCCCACCATTGCCAATTTTAAGCCAATTTTAAGCTATCAACATAATGACACTAAGTGGGAGACGAGGTGCTATAGCACACCCATTCCATACACAGAACTTGACCATGTAGACCCTTTAAACAGAAATAACCTTAAGGGTATAAGTAATAGTAAAATGTGGTAACATAAGTAAGAAATGCTGAGTTTTGAGTTTTTACTAATTTCTTTTTAATGTATTATGTTTATGTAACTAAACATATAATTTTATTTTAATGACAATTATTAATAATCAGATCATAAAAGTCTTTGGAAATTTAATAATTGGCTCTTGTATGCCAGTATGATTTAACTCTAGCATACAACTGGTTCCAGCCATCCCTTAAAGTATTCAAGCCAAACCTGGAAGACCCACTTTCCAGAGGTGCTATAGAAGGAATATGTCCCTCTCCTGGATGATAGAAAATACAAGTATTACCTCTGCTGTTCCTTCCAAATCAAATGTTCCTTGGTTTATACTAGCAAATATGTCCTGATTCAATCCTAATTCACACCTGACATAGGACCTTGACCAAGATCTTGACTGCAGACCTGAAGTCAAACCTCAGATGTTCACAGGACCTAAATTGTATGGATAGCGCTCACATTATCCCTACTTTCTTTACATTGGGACCTAATTCAGAGGGAAAAGGGGAGAGAGAGGAAATAAAATTATTTTATGTTTTTGACATTGCAAAAATTCTAAGTCTGACGTAAAATTTCAAGACAGCCTTTAAGAAACCATCACAATGATGCATTAAGGGCATTACTAAGGAAAATGAACTTCCCTGAAGGTCTGGAGCCCCACCTTTCCCCCCTCACCTGATATGTGTTGTAAACTTACATGCTCTTTTCCATTGGTCGCTCATTTGAGATCTGGTAGGAGTTTCCTTGTGCATGCTTTATGTAACACTATAGAAGCGAGGGATCTCTTATCCCCTGAAGCCTCCAGAACAGAGACTGAACAGTGAGTATCTTTAAATACAGGGCTGAAATCATTGGGGGGAGCAATCTCTACAATAATGGTCACAGTTCCTATAAAATAGAAGAGTGAATAAACACTTTGCTGTGGTGATGGTTTTATTCTACAATGGAGCTAAGAACAGGCTTCTTGGCTGATTCTGAAACTATGGAGAGATTGTCTCTGCTCCCAAATGATCCCTGTTCCCAGACTCTGCATTCTCAAGGAACACAAATGAATTCTGGTGCTAACCAATGCAATGAGTCAAAGGTATACAATGTACTACATGCCAGATTTTATCTTGCATGAGTGATACACATATAGATGTATATAAATGTATAATTACGTATTTTACACAAAAGACTTTATTGTATTCCTTGTGAGTTCAATCTCTTCCCTTAGAGAAATTGTTGGGTGTTTTACTCTCGACTCAGCATATTATATTCTACTTTCTGCTTTATATATATATATCCTAGGGGAGGTGGATGGGGAGTTGGGGTAACTGGGTGTTGGGAATTAAAGAGACATGTAATGTGATGAGCACTGGGTGTTATATGCGGCTGATGAATTATTGAATTCTACATCTGAAACTAATGATGTACTATATGTTAGCTAATGGAATTTAAATTAAATACATATCTTAGAAGAGGAGCACCTGGGCAATTCAGTTGGGTAAGTGTTTGACTTGATTTCAGCTCAAGTCATAATCTTAGGGTCCTGGGATGGAGCCCCTTGTCATCATTGGGCTCAGCACTCTGCTCAGTGGGGAGTCTGCCTGGGATTCTCTCTCTCCTTCTCCCTCTCCCCCTCCCCCCACTCATGTATGCTCTCTCCCCCTTTCTCTCTAGAATAAGTAAGTCTTTAAATACACACACACAGATTATATATATATATATATGTATATGTGCATATACATATATATATATACATATACATATATATGTATGTATGTATATGTCCTTGGATAAAGAATGGAAAGAAATTCAGAAAACCTGTGTTCAAGAATTGACTTTGATATATGCTCTATGACCTTGAACTAGATTAACTTCTCAGAGACCCAGTTTCTTCAGGAATAAGAAAGAAACAGCATCAGTCTCAACTCCTACTTCACAGTGTGTATATGAGGACAAGATGAATCATGCCCAAGAAGGTTTTTTTCATACTATAAAATGTTAAGTAAGAAGCAGTTATTACTTTTTATTCATTTCGGACAGATGCTTGTGTATTGTGCATTAAAGAAAAGGAATTCTGTACTTCAGACCAATAAGCCCAAGCTAGCATATCAGAAAGTTGACAGAAAGAAGGAATTTGATGATTAAATGTAAAAGCAAGCAAATTGCAAATAGGGAAGTTTTCATAATAAAAATAGAATAATAATCAACTTTCCTGTGCAAGGTATTGATTCAGCATTAGTATTACTGTCCCCATTTTAGAGATGAGAAAACTGAGGTTCACAGAGGTAAGTTTTCTCCCACAAGCTAGTAAATCATTGAGGGGGTATTGGACCATGTGTGCCTGCCAACATCTCCCAAAATGTCTCCTCTGAGATGCTAATATGTCAAATGCAAAACGCTAAGTTAAAGATAACAAGGGTTCTTTAAGGCAAGGCTTCTTAGGGTTTCTGATATGTCATTACATATTTTTAATCCCCAGCTATGCATTGCTCTTCAAAGTTATTTGACCATGGAATTCTTTTTTCATGGATTATCTTGCCAAAATCATGTTCTGAAGAATGCTTGTTGATTGTCTGTCCTGTAAATCTATGCCACATTTGTCAAACAAGAAAATTTGGGAAACATAGAAATTTTACTTTAGTGAATCTGTGACATTTTTATATTCTGTTATATATTATTTTGTGTATTTTTCTAGGAATAGGGTCTCTAGCTTTCATCAGCATCTCAAAGGTATTTGACAACCTCAAGAAAGGTTAAGAAGCATGTTCCATGGAGACAGGTGATTTATGTGAAAGCCTCTGTATTTCCTTTAATAAATTCTATTTATGTGCTACAAGGGCAGTTTCCATTTATAGCTTTGCCATACTATGATTTTTATTGCATCCATAAAGACTCAAAATTGTGCTAATTAGCTGGCTTATAAAAATAGAACAAATCACGTGTAGAGTGTTACAAACATCCTTTATGAGCAGTTGCTGCAAATATGTTAGAGTGTGAGGACCAGAAAGGATGTGGATTTATTACTGTGAGAGATTTTTTTCCCCCTCCATATTGGAGAAAGGCTCAAGTCTAATGAGAGGAGTAGATTTCATTTGATTAGGCCATCAGGATGAGAAGCTGCAAGCCAAACATTCTTCCTAAAAGGTTACTTGGGCTATGTGATGGGCTTTTACATGAAACAATGAAACTCTACCAGTAAAGAACAGAGAAAATACAAGAACATTTCTGGGCATGCCGTCATGCACCATGTCAAGGCATACATGTCCTTCACCCATCACTTCTTCACCTGGTTGGATCACTGAAGTCTACAAATCACATTTGGAAATTCAGTCCCATCAAAACTCGTATCAGGGAGTTAAGAGGGACTTCATGAGCTCTAGATCTGTTGCTTAAAGTTTAGCATTAAGTTCCCTTTAGATGAAAACCTAAGGATGCATATCATCATTCCATCCTCTTATATCCATGACAAAGTTACCCACTGCTTCCAGATGTAACCTCAGAATCCTTCTCAACTCAATAATTAGGCAACCACTACCAATGAATTAGAGCTAGCATAAGGGTTAAAACTCAAATGCCACCCCTATTCTAGGCTCTCCCTCACCAAGCATTGATATTCTACTTCTTAGCCCAAACACCCACATCTTCTTGGATATCTTTGATGTGGACCACCTGCGAGATCACTTACTTTCATACTTTCCAGATAGGATAGACATTTGGCACTAATAATAGATGTGTCTAGAAGAGGTTGAGAATCTTTATTTTCACAAATACCTCTACAGCAATAAATTCATTCCTAAAATGTGGTAACATGCACTCAAGCATGGAAATGACCCTCTAGGGCACTTCATGTGTATTCTCCTTTGTAAAATAAGAGCCATTGTCAGGTGGTTGGCTAAGCTCACTCACTGGTTAGGCACCCTCCTCTGGCTCCGCAGCACACAATTCAAATCTGGGCCTTAGAGTATTTTGCAATTAGGAAAATCATGACTGTTAAGTCCACAAACGCCGAAGGACTTATGACTATGCAGTCTGGGGGACTTAACCTCAGGATACCAAATGTACCCATTCCAGCACAAGCTGACCCAAAATGGTGGGGTAATCATGAGAAAGCCAATGGCAGAGGGGGTGATTACTCTTTGAACTTTCATAACGAGAATAAGCTGTGGAATTTGGCAAGTGTCCTGTAGTTTGCCTTAATAATGGATCTCCCTAGACCATGTGAAATAATTCAAATAAAATAATAATAAAAAGCATCCAATTACCTGTACATTTGAACTATATGTTACCCAAAATCTGACTCTTTCCAGATAAGAGATGTTTGGCATTACTAAATACAATGACTAAATATTTGTGTCCTTCCAAAATGTATATGTTGAAACCTATTCCCCAATGTGATGGTATTAGGAAGTGAGGGCCTTTGGGAGGTAATTAGGTCATGAGAGTGAAACCCTCATGAATGGGTTGAGAGTCCTTATAAAAGAGACTAGAGATCACCCCTTGCTCCTTCTGCCGTGTGAAGTTCTAGTAAGAAGACAAACGTCTAAGGACCACGAAACAGGCCCTCAACAGAAACCAAATCTGCCAGTGCCTTGATCCTGGACTTTCCATCCTCCAAAACGATGAGAAAGAAATTTCTTCTGTTTAGAAGCCGCCCAGTCTATCTTATTATACCAACCCAAATGGACTCAGACTCTAGACATAAAGTCATTTAGGTATCATGTGTATAAGCCTGGGCTCTACATGTCCCTGCCACTCCAAGCTCCAAGGAGCTCTAGACAAAGCTGTGTCTAAGAATTGGGTAGTGTTGGGGTGTCTGGGTGCCTCAGTCAGTTAAATATCTGCCTTTGGCTCAGGTCATGATCTCAGGGTCTTGGAATCGAGCCCCATGTTGGGCTCCCTGCTCAATGGGAAGACTACTTCTCCCTCTCTCTCTGCAGCTCACCCTACTTGTGCTCTCTCTCTCTGTGTCAAATAAAATAAAATAAAGAATTGTGTATTGCTGGGGTGCCTAGGTGATACAGTTGGTTGAAGCTCAGGTCATGATTTCAGGTCATAGGATTAAGCCCCGTGTCAGGCTCCATGCTCAGTATGGAATCTGCTTGAGATTCTCTCTTTCCCTCTCCTTCTGCCCCTCACCCTCATGTTCTCTCTCTCTCTAAAATATGTAAATAAATAAAATCTTTTTTAAAAAATAGGAAAAAAAAGAACTGTGTATTGTTTAAGGTGAAAAAGACTTCCCAGATCAGATGACAGCTTCCAACATAAATCTATCTAGTTCCTCCCTTCCTCCTTTGCCTAACTTAACCAAACTGTCCCAAATATAATGAATCTTTACATTTTAAAATCGGAAGTGAAGAGTCTAAGGAAAAAGCACTTACTCTTCCTATGAAAGTTTATCAAGCCTACCTGTATCATCAAGATATAGGTCATCACATACTGAAACTGTCATTTCATGGACCTGCAACCACCTCTGGGTTTTCATAATCCAATTCTTTGGCAACCCTGTAGAACAAGAGTATATATAAAAAAAAAAAAAAAAGACCGACTTTTTAAGAAAATGTACATTGTTTAAGTATTTATTCTGAAAAGGGCAAGTGTATGCCCATTTTCTTTTTAAAAAGATGGCATCAAATATATCTGAGACTGATGAAAGACTGACACGGAGAAGTAAGCAATGCGGTGCACCAAAGGGACAATTGGATCTTCTTCTAGAGCAGCTTTTTCTTGGACACAGCATCCTGGCCTAATGGGAGAACAGCACGGGTCATATCTTGTCTTCGTTGCACATGAACTGTATGACCTTAGGCAAAATATTTAAAAAGAGGAAATACTTTGAAAGGATTTTGTAAGTGATAAGTCACCAAGGTACTGTAATAAATGCAGTGATTCTGATTATGGTAAGTCACCTGCCCTTCTAAAAATATTTATTGAGTACTAATTAAGCACCAGATACAGTTGTACTAATTGCTTCTCAGCCTTTTGACTAAGATCAAGTGCAGATACTGTTGTAGGCATGAGGGATATAACAATGTAAATATATGATCCCATGGAAGGAATCGAAGACAATCAATAGAATCGTATTGGCAAGAATCTCAGTTGGCATTAATTGGAATGGTTTGATATGGTACCAAGTACCCAGGTGTTTGGGAACAACTCTATTTTCTTAAATTTAATATCTCATTCATTCCCTTCATTTATTCACTAAAGTATATTGAGTACCCACTATGCTCTGAGCACTATAGGAGGTGTTGGTACACAAAAATGGACTACTCAAAAAGATATGTAAAACTATAGTCTAATGAGAAAAGACTGACAATTAAAGAGGCAGTTGTAACAGGGTATAGTAAACATTTTGATAGGGGAAGTAGAATTTATAATGTGAGCTTGTAGCAGGGAGAACTTGGCCAGTTACGGTAGGTTGTAAGAGAAAGCCAGGAATAAGTGACATTTAAGGCCTAAAGGATAATTATGAAAATGTAGACATTTATTAGAGGTGAGGGTAATGGGTGAAGGATTTATTCAGAAATAGAACTCGTATATGTGGCAGACCAAATGTTACTTAGTATCATGTTTACAAAACTTCCATCTCTATCCGAACTCTATTTTTTAAAATGGCAGTTTGGCATAGCATTTAAAATTAATGTCAACCCAGGAAACCTGTTGGCTCAGTGCCTAACCTTCCAAAACTCATAACATATGCAAAAACTCAGCCTATAGCTTATGAGTTTATTGAGAAAATGTAGGGTTGGAATCAAAGAAAGAGAGGTCATCAGTGGCTTTCTCCGCCATACCTTCTGGCTAAGGGGGAATGTTTGGTGTTTGGGTTAAGAAACAATGATGTCAAACTAACAGGGACTAGTACCTTGAAATAAAGACTTACAGAAATTAGGAGTTAGAGGAGGCATTTCTCCCAAGGCAGAATCCCACCTTGGGAAGGGGGGGCGGGGAAGCATACTCTGTCCATCTTCAGCCAATGGAAAGTTTACAATCCCAGGAGGACAGAGACAGAGGCTGATCTCCCACCCCCAATGCCGAGAATGAGCCATCGTCATACACGTAGTCATGCAGACTTATTTCTGAAGAAATCAGCATGATTTTTAGCCTCTGATTCATTTTTCCAGCTAAATAGGAAGTAAGTTATTTTGTGCTCATTACACGAAGGAGAAAAATGACAGCTGGCAGCAAGATAATGAAGGACTTGCCCCAATGCCTTCCAGCAAGACAGCAGAGAAGGCCAGACTCCTGTCTGCTGTGTCAGAGCTCCTATTGCTGAATGAATTAACACTGTTCCAACTGTGGCCATGTGAGGAGCCCATCTTGGTGGCAAAACTCCTTGGAGATACAGCAAATGGTGCTCACCTGTGGGAAATTTTCAGCATTTGGTGCTTCCTCAAAGAGTTGTCCAGAACCGATTAGCCCGGAGCTCACAACACAGTGGACTGATTGTCAGGAGGCTCATCAAGATCATGGCGCAAAAGTTTGCAACTTCTGTATCTTTTGCAGTCATCTCTATGCCTATATACCTGTTTTATCTTTTAAAAAGAAAAGCACTTTGGGTGAATAGACCTTCAAAATGTAATGCTTCCCCCATAAATATCCCGTACTTTGGATAATGCTGTGACTGCTCTATCCTGGGGCAGCCAGCCTAGCCTTGGAATGCCATCTGGGAAGCCATCTCTCCAAAGTTGCTATGAATTTGCTATCTCCTCATTGTCTGGAAATACTTCTTTTTTTGTGCCTAGCTGGGTACTTACCTGGAAGTCTACCACATACATCACCTCAGTGAAGAAATACTGAGTGGGAGTCAGATAATTCCTGGAGATTGTTCCAATGTAAAGCATGGGATGGCCCAATCTCTGGTGTGGTCAAGAGGGACAATCCTTGCCATTCTATAGTCACATTGGACTTTGCGTATTCACACATTTCTTCACGAGAATCTCTCTGCCCCAAATGCTCACTTATAATTCTTCAACCTGTAAGTCCTACTCATTCTTCAAAGGCCAGCATTGAGAAAACTCCTTCAGGAAGCCCCCCTGAATACTTCAATCCCACACATTTTTCCTCTTAACAACTAAAGCACATCCGTATTACTTAATTTGTAATTATCTTGTATCTTTTGCTGCTGTTTTATATGTACTTGTCTTATCGCCCTGACAATATACAACCTCCTTACAGCAAATGGGCATAACCAACACTCCTGCCACTGGCTGTAGAATGGGGTGGAACACGTGGTAGGTGTTTGGTTCATTAACTGGGACCCTCCCGAGAGAAGAAAAAGGAAAGAGAGCGGGAGAAGAAGAAAGGATCACATTTACTGAGCATATGTCAACCTCCATACAGAGCACATTCCCTGTGTTGTTGTATTTGATCCTTATAACAGTGTCACAAGGTAGGTTTCATTGTTATCTCCATGGGAAAGGTAGAGTAATTGGGCCCCAATCAAGACCACATGGGTAGTAATTAGCAGAGGCTAGGTTTTATTTTTCAGGAAGTAAAAAAGAATAAAGCTTAGGAAGCATGGAGGGGGTGGGCCTTTGTCCTTTGTGTAGCTGAGAGATGGGAGAAGGAGGGGAGACAGAAGAGGGGCAGAGATGTAGGTTGGGAGGCAGAGCTTTGAATAATAAAAATAGCCATACTGGGGTGCCTAGGTGGTTTGGGCTCAGGTTCCAGCTCAGGTTGTGTTTTCAGGTTTGTAGGATGGAGCCCCATATCGGGCTCTGCCCTCAGCACGGAGTCTGCTTTGGGTTCTCTCTCTCTCTCTCCCTCTGCCCCACTCACTCAGGCTCACTATCTCTCTTTAAATTATATAAATAAATCTTTTAAAAAAAATGACAGAAACACAGTCCCATAACCCCTTATTCAAATCCCAAAATCCAGGACACCTGGGTAGCTCAGTGGGTTAAGCCTCTGCCTTTGGCTCAGGTCATGATCTCAGGGTCCTGGGATCGAGTCCCACATTGGGCTCTCTGCTGGGTGGGGAGCCTGCTTCCCCCCCACCCCTCTGCCTGCCTTTCTGCCTGCTTGGGATCTCTGTCAAATAAATAAATAAAATCTTAAAAAAAAATTCCAAAATCCCAAATCTCTGAAACTCAGAATTTCCTTGTAACATATTTGGCACCAAAACCTGATCTGACCTTAAATTTTTGATGTCCGAACATTACGTGAAGGGTCAGATCTTTCTTCATCCCATTTGGTGCGAGTATTCATGTTTCACTGCAGAGATACGCAGGGATTGAATTTGAGATATGTGTGTAGTAAATGGTATATATATCACATATTCTTACCATTCTAAAATTTGAAAAACACCTTTATCCTGCAGCATATCCAGTACGAAGGGTTTCAGCTAAGGGATTATAATACTGTGATCAATAGTATTTATGAAATTCACACCAAATGTTTAGCACTGTGCAGAGAATGTTACAGAAATTATCCCATTTATTCTTTACAACTACCCTAAGGACTATTGTCATCCCATTTTGTAAAGAAAGAAACTGAAGATTGAGGGGCTTAAGTAAATTACCCTAGATCACACAGTTAATAAGGGATAAAACTGGGATTCTAAACCAGGTCTGGGACTCCCAACACAGCCTTTTTTTTTTTCCCCCCCAAGTAGGCTCCATGCCCAGTGTGGAGCCCAACTTGGGGCTTGAACTCATGATCCTGAGATCAAGACCTGAGCTGAGATCAAGAGTCACACATTTAACCAACTGAGCCACCCAGGTGTCCCTCTAAAGCAGACTCTTAAAAACTCAGTCAGATCTGGGAAACCCTGCTTTTGATAGGTCACTTCTGAGGACCAGAATATGAGACTGAACAAGTGTCAAGGTGAGGATCAGCCACATGCCCACCCCTACTGAGCCAATAAATATAGCAATACCTCTGCTCTCTACTCACTTGAATTCTTGAATTCCACCCTATCCCATTGTAGCCCACCTAATCAGATGCTGATCACAGAGAAGTGAGTTGTCATGAATGCCACGGATACAGGCAGTCACTGGAATTGCTGCACGCTGCTGGTCACGGTCACAAGCCTTCACGGGAAGGACTGAACACATGCGAATCCAGCTGTCTTCGCACAGCGGCAGCAAGAACCACGGTCCCGTGCTCTGTAACAAAACAGCACATTTCCCTGCAAACTGGCTCATGCTGTCATTTTCCAAATTACTTTATTACATAGGGATGAAAAAGATAAAGGGTGAATTATGACCCATGCATTAGAATTAAGAAACTGACTCAAAATGTAGGCACTGTGTATAATTATTTATCACCAAAATACCTTCATTAATCATATTATGTTAGCTGGTAGCAAAAACAAAACTCTCTGGCTTAGGGGAAAAGGGAAAATTTTCTAGAAGAGGAGTCTTTATTTTGGGCCCTCACGGATACATAGGATAAGAAAATGGGGAGTGGGCGATCAGCCTCAACGGGGAGAAAACCATAAATAAAAACATTGTAATGAGGTTATGAGTCACTGTCCTTCCTTTTGAGTAATCCACCCATCCTTTCATTCAACAAACATTTATTGAGCACCAATCCTTTCATTCAACAAACATTTATTGAGCACCAACTATGTGCCAGGAACTGTGCTGGGTACTGTAAATGCCATAGTGAAGTCGCGCCTTAATGGAATTTACCATCAGAGCTGGGACACAAACACCAAACAAGTGGAAAAGAAAAAAAAATTAAAATAGACATATTATTAAGGAAATGAAAACTGATGTGATAAAAATAATGTCTAATGGTCAGGTCCTGAAACAGGCAAGGACAGAATTCCTGAGACAGGCAGCTTAGTCGTTCAGCTGTAGTGTCATAGACAACTGGGGCTAAGGAATGAGGAGATTGGAGAGAGAAAGAGAAAAGAGCCACAGAAAAGAGGGTCTTGGGGGTGAGGTGAGAAGTCTGGATTGCATTCCAAATGTAAAGGAAAAATCAGAGGAGGATGTTACCTGGGAAAGGAATATGACCCAATTTGACATTTTTTTTTTTTTTTAATTCATTCTAGCTGCTCTGCTGACTATTGGAGGAGTAAGAGTGAAAGCAAGCCCAGTTAAGAGGTCTGGGCAGTAATTCACATAGGAGAGGATGGTGGCTGTCTTGACTGGGTTTCCCCCAGAAGCAGAAGCCAAGATGAGGATTTGAGTGCAAGTGGTTTATTTGGGCCGTAATTCAGAGCAATGTGGCATGGGGGAAGGGACACAGGGAAGGGAAGAGAACGCTGCTGTTAAAAAGTGCTTATCAAGTTAGTTACCACTGGGGCTAACTAGAGCTTAGTATCACTAGAGAACTGCAGAAAACAGGATATAACGTGCACGCAAAAATTTCCCCCAGTAGGATAAGCAGCTGGAGTAATCATACACCAATTCTCTTCAATCACTGGTTGGGAGCTTGTCGGGGAGGGCAGTATTTTTCCAATACTTCCAACACTGGGAAGGGGGGTGGTGCGAGGCAGGTGTCAGACCCCAGATAATTTCTCAAGCCAAGAAATGCAGATACTAGCAGTTGGAAATCAGGCCACTGAAATCTTAAGACCTGAGGACGTAGGGGTGGGACATTGACAGCCTCTATCAAAATGGCTTAAGTCTGCAGATGCGCTGAAGATGACCACCCACGAAGCCTCACACACTACATAGTCTGAGCCAACCCAAGCCTCGATGCAGCTGATTGGACAGGAAGTGAAGGACTGACCCCAGAAAGCCCAGTCAGATTCTCTTTCACAAAAATACGGACGTGGAGCAGAAAGAAGAGGGCTTTAGATCCGAGAAGATGAGCTAGAAAGTCATGCAACATGGAGAGCCGAGGAAAGAAAAAACCTGAAGGGCCTGGGATACATGGGAAGCCATTTTAGACTTCTTCCTAAGTCGGCATGATTGTACCTAAACTTTGTTTAAACCAAAAGCCTGATTTATGGCCCACCAAACATACATTGTGCACCTGCTTTGTACCTGAGTAGCCAGAATGAAAACCATCTCATCCTTAACATAATGGATCACTGATCCTACAGCCTGCACGCCTTAACATTAAAACTCGTGATTCCTGCCTCCATACGAATCTCTTATTTTCTGAACTTTCACTACATGCAACAAAGTACATAAGCCTGTGAAAACCATTCATTCCCTGGAACTCTTTCTTCCCTGTGAAGAGCCTGTTTTCCCGGGGCAGCCGTCCTAACTTGCGCTTGAACAAAACTCTATTTCTTATCTCTAAAGGTTCAACACCGTCTGTTCATTCTGCATCGACAGAGCTAAGGGGGTCATTCTGTAGCAGCCGCAAGTGAACAGTGTGGGTCTTGCAAAGAGTTACGCAACAGATGGTTATCAAGCTACTGTGTGCTTCTGGGAGGGGTTCTAAAAATGAAGACAATATGCTATCTGCCTTGGAGAAACTCGGTCTTGCGGAGAAGACAATATTAGTAGATGATAAGAATAGCATAGTATAGGAGATAAAATTTGCAGAGAACAATTCTCCACCCTTGTCAACTGAAAGTAAACATTCCACGGATCTAATTCAAAAGTTAAATCTCCCGAGTGACCCTCGTCTGTTGCCTGGCATGCTCTAATGGTTTTCCCCATTGGAATTTCTTCCTGTGTGTGATGTCAGCTCTATTGTGCAGAGTTGAGATTTTAGAAGTAATACTCAAGACAGCATTTTCAATACTGAATAAACTTGTTTTTTTTTTTTAAGATTTTATTTGTGTATTTAAGAAAGAGAGAGAGAACATAAGTTTGGGGTGCAGTGGGAGAGGGAGAAGCAGACTCCCCACAGAGCAGGAGCCCTACTCTGCGGATCATGACCTGAGCGGAAGGCAGTCACTTAACCAACGAAGCCACTCAGACACCCTACAAATAAACTTGTTTTAAGAGAAAAGGGCGCCTGAGTGGCTCAGTTGGTTGAGTGACTGCCTTCGGCTCAGGTCATGATCCCGTACTTCTAGGATCAAGTCCCACATCGGGCTCCCAGATCCTTGGGGAGTCCGCTTCTCCCTCTGCCTCTCTCATGCTCTCTCTCACTCATTCTCTCTCAAATAAATAAATAAAATCTTTTAAAAAAATTAAAAAAAAAGAAAAGACTATTAGAGTACCATTTGCCTGGTGTATATATTTTTTCTACCTCTCATCGTCATAGAGGGTAGGGGCTAGAAGTAGTAAAATGACAAGGTAAACTAGGATAATGATAATAATAGCCAGCCCATTTATGGAGAACTTGCTTAGAGTTTAGACTCAATGCTAAGCACTTCTCATGTGTTTTCTCATTTATTCTTAATAGCAGTCCCCAGAAGTAGGGACCACTTTTGTCCCCAACATCCAGATGCTGGTACTGAGATTTTTAAGAAAGTAACCTTCAGAAGTCAGTATCAAGCTAGCTGAGAGGATTTGACCCCAAGCTGATCTAGCTCTGGAGCCTGTACGCTTAAGCACTGTGCTCTTATCCCCCTATTTTAAGAAGCAACTTCTCAAAATTGCCAACCCCTAGTATGACTTTATAAACTACGTAGTGATCATTTTAACTAGAATTTTCCTTACGGGCAATGAGAGTTAATCCAGCCACATCTGAGGCTAAGAACATTTTGCACTAATAACATCTTGCTATATTTTATCCAAACTATTAAAAATGAGTTTCCTTTCCATTTGTAAGAAAGCCTTTTCTTTGGAATCTTATATCTTGATTGCTTATCCCTTACTTGTTTATTTTCCTTTTCAGCAAAAAAGAAAAGGAAAGCAGAGAAAACCATTTCATTCTAATGGAAATGTCACTAATGAGGGTCAGAGACTACATTTTCATATTCCATGTTTAAGGTCCAGTTAAAGGAATTTATTCTGTTTCTTTACCTGTGGCTGTGAATAGGGTCCTTATTGTGGACATTGATGAGGAAAATCTTTAGATTCCCAGCAGTAAATAGTCCTCCAAGATCAACCACTTGAATGACTAGGGAGAAGCTGGGAAAGGCTGCAGAAAGACAGCTAGGACCTCACGCTCGCAGAAGCACTCTTTGGGGCTCAACTACCAGCTACAAACAATCGATTCATTTAGTTAAACTGTCAGTCAAACCAGTTATTTTAACAGGAAGAAATAACTGATACTTTGTTAGGAACCAAATTAGTCAAATCAGTTGAAAGGAACTCAGAAAAATCTGTTAATCCCCATTAATAATAGAAAAAGTGAAGGGAAATCCTTGGCCTGGGAGAGCAAACAAAGCAATGGCTATAGGTTCCTTCATTCAAGCATCTACTCTTCAGTATTAAAAACTGATTGACAAATGGCAAGGATGAGGTGTAAGAACACTTCAAAACAACGTAAGGACTACATGGAAATATTAGGATGTTTAGATGATTAGAAAGGTTTTGTTTTAGCAGAGATACTTGTGAATTTGAGAAAGGATAGTGCTCGAAATGGGGGAAGCAAATGCACTCGAATAGGAAGATGAATGCTCATGTCCATAGACTGTGACCTGGAGGCACCAATGGTCCCAGTTTGCCTGGGACTATGCGGTTTAGCACCAAAAGTCCCATACACATCCCTGGAAATTTCCTAGTCCCAGGCAAACTGAGACGGTGGTAACACTTTCAGGAAAAAAAAACCACTGTATTTTAACTTGAAATGTATTGATCACTGAGATCAAAATTACTATTCTCCTTCTATTTATCCTAAAAATTCAACCAGTTTTCAATTTTCCTCTTATTTCCTAACTTTTCCTATAAGAAGGTAATTATTTATGAGCTAGCCTTTGACAGAAATCAAAAAGCCAATCGACTTTCGAGAATAAAGGTGTTTCTTTAATAATCCTGAGAAGTCTCAAGTACAAGAGAATGGAAGGAATAAGGTGTGAACAAGATCCTTCTTTCTGGCGAGAAGCCAGAAAGACTTCGAATTACGTTTGGTCTAGCCGAGTGCTGGAGAGTTGGTTGAGGAAGGTAAAGAAGAAATGAGCCTTTCTGAAAACTCTTCCATCAAGATTTGGACAAGCATTTCCACAGCCCTGAGACTTCCTTTAAAGAGAAGGAATTGATAAAAGTCAGTGAGGCATTCCAAAATTTCTTTTATTCTCACTAGTGACCCTAGAAATTCTGAAGTTAAGAAGAAAATTAAGGAATGGTGAGCTCTTCATAGAACTTCAGTGAGAATCCAGGCAAAACTTCAGCCAAATGGGGCGCCTGGGTGGCTCAGTGGGTTAAAGCCTCTGCCTCCAGCTCAGGTCCTGATCCCAGGGTCCTGGGATCCAGCCCCACATCAGGCTCTCTGCTCAGCAGGGAGCCTGCTTCCCTTCCTCTCTCTCTGCCTGCCTCTCTGACTACTTACGAGCTCTGTCAAATAAATAAATAAATAATCTTTAAAAAAAAACAAAAAAAACTTCAGCCAAATAATTGTTTATTCTACTTCTGCAAACAGAGCTTCCGTTCAACATCGGCTGTTCTCATTTCAAACATAAGAAAAAAGGAAAAGCTTTACTTTTCACTTACCAGGGAAAATGTTAATTTCTTAAACTCCATAAACTCCTATTTGTTAGCAATTCCTAAGATTGATAAATAGCTTAGAACATGCCTAATCATTTTCCCAGGAGGTATACCAGGCCAAAATCAAAGGAAACTGTGATGGGCACAGTCTATTATCCCCAGCGATATTGATGAGATCAGATAAACATGGAGAAGAGGGATTTGGGAGTAAAGGAAAATGGATCAAGACTTTTCAGTTTTTCTACCCTAAAATACACAAAGATAATACAAATTTAGGAGTGCTCGTCTCCTGCTAACTTTATGATGTGGACAGGGAAAGCATGTTCCATTTTGAATCCTGAATCTGTTTTTCTTTTTAAGATTTTATTTATTTATTTGATAGACAGGGATTACAAGTAGTCAGAGAGGCAGGCAGAGAGAGAGGAGGAAGCAGGCTCCCCACGGAGCAGAGAGCCCGATGCAGGGCTCGATCCCAGGACCCTGAGACCATGACCTGAACCGAAGGCAGAGGCTTTAACTCACTGAGTCACCCAGGCACCCACTGAATCTGTTATATTGAAAAGTTAACACTTGGGAAATTTCCTCTTCCTAGGAAGTGCTTTGATGCAGACCAGGTGACTGAAAAGGGTGGTTATTAAAACCATTAAAAAATAGGAATGATAATTATGAGCCCAATAGCTATGCATTTGGCAGATGTGGAGGAAATAAGAGAAAATGTCAATCCGTTAACTTTTCAAAGTTGCCGAATTACACTCTGGATGAATTCTGCGTCCCAGCTATCCAGATGAAAATCCCCGCCCACTTCCACAGCAGGTGGAAAACACCACCACTGAAATCATTTTGGTGTTTGGCTCAGGAGGAAGGGGGTGATGCAGAGAGGGGCCCAACTAGCCACACCTCGTACCCAAGCAAGCAATGGGCAACCATAGTTCAGGTAATGATTTCCTACCAGAGGCAATGCCAAAAGCATCTTCATTGCACGTGAAAGCCAGGTGGGGGAAATATTCTTGAAGAGGCAAACAGGAACCAAAGGAAAGTGCTTTGTGTGAATGAAAAGCCAGTAGTAGTGTTCACCTTCTAGTGTCACTCTCAAAGTCAAAAACGGCTGCTGTAGAAATTGTTGCAATGCTGTTGGTTGTGAAGCCAGAGCCCTCCAGAGAAAGGAAGTACTGTTGATTAGAGGGGAAAGAAGAAGTAAAATACTGCAGAGACACTGACTAGTTTCCTAGAGAGATTATTCACGCCCCCAGGAAGCAGGCCTGAAATCTCTTCATGCTCTGGGCCACCCACACCCTTGTCTTCCCTCATGTGGTAAGTGCTCATTAAAGGTTTACTAATAATGATGGTGGTGCAATGATACTCCATCCACATGACTTCAGACAATCTGCCCTTAAATATGAAAAATAGATTTTCTTACATTTGGTATGTTACCTGAACATTTCTCTCTTACTTCATCCAAAGCTACAATTAAATAAAAAGGAATTATGTGGAGAGAAACGTGCTGTTTCCTGAGAACTTAGACATTATTTTGTTTGTTTGGTTGTTTGGTGGTGCTGAAGTCATGGTTGTTTTGGGGATTGGGGGGCAAACCTGTAGAAGACAAAACCTGAAATACTGGAGCATCTGTTCATCTTATTTTATGTGCAATATGTGCAATAGCTTCATCAAGATGTTTCTCTTAGCGGGGTGTCTGGATTTCTCAGTCGGGCAACAGGTTTTGCTCAGGTTTTAGCTCAGGTCATGACCCTGTCATCATGGGATCCAGTCCCGCATTGGGCTCTGCACTCAGTGCAGAGTCAGCTTCAGATTCTCTCTCTTTCTCCAGCTCACACTCTCTGTTTCCCTTTCAAATAAATTACAAAATCATTTTTTAAAAATGTGTTTTTCTTAGCATCTTATTGACTTTGAGTCATACTACCTACCAGTTATTCTGTTACATGCCTCAAATACATTGTTCTTTAATTCTCATAACTCTGTCATAGGTCTTGATATCATCCCCATTTCACAGATAGGAATACTGAGGCTTACAAAGTTTAGGTGGCTCGCTCCTAGTCTGAGAGCTGAGCTTAACATAATGCCTCTCTGCACTGCCTAAGACAATTTTTTTTTCCAGTGCAGGCAGGTGAGGTCAAGGTTTCTAGACTAGGTGAGAAACAGATGATTAGAAAAAGCTGGGGCAAAAATCCATGAGGGGATTAATATCAGGAGTTAATTATACTGAGCCTATTGACTTAATAATTGTGTAGACCCAGAGATAATTTAATCGGGAAGATTAAACCCAGAAGGATTGCAAAGCAGCCTAAAAATCATTTGGAAAAATCAGTGACCTTTTAATCTATCAATTTTCTGATGAATCATCGTGTTCTGATTAATTTAGATTCATACCATCAGTTTCTACACATATAACTAAGATGGAATTGATTTCTGCTTTTTCTGTTCAACGGTGTTGTAAAATATTAGCATAGAACTGTAGAAAAATCCATCACATCTTTACTTTCAAGGAAAACCCAGGAATAAAATGATGGTCTTTCCACACAGGAGGTCAGAGGATGGTTGGTGGTCACACTCCCTGAGAGGGCTTGCAAGCTCCCGGTCTGGTTAGGTACAAATATATATGATCTTTTTAAAAGACACCCATATTTCTGTTTGTAGCCACTCAAGAATTTACGGTTCCCAATTCAATTTCAGTATCACGCCATTGTCAACAATTGTTTGGTATCAGCATATATTGAGAAGCTGTATTTTTATGAGGTTTAATTTTTCATAAAATGATAGTCTTAAAAAAAAAAAAACCACTATGGCGCTGATATGAACAACTCCTGCTGTTGTTTGGGGAAGGTGGGAGCTGGTGGTTGCTAGGCAGCCAGGGCCATCCCCGGGAAAGCCACCCGAATGAACGATCCCCTGAACAGGAAGGCGGTCCAAGAGATGAGAAATTAACTCTCTGTGGGGCCGGGCAACTTAGGTTTCCTTCCCCTGTTTTATCTGCAATAATGCCATTGACTAGTAAAGAATTACCTCAGCCATACGAATAACCTTGGTGGCCCCACTCCCAGGCTCGTAGACATGATGAAAGCTTATAGGGGAGAGTGGAGAACAGGGGAGACTTCTGCCCTTCTGGATGGACTTATCTTCAAAATCCATTTTATTCCCTTCTCTGAAAGGCTTGTTCATGACTATTTGTTCTTGGAGAAGCCAGGGAATTGGAAATGTCAGAGCCCGAATTGCAGGCCAAACCCAGTGAGGAGAATTAGGGTCTCACTGCCTCGAGACTGCTACACAGGAAGCCTGGCTAGATTCTTCTGTCTTGTGAGCATCGGTGCTAATAAAATAATGACTGTGATAACCCAGATTTTCTACTCTGCGTTTTTCATGAATTCTCTCATTTAATCCTTAAAATGATGCTATGGAGTGTGTCCTCTCCTGAGCCCCATCTTTCAGTGGGGTAGGCTGCGGGTTACAGATGTTAAGGAAATGGTCTCCGAATAGTGAGTGCATTAAGCTGACACTCAAACCAGGTCTTTCTGACTGTGGAGACATTATGCTATACTGTCTGTCGCATGGAGACCGTCTTCCTGGGAGAAAGTATAGATTTCTATTTTTAACACATCATATTTAAACTTGTTTTTAAATGTTCTGGGTAGAGGGTTAAAAAATCTTGGAGGGTGAGGATATAGTGACAGAACAATTAGTTTGCAGAGGAAAAGAAGGGAGGGGAGGGAAGGAGAAGGAAGGGGAGGGAAGGGAAGACAGGAACGGAAGGGAGGGAGGGAAGAAAGGAAAACAGAGGACAGAGGAGTAGGGGAAGGAAAGATGGAGCCTTGAGAAGTTTCCAACATTTGAAGGTCCAACAGAGGAGGATGAATCAGAAAAGAAAATAAGAAAGAGTAGTCAGAAAGGTGGGGGGGAAATAACAGAGTTTGTGATCACAGAATAATACTAATGACCTGATCTAATATTTATTAAGTCCTACCTGCCAGACACTATTCTAGGCCCTTCAGTGAATTACCTCATTTAAACTTCACATTAGCCTTGGGGTAAATGGGGTAAATGTAACTCCATTACAGACAAAGATACTGAGGTACTGAGAGGTTAAGGCTGCCTGAGGTCACAAAGCTGGAAAGTGGGAAAGTCTAAATACTTTTTTTTTTTTATTTAATTGTATTTTTTCAGTATTCCAAGATACATTGCTCATGCACTACACCCAGTGCTCCATGCAACCCGTGCCCCCATTAATACCCACTACCAGGCTCACCCAACCCCCACCCCCTCCCTTCCAAAACCCTCAGTCTGTTTCTCAGAGTCCACAGTCTCTCATGCTTCATCTTCCCTTCCAGTTTCCCCCAATTCACTTTTCCTTTCCTTCTCCTAATGTCCTCCATGTTATTCCTTATGCTCCACAAGTAAAACCGTATGATAATTGACTTTCTCTACTTGACATATTCACTGAGCATAATCTCTTCCAGTCCCGTCCATGTTGATACACAAGTTGGGTATTCATCCTTTCCGATGGAGGCGTAATACTCCATTGTATATATGGACCATATCTTCCTTATCCATTCATCTATTGAAGGGCATTTGGCTCTTTGCACAGTTTGGCAATTGTGGACATTGCTGCTATGAACATTGGGGTACATATGGCCCTTCTTTTCACTATATCTGTATCTTTGGGGTAAATACCCAGTAGTGCAATTGCAGGGTCATAGGGTAGCTCTATTTTTAATTTTTTGAGGAATCTCCATACTGTTTTCCAGTGGCTACACCAACTTGCATGCCTACCAACAGTGTAAGAGGGCTCCCCTTTTTCCACATCCTCTCCAACATTTATTGTTTCATGTCTTGTTAATCTTTGCCATTCTAACTGGTGTAAGGTGGTATCTCAATGTGGTTTTGATTTGAATTTATCTGATAAGCCTAAATACTTTAACCTAGACTTCCTAACACAAGAATCTGATCTCTCGTGCTGATACACTGTGTCTACTTTCATACTTTGAACCAAGGCAATGTTTCCTTGAAGGAAATTAGTATAGAAATATGATCTAGGCTCATTTTTTTCTATACAACAAGATATTCTGGGTTTTTTAAAAGCACAACCAACAGCTAATTGGTGATCAACTATAAAACCTTTTATAGAAGAGAGAGATTTTCAAGAAAATATTTTTAAACTATAAGCAAAAATGTGATTCCACGCTAATTGTTGATTATGTTAGTGTAACCTTGCATTTTCATCCTAGAACAATGCAGAAACTAATAACACCTCACTGTGAGTATTGTCTTCAGCCGAAGCATCATGAGATTGATATTTGCCCTTGAAAGCCTTGGAGTTTCACACGAGCTCACTTTTACTTTCCTCCAGAGTATTAGAGCTCTCTCCTACATTCAGTTTAAATGCAATAGGAATAGCTTGCTACCTATACACTTATTGGTATAGGTATTGGCCTATTAAAGGCCATTCTTCCTAGAACAAAGTCTTAACAACCACATGTAATCCATCGTCTCACTGGCTAGCAGAAGTTAGGGACCTCTATGGAAGTACCCACTATAGTGTCTTTGCTAGCTGAACCTAGACTCAGCCTCAGAATCCTTCTCAGCACTCCTTAGAGCATCTATCCTTCAATCACAGATGATATGCAGGTTGAAACTGATTTGCCATTCTGAACCAAGCCAGATGTTAGACTTACCCAAGTGTTTAAGGTTCACCTGGTAACTGTTACGGCATCAGAAAATCCGACTTTACAAACCATTTTGCAATGTTTTTCAGCCTGTGGCTCATGGACCAAATAAATATTAAAAACCTTCACCTATGAGTTGTTAAAGCTGAGAATTTAATGGGAACTCATTATACTGCTCTACTTTTATATAGGTAGGACAATTTCCAAAAATACATTTTTTTTAAGATTTTATTTATTTATTTGACAGATAGAGATCACAAGTAGGCAGTGAGGCAGGCAGAGAGAGAGAGGAGGAAGCAGGCTCCCCGCTGAGCAGAGAGCCTTATGCGGGGCTCCATCCCAGGACTCTGGGATCATGACCTGAGCCAAAGGCAGAGGCCTTAACCCACTGAGCCACCCAGGCGCCCCAAAAATATTTATTTGATATGCAGACCTACTGGATTCAGAATATGTTGGGCCCAGAGGCCTGGGAATATGAATTTTTAACAAGCTAGCCAGAGAGATTTTTATGTGTTCTAAAGTTGGTTCTCGTAAAGTGATTCCCCACCTTGACTGTATAATAGATGCACTTGGAGAGTTTAAATGTTCCAAAGTCCAGACCACATCCCAGATTTATGAAATCAGAATCCTTGGGGGTTTAACCTGGGCATCTGTATCTTTTAAAACTCTCTGGATAATTTCACAGTGTCATCAAGTCTGAAGTCTACTGATACAGCACATCCTATCCTTTCTGACACATGAACCCCATAGTCTATTTAGGTCCCACATTTTTCCTGGAGTGGAGCACACTAGTGTCATTCATTCTCTCACAGGTTCTCTCCAGAAGGGCTAACTGCATAATTTTAAGCCGAGTTTATACAGATGTTCCTGGAGCCCACTGACCTTAGGTTTTGGCATCTGTCTTAGGGGTCCCTAGAAATAAATCCTGAGATGAAAATCTGTGGGCAAGTGACTTATTAATTAAATGCTCCAAGAAAACGAGGGTGGAAGTGGGGGAATCAGGACAGAGCAGGAGAGGAAGGCAGGCAAAAGTGTAACATCTGAATTCCTCAGAATAGTTTCAGCCTGATTCCACAAGGGAGCTATGGCCCTTACACCAAGTAGTCCCCACCCAAGGAAAATGAGGCGGGGCTACCCTTCTCCTCACCCCTCAGTCAATGTTTAGGGGTACCCTAGGGACATAAATTTCTAGGTACTTCCTGCCCTCTGAAGTGAAAGAAAAGTCAGAGGACAGTCCTCCCCCCTCTTGCTGAAGGAACCAAAAGCACAAGGAAGTGGGGAACACCACACAGGAATGGGGAGCCACACTCAGAAATGGTAGCCAGGTATCCAGGAAAAGCAAGGATATTATTCACTCCAGCCTCTACAACTCCCTTCATTGTAACAGCTGAACCAATAGACTGGCCCGATCATGCTAGAAAGCAGTGTTAGCTAGCACATTAAGAAACCAGCTACCTTATGCGTGAGTAGCATTTGATTCTGTCCCAAATTCTTTGGTAATTCCGAGAGCAAATAGGCTTCATTTCAACTCTCAATTGATTGGTAAAGCTACTGGGAGCATTACATTGAGAAGGACTGTGAGCCTAGGTGGGTAAAGGGCCACATTCTCTTAGTGACTCCTGCCATTAGCTAGTGAGAAAGCAATCCCAGTGCCGTCAGAGAATGTCTGTGCCTAAGGAGCCATTAGAATGTCTGCGGAGCTTTTAAAAAATACCGATGCCTGGATTCCACCTCCAGAAGTTCTGATTTAATTAATCTGAGGCAGGCCCCTGGCAGCTGTGCTTTGTGAAAAACAAACCAGGTGATACTACTATCACAGCCAAGTTAAGTTTCCACAGTCATATTCGAGATGAATCGCCATGCTAGATCCTAGTTGTCCCAGGAAATGTTTTCAGGAATACTTTAACATAATGAAATAAATCCTCCCCCCCCCAAAAAAACACAAATATTTTCTTTCCGACTCCTGTCTTAATCTCCTAAAAGTGTCTTTTCAGCATGAGCAGCAGAACATTTTTGTTTTGTCTTGTCTTGTCAGATCTTCAGTACAGTGTGGACTTGGAACAGGCTGGTCATTGCCAAATTTGCCTCATGTAAATAGGTTTCAATTACTGATTTCCGTGAGATTGCCTTCAAATAAGTACACGTGAATATGCATAGCTTTACATTTACCTACCGAAAGCATTGTTAGAATGTATACCTTTGCGATTTGTGAGGCCAGAGAAAAAAATTTATTGTGTAATCATTCAGTGTTACTGCTTGTTGCAAGATGATGTATGTAGTCAAAACCAGGACTACTCGCTGAAGTATGTTAGAAACTGGCATGCCATCTTGTGGAGGATGGTGCGAGTTGTACAGTTAAGAAGTAAATACTCCCCCGAAATATGTATTACAAATACCACCGTGGTTTTCTCCATGTGAAAGAGTTTAAGATTTTTTTCATGTGAAGAGTTTAAGATTTTTTTCTAGGTAATTAAAGCTTTTCTTAAAATCACTTTTCCCCAGTTATACACCATTTGAAGCAAAATTGTTCTTTAGCTTGAATAACCCAGATAATTGCCTCAATTCTCATATTCATTTGGCCCGCAGATGCCTACACTAAATATTTCATCACACATTAGAATAGTCTAAGAATGTCGTATTGAATGATTCAAACCTCTCCTCCCTTTCTTCTGGCAATAGAAAGAGATGAGATTTTAAGGCAAGTTTAGGGCAGAAGACCAGGTCACTGGGGGCAACTCAGAAGTGAATCTTTCAGCTATACCCAGAAGTGGGACTGCTGAGTCATACGGTAGTGCTATTTTTAACTTTTTGAGGAACCTCCATACTGTTTTCCACAGTGACTGCACCATTGTGTATTTCCATTAACAGTGCAAAAGATTTCTGATTTCTCTACATCCTTCTAGCACTTGCTGTCTTTTGGCCGGGGGGGTTAAGATTTTTGTTTTGAGATTTTATTTATTTATTTGAGAGAGACAGAGAGAACACAACTTGGGAGAAAGGGACAGAAGGAGAAGCGGACTCCCCATTGAGTAGGGAGCCTGATGCGCGGCTTGATCCCAGGACCCTAGAATCATGACTTGAGCCAAAGGTAGACTCTTAACCCACTGAGCCACCCAGTCACCCCTTTTTGTTTTTTAGATAGTAATGATCCTGACAAGTATGAGGTGATATCTGTTACGGTTTTGATTTAAATTTCCCTGATAATTAGTGACATAGAACATTTTTTCACATACCTTTTGGCCCTTTGTATGTCTTCTTTGGAGAAATGTTTGTTCAAGTCCTCACCGCCCCCAACTCATTTTTTTAAGTAATCTCTATGCCCAGCATGGGACTTGAACTCACGACCCCGGGATCAAGAGTTTCAGGGTCCATCAGGTGTGCCAACCAGGCACCCAGTGATGTTAATTTCCGATTAACTTTTCAAATGTGAATAGCAGGAAATTTTTGTTTGTGTTTTGTTTTGATTTGTTGCCCTTTCGATATAACTATTGACTTTGAACAGGATAATTATTCATTTTGCTTCTGTAAATAGATTTAAATTCATGGATTCCTATGTAGTAGTTCCTGGGAGGGTTGCCCTCCTCCAACCCTGTGACACTGATCACAGCAAGTTTTAAGAAAACCACAAAGAACTCTTGCTGCTCCCACTGGGATGCCCACCCCTATAGTCTCCTCAGTGACAGTGACGGCACCAATGATGGAAACTGCTGCAGAGACCAACCTCAGGTAGTCATTATGATCAGTGCCCATTATGCACATCCTGCCTCCTGTAGGAGAGCCTCAGGACACCTCCCATCACAGCTCACATACCCTAGTCACCCTGAGAATTCAGTCTTTATCATTGGGATAATGGTTCATTCCACCCAATACCCCAAAACCTCCCAGTGTACTCTCGAGAATTCAGTCTGTCATCAAGAAACTCCTTTCTAACCTCCACCCCTTTTCTGAATGTTCCCTTCAACTTCCACATTTTTCATTGTACACAGCTTCTCTTTCCTCCAATTTCCAGCACTCCTGATGGTCTCTACCCTGTCCCCAGTCTCCGCTGCTGGCTTCATTTTTCTATTTCACTGAGAAAAGTAGAAGTAATCAAAAGAAAATATCCACTGGTCAGTCTATTTAAAACCATTGATTATCATTTTTTGAATTACAAATGACTTTCTTATAGAATTCCTTATTCCCTTCGCTGCTTTATTTTGCTCCATAACCTTGGCAGCATCTAATGTACTCAACGACATAGTTTATCTTCCTCCCATTAGAATTTAAGCCCTGTGAAGGCAGAGGCTTTTGTCTGTTTCTTCATTGCTGAAGTCCCACTTCCTAAAATACTGCTTGGCACAAGTAAATGCTCAATAAATCATTGTTGGAGGGGCAAGAGAAGGAACATGCAACCACTATTTCCATTAACCTATTTGCATATGTCCCTTATACTCTGTATTCCTCCCTGTTTCTGTAGAACAATCCATGCCCAAAGCCGGGCTTGAACTCCTGATCAAGACCTGAGCTGAGATCAACTGTCAGACACTTAACCAACTGAGCCACCTAGGTACCCCCAAACTGTGCTTCTGTTTTTTGGGGTTTTGTTTGGTTTTGTTTTTTAAGATTTGTATTTGAGAGAGACTGAGTGAGAGAGAGCGAGCACAAGTGGGAAGGAGGGGCAAGGGAAGTGAGAAACAGACTTCCTGCTGAGCAGGAAGCCTGACATGGGGCTTGATCCCGGGATGCTGAGATCATGACCTGAGCTGAAGGCAGATGCTCAACCAACTGAGCCACCCCAGGCGCCCCCAAACCGTGCTTCTAACATCAAGCTCTTCACCCACTGCTTGCACAGGACATCACTCTGCAATTTTTGCTACTACCTCCTGCACTGTTGATTTTCTCCTCTCTCTACTGGATTATTATCAGCAGCATAAAACATGCTATAATATTTTTTATTATTCAAAAAGAAAATTTATCTGGATTTTATAAACTCCTCCCAATACTGTCCAGGTTCTCTGCTCTGCTTCTTAGGAAAACTCTTTGAATATTGTCTTTGCTCACTGAACTGACTTTCCTCACCTCTGATTCTCTTGAAGCGCTTCCAATCAGACTTTCATTTCCATTACTGCACTGAACTACTCCACTTATCAAGATCACCAAAGATCTCCATGCCTTCACTCATCGAACACCTGCTGTGTGCCAGGCACTTAGCCATCTGTGTTCTCACGATTGACATGGTGCCAGCTTCTGTGATCAGTAATCAGTCGTCATGACCTCAATAGCTTGGCTGTACTGCCTCAATCCCTCCTTGAAATACACCTTCTTATGCTCCTGAAAGCCCTCCACTCTTCTGATTTTCCTTTTACCTTACTGCTCTTGCTCAGTCTCATTTTCTCAATCCACTTCCTCTTTCTACCTTACAAATGTTAGAGCACCCCCAGGCTCAGACCTTGAGTTTTTTTCTCTTCTCTCATGTATCCACACTTGCTCCCTAGGTGATTTCATTGAGTCCCAAGCTGTGAACATAGTTGACCCTTGAGCAACATGAGCTTGAACTGCATGGGTCCACTTATACACAGATATGTTTCAATAAATATGGCACAGGACTGTAAATGTATTTCCTCTTATGATTTTCTCTAGCTTACTTTATTGTAAGAATACAGTATATAATACATAGAACATGAAAAAATATGTTAATCGACTGTGTATGTTATCAGTAAGTCTTCTGGCCAATAGTAAGTTATTAGTAGTTAAGTTTTGGGGGAGTCAAGCTATACTTGGAATTTTGACTCTGCAGAGGTCGGTGCTGGTGTTATTCAAGCTAGTGATTCCAAATTGATTCACTAGAGCCAATGTCAAATATTTTAATCTACCTGCCTACTCTTCCTGGATGTCTATTTGACTTCTCAATCTCAACAGGTGTGCAACAAAGCACTTAGTTTTCCTCCTCAACCCCATTTCTCTTCAATGGGGTTTTGTTCCAGTTAAAAACCTAGAAACCATCTAGATTTCTGTTTTTCCTTTATACCGTACATCCAACTGGTCTATAGGTCACTTTAAAAATATATGTAGAGGGGCGCCTGGGTGGCTCAGTGGATTAAGCTGCTGCCTTCGGCTCAGGTCATGATCTCAGTGTCCTGGGATCGAGCCCCGCATCGGACTCTTTGCTCAGCAGGGAGCCTGCTTCTCTCTCTCTGTCGGACTCTCTGCATACTTGTGATCTCTCTCTCTGTCAAATAAATAAATAAAAACTTTTAAATATATATATATGTAGAGGTGCCTGGGTAGTGCAGTCAGTTGAACATTTGACTCTTGGTTTCAGCTCAGGTCATGATCTCAGGATTGTGAGATTAAACCCTGCGTTAGGAATGAAGTCTGCTTGAGATTTTCTCCCATTCTCCCTCTGCCCCTCCCCCTGCTCTCTCTCTCATGCTCTCTAAAATATATAAATAAATCTTTTAAGAAAATAAGTAAAATAAAATATATGCCAACTGTCAGAGTGTTTAGGAGTAAAGGGTGTAATTGTAACTTACTTTGAAATGGTAAAGAAAAGAGGATTGATTGATAGATAAATACAAGGATGGATAGCTGTAGGACACTGCAGATATGCTAAGATATTAATGATAGAAACTAGTGACGGGTATATGACAGTTTACTCCTTCATTTTCCAACTTTTCAACCCTTCTATATGTTTGAAATTTTTCATAATAAAATGTCAGAGAGAAAAAGCCTATAAAATCCAATTTCTCACTACCTGAATTCTAGACCAAGCCACTCTCATCTCTCACCTGGACTTCTGTCATCATCTCTAAATGGTCTCCTTGCTTCCACTCTTTCCTCTTTATGGTCAATTATTTCACACAAAAGCCCGCACAATCTCTTAAATGTAAATAACATATATTCCCTTACCCCAAAACTTCCAAGGAAATTCCACATTGATCAACATAAGATCTTCAGACCTTACCAAGTTTAAAAGGACCTACGCAATCTGGTTAGTGACTACATTCCAACATCAACTTTGTAACTGTCCTTACTCTGCTTTTCAATGAAATTGGGATTCTGTAGTTCCTTAAATATGCTAAGCCTATTTCTGCCTCAGGGCCTTTGCTCTTGCTGTTGCCTTCATCTGAAATATTCTACCCCAAGATATATACATGGTTCCCTCCCTTACTTCATTCAGGTCTCTGGGCAAACATCCTCTGCTCAAAGAGAACTTACCTAACCACCCTATACAAAATAATGCACATTATCATCCCTTCTCCACACCATTCTCTTCACCTTTGCCTGACTTTATGTTTTTCCCCACACCTCTTACTATCTGACATTATTTTATTTATTTATACTTTGGGTTGTTGTCAGTTTTCCTCACTAGACTGTAAAGGTCATAAGTAAACATGCCTCATTCAATATTTATTTAATATTGCATTCTCAACACCTGGAACTGTAGACCCAGAACAGGCACTCAGGAACTACTCCTACAATGGATACCTAGAGTTTTCAAAACAGTTCTAACTGCTTTACAGTAAATAGGTTTTCAAAATGTATGGAAGTTCGATTTAGTACAAAATATTTTAAGCTATTTTCCTGGAAAATATTTCATTTTATGACCTTTCTCATTGATTTGAAGTTAAATTTATTAAACGCTTCACAGACACTGGATTACTGTTGTGAACAAGGGAAACCCAATCCCTGCTTTAATGGAATGCACAGTTCCACGAGAGGTACTTTTTAAATGATTAAGTGTGATCACTGTTATAAAAAGACAAGAAAAAAATAATCTCTTTACCAAACAATAACCCACACTAAAAGCTAATTATTTTGAACCATTTCTATTTCTATAAATACTTTCAGGAGAATAGGGACAGTTTTAATATTGACCAAATGGACAAAATGAGAAAGGATTTTGAAATTTTCCAATTATAAATGGGCTCTGTATAGAACAGAGTCAAGGTAAGGAAGATTTGGAAGTTTTGACAGGTTGATTCGATACCAACGGTCTCACTATAGTGAGCATCTGGCTTTGGACGGTAGTCTGTTTTCAGATGTGTCCAAAACTATTAGCTTGTAGGGACTTGAATTCCTACCATGAATATGTTACCCAATGGAAGGCAGAAAAGACTGAAGGTTCTGGATTATTGTAGCCACAAATCTCATTAAGGTCAAGATTTCTCCTAACTCCAACCACAAGAATCTTAATATAGTTTCTGATTGAGGAAGACTCACAAAAGGAAGAAATGGGCTCCTACTTATTAATTTTATCGGCCAAATAGGTACAGAAATGAAAAACCCGATACTTTCAACAGTTGAATACATTTTACCTATTTGATGCGTTTTCTCGCCACACATGAAACTTTTAAAAACTGAAAATGTAGTTGATATTCAAAAGGCAAACATAGGCGCTTTCCTGAAAGTGATTATACTTAAAAACAATCCATTAATACCAGAAGTGCCACCTCAAATTATAAAGCAAGATTTACATATTCTGGTTTCTAACCCAATAGACTCATCTTTTTCTTCCCTTTAATGTTTGTTTTATAGCTGAGTTGAAAAATAGGAGTGTATAATTAAAATCCTCAGATCCGTAATTATAAGCTCTACTGCAGTGTAATTGTTGAGTCTTTTGATGATTCCATCACTAACTGTGCCTTTTAGGATTTCCAAAGACCACTTCACCATAAAAATCTGATCATTGTCAGTCTTCAGTCAATATACTTGACTGACTGGAATATATTGTTTATTTCCATCTATAATCTGTGGCCTACATTGATTCATTGTACTTATTCTAATCAAAGAGGGGGAAAATAATAAAACATAGAAATAGATTTTGATTTGTCATTAAAATGGTATGTCTTCTATTGGCCCTCACCCCCCACCAGGGGCTAGTATGAAAATTTTAGAAACTATCTTTTATTGGAATTTTTAAAAAATCTTTCCAACAAGTTATTAAAATGTTGATTTAGGGGCACCTGGGTGACTCAGTTGGTTAAGCATCTGTCTTTGGCTCAGGTTATGATCTCAGGGTCCTGGGATCGAGCCCCATATTGGGCTCCCAGCTTAGCTGGGAGTCTCCTTCTCCCTCTCCTTCTGTGCTTTCTCTCTCTCTCTCTCTCTCAAGTAAATAAATAAAATCTTTTAAAAAATAGATAAAAAATAAAATGTTGATTTACCTGATCACTTCCTTAGCCTGTTAAAAATGTCCTAAAATTCCTAATTCCCAATATAAAATAGGAGTTTGCTAATGGAAGTGCCTGGGTGGCTCAGTTAAGTGTCTGCCTTTAGCTCAGGTCCTGATCCCAGGGTCCTGGGATCAAGTCCTACAAGGGACACCCTGTTCATGGAGGAGCCTGCTTCTCCCTTTGTCTCCTTCCCCTGCTTGTACTCTCTCTTTTTGACAAATAAATTTTTAAAAACCTTAAAGATTTAAAAAATTTTACTAACGGAATGACAATGTATAACTAAGATCTCTATTCTGAGATTTGTCTTTCATTTGAGGGTAACTTGAAAGGCATATTATACCTTAAAACGGATATAGTAAACCCTTTTTCATGAAACTAGCCCAATCCCCTCCTAATCCCATCTTTCCTACTTTCCAAATGACTTCCCCTCCTCCCCCGCAGTGTCCCCCATGCTGCTTGTCCTCAAAGCCTGGGCTTATTTTCACAAGGGGCTAATTAACTGTTTCCGCAGGCAGAATAAGACACAACACACTTCTATGACAGATAACTTTAAGGGAATAAGTTTATTTTACCATTAAGAAAAGAAAAGACAGGGGGCGCCTGGGTGGCTCAGTGGGTTAAGCCGCTGCCTTCAGCTGAGGTCATGATCGCAGGGTCCTGGGATCGAGTTCCGCATTGAGCTCTCTGCTCAGCGGGGAGCCTGCTTCCCTCTCTCTCTCTCTTTGCCTCCCTCTCTGCCTACTTGTGATCTCTTTCTGTCAAATAAATAAATAAATAAATCTTAAAAAAAAAAAAAAAGAAAGGAAAAGACAGAGTACCTGTTGAGCAAGAAAATTCTTGCCCCTCCTAGTTCCTGTTCATGACTGTCGAAGGCATCTGTATTGCCTCAGGAAGTAGGATTTTTAAAGCAGAGTTGAATTGAGACATTCATTTAGAAGCACTTAGATCCAAACCTGACTTTCAAGTTAATATATAATAGAGAGAACTACATGTTACCTCCTTCCCACCACCACTCCCATCACCACTAACCAAGGAAGATTACAAAGGTTACGTGGATGGCAGTGGACAATGTTTGTCATGTGAATGGGTTGTGATGTAGAGATGTGGGGTAAAGCTGAAACCCACGGAAGCATCTGGAAGACCTCCATGGGGAGGAATTGGGTCAGTCTCAATTCACGGGGATCACATTACTGTAGTGTAGGAAAGGAATTGGGTTTTCTTTCTGCAGCCAGTTTGTAATCATCCCAGGATGAACCTCTGCCATTGCTGACTTGCCCTTTGTGGACATTTCCTCGCTGCCCACTCTCTACTCGGATTAAAACAATCTGAGGGATTTGAAGGGGTGGGGGGTGGGAGGTTGGGGGAACCAGGTGGTGGGTATTAGGGAGGGCACGGATTGCATGGAGCACTGGGTGTGGTGCAAAAACAATGAATACTGTTACGCTGAAAAGAAATAAAATATTAAAAAAATAAAACAAAAAATATTTTGGGGATAGCTAAGAAAATTTAAACCCTGAATACTTAAAAAAAATTAATATAGCTACCCTAGGTTTCCTTAGATTAGGGTTAACAAGGATATTTTTCTCCATCCCTCTACTTCTAACCTATTTTTTAGGTTAACCTGTTTTTTTATCCATTCTGATACCCTGTGTCTTTTGATTGGGGCATTAGCCCATTTACATTCAGGGTAACTATTGAAAGATATGAATTTAGTGCCATTGTATTACCTGTATGGTGACTGTTACTGTATATTGTCTCTTTTCCTTTTTGGTCTGTTACTTCTAGGCTCTCTCTTTGCTCAGAGGACCCCTTTCAATATTTCCCATAGGGCTGGCTTGGTATTTGCAAATTCTGTTCATTTTTGTTTGTCCTGGAAGATTTTATCTCTCCTTCTATTTTCAATGACAGCCTAGCTGGATATAGTATTCTTGGCTCCATATTTTTCTAGTTTAGTGCTCTGAATATATCATGCCAGTCCTTTCTGGCCTGCCAGATCTCTGTGGATAGGTCTGCCTCCAATCTAATATTTCTACCATTTTATGTTACAAACCTCTTGTCCCAAGCTGCATTCAGGATTTTCTAGTCACTGAGACTTGTAAGTTTTACTATTAGATGATCGGGTATGGACCTATTTTTATTGATTTTTGAGGCAGATTCTCTGGGCCTCCTGGATTTCAATGCCTGTTTCCTTCCCCAAATTAGGGAAGTTCTCCAGTATAAATTGCTCCAATACACCTTCTCCCCACCTCTCTCTTCTTCTTCTGGAATCCCAATTATTCTAATATTGTTTCATTTTATGGTATCACTTATCTCTTGAATTCTCCCCTCGTGGTCCAGTAGTTATCTCTCTCTTTCTCAGCTTCTTCATTCTTTATCATTTGATCTTCTATATTACTAATTGTCTCTTCTCTCTCATTTATCCAGGCAGTAAGAGACTTCGTTTTTTATTACACCTCATTAATAGCTTTTTTGAGTTCAACTTGGTTAGATTTTAGTTCTTTTATTTCTCTAGAAAGGGATTTTATTTCTCCAGAAGAGGATTCTCTAGTATCTTCTATGGTTTTTTTCAAGCCCAGCTAGCATCTTTATAATCGTCATTCTGAACTCTAGTTCTGACATCTTACTAATGTCCATATTGATTAGGTCCTTAGCTGCCTCTTTCTTTTTTTTTTTGAGGTGAGTTTTTCCACCTTGTCATTTTATCCAGAGAAGAATAGATGAATTAGAGAAAAAAAAATACTAAAAGGGTGTTAACAACCCAGAAAAATCTACACTAATCAGATCAGAAGTGACCTGATACCAGGGGGAGAAGAAAGGGAAAAAAGAAAAAGAAAAAAAAATATATATATATATGTATATGATTAGACTGGTGAATAGAACAGAGCCACACAATTGATTATGGGTGTATTTTGGTCTGTTAGAAGAAACTGCCTCCTGGGACACCTGGGTGGCTCAGTGGGTTAAAGCCTCTGCCTTCGGCTCAGGTCATGATCCCAGGGTCCTGGGATCGAGCCCCACATTGGGCTCTCTCCTCAGTGGGGAGCCTGCTTCCCCCTCTCCCTCCCTGCCTGCCTCTCTCTGCCCACTTGTGATCTCTGTCTATCAAATAAATGAATAAAATCCTAAAAAGAAAAAAGGAGAAACTGCCTCCTAAAATTTTAAAGAAATAAAAACTCATATATATACAAAAATAAAGGTAAACACAATGGAGGGATGGAATATGACTGTAAAGATGAACATTTAAAAAGATTTTAAGAAAGGAATTGATAAGTTGGTTGAAAAAAAGAGGAGAGAATGTGATCAGGCTAGAAACTAGAACAAAGCCATATGCTAGATTTAGGATATATTTTGATCTGTTGGAAGAAACTGTATCCCAAAATTTTAAAGAAAGAAAAACTTATATGTATACAACAAATAAGGTTAAATACAATGATGGGATAGAATATGACTATAACAATGAAAATTAAAAAGGAATTTTAAAAAGGCTTTGATAAGATAAAATAGTTTTAAAAGGTTAAAATAGGAAAGAGGAAAAAAATTTTTAAATAGAATAAGAAAAAACTAAAATTCAAAAAGGTAACTTTGAAAGACTAAAGAATCATGGGGGGAAAAGTCATGAATTCTATGTGCTGTATTCCCCTTGCTCTGCAGTTTTGCAGTTTTCATTGATCAATAAACTTGGTCTTGGCTGGATGTTCTTGCTGATCTTCTATGGGAGGGGCCTGTGGCAGTGATTTTCAAATGTCTTTGCCCGAGGTGGAATTGTGCCACCCTTGCCAGGGGCCAGGATAATAATCTGCTCCTCTTCGCTCTTGTAGCTTTTGTTCCCTGAACGCTTTCCGTACAGCTTTGGAGGTGAAGAATGAAGATGGCAGCCTCCCAATCTCCCGCCACGTAGGAGCCAAGAGCTCAGGGCCCCACTCCTCAGTGCACCCTCAGAGAAAAGCAGTCAATCCCTCCCATCTCCCTGGTCTCCAGCCACACTCTGTGGTCACCCAGCCTGTGACTGAGTATTTCTATCTCTGGCGCACGACCCCATTTGGCGTCTCCAAACCCAGCAGATTCCTGCCACATGCTCCCATGCTGCTCCTTCTGGGGAGGAAGATGAGTCTCCCTTGATCTGCCACTTGTGGGGTCCCTGCTGGAAGAGCAGTGGCCCAACTGTGCCTGGGATCACAGTTTAAGGTAACCCTGAGCCGAGAGCCTCCTCCTTGGCTCCATCTCTGCAGCCAGCTTCCCTGCTTTGATATCTGGGGGCTCTGCCACATTCAGGCATCCCCGGTCTTTCTGTGACCCCATGGGACCTGAGACCACACTGTCCCCGTGAGGGCTCCACACCCCTGCTGAGCCTCTGGAGTGATGTCCCTCAGTGGAGCAGACTTCTAAAAGTTCGGATTCTGTGCTCTGCTGCTCTACTGCTTGCCAGGAGCCGGCCCCTCCCCCCACAGTCTCTCTTCCTGTATATCACCTCAGATTCACTTTTCCGCACATCCTACCTTTCAGAAAGTGGTCAATTTTCTGTTCACAGAATTGCTGCTTTACTTCTTTTCTCTCTCCTGTTGAGTTTGTGGGTGTTCAGAATGGTTTGATAACTCTCTAGCTGAACTCCTGGGACCCACAAAATTTACGTCTCCTACTCCTCCACCATCTTGCTCCTCCTCCTACCCATTTGAGTTTTTATATTTAAAACACATTTCTTACAGACAACATATATTTGGGCCTTGTTTGTTTGCTTTTTATCCACTCTGACAATTTCTGTCATTGAATTAGTGCATTTGTGTCATTTGTGTCATTTGAATTAATATCTACCATGTTTATAACTCTTCTATTCATTGTATCTGTCCTTGTCTTTCCCTCTTGTTTGTTTAATTGAACATTTTATATGATTCCTTTTATCTCTTAGCATATGAATTTTTTTAATTTTGCTTTAGTTACTGTCACAGGGTTTCCAATATGGCTCCTCAGCTCATCTAAGTATAGCTTCAAATAACACTATATCACTGTGTAGATAGGTATCTTATAACAGAGTATTTCCAATTTTTCCCCTCCTGTCACTTATGATATTGCTGTCATTCATTTCACTTATCAACATACTGTAATCTTCTAATACATTGTTGCTATTAAAATTATCTCCTAGATCAATCAAAAATAGAAAAAATATTTTACCTTCATTTATTTCTTCTTTCATTCTCTTCCTTTCTTCATGTAGATTCTTGTTTCTGACCTATATTATTTTCCTTCTTGCTGATGAACTTCTTTTAATATTCCTTGTATGTCAGGTAGGCTAGAAATTAATCTCCTCAGATTTTGTTTGTCTGAGAAAGTCTTAATCTCTCCTTTGCTTTTGAGAGATAATTTCACTGGATATGGACTTCTTAGTTGACTGTTTTTCCTGAAACATTTTAAATATTTTATTCCACTCCCTTTTGACTTGCAGGGTTTCTAACAAGAAGTATGTCATATTTCTTATCCTTTTTACTCTATAGGTAAGGTGGGGTTCCCCCCCCACCCCGACTGTGGTTCCTCTTAAAACTATCTCTTTGGAAGTAGAGATGCAACATGGGAGGTTTGGCGGGTAGGAAAAGAATAAATGAAACAAGATGGGATAGGGAGGGAGACAAACCATAAAAGACTCTTAATCTCACACAAAAAAGTGAAGGTTGCTGAGGGGAGTGAGGTAGGAGAGGGTGGTGGGGTTATGGACATTGGGGAGGGTATGTGCTATGGTGAGTGCTGTGAAGTGTGTAAACCTGGCGATTCACAGACCTGTACCCCTGGGGCTAATAATACATTATATGTTAATTTTAAAAATTTAAAAATTAAAAAAAAGAGTATCTCTTTGTCTCTGGTTTTTGAAACTTTAGTATGATCTCCCTATGGCTGTATGTGGAGATATATATATATATCCCAGATGATATAAGGCTCCAGAAAAGTCTTTTCCCCTGGAGAGTAAGCCATTGTTGCAGAAAAGGCTTTGGGTTTATTTCATGATTCTCTCCTCCTTTCTATCCCAGAGATACAAGGTAATCTTTTTTGGATCTGCGCTGTGAGAACCTAATGCAGTTCCTGCAAGTAAAGCCCATGACCATGTGCCCCCACAATACTGTGGCACCCAGAAGTGACTCACTCTCTTGCTACTTCACACTCAGCCTCCAGCAATTCATCCCAATTACTATATCTTTATACCAGTTTTGGTTCTATCAACTTCCACTCCAGGTAAGCAGAACTTGACTGTGATTTTTCTGGATTCACCTCCCTCTAGATTATGGAGTGATTGAACATCAAGTCATTGATTTTCAGTTTGTTCAGGATGAGAGGTCCCACTTTTTCTCCATGTTGGAATATCCCCTGAACCAGAGCATCAGGTGTCTTTAAACATATACAGGAGCAATGGTAGTGAGGTTTGAAAATTCTCAGTCCTGGAACTTAGATGTCTCTAAAGGTAAAGCAAATCCACTCTTGTCACATTGATTACTATGAGCCACATCCTCACCTGAAATTTCATTTTCCTCATTACAATGACCTCAGATATGTCACATTGCATGTCAGTCTTACAGTGGGATCTAGTATAATCTTTCTACTCTGTGCAATGCAAATTAGGGATTACATGAAATGTTAACAAGCATCACATTTTATTTAAAAAGTGTTATGGACAAATAGTTACAACAAATCTGATTAAAGAAACATCTCTCTATTGGAGAACTCTTCAGGGCATTGAATATGCTATTTATTGTGAATTCAGAGGAGACAGGTAAATATCATTCCCCAAAATCATTTGATTGCAGACTCTTGTTTTCCTCATGGAGTCTCTGGTGGAACTTGCATTTTGTGGGATGCGCTTTGATATTGCTTGGGTGGTATGATAGGAAACACACAGGTTTTAGAGTAAAATGGTCATGGATTTGAACCTCAATCCATGACCTATCCTTTAGGCAAATTGGTGCAATGGTGGTGAGGCTTGGAAATTCTCAGTTCTGGAACTTATGTGACTCTAGAGATAAAGTAAATCCACTCTTGTCACATTGATTACTATGAGCCAGATCTTCACCTGAAATTTCATTTTCCTTATTGTAACAACCCCAGAGATGTCATTAATCCTATTAGTCTACTGTTCCTAACCTATGAATTAAAGACATAATAATCTTGCTGATCCATGAGCTGATATCACAGAAGACAGTAGCATCCAGCTCAGGGATTAACATGGGAATTCAATCACATAAATTATGTGCATGTCACACGATAAACACTTAACAGTCATTAATGTCATTGTTATTATCCTCTAACAGCAGGCTCTAAGAGAGTGGTACACTCTTCCCCAGGAGAGAACCAATTTTTCTCTAAAAAAAAACAGGAAGAATCAATAGGAAGGCTCAAACAAATGAAAGTTGTTGCCCAGTCATGAGTACTTGAATAACACATCTGGTCTGATCTACTGTGTCAGAAGGATGTGTGTGGGAGTGTATCTAAATGTAAGTTTCCACAGCCTATGTCAACACTGAAATGTCATTCCATGTTTGGTAAAATTCACAAAGAACATTTCATGAGCCTTCCAAATATGGCCCAGGAACCAGTTTCCTTCCACGAAAAGTATAGGGCCGGGGCCAGAAGCATTTAATCTGTAAGAGCAAGCATTTGGGAGTCCTTCATTTGAAATGAACTACTTGTGTTAATTGGCTAGTAAGTCATCGTGATTGCATGTTAGAGTCACAGCTAAATCCTATTGGACTGTGACGTGTTTTCCACCCTAAAATGTCAACATGGTGGGTGAGCTGCCATGGAGCATGCCAAGGAAACAACTGCAATATGATATCTGATTCCCATATGGCTGGAGTTGCTCAGTGCTGGATTCAATACTATAATCTTGAACATGTTGATTTGGAGCAATATGCATGATTAGGTGGCTTAATTGCATATTGTAAAGGAAGCTGTGACCTTTCCAGTCCCATCCTGGATGTGGTATTGTGCTTTTGGGAGGAGGATGAGACAAATATGTGTGTGGGAGCTTGACAACTGCAGCGTCTCCTTGTGTAATTACTTGTGTGCATTCAGTGCTTTTAGAAACCCTGTGGACAATGCCTCAAATATCAGTGGCCATCCATTGTTTAAAGAACATTCATCAAAGTCAAGTTGCCTTCAACAAGGTTTTAGTAGCATTACCAGTAAACTGTAAATGTTGAAAGTATAGCATCAACATGTATAGTTACCTAATTTTTAGCCAATTTGGGGGAAGTAATATAATATTAAAAATTAAAAATGTAGGGGCGCCTGGGTGGCTCAGTGGGTTAAAACCTCTGCCTTCGGCTCAGGTCTTGATCCCAGGGTCCTGGGATGGAGCCCCGCATTGGGCTCTCTGCTTAGCAAGGAGCCTGCTTCCTCCTCTCTCTCTGCCTACTTGTGATCTCTGTCTGTCAAATAAATAAATAAAATCTTAAAAAAAAAATTTAAAAAAGATTTTTAAAAAATTAAAGATGTAATATTCTTGTCTGTAAATCCATTAGCTAAAAATGTGATGGCCCGACAATGCCACAACAATTCCATAAGGCATCAAAAATAAAGGCATTAATATAAATCCTGTCATTTGCAAGGTATCTTAGCTTAAAAGCTTCTTTCACATTCATTATGAGAGAAGACAAAGCAGATACTTTTCCCCCAATTTTACAGTTAAAATAGAAAAGCAGAAATATTAAATGATTTGCAGCCATAAAGTTAGGACTGAAATCCAAGCCTCCTGAAACCAAGTCCATAGTTTCCTACCTCCCCACCCCCATGGTATCTATAACAGGAAAACAACTGTTCTGAAAACAAGTGCTTTTCTGGAGTATTTTAAAGGCTAAGGATGAGACCCAGAGTTTTGAATTACAAATTAATGATGGGAGAAAAGCTGTACTGATTCTTGACAATGTGTGTAGTCAAGACCCCAAGAATGAAAGGAAATAGTTTAGCATCTTTTGTTAAAAGTTACCTAAGGTTTAGCCTGGGCCTGTCTTCACAGAGTGGAAGACATTAGAAGAGAAGCAACTACCCAGACAATGCAGGCCTCAATCATTTTCATCTGAAATATCCTGATAATTGAATCCAAGTGCCTGTTTGGCACTTGGATTGTGGGTGTAATTGACCTGATTATCCCTATGGCTTTATATGTGAGTGCAGTTACACATAAAACCACCAGGTACTGATACCCTTGGCTCCAACCCATAAATTACCTCCAAAACAGCATCCTTCAGATCCTTGGCCTCTGTTCTATAAATGACCATGCCCGGGGCAGTGTCTTCTAGAATATAAATCTTAGTAACTGCCAGAAAAGGTACAATAGATAAGCTTGAATGAGTGTCACCATGACAAGCCCAAAAGCCTTCCTCCAACCCAGGATTTGAGATAAAACTTAAGGCACTGTGCTTCCTTAGCACAGGTGTTCTTATAGGGTGATTTCCATTAATCATAATAATCATTACATAGACACCATTCATCAAGGGTCTATCATGTGTCAGGTATAAAGCAAATAGTTTCGATAATTTAAACAATAACAACATCGAACATTTTCTGAGGGCTTTTTAATTACTAGGCACTTACTATCATTGGTGATTTTATTATTATTTCCATTTTACTAAGGTTTAGAAAGATTAAGTAGCTGGGGTGTCTGGGGGGCTCAGTCATCTCGGTTTCAGCTCAGGTGGTGATCTCAGGGTCTTGAGCTGGAGCCCCACATGGGACTCTGCAATGCCCAGGGCATGTGTTTGAGATTCTTTCTTTCCTGCTCCCCCTGCCCCTCCCCCTGCTCATGTACAGGCTCCCACACACACGTTCTCTCTCTCAAATAAATAAACCTTTATAAATAATTTTTTATTATGTTATGTTAGTCACCATACAGTACATCATTCGTTTTTGATGTAATGTTCCATGATTCATTGTTTGCACATAACACCCAGTGCTCCATGCAATCCGTGCCCTCCTTAATACCCATCACTGGGCCAACCCATCCCCTAACCCTCTCCCTTCTAAAACCCTCAGTTTGTTTCCCAGAGTCCATAGTCTGTCATGGTTCATCTCTCCCTTTGATTGCCCCCCTTCATTTTTCCCTTCTTTCTCTTAATATCTTCCATACTATTCCTTATGTTCTACAAATACATGAAACCATATGATAATTGTCTTTCTCTGTTTGACTTATTTCACTTGGTGTAATCTCCTCCAGTTCCATCCACGTTGATGCAAATGTTGGGTATTCATCCTTTTCTGATGGCTGAGTAATATTCCATTGTATATATAGACCACATCTTCTTTATCCATTTAGTCTATTAAAGAGCATCTCGCCTTTTCCACCGTTTGGCTATTTACATTGCTTCTAAGAACTTTAGGGTGCATATGGACCTTATTTTCACTAGATCTGTATCTTTGGGGTAAATACCCAGTAATGCAATTGCTGGGTCACAGAGTAGCTCTATTTTTTTTTTTTAAGACTTTATTTATTTATTTGACAGAGAGAGATCACAAGTAGGCAGAGAGAGGCAGAGAGAGGAAGGGAGAGGAAGGGAAGCAGGCTCCCTGCCTAGCAGAGAGCCCGATGTCGGTCTCGATCCCAGGACCCTGGGATCATGACCTGAGCCGAAGGGAGGCTTTAACCCACTGAGCCACCCAGGTGCCCTGAGTAGCTCTATTTTTAACTTTTTCAGGAACCTCCCACTGTTTTCCAAAGTGGCTGCACCAACTTGCATTCCCACCAACAGTTTCTCTGCAACTTCTCCAACATTTGCTGTTTCGTCTTGTCAATTTTTGCCATACTAACTGGTGTAAGGTGGTATCTTACTGCGGTTTTGATTTTAATTTTGCTGATGGCTGATGATGTTGAACATTTTTTCATGTGTCTGTTAGCCATTTGTATGTCTTCTTTGTTATTATTTTTTTTTTTTTATTTGACAGAGAGAGATCACAGGTAGGCAGAGAGGCAGGCAGAGAGAGTGAGAGGGAAGCAGGCTCCTTGCTGAGCAGAGAGCCCGATGCGGGACTCGATCCCAGGACCCTGAGATCATGACCTGGGCCGAAGGCAGCGGCTTAACCCACTGAGTCACCCAGGCGCCCCTGTATGTCTTCTTTGGAAATGTGTCTGTTCATGTCTTCTGCACATTTTTTGACTTGATTATTTTTTTTGGGTGTTGAGTTTGAGAAGTTCCTTATAGATCTTGGATATCAGCCTTTTATCTGTGGTGTCATTTACAAATATCTTTCTTTCATTCTGTGGTTTGCTTCTTTGTTTTGTTGACTGTTTCCTTTGCTGTGCAGAAGTTTGTATCTTGATGAAGTCCAAAAAGTTCATTTTTGCTCTTGTTTCCCTTGCCTTTGGAGACATGTCTTGAAAGAAGTTGCTGTGGCCAATGTTGAAAATGTTACTGCCTATGTTGTCCTTTAGGATTTTGATGGATTCCTGTCTCACATTGAGGTCTTTCATCCATTTAGAGTTTATCTTTGTGTATGATGTAAGAGAATGGTTAAGTTTCATTCTTCTGTATATAGTTGTCCAATTTTCCCAACACCAAATGTTGAAGAGATCATCTTTCTCCCATTGGATATTTTTTCCTGCTTTGTCGAAGATTATTTGACCATAGAGTTGAGGGTCCATATTGGGCTCTCTATTCTGTTCCATTGATCTACGTGTCTGTTTTTGTGCCAGTACCATGCTGTCTTGGTGATTACAGCTTTGTAACACAGCTTGAAATCAGGGAACATGATGCTCCCAGCTTTGTTTTTCTTTTTCAACATTTCCTTGGCAATTCAGGGTCTTTTCTGGTTCCATACAAATTTTAGGATTGTTTGTTCCAGCACTTTGAAAAATGCTGTTGGTATTTTAATTGGGATGGCATTGAAAGTATAGATTGCTCTGGGCAGGATAGACATTATAACAGTGTTTATTCTTCCAATCCATGAGCATGGAATGTTTTTCCATCGTTTTGTGTCTTCTTCAATTTTCTTCATAAGGGTTGTCTAGTTTCTAGAGTACAGATACTTTACCTCTTTGGTTAGGTTTTGTCTAAGGTATCTTAAGGAATTTGGTGCTATTGTAAATGGAATCAATTCCCTAATTTCTCTTTCTAGTGTTAGATTGTTAGTGTATAGGAAAGTAACTGATTTCTGTTCATGGATTTTTGTCTCCTGCCACATTACTGAATTGCTGTATGAGTCCTAGAAATTTGGAGGTCGAGTCTTTTGGGTTTTCCACATGAGGTAGCATGTCATCTGTGAAGAGAAAGAGTTTGACTTCCTCTTTGCCAATTTGAATACATTTTATTTCTTTTTGTTGTCTGATTGCTGTTGCTAGGACTTCCAGTACTATATTGAACAATAGTGGCGAGAGTGGGCATCCTTGTCATGGTCCTGATCTTAAAGGAAAGGCTCTCATCTTTTCCCCATTGAGAATAATATTTGCTGTGGGCTTTTCATAGATGGTTTTTATGAAATTGAGGAATGTTCCCTCTATCCCTACACTCTGAAGAGTTTTAATCAGGAAAAAACGCTGTATTTTATTAAATGCTTTTTCTGCATCAATTGAGAGGACCATGTGGTTCTTGTCTCCTCTCTTATTTAAGTGTTCCATCTTGTTGATTGATTTATGAATGTTGAACCACCCTTGCATCCCAGGGATAAATCCCACCTGGTCATGATGGATAATCCTTTTGTTTTTTTTTTTTTTTTAAGATTTTATTTATTTATTTGACAGACAGAGATCACAAGTAGGCAGAGAGGCAGGCAGAGAGAGAGGAGGAAGCAGGCTCCCCACTGAGCAGAGAGCCCGATGCGGGGCTCGATCCCAGGACCCTGGGATCATGACCTGAGCTGAAGGCAGAGGCCTAACCCACTGAGCCACCCAGGCGCCCCTGGATAATCCTTTTGATCTACTGTTGGTTACTATTAGCTAGGATCTTGTTGAGAATTTTGGCATCCATATTCTTCAGGGATATTGGTCTTTAATCCTTTTTTTGATGGGGTCTTTGCCTCATTTGAAGATCAAGATAATGCTGGCCTCATAGAATGACTTTGGAAGTTTTCCTTCTGTTTTTATTTTTGAAACAACTTCAGGAGAATACATATTATCAAATAAATGAATAAATCCTTTTTAAAAAAAAGAAAGATTAAGTAACTGACTCAAGGTCATGTAGCTAACATATTAATATTGCACTGACGAACACTGGTTGACAGTAATACCTAGTGTTCTCCACTACTCTAAGTCAGTAATGCATTCATATTTGACAGCTCTCCTCTCCTGAATACTTCCCATAGTCTGGATACTTTATCTCTTTGATTCTCATCATTATCCAATAGAGCAAATGCTGTTATTTTCCTCATGCTTGCAATGAGGAAAGGAGGCTCAGAAGTTAGATGCCCAAGAAACACAGCTAGTAAGTGACAAAAGAGCTTTAAAGCTGAGTCTTCCTGATTCTAAAACCTATTTTCCTTTCATGACACCCTGAAGCTTCCTGGTAAGTCAATTTAATACTATAAACTGATTTGAAGATATATGGGATTTTCAAGTTATGATTAGGCAAAGTGTTCTCATGGACTCCCCTACCCAAAAAGCACAGCCTTGGACACAGACTGACCTTCCTGTTTGTGGTTCCCTCTATCCTGGGGACCCCACGAGGGCAGTAATCTTGTCCTTGCTCCCTAGCACCTCATACAGTATCAGGCTTTTCAACAAATATTTATTGAACTTTTAAAAATGCAAATGCTTGGGTCCCTGGGTGGCTCAGTCAGTTGAGTGTCTGCCTTCGGCTCAGGTCATGATCTCGGGGTCCCGGACTGAGCCTCATGTTGGACTCCCTGCTCAGTGGGGAATCTGCTTGAGAGTCTCTTCCCCCCATGCCTCTTCTCCTGCTTGTTCTTGCTCTCTCCATCTCTAAAATAAATGGGTAAATCTTTTAAAAAAAATTTCAAATACTTATTCTTTACACTTTACAATGGAAGAAGACAGGAAGATGGTTGAAATCCCCCTTTGGCTGATAATTCCCATCCAGGGAACAGAAAGTGCATACACAATGGTTAACTTGGATTCCTTTTCCCATTCTGCCTGTGCAACCCCACTTATATTGCTCGATGACAGGTAGCAATTTGAAGATTACATAACCGGAGTATACCTTGTCTCATTTCCATTGATTTATCTGTATAATCAGATCACTTCAAGCTTTGATATTATTTCTCCAGGAAACTAGTTTGGTTTTGGCTGGGTCTCTCTGTCTTTGCTTTTTTCTTCCTTTCTTCCTTCTTTCCTCCCTCCCTCCCTTCCTTTCTTTCCTTTTTTTTTTTCCCAGTTTGACACCTGCCCAGTCACCCCTCTAAAACTCATTCTTTTGCAAACCAAACAAGCATATATCTTCAAGGAAGAAGCTTCAACAAAGAATAATGATAGTCTCAACCTCAAGTGGAAAAGTATATTCTCTTTTATACTATAATGCTGTAGAGACAGATATTAACTCACTTAGCTTTGTCTTTATCTACAGATTTATTTATGCTCTGAAAAGATTTCATAATTGAACTGATTCTAAAGCTACCTAGAACTGGTCTGTGATACAGTATGATAATGTGACCATCTTTACTAGTTTTTTATTGTCTGTAGTTTGACTAAAATAATGTGAATATTGAAGTATAAATATATTCATTATAGTAACAACTACTGTGTGTTAATTGCTTCTTATGGGCCAAGCACTAAGTTGGTACTTTGCACACCTTATCCCATTGGATCTTCTTACCAAACCCTGAGTGAGGAGTTATTATTATTATTAATCTCTTTGTGCTGTAAAGAAAACCAAAGCACACAAAAGTCAAGTAATTTACCCATGGTCACACTGCCACTAACTAGGAGAGTTGTGGTTCACAGCCTAGGTGTGTCAGACATCAGAACCTTGTGCTTAGAACAGCTCTCATTCACTACCTTACCAAAACCAAAGCAAACACAACAACAAAAACCAATAAGCATAACTTGAACGATCTTTGCTGCCTTTTGCTGTTTAGGCTTATAACAAAATTCAAATTAAGAATGAGCATGAGAGCATTTTGTACCTACCTGAGGCTGAAAACAAATTTAAAATCTGAAACAGCAAGTTTTAACAATAGCCTCCTGACAGATAGCCTTTGTCCCCCTAGAATCTCTTCTCCCCAGAGCACTTAGAGCAGTTCTTTTAAAGTGTAAGTAAATCATATCCCTCTTCCACAAACCCCCCAAAAGTTTCTTAGATATGAGAGGTGGATTTAATGTCCCCAATTCGTTACTCTTCCCTTTATTCATACCCTTTGCAGTGTGGGTTTGCAGTTGGTTGCATTAAAAGCAGTGTCAATGTCTCCATCCTGTAACAAGGACATGGGACTTGTTTTTAGCAATGAGATGTGAGCAGATAGCTTGAAGTGTGCCTGTGGAGTTGTGCATGTCCTCAGTGTTAAAGGAGGATGAGAGGTAGGACAAACAGACTGGAACCCCACCCAAAGCCAGGAGCCAAACTAGGCTAGGTCAGCTAATCACCAGCCAACCCACAGATACGTGAGCAAGAAAAAAATGCTTCTGAGTTTTGAGATGGTTTGTTATACAGCACTGTTGCAGCTAATGATAAAGAATGCCTTACGTTCCTCAGAATACATCTAAAATTATAGCTATTTCCCCTGAGGCTTTATAAAGCCTCCCTCTAGGACCACTTCCCTTGCCATTCCTTCTTGCTCACTCCTCTCAGCCACAGAAACCTCTTGCTCTTTTTTCAAAGCATCTTAATGTGCTTTACAATGTATTTGATATCATTTGATGCCCGTAATAACTGGGCGAGATTCTTAGAGAATAGGAAATTATGATCCCATTTTGCAGATATAAACCCTATGGATCCAAACCTTGCAAAAGGAGCTACAACTATTTAATGATAGCATTGGGGCCAGTCATCTGCTCACTAACCGTGCTAAAACTCCTGTTTGTGTATGTTTCTCTTTGGGCAAATGACTTAACCCCTGTCTGTTCTCAATTTTTATCATCTATTCAGTTAGTTTCATCTGTAAGGTTTCTTCTTTTTTCTTTACCTTTTTAAAAAGATTTTATTTATTTATTTGACAGAGAGAGACAGTCAGAAAAGGAATACAAACAGGGGGAGTGGGAAAGGGAGAAGCCGGCCTCCCACTAAGCAGGGAGCCCGACGTGGGGCTCGATTCCAGGACCCTGAGATCATGACCCGAGCCGAAGGCAGATGCCTAATGACTGAGCCACCCAGGCGCCCTTTTTTTACTTTTCTTTTTCCAGTTTTACTGAGATATAATTGGTATATGATATGACATTAGTTCCAAGGTATTAGCACAAGATAAGATGTGATAGATATACGTATTGCGAAATGACTACCACAATAAGTTTATTTAACATCAGTCACCTCACATAGTTACACATTTTTTTCTTCTAATAAGAACTTTAAAGATCTCCTTTAGCAACTTACAAGTCTACAATACATTATTGTTAACTGTCACCATGCTGTGCACTACCTTCCAGGACTTACTTATCTTTTTTTCTTTTTAAAGATTTTATTTATTTATTTGTCAGAGAGAGAGGGAGAGAGAGCGAGCACAGGCAGACAGAGTGGCAGGCAGAGGCAGAGGGAGAAGCAGGCTCCCCGCCAAGCAAGGAGCCCGATGTGGGACTCGATCCCAGGACGCTGGGATCATGACCTGAGCCGAAGGCAGCTGCTTAACCAACTGAGCCACCCAGGCGTCCCAGGACTTACTTATCTTATAACTGGAAAGCACCTTCACATTTTTCCTTCACCACCCCCATTCCCACCTCTAGCAATGACATCTGTTCTCTGTATCTATGAGTTCAGATTTTGTAGATTCCACATATAAGTGACATCATACAGTACTTTGCTCTCTCTTCTGTCTTCTTTCACTTGCCCTCAAGGTTCACCTGTGTTGTCACAAATGGCAGGATTTTCTTCTTGTTTTGTGGCTGAATAGCAGTCCTGTGTGTGTGTGTGTGTGTGTGTGTGTGTGTGTGTGTGTGTTTCTTTATCCATTCATCCACTGGTGAACACTTAGGTCATTTGCATGTTTTGGCTATTATAAATAATACTGCAGTGAACGTGGAGTGCAGATATCTTTTTGAGATAGTGATTTCATTTTCTTCAGATAAATACCCAGAAGTAAAACTGTTCAGTCATATGGTAGTTCTATGTTTAACTTTTTTGAGGATCTCCATATTGTTTTTAAACTGGCTTAACCAGTTTACATTGCCACCAGTGGTCCGCAAGGGTTCCATTTTCTCCCCATCCTAGCCAGCATTTGCTATCCATTGTCTTTTTGATGTTAGGTATTGTAACAGGTATGAAATATCTCATTATGCTTTTGATTTGCATTTCCCTGATGGTTAGTAATGTTGACCACCTTTTCATGTACCTAAAGGCCATTTGGATGTCTTGTTTGAAAAAAAAGTCTACTTATTTCCTCAGCCCATTTTTAAATCAGATTATTATTTTGGTGTTAAGTTGTAGGAGTTCTTTATATATTTTGAGTATTAACCCCTTATTGGATATAGTACTTGTAAATATTTTCTCCCATTCCACAGTTTGTCTATAATTTTTTGATGGATTTCTATGAAGAAGCTTTTTATTTTGATATAGTCCCATTTATTTATTTTTGCTTTTGTTGCCTTTGCTTCTGGCATTATCAAGACCAGGGTGAAGGAGCTTATTCCCTGTGTTTTCACTTAAGATTTAGTTTCAAGCTTTATGTTCAAGTCTTTAATCCATCTTGAGTTTTTTTTAATGATATAAGACAGTGATTCAATTTCATTCATTTGCATGTAACTTCCAACTTTCTCATTACTATTTATTAAAGAGATTATCCTCTCCGCATTGTATATCCTTGGCTCTTTTGTCATAAATTATTTGGTGATATACGTGTGTCTGTTTTCTGGGCTCTCTGTTCTCTTCTGTTGATCTGTGTGTCTGTTTTTATACCAGTGCCATACTGTTTTGTCTACTATAGGTTTGCAGTATAGTTTGAAGTCAGTAAGTATGATATCCCCAACTTTTTTTTCTTTTTTAAGATTGCTTTGGCCTTTGGAGTCTTCTGTGGTTCCATACAAAGTACTGTTTTTTTTTCCTGTTTTTGTGAAAAAAAAATGCCACTGGAATTTTGATAGAGTTCACTTTGAATCTGTAGATTGCTTTGAATAATATGGACATTTTAACAATATTATTTCTGCCAATCCATGTGCATAAAATATCTTTCCATTTATCTTGCATCTTTTTCAATTTCTCTCATGAGTATCTTATAGTTCTTAGTGTACTGTACAGGTAGATCTTTCATCCCTTGATTAAATTTATTCCTGGGTATTCTGTTCTTCTTCTTCTTCTTCTTTTTCTTCTTCTTTTTTTTTTTTTTTTTTGAGTTCTTAACATATAATGTATTATTTTTTTCAGGGGTACAGGTCTGTGATTAATCAGTCTTACACAATACACAGAGCTCACCACAACACATACCCTCCCCAGTGTCCATCACCCAGCCATCCCATCCCTCCCACCCATCCCCATTCCAGCAACCCTCAGTTTGTTTTCTGAGATTATGAGTCTCTTATGGTTTGCCTCCCTCTATGACTTCTTCTTGTTTCATTTTTTCCTCTCTTCCCCTATGATCCTCTGCCTTGTTTCTCAAATTCCACAGATCAGTGAGATCATATGATAATTATCTTTCTCTGATTGACTTATTTCACTTAGCATAATACCCTCTAGTGCCATCCACTTCATTAACAAATGGCAAGATTTCTTTTTTTGATGGCTGCATAATATTTCTATATATATATCATATATATGTATATATATATCACATCTCCTTTATCCATTCATCTATTTTTTAATTTTTAAAAAAATTTTTAAAGATTTTATTTATTTATTTGACACAGAGGGAAAGATCACAAGTAGGCAGAGAGACAGGCAGAGAGAGAGAAAGAGAAGTAGTCTCCCTGCTGAGCAGAGAGCCTGATGTGGGACTTGATCCCAGGACCCTGAGATCATGACCTGAGCCAAAGGCAGAGGCTTAACCCACTGAGCCACCCAGGTGCCCCATATCCATTCATCTATTGATGGATGTCTAGGCTCTTTCCATAGTTTGGCTATTGGACAGTGCTGCTATAAACATTTGGGTACACGTGCCCCTTCAGATTACTACATTTGTATATTTGTGGTAAATACACAGTAGTATAACTTCCGGGTCATAGGGTAGCTTTATTTTCAACTTTTTGGGGAACCTCCTACGGTTTTCCAGAGTGGCTTCAAGAGCTTGCATTCCCACAAAGAGTGTAGGAGAGTTCCCCTTTCTATGTATCCTTGCCAACATCTGTTATTTCCTGATTTGTTAATTTTAGCCATTCTGACTGGTGTGAGGTGGCATCTCACTGTGGTTTTGATTTGTATTTCCCTGATGCCGAGTGATGTGGAGCACTTTTTCATGTGTCTGTGGGCCATCTGGATGTCTTCTCTGCAGAAATATCTGTTCACGTCTTCTGCCCTTTTCTTGATTGGATTTTTTGTTCCTTGGCTGTTGAGCTTGATAAGTCTTTTATAGATTTTGGGTATTAGCCCTTTATTTGATATGTCATTTGCAAACATCTTCTCCCATTCTGTCAGTTGTCTTTTGATTTTGTGGCGTGTTTCCTTTGCTGTGCAAAAGTTTTTTGTCTTGATGAAGTCCCAATAGTTCATTTTTGCCCTTATTTACCTTGTCTTTGGCAATGTGTCTAGGAAGAAATTGCTGTGGCAGAGGTCGAAGAGTTTGCTGCCTGTGTTCTCCTCAAGGATTTTGATGGATTCCTGCCTCACATTCAGGTCTTTCATCCATTTTAAGTCTTTTTTTGTGTGTGGTGTAAGGAAATGGTCCAGTTTCATTCTTCTGAATGTGGCTATCCAATTTTCCCAACACCATTTGTTGAAGAGATTGTCTTTTTTCCATTGCACATTCTTTCCTGCTTTGTTGAAGATTAGTTGACCATAGAGTTGAGGGTCTATTTTTGGGGTCTATATTCTGTTCCATTGATCTATGTGTCTGTTTTTGTGCCAGTACCATACTGTCTTGATGCTGACAGCTTTGTAATACAGCTTGAAGTCTGGAATTGTGATGTCACCAACTTTGGCTTTCTTTTTCAACATCTTCTCGCTATTTGAGGTATTTTCTGATCCCATATAACTTTTAGGATTATTTGTTCCATTTCCTTGAAAAAAATTGATGGCATTTTGGTAGGGATTGCATTAAATGTGTAGATTGCTCTAGTTAGCATAGACATTTTCACATTTGTTCTTCCAATCCATGACCATGGAACATTTTTCCATTTCTTTGTGTCTTCCTCAGTTTCTTTCATGAGTACTTTATAGTTTTCTGAATACAGATTCTTTGCCTTTTTGGTTAGGTTTATTTCTAGGTATCTTATGGTTTGGGGTGCAATTGTAAATGGGATCAATTGACTCCTTAATTTCTCTTTCTTCTGTCTTGCTGTTGGTGTATAGAAATGCAACTGATTTCTGTGCATTGATTTTATATCCTGACACTTTACTGAATTCTTGTATGAGTTCTAGCAGTTTTGGAGTGGAGTTTTTTGGGGTTTCCACATAAAATATCATATTATCTGCAAAGAGTGAGAGTGTGACCTGTTCTTTGCCAATTCAGATGCCTTTTATTTCTTTTTGTTGTCTGATTGCTGAGGCTAGGACTTCTAGTACTATGTTGAACAGCAGTGGTGATAGTGGACAGCCCTGCCATGCTCCTGACCTTAGTGGAAAAGCTCTCAGTTTTTCCCCATTGAGAATGATATTTGCTGTAGGCTCATCTGCAAGTTTTATCTATAAAGTTTATTGATAACATGTTATCTATTTTCCTAGTAGGCTATTTTTAAAGTATATAAACAAATGTATTCTAATTGATAGGTTTAAACAATTAAGGAGGGGATGCACTATGTTTCCACATACCAATTGATGCAAACATTTAACTGAATCTAAATTATGGGAGGCAAAGAAGACCAGACAATTCAAGCCAAGGAGACAGTGTATCAGGGACACTGCTCTCTGGAAGGTGGACTTTGAGATGCATGGACCTCTTTGCTCCCCTCTGGCTGCTTCTTGCCACACACTCTCCCAGGCACACTGCTACTTGGTTTCTATGACATGTTAATTTTCAAACTTCCAGGTTTTTGCTGAGTGTATTTGTTTTGACATATTGTCCCTGTCCTTGAGTCCTCTTGAAAGAATTTTAGCTCATTGGCAGAGCCTCTCCTAAGCCGTCTGAGTTTGACTCCTCCTCTGGGTTACAACTACCCCTTTGGGCCAAAAACCTCTGTCTAGTCCAGATCACCATGATACTAACATAACTATCACTGGTTTAGTACTGACTGGCTACCAGGGACTCTTTCAAGCACTTTATCTACTTAATACTGTCTATCCCATTTTACAGATGACAAAAATTAGAACTGAGAGGTTAAGTCATCTCCTGAAAATAATACATACAAAACCAGGATCTGAACCCAGGTGGTTTGGTTCCAGAGTTCACACTCTTAATCATGATTTCATACTGCCTGTTATGATTCACCATAACTCCTCACTAAGCTATCTGTTCTTCCTATCAGTTTTGGAATCTCTTAAAGCTGGGAGCCAATTCAGGTTCACCTACATAAGACCCTCCGGTGGGAATCACATATTGCTCTTAAGGACTTCATTACTCAACACAGCAAGCAGTGTGAGCTTCATGTTCACATTGGTTCCCCTGGCTCTCAAGTCCAATGATGGTCATGCAGAGGGGCCCAGACAAATGCTGTGCATGTAGAGGGCTTGCATCATGTTTAAGAAACCCTGATATTAGGAAGACCAAATCTTCTAAAATGAGCAGTTAGTCTACCTGAACACTGCCCCAGAGAGAGACAAAAGCTTTATTATACAAGGTTCTAAATAAAACTTCCTAATATGTCTCATAGGTCTTACAGGCTCTGTCCCTCACCTCTGTTACAGTCAAATCTCTCACTACACTTCCTGTCACTTTGGCTTTCACTCAGTCCCCCCTTCTCCTCACCATACTCTTTCTTGCCATTGGGCCTTTGCACATGTTGTTCCCTCTACCTGGAGTTCTCTTTCCCTTCATTGTTTAATTTCTATTAATTTTGAAGGTTGCTTCTCATGTAGCTTTGCCTCAGGGAAAGACTTACTAAGTCACATGTCTTGTTTAGGTGTTCCATACACTCATGGACCTTTTTTTCTTGGCATCTACTCCATTTACAATTTTATATTTGTGTGTTTTTACTAGATATAATATAAGTACCTATGAACTAGTAAACACCATGAGGGCAAGGACCATGTTCCGCCACAAGAGTCCCAGTGTCTTGCCCTATACCCCAAGATATATCTATAAAATAAATGGATCCTGATGTCCCCAGGATTTTTAGAGTGTCTGGCATATAGTATCCCAATGAGACGTTGCTAAATCAATGACATATGGTGAGGGACATCTGGGTGGCTCTGTCAGCTAAGTATCTGCTTTCAGCTCAGGTCACAATCTCAGGGTCCTGGGATGGAGCCCTGCGTTGGGCTCCCTGCCCAATGGGGGTCAGCTTCTCCCTCTGCCCTTCCCCCTGCTTGTACCCTCTCTCTCTCTTTCAAATAAATAAAATTTTAAAAAAATAATAACATATGGTGGAAGATAAGAAGGGAGAGGATGATATTTTCATCTTAAAACTGTTGTGGTACCAAGTAATTATACTTGTTGTCTACATACTTCCCACTGATGTGGAAATCTATGAGACAGTACAAATGGATGGATTACAGGATTTGCATTAAGGAGAACAGAGAAGCATGAGGCGAGACAGACACAGTGATTATGGCAACCCATGTATGTTCAGAGTCATTTTCCAGAAGAGGGCTGGCATTTTCAACGGCAGAACTTGGGAAGGCTAAAACATCTTAGAGGAAACACAAAATTTTACTTTGTATAAGGATTTCTGCAATGTATTTGACAAGCACAAAGGAAAAGCCCACAAAAAGCATATGGCTCCTTTTTTTAATTAAAAGTCTTAAAATCAGTTGAGTTCACTTGGTAAGATTATCAAGAATTGTGAAGGATCTGACAACTTACTCTACCTACAAGCTAACAGGTTAACCAGCTAGAGTTCCATTGATGCTGGCAGAGACACAAGGCTGCTGGGTCTGAGACCGTGGTGATTAATTTTATGTGTCCATGACTGGGCCCCAGACATTTGCCCAGACATTATTCTGGATGTGTCTGTGAGAGTGTACCTGAACAAGATTAACATTTAAATTAGGGCCCTTGGGGGTGCCTGGGTGGCTCAATGGATTAAGCCGCTGCCTTTGGCTCAGGTCATGATCTCAATGTCCTGGGATCGAGCCCCACATCAGGATATTTGCTCAGCGGGGAGCCTGCTTCTCTCTCTCTCTCTCTGCCTGACTCTCTGCCTACTTGTGATCTCTCTCTCTGTCAAATAAATAAATAAAATCTTTAAAAATAAATAAATAAATTAGGGCCCTTGAATTAAGACAGAATGCTATGGACTGAATTGTGTTCCCCCAATTTCATATGTTGAAATAAACCTCCAATGTGACAATATTTGGAAATGGGATCTTTAGGAGGTAATTAAGGTCAAATGAGGTTACAAGAATGGGATCCTTACTTTTCTTTTCTTTTTAACATGTTTAGAAGTGTGTAACAGGGGGCGCCTGGGTCGTTCAGTGGGTTAAGCCTCTGCTTCGGCTCAGGTCATGATCCCAGGGTCCTGGGATCGAGCCCTGTATCAGGCTCTCTGCTCAGTGGGGAGCCTGCTTCCCCCTCTCTCGCTCTCTCTGCTGCCTCTCTGCCTACTTGTGATCTCTGTCTGTCAAATAAATAAATAAATAAATCTTGAAAAAAAAAAAAAAAAGAAAAGAAAAATGTATAGCAGGGGGACACCTGGGTGGGTGACTCAGTTAGTTAAGCATCTGCCTTCAGCTCAGATTATGATCCCAGGGTCCTGGGACAGAGTCCCACATCAGGCTCCCTGCTCAGCAGAGAGTCTACTTCTCCCCCCACCCCACCCTTCCCCCTGTTGTGTTCTCTCATTCTCTCTCTCTTAAATAAATAAATAAATGTTTAAATAAATAAATAAAGTCTTAAAAAAAAATAGCAGATGCTCAGTATTCTGCCCCCTTTCCGTCCATACTCACCTCAACTACGGGTGGAAGGCCACTGTGAGCGTTTACAGCTAAGCCTTGACCTGCACATGGGCCAAGCCAGAGTGCTAGAGAGTTCATGCCTCTGGAGGCATCCCTCAACCAATGACCAGCAGCGACCTACCTGGTGGTTAAACAGATAGGCTTCCTCTATTTCACTGTTGGTAACTCAGGAACTGAAGAGGTGCTTCTACCTGGGATCCTTGTGTTCCCCAGAAGGACTGAGCTCCAAGTGCCCTGGGTGCTAACAAGCTTGGTAACACACTCTTCACCATCTGCCTTCCACTGCTCTCACTTCCTCATCCCCCTACTGGTGTTTCCCAGGATCACCATCCCAAACAAGTGACTTGTGCTTGAAGACTTCTCTTTGGGTTCCAGTTCCAGGAGAATCCAAACTAAGATGACATGATAGAATCATTTTGGGTTTTTTGCAAGATACAGCAAAACATAAAGAATATTTCAGTGGCCACTCATGGTAAGAGAAAAGCATCAGGGAAATCAGGCATCCATTTTTGGTTCACACTGAACTTTGGAAAGGTCTTCTGGTTGGCCTTGGATCCTTGCTCATTTCTTGGCTTCATCTCTCTCCCCTTTCCCCTCTTTATACTCTCTGTTCCAATTATCTTGACCTCCTTTCCACTTCTTTATGCCACCTCTAGATAGTTTTATATACTGTTTCTAAAATTTGTTTTGCTTTCCAAAATTCTATCCAAACTTCATTTGTCTTTAAAATATCACTCACTTCAGGGGTGCCTGGCTGGTTCAGTCAGTAGAGCATGCAATTCTTGATCTCAGGGTTGTGGGTTCAAGCCTATGTTGGGTGTAGAGATTACTTAAAAATAAAATCTTAGGGGCACCTGGGTGACTCAGTCAGTTGGGCGTCTGACTCTTGGTTTCTGCTCAGATCATAATCTCAGGGTCATGACATTGAGCCATGCATTAGACTCTGTGCTCAGCAGAGAGTCTGCTTCCTTCTCTCTCTCTCACTCTCCCTCTCCTTTTGACCCTCCCCCACTTGCTCACTCTCTAGATAAATAAATAAATAGAATCTTTAAAATTTATTTATAAAATAAAATAAAACATCACTCCCTTCAAAAGCCTGCCCTGCCCTGCCCATGTTGGATTAGACCCTCCTTCTCAATATTTGCATGCCACCATATCATGACATGGGACACATTGTGTGACTTTTTTTCTCTTGTATGACTGCCCTGGGAACCATAAACTTCAACTCCAAGAACCGTGTTTATTCTGAACCCTAAAAAAACACCTAATACATATTTGTTGAATGAAAAATAAGTAATATTAATAACTACAAGCTATTATTTCATGTGAATTTTTAAAAATATATTTATTTAAGTAATATCTACGCCCAACATGGGGCTGGAACTCACAACCCCAAGATAAACAGTTGCATGCTCTTCCAACTGAGCCAGCCAGGCATCCTTCCCATGAACTTTTCTGTTTAATCCTTAAGCTTTAGGGTCAGGATACTACTATTACCATCTGAATGATGCACAAAACCAAACTAAGACACAGAAAGAAATCCAAATGGCCTGAAATTACTAATAAATGGCAGCAGGATTTGAACCCCACACTTGCTAGATGTTTTGAAAGGAGGAAGATAAGCTCATGATTCAGAGTAGAGTTCTTTGGGCTAAAAACTGGAAAAAGCCTCAGAATTTCAAATTTTGAGAAAGCCCTCACCAAAGTTATAACAATAGCTCTGGGAAGAAATGAGAGGGACACATCGGGAATGAACTTTTGAATCAAGCCTACTTTGCCTTAGATACCAGTTCTAGTCTACGGCCATACCACCCTGAACGCGCCCGATCTCGTCTGATCTCGGAAGCTAAGCAGGGTCGGGCCTGGTTAGTACTTGGATGGGAGATACCAGTTCTACATCTGACTGACCATATGGCCACTTGGGCAAGCAACTCATCTTTTCAGAAGCTAGATGTCAACTGTGGCTTGATAGGAAGCCCTTCTGGGACAAGCAGGGGGGAAGCAGATCACTGTATTTAAGAGATAAGTGATCTGGATTATGGACCATTATTTTAATAAAGCTTTGTCATTCACTCTCATGAGAAATGTAAGATTTCTTTTCACAGGAAGCCATTATCAGTTTAACTAGACCCAATGCCTAAAATTCGGGGTAAAAAATGACTCTCTGGATGACAGTGTTCTATACATGTGTGTCTAACTCTGCAGTGCCAGGAAATGACTCAATACTCAAGTCACAACGCCTTCTGAGACAAAAACCATTATTTGTCCCACTGAGCTGGCCGACTTTGACTCTCTTTTTCTAGATTCCCCTCTTTTTTATTTGTTTTCCCCCGCCCCTCAATTTCAGCTGGACCTTTCCCTGATGGTAAAAGTGATGGTTTAGGGAAGGCAGAGTAAGGTTAGAGTCCCAAAACCTCTTGGGAAAATTAGAGATTAAGATAGTGTCCTGAATTCAGGTCCTGTTGCTTCTCCATTCCCCAATTAAAACTCTGTTCTGATTTAGTTGGTCAAGCAAATATTGAGTGCTTATGGGGTAGGCCAGATATTGTTAGGTAATCATTTTTTGCAACACATGACAAAACGTAGCAAATATGGCAATGGCCATTCACAGTAAGAGAATGTATGTAAGCTCTGACACAGCGGTGAACTAGGACCCATGTCTCCTTCTTCTCCCACAGCCCAGGCACTCCCCATCTAACAGGAAGTGTGATGTATCCAGGAAGAGCAACAAAGCGTCCATGCCCTGCCATATCCCTCCAGCCCTCCAGCTCTTACTATTCTGTGTACATAGGCTCAGCTTCCATCTGCCAGCATCTGTACTTTTTTGCCTGATGGGCTGAAGTGCTAGATAATTAATGATGCTTTTACTGCTGCTGCTGCTTTTTGACTCTCTGTTATTTCATGAACATGTCTCTAAAGAGGGTTGCAAGCCTCTTTCTGGCCATAGATATTTTCACCATCCTCTGTCCTGTGCCAACAAAGTCCCTTTTGCTTCAGATGTGTGCTTTTGGTCACCAGGGAGCTCTTCCATGTAAGAAGTGATCTGATGGGTGCCTGGGTGGCTCAGCTGGCTGAGCATCTCACTCTTGATTTTGGCTCAGGTTGTGATCTCAGGGTGGTGGGACTGAGCCCGGTGTGGAGTCCTATGTCAGACTCCCTGCTCAGAACCAAGTCTGCTTCTCCTCTGCCCTTCCCCCTACTCACAGACATACATTCTCTTAAAATCTTAAAATCTTAAAAAAAAAAAAAAAAGTGATCTGGTAATTTCTGAACCACGAAATTCATAAATTTCTGCTTGTCAATTTCCCTCTGGAATAGCATTTCAAAGTCTTATTCCGAATTTGTTCTCCATAGTTGAAATTTGCATCCCGTTAGGCTTTAGGTATGTGCGTTGGGGTGGGGAGTTATGGTTATTTAGCAAAGTATGACACTAGATAGAATAACAGCCCCACCCCAAGGATGTCCACTTCCTATTCTCCAGAGAGTCTGAATATGTTACCTTACATGGTACATGGGACTTTCTTTGCAAATGTGATTAGGAGTCTTGAGATGGGAGATTATCCTGGGTTGTCTAGATGAGCCCATGGTAATCATGATGGTCCTTAAACATGGGAGAGGGAGGTGGAAGAAGAGAATCAGAAGAGATGTGCTGGATTTTAGATGGAAGAAGGGAATCACGAGCCAAGGAATGTGTGTGGCCTCTAGAGGCTGGGAAAGACAAAAAAATGGATTTACCCTATAGACTCAGAAGAAGACAGCCATGCCAACGCTTTGATTTTAACCCAGTGAGACATGTCAGACTCCTAACTGCAGAGCTGTAAGAACGATTTCTGCTGTCTTAAGGCACTACCAAGTTTGTGGTAATTTGTTACAAGTAATTATGGAAGAACATATTAATTAGCACATTTGACACGATTGAGCTACTCGGGGTGACGATGTGCTAAAACTGAAATCAAATGACATCACTGTTTTTCTCAAAGTCTTTTTTTTTTTTTCATTTTCTTCTTTTTTGTTGTTGTTAACATGATGCATTATTTGTTTCAGGGGTACAGGTCTCAAAGTCTTCTAACAGTTTTTCATCTCACACTAAGCGAAAGCCATGTTCATAGGCCGGCCTTCAGGCCCACATGACAGGTAAGTCCCCTGGTATCTACCTGGTTCATATTCTACAACTCTTGTGCTAACTCCCTCTGCTCCAGCCAAACGAGCCTTTATGTTCCTTAAACAGAGCAAGCATACTATACTCTGTCCAAACTGCACTTTCCCTAGATATCTGCATGTTCCATTTGCTCGCTTTCTCAGGACTCTGATACAATGTCCCTGTAGGAGAGAGGTCTTCCCAGGACACCCTTACACAAAAATAGCAAGTCTGCCACTGCTGCATGCACTTCCAAGCTCAGGAAATGTCATATATTATTTATTTATTTTCTGCCTCCTCCCTCCTACCCCAAAAACAAGCCTCATGAAATTGGGGACTTTCATCTGTTTGTTCCCTGCTAAATCCCCAGTAATAAGAACAGTGTCTGACGACAGTGGGCATGTGATAAATATTTGTGGAATGAATAAGTGAATAAATGAGTGAATAAGATGATTCTTTTTTTGCTAATTGAAGGAGATTGGTTAGGTCCTACTGACCTATTCATCAGGACTTTATTATTTTGTGACACTATATGCATTTGAAAACCTGCAACTAAATAGATGTCATTTCATTAGTTCAGATTTTCTATTCAATTCTGCAGTTTGAGCTACGTCACCAATGGCTTCTGCATTCAGTGATGCCTCATTATAATCACATTAAAAATGAATTGATTATAAACGTTCTTTAATGCATATTGTATGCTGAGAAACTTAGGAATACTAAGCTTTTCACTAACAGTATTTTCCGAAACACAGATCAATACCTTGAACATAGAATAATCTCTAGAAAAGAAGAGAATAATTTCCAGAACATAAATCAACCCGTCCACCTAGCTGTTATTTAAATGAGTAGAGCTGGCATTTTATTATGCATTTCCAATCAGAATAGTTCCATAATAAACTCTCCACTTTCTGCAATTAAATCAATAAATCAAAATAGAAAGGATTAAATTGATGGTAGTCCCATGTTGGGTCATAGGGAGTAATTGTGAAAAATACTTCAAGCTATGTTATAATGCTGGCATATGACTTCATCAAATGATGGAAATTGGGAGGCTACATCTTTTTACTCAAGGACAAGAAGATATTTGAAAAAAACTGGTTGAACTTTTTTAATGAGAGTGTAAAATAAAGGGTCAAGTGCAGGGTAGAAGACATCTGGGAGTAGTGGGGACTCTGGTGAAAATGAAATTTGTTCTACTTAAATGGAGGAAGCCACCACTCAGCCCATATGGGATGTGGACGGAGTTGTCAGATGTTCTTGTCTTTTGTGAGTATCCTAAAATGAATATTTTTATGTAAAATCTGATATTCAAAATATCTTGTAAGCCAAGTGCAATTGAGACTCTCTAGTTCATGATCCTAGGTTTAAGACCAAAATCTTCCCCCAAAGACAAAAAAAAAAAAAAATCAAAATAGAACAAATTAAACTGAAAAAAAAATCTTTCTTAGACATTTTCTTTAAGGTAATCTCTACAACCAACATGAGGCTCAAACTTACAACCCCAAGATCAGGAGTTGCATGCTTTACCAACTGACCCAACCAGGTGCCCCTTTAGTAACAACATTTTTAAAAGATTTTTTAAAAGAAGTTAAAATTAATTTTAATATTATATCTTTTTTAACTCAATGCATTCAAAGTATTATCATTTTAACATGTAATCAACATTTTAAAATGTTAATAAGATAGTTTATATTAAATCTATGAAATCTTTAAAATCTAGTGTTTTACACTTATGGCATATCTCAATTCAGATTCTAAAACAAATGGTTAAGTTCACCAGTTGAGTTATTTTATTAAATCCATCCATGCAATAATCAAAGAAAAACACTTAATGTCTTAGTATTACACATTCAATATTTGGGTAAATGATTTTTAAATTTTGGGGTTTGATTTTTAAATTATAAATGTAAGCCATACTCACTATTTTCTGAAAATCAGACAATATGAAATAAATAAAGTAATAAATTTTTAATCTCCTCATTCCTATCTCTGCTACTCTACCACCACTTCCTCTCTCAATCTCCAAAAATAACCACTGTCAAATCTTTGGTACATATTCTTCCAGAACTTTCTATACCTGTTTGTATGTGAATATGGAGAAAGTTTTTTAAGGACTGGTTCGAGTTCACAGTTTTAGGACGTCCTGTATCCACTCCACAGTCTACCCTAGATGACATTTTTACTTACACATCAGAACACATAGATCTGCCCTTCTTCCTTAATGGCTCCAATGTCTGTATGAGGTCCATCAATCTTCTATTGAAGAACATGTAGGTTGCCACTAGTTTTTGATACTACAAATAAACCAGCATTATTGTGTGGGCATTTCAATAAAGTAGGTTCCCAGAGGTAGACGGCTGGTTCTGACATGGCAATTTCAAATGCTGATGAATATTGCCAAATCACCCTCCAGAGACCTTACACTGATTTATACTCATATTAACTGCATCTGAGAAGACATTTTAATTAAAATGTAGTCTTTCCAATGTGGCACATCCCAGAGCATTTGGCAGGTTTAAGACCCATCCTGAGAAGTTAGGAAGGAGAGTAAAAGCAAACCAAATGATTATTTCAAAGTTATATGATAAGAGATTCCAGACTGGGGCAGCAGCCAACACAAAAAGCAAATGAAAAAAGGGGACTGTATACTTGAGTCTGTTGCCTCTTCAGAGACACTTTGTTCCAGCCTCTGTTTTCTCTGACTTCTAGGGAGTAGAACAGTCTGGATAAGCACTCTTCTCTGTGGAAACACTCTGTCTCTAGGCACCCTGAGGACACTTCCTCATGACATAATTCTTGCTAACCCATCAGGAAAGTGACACCTTCTTTCAAAAAGAATCTCCAATAAAGAGATTTGCTTGAACAAGGACGAAATGTCCCCATTTCATCTTCCCCTCCATGCAAAGGCCTCTCAAACCCTGGTAAATCTGAGGTGGCCAGAATTCATGGAAACTCTTCAAAAAATGGTCACCTTGCTACACTCATTCATTCTCAAAAAGATTCAGTTTAAAAATGACTTCGGGTCACCAAGGTATATTGTCTTGCCCTGTTCTATGAGTTTATCCCTCAAATACTTGGAATAAGTCCCAGAATCTCTGCTTATCAAGTTTGCAGAGGGCTTACAAGTTGCTTACAAATTCAAAAACACTAATAATTGGCCAAAAGCCAGCAGAATGCAAGTCAATACATTTATTTTTTTAATTTCTTTTCAGTGTTCCAGAATTGTTTAATGCACCACACCCAGGGCTCCATGCAATATGTGCCCTCCATAATACCCAAAACCAGGCTCACCCATTCCCCCACCCCTGTCCCCTCCAAAACTCTCAGTTTGTTTCTTAGAGTCCACAGTCTCTCATGGTTTGTCTCACCCTCTTATTTCCCCCAACTCACTTCTCCTCTCCATCTCCCAATGTCCTCTGTGTTATTCCTTATGCTCCACAAGTAAGTGAAACCATATGATACTTGACTCTCTCTGCTTGACTTGTTTCACTCAGCATAATCTCCTCCAGTCCTATCTATGTTGATAAAAAAGTTGAGTATTCATTCTTTCTGATGGAGGCATAATACTCCATTGTGTATATGGACCATATTTTCTTTATCCATTCATCCATTGAACGGCATCTTGTTCTTTCCACAGTTTGGCAACTGTGGCCATGGCTGCTATGAACATTGGGGTACAGGTGATCCCTCTTTTCACTACATCTGTATCTTTGGGGTAAATACCCAGTAGTGCAATTGCAGGGTCATAGGGAAGCTCTACTATTAATTTCTTAAGGAATCTCCACACTGTTTTCCAAAGTGGCTGTAACAATTCGCATTCCCACCAACAGTGTAAGAGGGTTCCCCTTTCTCCACATCCTCTCCAACACTTGTTGTTTACTGTCTTGTTAATTTTAGCCATTCTAACTGGTGTAAGGTGGCATCTCAATGTGGTTTTGATTTGAATCTCCCTGATTGCTAATGATGATGAACATTTTTTCATGCGCCTGTTAGCCATTTGCATGTCTTCTTTGGAGAAATGTCTGTTCATGTCTTCTGCCCATTTTTTGACATGATTATCTGTTTTGTGTGTGTTGAATTTGAGGAGTTCTTTATAGATCTTGGATATCAGCCCTTTCTTTGTCTGTACTGTCATTTGCAAATATCTTTTCCCATTCTGCGGGTTGTCTCTTTGTTTTGTTGACTGTTTCTTTGCTGTGTAGAAGCTTTTGATCTTGATGAAGGCCCAAAAGTTCATTTTTGCTTTTGTTTCCTTTGCCTTTGGAGACATATTTTGAAAGAAGTTGCTGTGCCTGATGTTACTGCCTATGTTCTCCTCTAGGATTTTGATAGATTCCTGCTTCAGGTTGAGGTCTTTTATCCATCTATACTGCCTAGAGCAATCTATACTTTCAATGCCATCCCTATCAAAATTCCACCAGCATTTTTCAAAGAGCTAGAACAAACAATCCTAAAATTTGTATGGAACCAGAAGAGACACCAAATTGCTAAGGAAATGTTGAAAAAGAAAAACAAAACTGGGGGGGCATCACGTTGCCTGATTTCAAGCTTTACTACAAAGCTGTGATCACCAAGACAGCATGGTACTGGCACAAAAACAGACACGTAGACCAGGGGAACAGAGTAGAGAGCTCAGATATGGACCCTCAACTCTGTGGTCAAATAATCTTCAAAAAAGCAGGAAAAAATATACGTTGGAAAAAAAGACAGTCTTTTCAATAAATGGTGCTGGGAAAATTGGACAGCTGAGTGTAGAAGAATGAAACTCGACCATTCTCTTACACCACACACAAAGATAAACTCGAAATGGATAAAAGTAAATACATTTAAATTACAATTGGGGGTGGAAATCACCTTTAGGGCCACTGATGGGAAGGACCTGGCTGACTGAATGGAGAGATGACATTAAAAAAATCTCCCGGGACAGCAAATAGGTGATCCACAGGCTCAATTAGACCTGCAGATCACATTGCTAAATGCACGAGGACTCTTAGAAATTTGAAGTTTAGGAGCATTTGAACAGCCCAGCACCCTACAGTTTGCCACAGCTCCCACCCCTTCCTGCTGCATCTCACGGCGACTCACATTCCCCTTCCTGGTCCTGCCCACATTCATGTTGGCAGTCTCGGACTTAGTGGTTTCAGTCCATTGCTACCTCAAGAGGAGTGGACTGTTGTTATGGTTCCCTAAATAAGATTATGGAATCTCAGGCATGTTCAATAGAAAGATAATGTTGGGAACAATAAAGACGGGGTGTTTTGACTAGATTTTGCCCTGCTCCATCTTTTCGGCTTTTCAGAGGATCATTTACAAATGTCCAGGGAATGACCATATGGATAAGATTCCAAGCCATACCCCCAGGCAGGACAGTTGAAAAGAAGGTGTATCAGGGACTCTTGCGTTGCTGCCTTTCTCTCTAGCTTCCAGTAACCCCTAAGCCATTAAACCACCGTAGTCTCACACTTGAACCATTGCCACAGCCTGACTGCCCAGGCTCCATGTCCTGCTCTCTCCTCACCCATCCCCAGACTCCGCTCATTTCAGCATTGTATCCCCCAGCTCTTTCCCGAATCTATACCATTCTATCTCAGTTGGCTCCTATGCGCCACCGTCTCCAGCCTGGACCACTTGCCTGCCCAATGGCTTCTTGACAACCATACTTTGTCCTCTCCAGTGCATTTCCCAAGCCAACAGAACACTCTCTTTAAAACACAAGCATAGGGACGCCTGAGTGGCTCAGATGGTTAAGCGTCTTCCTTGGGCTCAGGTCATGATCCCAGGATCCCTGGATCGATCCCAGGTAGTCAGGCTTCCAGCTCAGTGGGGAGCCTGCTTCTCCCTCTCCCTCTGCCACTCCTCCTTCTTATGCTGTCTCTCTCTTTCTCTCAGATGAATAAATAAAATCTTGAAAATAAATAAATAAATAAAACACAAACATAATGTTGCCTTCCCTTGTCACATGTGCTCCCACCACATTGGTCTCCTTTCTGGCCTCAAACATGTCCTGTTTCCCACCCATCTGAGAAAACTGCCTGAGAGTTTTCCACCTTTGGACTACTTTTCCTCCCAGAATTTACCCTAGTTTGCCTCCTTTTCAATGTGAAATGTCTCACCTCAATGTCACCTCTTTGAGACACCTTCTTGATCGCTGTGGCAGAAACTCCCACTTATGCTCTCGCTTTCTGTAGTCTTTTCCTAGATTTTTCACAGCATTCTTTTTCAGTGCTTTATCTGTTTGTTAACAGGTTTGGTGTCTCTCTCCTCTACCAGGATGTCATTCCTGGGCAGAGATCCTAGTTGTTTTGTTCAAGGCCGAATCCCCTTTGCACAGAATACATATTTAATGACTAGGTACTTAAAAGCCCTTATCAAAGTCTTAGAGACAGAAAGGCAGAATGGTGGTTTCCTGAGGCTGGAGGCAGAGGGAGGAAAGGCGGGAAGGCAGGAACAGGGAGTTACTGTTGAATGGATTCAGAGTTTCTGTGTTGCAAGATGAAGAAGTTCGGTGGCAATTTTGCACAGCAATGTGACTATGCATAACACCACCAAGCTGTCCCCCTAAAACCGGTTAAGACAGTGAATTTTATATTATGTATATTTTCCCACGACTCAATTATGTTCAAATGCTTTTTTAAAAACCCTTAACACCTCTCCATTGCTCTACAGATCAAGACCAAAATTTTTACTTTGTTCTGTAGAATCCAGCAGGTTTGGCCCTGCCTAGCTTTGCTGCAACCACTATACCTTAGGTATTTTCAAAGACACCAGACTTCCTCCTCCTCAGGGCTTTGGTGTCTGCTGATTCATCTACCTGGGACAGTCAGATCTTCACACGACTGTTTCCTTGTTCAGTTCTAAGGCTCAGCGACTCGTCAGCAGGCCCGCCTTCCTCGACTCCTCTTCTGATGTGAAAACTCTCACGCCTACATCCTTTTCTGTCGTCCTCATAGCCCTTACCACTAGCTGAAGTTAGTTGATTTGGTTTCTTATCTGTTGCTACCCTCACCCACGGCCTTGTAAATTTTATCAGTTCAGAGACTCTGGGTGTGTTGTTTCCCAGCATCCCAGGCATCTAGAATAACGTTGGCACCCGTAGGCATTCAAGTAATTGTCAGAGAATGAATAAAGTGTTCTTGGGAGGCAGTGGTGACTCTCCCCGTTTTACAGATGAGAAAATGGAGGTCCAGGGAGGTTTTGTCCTCTGCCCAAGGACCCACATCCTATAAGGGGCAGAGCTAGAATTTAAAAACAGATTTGGCTCAAATTGCTTCTCTGTCTGTGTCCTAGCTTTTCTTCTCTATTCTACTCATTAGCTCTTTCAGCTGCTCCAGGATGCCTTGGAGAAACTGTGCCATTTGTGACAGAAGCCAAACCAGCAAATGATTCTGCCTGTTACACACACACACACACCTGCACCCTCATGGACATGTACACACACCAGACCTACGGACACAAATAAAAATCCACTCTCTTTTCCTAATATGGAATTAATTGCATTCATCCAGATATTTGACAAAATACAACAGAATTAAGACAACTATTCCAGTGAAAATAAGTGGCTCATGGTTAAAGAAAATGCTCATTCATTTGTTCTTTCAAGGACCTGTTATTTATTGCCCTCTGGGAATGCCAACAGCTGAGAAAAACAGACCAGGTAGAACCGCAAGCCCTTTTGGCTAACACACATCAGGTATGTTGCATTTTATTGCTTCTCGAAAGACCACCTGCACCCACTCTCCAATTATTAGTAACCCGAGTTCACAGACGGGAAAACAAGCACAGATAGGGTAAGCGAATTGACAGTGGGGCTAGAACAAGAACTGTCTTAATCCCTCCAAGTAACACACTTCATTCTTGACTATTTTAAGCTCTTTCTTACACTATTCCAGGTGTGGTCTGTGGACCAGCTTCATCAGCATCACCTGGGAATTTATTAGAAATGCAAATTCTTGGATCCCATGCCAGACTTCCTATATTAAAATCAGCATCTTAATAAAACCCTCAGGTACTTCGTGTGCACATGAAAGTTTGAGAAGTATGCTTCAGATTACTGATGAGGACAAACCCAAAAAGCGGGGTAATCCTTGCATCTCTCTCCCACACTTTTCTAGAATTTTCTTTTCTCAGTATCCAGTTCCTTCCGGCTAAAAAACTCAAAAACGCCTTTGAGCATGATGGGACTAAATCCTAGTGTCTGCTGCCACCTTGCGGTGAGAAGAATTTGCAGGCAGAATTTCCTCTTCGGGGAAATGGGGTAAGTTAGAAGGATGGACCAGGCACTCAACTTTTTCGGCCTTGAGAGGCCAGTACAAAATTTTGTGATATAATAAAATAGCCTTGGGGTGTACTATGAGATACCCAAATAACAACTGGCTTTTTTAATGTGTGTCCCCTCCCCAGGCGGAGAGAATATTCATAGTTCTAGCTGAGATACCTAATAGAAGCTGGGATCACTGGGATTCCTACCAAGCCTTTCCTCTTTAGGATTCAAACAGGCACATCCAAATGTCATAATCAGTTGGTGTGTGATTATTGTATTACCAACCCAAGTGATAGTGGTTAGAAAATCAGGTCACCTTTTCTGCATTTGCCTTGCCCAGGAATCTAGAGCACGTGCTCCACAAAGCGAACTGGAATTTCCCACCACTCTGTCAAATGCATCATTCCCAACCTCTCTGAGGTTGGTAAACAGGGCCAGTCCCACAAATGATGTCTCTCACACCTAGAAAGGAATAAGAAAGCGATTCCAAAAATGTCCTACATACTTTTCCCAAAACAGCCCAGAGGTTAAAAGGGCCTCTGGTACCTGATGATTTTGTTCTGTCATTTGGGAGCTCAAGAGCTGGAGAAATCCCAAACAGCTGCTACAGGTGTAGCTACAGGACTTCACGGCAATGGACCACCCTCAACAGTATCTTCCTGAGTCTTTTAAGGGTGCCTGTGGAAGAGTCGTCCAGCACCGAAGACTCCAGCAACCCAGGAAGAAAAACGGCCCGTTCAAAAGGAGGGGAATTGAAAGGTAGGACAATGGGATTCATTTTCTTTTCTGTTGAGCAAGATTCTTGGGATTTTGCATTAAGCGATAGTCACTGTGATGATTAGAAAAGTTAGCATCTGTTTTTCAGCATTGCCTTTAGAAATGAATGCTCTGAACGGATTGGCGGTGGGGGAGGCACCGAATCGCTACTTTGGTCAGGAAACCTAGTGACACAATGGAAGCCTCATTTTATGAGTGTAATCGTAATGGGGAAAAAGCTTTCCTTTCCACCTGAGTTTGCGTTTTAATGTGGCATATGATGCGAAAATAAGCGCAGTCTCAGAATTTTAGACATCACGTGTCCGGTGCAAGTGCTATGATTGTGAAAATTCCGTAGTGTATCCGTTGAGATGAGTCCATGATCAATGCTTTCTGTTCTCTTGCCCAGCAATATGCACTGAGATATCTACTAACTGTAGGTCACGCTGTGTGTGCTCTTTAATGTAATGTTAAAACTGTCTTAAACTTGGTATTTCCTGTCAATGGAAAAGCTGTAAAGACAGGCAATGAAATACTCCAAACATTATCTATTTTATTTTATTTTTTTAAGATTTTATTTATTTATTTGACAGACAGAGATCACAAGTAGGCAGAGAGGCAGGCAGGGAGAGAGGAAGCAGGTCCCCCACCAGGCAGAGAGCCGGATGTGGGGCTCCATCCCAGGATCCTGGGATCATGACCTGAGCCAAAGGCAGAGGCTTTAACCCACTGAGCCACCCAGGCACCCTGACATTATATATTTTAATTTGGAAAATCAATGAGATGACTTATTTTCCAATTTCTTTTGGTTTCTTTCTTACCAGACATGTAGAAATGAGGTGTTTTGATGAGGCCTGAATCCTCCAACACCAAACTTCTGAACTTCCACGGACAAAATGAAATATTGCTGAGAGTTCCACTTTCAATAAGAAAAAGAGTTCAAAGGGGGAAGCAATACTACAAATTACATTCATTACCAATGGAGATACTTAAAAACTTAAGAAGGGAAGGGTTCTTTTCAAAACAGAAATTGTTACAGTTCTATTCCAACACCCCCCGCCCCAGCAAAATCACCTTCGTTTGTTATGTTATAAATAGATCGGGAATGAGGGTGGAGGGGATGCCCTAAGGAGATACATTCTAAAGATTCAGACTACTTAATAGAGTTGAACTTTTAACCTGGGGGAATAAGTGGATGGCCTTTGGGGTTCTTGAGCCTCCTGGAGTTGTATTTTCATTGTTTTGGGGATGTGTGTGTGTGTATTTATGGTAGTAGAAATGGATGGCTTTATTAAATGATTCTCGCAGGGCTCTAGGGAAGATTAATCCTAGACTATAAGTGGTCTTTGGGCAAATTAGAAAATGGCACTCCATCCTCAAAACTCTTTACTGCCATCATCTAGAAATTTGTAGTTAACTTAGACACTATGATGACTAAATGAATAGCACCCCTGGTGTGTGTGTGTGTGTGTGTGTGTGTGTGTGTGTGTGTGTGTGTGTGTTTAACTGGCAGATGGTCTATGTTCAGTCCCAAAAGGGAGGGCTGGCTAGCTAACCGGCTCTCCCCTTTCTTTCGACCTCCTGTTTGAACTCCCTTCTTGCCTTTTACTTTTTTCCTTCACTCCTCTGATCCACATATTAATAAAAGCTATTATTTTTTAGGTTCTAAGCCCATGAATTATTTCTTTTTATGCTCACATTTCTAAAAACAGTATACCCATTTTCAAATGAGAAAACCTAAGCTTATGAGAGATTGAATAACATGCCCAGGATGACACAGCTAGGAAGTCTGGTACTGGTTTGAATAAGATCATTTAACTCCAGTGACTGAGGTCTTCTGAATTAGCTCCCATGTGTAATTACAGAGAAGTTGAAGGATTTAGCTTTAGTTTAGAACAGTATTTTCTTGGAGAATGGTCTATGTGCTACTGGTAGTACTTGAGATATTTTAGGTAGCATATGAAGAACATTTTTTAATAGTTATGAATTTATTTTAATCCATATTACAAATCTGTTACATTTACTGCAAACATAATATAACATAACATAATATAAAACCTGGGATTTCATCCAGAGAAGTGAAGATGCATCTTCCTACAAAAACCTGTACACAAATGTTTATGGATGTGTTCCTATTAGGTCCAAACTAGAAACAATCTAAATGTCTTTCAATGAGTGAATGATTAGACAATGTGGTAATCCATATCATGGAATATTACTCAACAACAAAAAGGAAAAATTGATACATACAACAATCTGGATTAATTTCCAGAGATTCACGCTGCATGAAAAAAAAGTAAATCCCAAAAAGTTATATACCGTATGATTCCATTTAGATAAAATTTTGAAAGGACAAAATTATACAAATGGAGGCCAGCTTAAGGAGGTATTGGGGGTGTAGGTGCAGCCATAACACATGAAGAGCCTGGAGGTGATGGAAATGTTCTGTATCTTAAAAGTATCAATACTGGGGCACCTGGGTGGCTCAGTGGGTTAAAGCCGCTGCCTTTGGCTCAGGTCATGATCCCAGGGTCCTGGGATCAAGCCCCATATCGGGCTCTCCGCTCAGCAGCGAGTCTGCTTCCCTTCCTCTCTCTCTGCCTGCCTCTCTCTGCCTACTTGTGATCTCTGTCTGTCAAATAAATAAATAAAATTGTTTAAAAAAAAAGTATCAATACTGTGATAATTACACTTTTGCAAGAGTTTACCATTGGAGGAAACTGGGCAAATCTCCCTGTATTATTTCTTACAACTGTCTGTGAAACTACAATTACCTCAAAATAAGAGGTTTAATTTTTTTAAATCCCCTGGATTTTTTTTTTTATATATTATTGCTTTGGATGACATTAAAAATAAAAGCTCACTGAGGAAGAATATTAGCTAAATAATGGTGTGAGGCTGTATGTTTATTTTAGAATAGTGAGTAACACAGACATTGGGATCAGATCACCTGCACTAAGTTATTTAATCTTTCAAAGCTTTAATTTTTTTAAGATTTTATTTATTTATTTGACAGAGAGAGACACAGTGAGAGAGGGAACACAAGCCGGGGGAGTGGGTGAGGGAGAAGCAGGTTTCCTGCTGAGCCGGGAGCCTGATGCTGGCTCCACCTCAGGACCCTTGGCATCATGACCTGAGCTGAAGACAGATGCTTAAGGAATGACTAAGCCACCCAGGCACTTCTCTTTCAAAAGCTTTAATCTCTTCATTGTAAAACAGAGATGACAGGATGCGGTATAAACTACATAAAACACATAAAAAACTTAGAACAGCGTTTAGTGCATAGAACATTATTAAGAAACATGTTTGTATTTTATTTTAGATTGTTTATTTGTTTGTTTAGAGAGTGTGAATGGGGGGAAGGGCCAAAGGAGGGGGAGAGAGAGAATCTCAAGCAAATTGTCAGAGTGCAGAGCCTGTCACCGGGCTTGATCCCAAAACCCTGAGATCATGACCTGAGATAAAATCAAGAGTGGGACGCTCAACCAACTGAGCTACCCAGATGCCCCCATTACCTGTTTATATTACTAAAATAGGCCACCATGATGAAGATGGTGTATGACTCTTTGGAATCTTAGAAACAAGAGTTTAGAGTTATTCTACCTAAATGAGTGTTTCATATACATGCATCATTTACAGGGCCTTGGAGATTACAGACTTTATTCACTACCCTAGCCATTGCTCATCTTTCATCACTGTAGACTGAAAGCCACCAAATCCAGCAAAAACGACATCTAGCCATCATTGAAAGGAGGTTACCAATTTGCCAATATGTGTTCTAACAGTCAGGGACCTGGATTAAGATCTGCCTTCTATGCTTGGTCAGTTAACCTCTCTATGTTTCAGTTAACTCATTAATGCCATGAAGATGAGAGTATAACCTACCTCTTACGGAGCTATGAGGATAGAATGAGGTAGTGGTCAGAGTGCACGTAACCACAGTTGGATTACAAAACACAGAGGGGTTGCTTTAGCTTTGTTTGTCTATGATTTGGTTCTTGGTGTTCAGTTTTATTGGATCATTTGTTCGCAATTTAAGTTTGGGTTTTGATGATTTAAATTGTTTGTTTTTGACTTTTCAATTTCCTTAACACGAATTCTTTTTTATTTTGTTCAGGTGGCATAGAGCCGTGTCCACTAACTTAGTAAAACAAAATGTATTGGTCCCCAAAGAGGAATCATCTGCTGATAGTGACACGGAATTTCATGAAAGCCAGCAAAACCAAAGAAAAAATGTGATGAGAAAAGTGAAGACGGTTTTGGGAAGGGTGCTGTCCTACAAATGGAGAAGCAAATGGGCAAGTGTTGGTAGAGGGGTCTCCACTAACCAAAAGGAATCCTTTCTTTCCAACACACAGAGCCTTCTTCCCAGAATTGTCAAGGAGCTTCCAGCCCCCAGGTTATTTGCAAAACAAAGAACAAGAAAGCTGTCGCAGAATGGTAATCAAAGGCAACTTATCCTTAAGTGTCAAGGCCAAGAGGAATAGTGAAGTTAGGACGACTTTCTTTGCTACCCCAAAGTATGGCTTCTCCTGGGAGCTTGTCTGAAATTCAGAATCTCAGGCCCTGCCTGGGTCTACTGAGTCAGAATCTGCATTGTAGAAAGAGCCCCAGGTGACTTGCCTGTACAGACATTTTTAATTTCTGAATTACATTGTCTTCAAGGTCCCTCCCAGTCCAATTCATGGTCTAACTGTTCTAAAGCCACTTTTTATTTAAACATGCATATATACAGGCATATATACTCATATACGGCTATATGCATATACATTAAAAAATTAAACTAAAGTGGGATTTTTCTTTTATTTTATTTCTGGGAAAAGTCGTAATACAGCCTTTCAAATAGCTACTTTCCAACAGTGGAGGGTGTGGGAAGAATTCTATGAATAAAATTTATGATTGGTAAGTCATAACAGACATTTGCTTTTATTTTTTTATTTTTTTTAAAGATTTTATTTATTTATTTGGCAGAGATCTCAAGTAGGCAGAGAGGCAGGCAGAGACAGAGAGGGAAGCACACTCCCTGCTGAGCAGAGAGCCCTATGCAGGGCTTGATCCCAGGACCCTGGGATCATGACCTGAGCCGAAGGCAGAGGCTTAACCCACTGAGACAAGCAGGCACCCCAGACATTTGCTTTTATTGTATCTACTTTCTGTGTACCTTGTGGAAGAATCAGCATTTGAACTGTTAACTTGAAGTCTTTTTTGCAAGGTAGTAATGCTGTTGGGCGGGGTGGGGGGGGTGGGGGGTGTCCTCTGAGTTATGACTAACAATACCACTAAAACTCACATTCTTCCCTGTAGCTTTTCTAAGTTAATAGACTTGATTTTTTTTTTTTTTTAGATCAGTTTCAGGTTTCCTAGAAAAATTGAACACAAGATACAGAGATTAACTTCCCAGATACCCTCTCTCTTTACCCCACCCACATCCATTATTAACATCTTGCCCTAATATGGCAAACCCATCATGTTATGTCCTGTATCTACCATTACAGTGTCATACAGGACAAATTCACTGCCCTAAATATCCTATGTAGCTTCTTAATTTCCTTTATAGGACAGCATCAGGAAACCAATATGGCCCTTCTAGTACCTGTAGGGAATCCGCATGTGATCCCACATTTCACACAATGATGAGGCTGCATACCTAGTGAGTATTTTTTCCAGAAAACAAGCCCCCCCAAAACTGACAACTCCCAGGGGGCTGATGACCCTTTCAACTGCCCCCCCACCCCGCTTTTTGGAAAAAGTAGTCACTAATGCTAGCATCCAAGCATCTAGCAATTAGCTGGTATAGATTCACCTGCCTATTTTCATTGACAATAACAAAAATGGCGTGTTTCTATACTGATGGCTGTAGAGTTGAAGAGCCTAGCAGGAGATCAGTTCCTCCTCCTCCTCTGTGTGCATTGGCTTATTTTCTCCTCTTAGTTGGACTAACCAATCTCTACAACCAAGATTTCTTCAGGAAACCTGTCTTTCAGGACACAGATCTAACATTACGACACTCTCACCTATAGCCCGAAGATAGTGGCTCTTCCCCATAGACCCTTGCAACATTTTTAACAAATATTTGCTGAATACTTATTATGTGTTTGCCACACAATTAGGCATAGAGTAGCAGATAGAATAGACATGGTCCCTGCCCTCATGGAGAGACGTTCCAACATTAGGCAGATAACTACCCCCGAGAGGCCTGCTCCAAAAAGGGACAACTCAGTTGAGATTTGAAGGACAGCTAGAGTCAGATGTGGGAAGAGTTTTCCAGGAGGAAGGGAGAGCATATTCACATCCCAGTGTTAAGAGAACACAGGGTATAATAAGGAAATGAAAGTAATTCAGCCAGAGAAAGGCTGGGGAATAAGGTGGTCAGGGTGTTGCAAGTGACATTAACAATTTTTAACTTTCTCCTAAGAATTTTTAACTTTTTGCTAAAAAAGCATCAAATACTTTCAAGCTGGGGATTTATATAATCTGATTTGCATCTTTTTGAAAGATAGCTCAGGCTGCAGAGCGGAGACTGGATGGGAGGAGGGCCATAGCTGAGGCAGGAAGAACAGCAAAATCCTCCTACCTTGATTCAGGCAAGGAAGGATAGTAGCTTAGTTAGTTGCGGCAGTGGGGGTGGGGAGGAAAGGGAGAAGCATTCATAGGTAGAAGTTGGAAGATCTGGGGGAGAGCTGGATAGCAGAGGGCAGGGGGAGGGAAGAGTTCCTGGGGTGTTCACCTGCTCTGAGGGCAGACCCCCATTCACTGATTAGGAGCCACCACTTCTAGTGAAGTCCTTATCAATGGACCCCAAGCAAGACAAGATGGCTGGAGGTGTGAGCACAGCAGGAAGGCCCTGAAACACAGAGTGAATAGCAAACACCTCTTCCCCAATGTTCTTGTCAATCTTTTTGACAACAGGAAATAAAAGCCTCATTTACTGCCCTCTCCTTTAATGAAAAGGAGAATAATCTCAAATTTAGCGCCATCCATAGGCAATGACATTTTGTTTTTACCATATTAATTTTAATGCCTACTTATGACACCGGTTTTTGATTTGTGCTGGTGTCTTAAAGTTACCTTCATAAAAGCATTTATTGTGTTAAGAACTGAACTGATATAAAGAAAAATATTTAGGGGGCCAGGGTTCACACGGCTCCTGGAAAATGAGAAAAACAATGAATGTGGTAATGTGATGACAGAGCCTTGAGCCACATCACTAGAGAATGAGTCACTTTAAACACTCCTTCTATCAGTAACAAGTACTCAAGTGATCATCTTACACAAGAGAGGGTTACTTTTTCTAATTACACAATAGTTAAAGGAAAAGGTAACAAAGGGCAAAACTGAAGTCTGAAGGAGACATAAGTACCTTGCCAGAACAGGTTGGGGACCCCTGAGTTCATGACCACAAGAAAAGGCAAATGTTTCTAGGAAAAAGTATAAGATTAGAAAAAGCAAAGTCATTTTTTAATCTTTTACCAGAAGGGAAAAAGCCACTGAGGCAGCATGGGATGCAGTCTTTTCAGAATACGTCTAATAAGAAAGTTTATCGTTGTGGGGTGCCTGGGTGGCTCAGTCTGTTAAGTGTCTGCCTTTGGCTCCCTCCTTCTCCCTCTCCCTTTGCTCTGCACAACTTCCCCGCCCAGGCCCCACTCTCTCTCGATCTCCATCAAATAAATAAAATCTTAAAAAAAAAAAAAAAAAGAAAGAAAAAGTTCATCTCTGAGATGCTTACAGGTTTTTCCCCCCTCCCTTCTCTTCAAGCGACTATACAACTTGATGTTGTAGAAGCAGAGACAGAGGAGATAACCCGAGGAAATACACTGCTCCGGGCCAGGAGGACCACCAAGCGGTTATCGGTGACGTCCCTTCCTTCAGGACTGCAAAAGGTACAGTGCTAAAACAAACTCACTTCTAAAGGCTTGCATACAAGTTGATGTTTAGGGGTATGGTAGAGGCCAAGTTCATGAAGGTAAAAGCCTTCATACCTGCTGCTGCTTGTATCCTCCTATCCAAGGCCTGAAGCCACAGCAAGCAGGGTTTCCAGGTCTGATTCCTCTACTTCTGAGCTCAAATGGTTCAGCTTCTACTATCACTGGGGCAACAGTAGAGTTCTGAGCTTTATACTGACCTCTCAGCTATTCAGGTAACAAGTCAGTACATCAGTATCAGGTCAATGACACACACTGCATGGAGAGAAATTCACTAGACCAGCACTGCTCCGGAGAACCTTGTGAAGTATATGCTAGCCAATATCCATTAACCACATGTGACTTTTTTTTTTTTTTTTTTAAGCTATTTTTATTTGGGAGAGAGAGCACAAGTGGGAGGCGCAGTGGAAGAGGGAGAGAAAAATCTCAAGCAGACTCTGTGCCCCATGCTGGGCTCGACTTCATGACCCTGAGATCATGATCTGAGCTGAAACACTGAGTCAGATGCTTAACTGACTGTGGCACCCAGGCACCCTAAATGTAACTTTTGAACCTGAAATGTGGCCAATGCAATTAAAAACTTGAATTTTTATTTCATTGTAATCGAAATTAAAAGATAGTCATGGGTACAGACTATGTGACAGTAGAAAATCCAAGAGAGTCCAAACCAAGAGTGTCCTTATTTGTGCAAATGTAAACTTCAGCCTAAATTGCCCATTTTTTTAATCACCTGAATTATTATTTTTTGAATATGAAAAATATTTACTTAGAGCTTTGTTCCAATTTTAAGTACTTTGGAAATATCAACTCAGATAATAATTACAACAGTCCTATAAGGTAGGTAACAATAAGGGTGCCTGGGTGACTCAGTTGGAAGAGTCTGGGACTCTTGATCTCGGATTTCTGAATTCGAGCCCCATGTTGCGGGTGGAGATTATTTAAAAATAGAATCTTTTTTAAAAAAAGAAAAGAGGGGCGCCTGGGTGGCTCAGTGGGTTAAGCCTCTTCCTTTGGCTCAGGTCATGATCCCAGGGTCCCTGGATGGAGCCCTGCATCCCGCTCTCTGCTCAGTGGGGAGCCTGCTTCTCTCTCTCTCTCTGCCTGCCTCTCTGCCTACTTGTGATCTCTGTCAAATTAATAAATTAAATCTTTATTAAAAATTAAAAAAAAATAAAAAAGAAAAGAAAAGGCATGAGATCCCCATCTCATGCCATATATAAAAGTTAATAGCAATATTATCCTTATTTTAGGGATGGTACTGAGAGGTTCAGTAGTTTGCTTAGATAAATGTCCACTGGTTCCTGAAGTTGTCTCTTACTTGAGTACTTGTTACTGATAGAAGGAGTGTTTAAAGTGACTCATTCTCTAGTGATGTGGCTAGTGATGTGTCAAAAAAAATTTGATCCCCATCTCATGCCATATATAAAAGTTAATAGCAATATTATCCTTATTTTAGGGATGGTACTGAGAGGTTCAGTAGTTTGCTTAGATAAGTGGCAGAGACAGGTTTCAAATCCAGGCAGATTTGGCTCTAGAGTCCTTACTCTTAATCTCTATGCTAAATACTAATTGTACTATCCAAAATGGTAGCCACTAAGTATATGTGGCTATTTAATTAAAATTCAAGTTCACTTCCTCAGTTGCACTAACTACATTTCAAGTTGCTCGATGATAACATGTGGCTTGTGGTTGTTGTATTAGCCAATAAGGAAAATTTCTGTATTTGCAGAAAGTTCTATTGAACAGAGGGGCTCCAGAGTAGAGTATCATTGTCAAAAGACACCAATATTAGTTTTGAATTTTGCCTTTTGTGTGACAGGTTCACATTTACTGTATTCCTACTATATACTGGGCAATTTCTAGATTTGGGAACTCTAAAGGTGATCCAGTGGACATATTCCTGGCCTGTGAAATTTATGATTTAGTAAGGGGGATAGATATTAAACCACAGCTCTGCAGGGCATTGAGTTAAGGATAACCTTTTGAATAAATGGCACTGGGACAAGTAGGTGTTCATATGGGAAAAAAATTTGATCCCCATCTCATACCATATATAAAAGTTAATTCCTATTGGGTTATATATAGATCTATGTGGAAAAGGTAAAACCTTAAAACTTGTGGAGGATGATAGAAATGACTTCAGTGTAGAGAAGTAATTCTTAGGACACAAATATCACTGACCAAAAAAGAAAAAAAAAATGGGACACATCTGGTTATAGTGGGATTGCTGTTCAGCAAAAGACTTAAAAGGTTGCGAAGGGTTTTATTTAGCTCTCAGAGTGATCTCAACAACATGTTTGCATTAATCGGTCACATTTAAAAATGAGACTATTTTTGGGACGCCTGGGTGGCTCAGTTGGTTAAGCGGCTGCCTTCGGCTCAGGTCATGATCCCAGAGTCCTGGGATCGAGTCCCACATCGGGCTCCTTGCTCAGCAGGGAGCCTGCTTCTCGCTCTGCCTCTGCCTGCCACTCTATCTGCCTGTGCTCACTCTCACACACACTCTCTCTCTCTCTCTCTGACAAAAAAATAAATAAAATCTTAAAAAAAAAATGAGACTATTTTTTAAAAATCTGGACTTTAAGCCCTCTTTTGAAAAATAGGATTTAGAAACACTAGGCCCACAATTCCTCATGATAAGAGCAGGAGACATGCAGAGGCTGGCCCCTTGGCAAGAGGCACATTGTCTCTGTATACCACAAGCCACAACTGGTGCTGTTGTATACAACCTTCCTGCACCACCTAGGCATTTGACTCTAGAACAGTGGTATTCAACAAACACAAAAATAACTTAGGAATTACCCCATGTGGTAACTGATCAGTAGGAAAAAGTACTGGGTTTTATGGGCGAGGAAAAAAGAGGGGTCCAACTATATATATATAGATGGATTGGGGAGGGTCCTGCAAGTGACATGTGAGCCTGGGCAAGCTGGCAGGGCAGCGTGGTGGGTCAGCAGACTCATTTGTAAACTCAGACACGGGGTTAAGTCCCAGATGTGGTCCCACGTCCCACTTTGTGTCGGTTTCACAACAGTCTCAATGCAAGTTACTAAGCACAAGGGGAAGGAAGAGTGAAGCCAGTAAGTCTAAAAGGGGCCTATTAGCCGGGAGCCGTGACCTAGGAATGATTTCCACTAGCAACACTATTAAGACAGGTACTTAGAAGCAGCAAGCCAGGGACGACAGGAGAAGTATCAGGCATGGGGCAAAAAGAACCCAGAGCCTTCTTTTTATGTTTGGAGACATGTCTGCCACGAAAATAAGGAAACCTGCAAAAAGGAGACCAAATTAACAACTAGATGCAGTGATAATGAGCTTTCTGGGACACTGGTTCTCCGCAGCCCCGCACTCTCACTGTGCTCAGCGGCTGCCGAGGCAATTTCTTCTTTTTCCCCTTGTGAGTGACCTGCTTTTTTCCTGGCACTATATATTCTTTCAGAACCAGACAATCTCATTTCTCTGCACCCTATAGATCTCTTCAAAGAGCGCGCCGGGCACAAAGGAGATACATGGGGCGTAGAGAATAATATGAATATGGTCTCCAACCCAGCGCTGTTATGGGGCAAATGTTCAGTTTATAGGAGAACGTGCAAAGGGTGAGAATTCTTGTTTAAGCACTGTCACAGAAATAACATCAGTACTTCTTAATCTGACGTGTTTCTGCATTCTTATGACAGGTTCCGTATTCATCAAAAAAGAGATCGCACTTTCCAGCACTTAAAAAAAAGAAACATAGCATGGAAAACATCCTCCGAAGATCAGATTGGACAGTAGGAAAACTTCAGATGCAGGTAGTGGACAAAGGCTTTTACTTTGTGTTTCACAAGCATCACGGAGGGGCAAATTTAACTGACTACACAGCCCTGCTAGACGGCAGGGCTGTGGGATGAAAGTAATGATTAGCACGAAGAAGTAATGTTAGCAGGGGGCATCCTGAGAGTGGCTGAAGGATTGCTAGGGGCACCTAGGACGATGTTGTGTGCCTAATAAATATTAAGTGAATTCAGTTAAAATGAAGGCATGCACAAAGGCTTCTTTTGAGAAGAACTTAGATCGTCTTTACCACTGGGTGGTAAATGCATCTTTTCGAGCTCTGTTTGCTAGGACTTGAATTAGAATAATACTTTGGGATTTGCAGAATGTCCACTGGTTCCTGAAGTTGTCTCTCAGGGAAAACCACCGTCCCGTTGGTTTTGACAAGGATTTCCCACATACGGCTACATTTCTTTGCATCTGTCATAGGTGGATGACCTCATAGAGACAGTGACAGATAAATCCATGAAGTTATTGGCCCAAAGACATGCTGAGCTTCAACAGTGTGAATTTCTAGGGGACGAAATTCTTCAGTCTTCGAAGCAGTTCCAGAGGATGTCCAAGAGAACCATGAGGAAGTATAAATTGAAAAATGTATGTTTCCCATGTACTTGCTGCTGCTTCTGACTCTGTTCCTGACTGCGTTAAGAGTTATCTCTATAGGAATTCTTATCTTTTGGTACATAATCCTGAATAAATCTCTCTAGTGAATTATCAGTTGGGGAGATGGAAATTTCTTAGAATATTCTGCCCAACGGTCTTTAAAAAAATCCTTTTTTGAACAACTGATTTTTAATTTTGAGTCCATGTTAGCAAATTTTTGCTTCATAATTCTTATTAATATTGGAAAACAGAAACATTTATCAGGGCATAGCAATTCTGCAAAGAAATTTCTCCCAGGATTTGCCAGATGAAATTAGAAGCATTTAATGGTATTATGACACTTGTAATATGACTACTACTGAGTTCAATTTAAACTTTCATACTTAAAGATAAGAATTCTTACTAAAATTACAAAAATGTAACATTGTTTAAGGTATGATCCATGCAAAATGTCATGTTTCCGAACTAAAAGAAATGGATATGGATGGAAGCTAACAAGTACGGAACATTAAATTCACTACTTAAGAAAATTACAACTGATTCAGCCTTAGCTTAATTTTTAAGATCATGAAATCGTTTACGCAAGACTGACCATCTTAATAGATTATTTTTCTGAGACAATTATTTCTTTGTCGATATGTTTTTTCTACTGAAAATGACTCCTAAAAATGAAACAGTAGAAGAAAACATAACAACAAAACGTTTAACAACCACATTGCTTAAGCATTACATTGAGAGATCTAGAAGGCAATGCATGATTGATTTACTTTGCTCTTGTAATTACTTCTTATACCACTGACTGTTAGATCAGGCAACCTCTTGCCAAATGAGGACACACCACAGACACTTTGTACACAATTTCATAAGTTCAAAGCCCTCATGAAGCCTATTTACGAATTCCATTTTCAAAGATGGTAACGATTTCCAGACTGACTCGTTTTTCACAGACGTTCTAGAAATGCCACTTTCTCACAATCCTCAATTTATTTTATAAAAACTACTTAGAAAGCTAATGAGAACAAACATATCTGCCTTGAAAACATTTTATTAAACATTTTTGGATATTGCTTCCTACCTTTTAAGAATAAAAAAACACATTTCAATACAAATAAATCTATAGTGAAGTTTTTTTCCTTTGTGTAAAGAAATAGGAATGAACTGTGCATTAATATTTAAAAGCAAAGTAGTTTACTGCCAAAACTTTAAATATCTGAAGAGCACAACAAATTCTGAATGCACTAGGAGCATGTCGTTACTTCTGCATTCTTGGGAAGTGTGAACCATTAGCCTGTTTATGGCTTAGGATCTGTTTCCATGGTGCTTTCTTGAGTTTCTTCTACCTCTGAGAGCTTTTCATCATCTGCAATTGAGAAGAACCGTAAAACTTCAGTCTAATTTGTTTAAATTATATGTTTAATGAATACATGACAACATTTTTATCCTTTATGAGCCAATATGTCTAAAACAAAGATGGCAAAATGGCAGCCTATGACTGTCATCGGCCAACACAGTGTTTGGTTTTAAAAGTGCTGTTTTGGTTGTTGGTGTTTATTAGTTAAGTCAAAGTGTAAAATTTATGTGATAGAACACATTAAAAAAAAAATCTAGGTTTTAGGTTTTTCGTAAAAACAATAAGGAGGTCAGATAACATAGACATTTCCAATTGGCAACAGTCAATACAAAGAGCTAGTCTCAAGTTTCTCAAAGCACCTTCCATTTACCGACTATGTAAACGAGCTTATGCACTATTACTCCACTCACTGACCACTGCCTGCCTGGATCCTGCATTGTTACTTTATAGCAATAAACTGTAATAAACCAAGAAGAATTCCAAATCTATCATCCTTAAATTTCTCTTAATGTGAACCACAGGACATGTATTTTAAATCATATACGCAGAAACTTGAACAGCTTGAGTACTTCTAACATCATCCAACTATACTCCTGTTCTGAAACTGAAGGTCTACTCTCTCAACAAGATGTGTGTTTTAGAAGGCATGCCCCTGGATCACTTAAAAGACTTTATAAACATTCATTCTGTGACTACTTCTACTTACTTTCTAGCGTTTGCTGAAGTTCGTGGATGGTACTAAGTAGAACGTGAAACTGTTTCCGCCTCAATTCCAGCTGCGTAAACAAGAAAAAAATTAATACACATTGATCTATACACATATACATATCATAGAGACCAATGTATGTGTATAGATACCTTATCTTCAACACTTTCTTTAATATGTGAAAGATGCTCTAGTTCCTTTCCCAGAGATTCTAGTTCCCTGAAAACAATAAAACAGTGTTATAGTTTGCTAACTGGGGGCACAGAAGTCACAATTAATACCTAACTTTTTAGTTACTAAATTGGATTTCAAAAATTTAAAAAAAAAGGATAAGAAGTTATTAAACTCCGTTATGATGAAACTTTGAAGCTAGGGATGGTCTTTTTAAATTCTAAGTATATATTTTTCTTTATTAAAATCAAATTTCTAGAAAAGTTTTTAAAACCTAAGAAAACACACATAATAGGATATCACACCAAAAGAACTGATAACTTTTAACATTTTATCATACTTATTTGACCAAAAAAAAAGGTCTTTCCTCTTTTTTTTTTCCCCCCTTGGTAAAAGAAATGAAACATTTCAGATTAACTTGAAATCCTCTTAGAACCTTATTGGCTATCCTCTATCCCAGACCATTTTTCCTCCTTTATTCCTTACTCAGGCAATCACTTCACCACACCAATCCTTTTTCATTCACATATTTGTCTCTCTAAATAATATACAGTACTAGTATGTAATGGGGGGGGTTAGCTTTTATAAATGGTTACTATTCTGTATGTGTTACAGAAACTTAGGAATAACTTAAAATTCATTATGTCTTCTATTCTTCTTTTCACTGATTATATTTTTAAGATCTAAGGTTTTTTTTTTTAAGATTTTAATTAATTTATTTAAGAGACAGAGAGAGAGAGAGAGAGAGAGAGAGAACTAGCACAAGCTGGGGGAGGCAGACACAGAAGCAGACTCTCCACTGAGCAGGGAGCCCAATGCAGGACTTGATCGTAGGACCCTGGGATCATGACCTGAGCCGAAGGCAGATGCTTAACAGACTGAGCCACCCAGGTGCCCCTGAGATCTGAGTTTAACAAGCACATATCTAAAAAAAAAAGTGTATATCTAGTTTGTTCTTTTAAATTGCTCATTTAGTATTGTATATATAGTCTACCATATTTTATCTATTTTCATTTGTGATATATATATATATATATATTCATTTATTTTAGAACTACAGACAGTAAGATCAGAGGAAGGAAAAATTCAGTCAACTGGTAGTATATATAATTTGGAAGATCTGACCCCTCCTTCTGAAACATATGTACTCCCATAAAAAATGGAATGCATAGGCTAATATGTAAATGTTACAAATTTATAAAGATTAGTTCCTTTCAAAGTAAACTCTAAACTTACTTTAATGTCTCATGCCGGTCTGGATGGTGCTGGATCACTTTAGCCAAAGCATCATATTCTGAAAGATACAAAATATTTACCAAATTAAGGTTTTCTTTTGAACATGGACATGAAGAAAAAGGTATAATATCACAGGTCTCTCCTAATCACTTTCTCAGTGCATAAAGATGAAAACACCAAAGGATGGAAAGAGTACTGCCAATGTCACTTGGTTCAACATGATTTCAAAACTGTTCCAAATAAGGCCTTTTGCTCCCTCTCTGTTTTTCTATTTACCTATCCCTGGGCAGGATATAAGAGGCTAGCATAGCAACGTGAACTGAAGCCCTTTATTGATCATTAAGTGGACTGATTATGAAGAGGATCTTATTCACTATTTGCCCAGCAAAGAGAAGATCAGCGAGGTCAATATACTACCATTCACTGCAGATCTTAACAATGGCAAACACTTCTCATTCTCATTCTAAAGGTAAAGATTTCAGAAATTTAAAAACAATTTAAAATTCAGAAATGATAAAATTTCTTTTTTCTCTTCCACTGAGGTCTCCAAATTTCCCTGTTATTTCCCATTAACCTTGAACTGATGAATGGCAGCATTCATTTCAAAGCCTCAACTAATTGAGAAAAACACTATGAAATCTTTTAAAATGTTTTTAGAGTCGATAATAATTATTAAATAAGTTGATATATTCTTCTGCAAATTGGCCACTGAACTTGACCACATATATTTTTGAGCGAGTTCAAAACCAATTTTTTTTTTTTTAAAATTTTTTTTTTTTTTTTTTAAAGATTTTATTTATTTATTTGAGACCGAGACAGTGAGAGAGAGCATGAGCGAGGAGAAGGTCAGAGGGAGAAGCAGACTCCCCATGGAGCTGGGAGCCCGATGTGGGACTCGATCCCGGGACTCCGGGATCATGACCCGAGCTGAAGGCAGTCGTCCAACCAACTGAGCCACCCAGGCGTCCCCAAAACCAATTTTTTAAAATAAGGAACTGAACATCTTACTTCGCTTCCTAAAAAGTAAAGTTCATTGTTTTGAAAATCAGCATTTTGATTCAATAAAAGTGTGACTTTTAATAAAAAAGTTTTTGATTACAAAATAATACATGTCCACTGCAAGGAAAAAAAAAAAAGACAAAGCCATAAAAATCCACAGACCCAAAATAACCATTAACATTTTCTATTTCCTTCTTGTTGTTCGTATATAGGTCACAGTTGTGATTATGCATTATATATATGTATTTTAAAGATTTTATTTATTTATTTGACAGACAGAGATCACAAGTAGGCAGAGAGAGAGGGGGAAGCAGGCTCCCCGCTGAGCAGAGAGCCCGATGTGGGGCTCGATCCCAGGACTCTGGGATCATGACCCAAGCCAAAGGCAGAGGCTTTAACCCACTGAGCCACTCAGGCGCCCTTATGCATTATATTTTTTATCTTCCTTTCTTTCAACTTACATTATAGGAGGAACAATGCCCCAGCCATTGAAACAATTTTGAAATAGTTTTTATGGACTGCAATGAGGACATAACCTAATAAAAAAACAAAACAGGGGTGCCTGGGTGGCTCAGTGGGTTAAGCACCTGCCTTCAGCTCAGGTCATAATCTGACCTTATCTTCAACACTTTCTTTAATATGTGAAAGATGCTCTAGTTCCTTTCCCAGAGACTCTAGTTCCCTGAAGATAACGATGGAGCCCCATATCCGGCTCCCTGATCAGCAGGAAGCCTGCTTCTCCCTCTCCTCCCTCTGCTGCTCTCCCTGGCTTGTGCTCTTGCTCTCTGTCAAATAAATGAATAAAATCTTAAAAACAAACAAACAAACAAACAAAACCAAAAGAGATCAGGACGAAGCTAAACTTTAAATGTTCACTTGGTTTGTACTTAAAAACTCACTGGGCTTAAATTCTTTTCTTTTTCCTGGAAAGTAACTCCATGAAACAAATAACAAACAAAACCTTAGGTCTAGTGCACTTGTGTGAATTGTCTCTGTTGATTAATGATAACATTACTTAGGCAAAGGGGTCTGAAAACAGTAAGAAAAAATGAATACTTAAGAAATATTTGGATAATCAATATAATACAGCAAGAAAAAAATGTTTTTCAGCATAGCCTTCCTTCTCTACTATTTTGAAGAATAATATAGTTTTAAAGAATTAAGTTTAGCTCCTTTTTTAATTCAGATTGATTCTTGCTGAAGATTTTACCACACAACGTTAAAAACTGTATGAAAATAGTACTCAGTAATAAAGTATTTGCACCCTAAATCCCGCAAAACCCTTACCTTGGCGATTTTTTCGTATTCGCTTTGCTTGAAGAATTTGCTTTTTGCACTCAGCAATTTTTTCATGTGCTCCAGCAATGCTACATTCTATGTGAAAAGGGATTTTTTAAAGACAGTTGCAGCAACATGCATCATCTTCATCCATTTTCCATTTTAAAATGTGTTTTTAAATTAAGTTCCATTGCTAATAGAGGCTGGTGTTTAAAAAACAGCTACAATCCAAAGTACCATAATCATATCAGAATACACTTTTGGAGCTAACATTTACCACATTCTTTCTATTAATATTGTCATTGTTATTATTTTACCACTAATCAAAGAAAAATGCTAGTAGATATTACTTCCTTTACACCATAAAAATTAAAATTTTACACAGAAACATAAATTGTTTTAAGTTTACCTATTTCTTTGTAAATTTTTTCATAATTTTCCATTTCTCTGAGATTCATATCATATACCAGCAAAGTTTTGCCCATTGAAAATTCACACTGGGACAGTGTGCTCAGCATACGTTGGTACTGGCTGTATCTGGTGGAAAAGAGAAAAACAGACTAAAGATTTTTGTGAAATACCAAAGTTGAACAATTATATATTACAGTGTAGGCAGAACTACCAAGTTCTGAGAGAATCATTTGCTTTATTTAAAATAATTTAGAATATCTTTCTGTTTAATTTTTCTTAATGGGAGTACTTGAATTTATAAACTGCTTCAGTTAAAGTGCAAAGATGGGATTGCTGTTCTTATCAATATAAACTTAATTCAACTACTTGTTTGAATTTTGTTTAAAATACTTTTTAAAAATGTCTTAATCCAGGGGTGCCTGAGTGACTCAGTAGGTTAAGCATCTGCCTTTGTCTCAGGTCTCAGGGCCCTGATATCCAGCCCCATGGGGGCTCTCTGCTCAGTGGGGAGTTTGCTCTCCCTCCCTGCCTCTCTCAAATAAGTAAAATCTTAAAAAAAATGTTTTATTTTTATTTTTATTTTTATTTTTTTAAAAGATTTTTATTTATTTGACAGAGAGAGAAATCACAAGTACGCAGAGAGACAGGAGAGAGAAGGGGAAACAGGCTCGCCACTGAGCAGAAAGCCCGATGTGGGGCTCGATCCCAGGACCCTGGGATCATGACCTGAGCCGAAGGCAGAGGCTTTAACCCACTGAGCCACCCAGGCACCCCATTAAAAAAAAATGTTTTAATCAAGATGGTTTTTTATCCTCACAATTTTATTTTCACAAATTTTTCACTCTTTAACAATGATTTATGTGAAAAGCTAATTCAAATGAGGGAAATTTTTCTAAGGCAAAAAAGTTACTAAATATATATAGAACCCTGCAGTATATAAAAACTTTTTATTAGCTTATTTAAGAAAGAGAAAATTGGGGCACCGGGCTGACTGACTCAGTCAGTAGCACAGGCAACCCCTTATCTCAGGGTCCTGAGTTCAAGCCCCACTGGGCCTAGAGCTTACTGAAAAAAAGGGTTGCTGGAGGGGAGGGGGAGTGGAGGATTTGGGTAACTGGGTGATAGACATTGGGGAAGGTATGCGTTGTAATGAGAACTGGGTGCTACATAAGACTGATGAATCACAGACCTGTACCCCTGAAACAAATAATATATCTCATGTTAATTGAGTTTAAACTAAAAAAGTAGTGCTATAAAGAGTGATTCAAATATTTTACGAAAAAAGCAAAAGAGAAAATTCCATTTAGATATTTTGTCTAACTAAATGCCGAAACTGACAAAATGAATGAGCCAGAATTTAATCCTTATTTCTTAACCACTACACCTTCTGCGCATTTGCATAAACACAAAGCAGGCTTCTGAAGAGAAATAAGGGCCAGAAAAATCTAGAGTTGCCTCCACTGGACAACTGAAGGAGAGTGAAAAGCTGAACTACTGACAGGGCTGTATACACGGTCTAAACTCTGATTAGGACACTGGTGTAGCAACGACAGTCAGATGAAATACCCCTCTTCCTGGGACCCGGAGTTGCACCACTTAATGAAACTTTTCACCAGCAGATTGATTCTCCGGTCATCTCCAGCGCCGTCTCCATCAATCAGGAGACGCTTCCGTATGACTTCGTCTGGAGGGAAGAACAACACCGTGAATGAAAATGATGGTCTGGCTCTTGCTGACTTTCAGGGACAAATAACCAATATCACGACTTACTCATTCATCCAAAAGAAAACCATTGGGACGGGTGCCTGGGTGGCTCAGTGGGTTAAGCCGCTGCCTTCGGCTCAGGTCATGATCTCAGGATCCTGGGATCGAGTCCCGCATCGGGCTCTCTGCTCAGCAGGGAGCCTGCTTCCCTCTCTCTCTCTCTCTGCCTGCCTCTCCATCTACTTGTGATCTCTCTCTGTCAAATAAATAAATAAAATCTTAAAAAAAATTTGTAAAAAAAAAAAAAGAAAACCATTGGGACGCGAATATACTTCAAGCCACTAAACGGTATACTTAAAATGGTTAGGATGGCAAATTTTACGTTATGCAGGTTTTACTATAATTTATGTATATATTTTTATGTCACTATGAAGACAGTTACTGAGTGGCTACTATATGCAAGCAGTGTACTAGAGGCTGGGGTTATCAATGCGCTCATGGAACTGGAATTCTACTGCTGGGGTACTGAACGGAAAATTTTCAGGTATCGCCAAGGACATAAGCCCATAGTTCTTGGAGAACTTTGTTTTGGAAAAACCTGTTCACACAGAAGGCAGGCTGAAGTGTTCCTGTCTCTGACTGGGGTGAGGTAGTGGTGAAAGGCACAGAAAGAAAAGATTTGAAAGATGTAGTGGCAGATTGGGTGACAAGAACGAGAGAGGTCAGAGAAATGGGAATGGATTTGTCAAAAAAAAAAAGGTGTAATTTAGTTATTATATCTGTAATGTTTCTTCCCCATGGAGACTTTTTTTTTTTTTCTTCCTTTTTTAACAAGTCTGTCTCACTTTTGCTTCAAGGGAAAGAAAAAGAAAATGGAATCAGAGAGCATGGCAGATAATAATGATGAGTGGTAAGTGGGGCTCCAATCGGCCAGTCTGGCAATGTTCTTGCTGGACAAAATAATGCTGGATCATGAAAAGAGAAGGGCAGACTGAAACCCAATAAAACATAATTTTTAAAAAAAGGTTTATTTATTTGAGAGAGTGAGAGCTCGCATGTGTGGGGTAAAGGAGAGAATCCCTAAGCAGACTCTCCACTGAGCAGCGAGCTGGAACAAAGGCTGGATCCCACAATCCATGATGAGATCATGACCCGAGCTAAAAGCAAGAGTTGGAGGCTTAACCAACTCAGCCACCCAGGCACCCCAAACATAATTTCCATCTATCAGATTGGCAAAGATCAAAATACCTGATAAAAGTGCTGGCAAGGATACGGAGAAACTGCACTTACATACACTGATGGCATGCAGACTGGTAGGCTCTTTCTGGGGCAAATGGGCTATCACAAACAAGATTTCCAAGGCACATTATCTTTTCAACCCCAGAACTCCAATTCTAGGAACTGATCCCATAGATAACCATGCATATCCACCCACAAAGATAAATGCAGAGATGTTCTTAGTGCTGTTCCTAGTAGAAAGATCACAAACCTAAGCATGTACTAGTAAGAGACTGGTTAGATTATCCAAACTTCATATAATGTACTATGATGAAGCCAACAGTTTGGCTGTATATACTGACGGCAAGAAATCTCCTTTGGTCCAGGATGTGAAATGAAAACAAAACAGGTGCAAAGAACCACACCGTTTGCTGTCATCTGTGTAGAAAAGGGGGAGGCTTTGTGTGTTTGTGTGTGCCTGTGTGCGCACACATACATATGTGCGTATTCAGAGAATATCTCTGGAAAGAACACAAGAAACTGGTTATAGAAGTTTCTTCTGGTGATAGGGACTACAGAGGGAATGAGAAAAAACTGAATTTTCTATGTTGTTTCACAGAATTGTTTTTCACCATGTGTGTGCATTATTTTTTTTAAAAACTAATTTTTTAGAAAGATTTAAAAAAATCTTTTAAAGGCAGAGAGAGAGAGAGGAGGAAGCAGACTCCCCACTGAGCAGAGAGTCCGATGCGGGGCTCGATCCCAGAACCCTGGGATCATGACCTGAGCCGAAGGCAGAGGCTTTAACCCACTGAGCCACCCAGGCGCCCCTAAAAAATAATTTTTTAAGTGTGGTTAATTCTTGGGAGAGCCTGCACAATGTAACAACAGCGAAATCTTAAACAAGAGTTCCTGTGTGTAGGCTGAAGTATTTCTGAGCGCAGGTGCAGCGGAGACAAACTTTGGAAGGCAGGTGGCTGCAGTTTTAAAATCTGTTCTGCGACATTAGAGGAACATTTTTAGAATTGGGTTTTGAATTTTTATTTTTTATTACAAACACGCTTTAACTTTGTTAAAAGTAAACATCCAGCAGTGAGCAGTTTGATGTTTGATGCTGCTCAATTCCTTTCTTTTGTTCAGTTTCTCGTTTTCTTATCTCTGCTCTCCCAACCTGCCCAAGAAACCCCATCTTCCTCCCAAATACCTGGGCATCTTACTTTATTGAGGACCAGGGATGTAAGGGAATAGAAAATTGGGAAACAAGTACCCTAAGGGGGGAACTATTACCACAGCTGGTTTTTCAAGAGATTTTTAAGGTTTGGTGACAAAAAAAATATTTCAAGCACATTTGGTGATCATTCAGCTGTAGAGTTAAGATCCGTGTACATTTATGTATGTAATACTCCAATTAAAGAAGTTTTTGAAAAAATGTCAGAACACTGTATAGGCCAAATAAACTTGGGAAAAGGTTCATAAGGGCCAGTCCTGGGTCTCATTCATTTTGTTTCCTCCCCAACCTCTCACACTGTGTCTTTACACTTCTTCTTCTTCTTCTTCTTTTTTAAAAAATTTTATTTATTTATTTGACAGAGATCACAAGTAGGTAGAGGCAGGCAGAGAGAGAGAGAGAGGAGTAAGTACCCCTGTGTCTTTACACTTCTGATGTGCAATAAATAGTTTTAAATTGGATTGTGGTATCTGCCTGGGGCCATCTGCCCTTCGAAGAGTTTTGTCTCAGTAAAATACTAACAAGGACCAAGCAGGCACCCACCTTATTTTCAGGTCCTAAGCAGAGATTTCTTTTCTTGTACACAAAACATGAATACTTGATCAATGAGCAGATGTGTCCATAGGGGACCAGAGCAGTTCTGAGGATGTGAGATGAAGACCTGAGCTCTTCCGCTCTAGGTGGAGAAATAACGTGCACGTGAACACATGCAGAAGAGGTGGGGGCTGTTAAGTGAATGACACGGACGTGCACCAGAAGAGATTTGGACAGTTTCCTTTGGCTTGGGGGAATCCGGGAAAATGGAATTTGGGCTGCTCTTTTCATACTTAAAAATCATCAGTCAGTGGGGTGCCTGGATGGCTCGGTCAGTTAAATGACCTCTTGGTTTTCTGCTCAGGTCATGATCTCAGGGTCCTGTGATCAAGCCCCACGTCAGGCTCCACACTCAGCAGAGTCTGCTTGCTCTTCTCTCTCTCCTCCCCACCCTGCCTGCGTTCTCTCATTACCTCTCAAATAAAGAAAATGTTGGGGGTTCCTGGGTGGTGCAGTTGATTAAGCATCTGCCTTCGGCTCAGGTCATGATCCCGAGTCCTGGGATTGAGCCCTGCATCGGGCTCCCTGCTAAGTGGGGAGTCTGCTTCTCCTTCTCCCACTGCTTGTGCTCTTTCTCTCTTGCTCACTCTCTCTCAAATAAATAAAAATAAAATAAATAAAATCTTTTAAAAAATCACCAATCAAGAAAACTAAAAGGTATTTCAACAATATCTACCTAAACTTCAAATAACATAGACCCTTCCACCCAATAATCCTAGATAAACTCGTACATATGAATATGACTATGTCCATTGACAGGGAGCTAGATAAATTTTGGCACAAAAATATGATGGAATGCTATGAAGCCATAAAAACAACAACAACAACAACAACTGGAATGCTATGAAGCCATAAAAACAACAACAACAACAACAACCAAAGAATGAGGAAATGTTTATGTGCTGATACAGAGATCACTTAAGATAACTTAACAAGGGGTGCCTGGGTGGCTCAGTGGGTTAAAGCCTCTGCCTTGGGCTCAGGTCATGATCCCAGGGTCCTGGGATCGAGCCCCACATAGGGCTCTCTGCTCAACGGGGAGCCTGCTCCCCCCCCGCCCCCGCCACCTCTGCCTGCCTCTCTGCCTACTTGTAATCTCTGTCAAATAAATAAAAAAACAAAATCTTAAAAAAAAAAAGATAACTTGACAAAAGAGCAAGGTGAGGAACAGTAATGTATAGCATGTTTCCTTTCACACATAAATGGGGGAGAAACAAGAATATATGCTTATATTCATACAAATACCCTGGAATGATACACAAGAAACTAACTAAAAGGAGTTACCAAGGGAGAGGGGCAATTTAAGTGGGATAGAGAACAGGCTGGAAGATGGGGAAATATCTTTTTACATTTGATTTTTGAACCATATGAGCACTCAAAATCTGTTAGTTGTTTGAAAAAGCAAGCTATGATTATGGTGAAATTATCAGAGGTGTTTGCATATGTCCAGATGCATCAAATTTTACACATTAAATATTCAGTTCTTTGTATAAAATTATCCCTCAATAAAGCTACCTAAAAAATACAAAAAATGACGGGTGCCTGGCTGGCTCAGTTGGTAGAGCATGCAACTCTTGATCCTGGGGTTGTGAGTTAGAGCCCCACGCTGAGTGTAAAGATTACTTAAAAAAGTAAAATCTTTGGGGTGTCTGGCTGGCACAGTCAGTTGAGCATCCGAATCTTGATTTTGGCTCAGGTCAGGATCTCAGGGTCATGAGATTAAGCCCTACATGGGGCTCTATGCTCACACTGAGGACTCTACTTAAGACTTTCTCTCCCTTTGCCACCCTCTGCCAAATAAATAAATCTTAAAAAGAAAAAAAAAAGACCAACTTTAAATATTTAAAAAGGGCAAAAAATTAAAAAGCAAGCTTAAGTCCCTTCCCTGTCCACCCCAGGCAGGGAGAAAGCTGTGAGCTCTAGCAGAGGAGGGAATGAAAGGCTAGAAGATACATGAGCATATGAGAACCTTAAGGAGGCTGGACAAATATTGGAACCCAAGGACAGAAAGATGGAGGTCTGAATGTGGGAGTCTGCACTAGTGAATGCCATACTAGTGGACTTGGACTTTGCTGGTAGGCAACTGGAAGTTGCTAATGGTTCAGGACCAAGACTTTCCAAGAGTATAAAGCTGAGGGCAGTGTACATAATGGACTGTAACTAGGAAAAGCCCAAAGGCAGGGAAGCTATTAGGAGGCTATCAAAAAACATGCAGTAGGAGCTAAAACAGCATGAAAATTAGAGATTAGAATTACAGGTCCTGGGGCAATTTAGGACTGAACAGAGACTTGGCTAGGAAAAGGCAGGGGCCAAAGCCAAGGCACTACGTGTAGGAGTGCAGCAGGTCCAGTTCTGGCAGCACGATGGATTCCCCATCCCAGGTCCTTTTCCCAGTTCAGCCCTATCCCTCTTCCCTCTTATGGCATTTCTTCATAGCAAAACCCCTTGGGCCAAAGTAAAAAACTGGGGCCAAAATTCTGATTAGTTCATAGAGGCTTTACTTTGTGTGTGTGGGGGACCAAGTTTCACTTCATCTGTAAAATGGGAATAAAACTTCATTTGTAAAATGGGAATAAGATATGCACTTGGAAGGAAAGCTGTGAAACTTTATTGAAATGAAATTATGCAAAGGAACACAATGCCATTTCATGGTGAGAATGAAAAAAAAAAAGTTACCCGTATCTTTATGTTAATTTAATCCACAACTTGTATCATTCTAAAAAGTCTTAAAAAGTGAGTGAACACTATGAAAGGTGTATTTATAGATATATATAGATAACGTCTGTATCTATGGACACAACTGTATAACCATGTAAGTAAATATTATGCCTTCAGAGTTTTGCCTTGTTATGATCTCTCCTAAATTTGCTTTTTTCTTAAGCTTCATATTTAAGGTCATGGTATCTCTAGCTTAAACTGCATAGACAGCTGTTGCCTAGAAAATACTCTGGGAATAAAAATCCCCAAAGTAACATAAATAAAAATACACAGCACTGCTCCAACAGCAACAAAGTAAGACAACAATCAAAGAGGCCAGTTTGAAAATAGCTTATTCTATCTAAATCCAGGCAAGCTGCTGATGGTTCCTAACACAGATGACGAGTATTATTATTTTTAATGGTACTTCATCAGTTAGTGCTACACTGAACACACCTAAAACCTTTGTTTACTATACACATTAACTTCATAAATTATCATCATGCCTGAAGCTCTCTATAAGCAACTTAAATGCTAATATTATTAACTCTGGAAGATCTTGGCCCACCCTTTATAAGATGGGTTAGAAACTATTTTAATGATGTTATCAATATCATTTCTTAGTTGTCACGATTGCTTTCTTTACTGACTATAAGATCAATGCTATCTGGAAAAGCTTTTAAAGATTTTATATATTTATTTGTGAGAGAAAGAGAGAGAGCGAGTGCACACAAGAGTATAAGCATGGGGAGCAGCAGGCAGAGGGAGAAGCAGACTCCCCGCTGAACAAGGAGCCTGATGCGGGACTCCATCTCAGAACCCTGGATCATGACTTGAGCCGAAGATAGACGCTTAACCAACTGAACCACCCAGGCACGCCCGAAAAGCTTTTGACCCCAAATATCTAATATATGCCCCAAGACTGGTGCTTTTCCACCTGAGTGTAGGCTTGCAAAAAGATTTCCTACTGGATTCAGTTATATGTTGTGCTATAATTATATCTACAAAATGTCTGCCATTCAGAATCACTTTAAAATCCGTTATGACATATATGCTGATAAGCAAAGATTTACTTGTCATTTTCAACCCCTCTTTGTCTTATATGCTGACCTATACCTATACCTAGAAAAAACATGTAATTGCTTAAGACACTAAATAAGCCTCAAAAAGCCGAAGGGGTTAGATTTTTTAATACCTCATTTTCCATAAACAGAGAGGCATGAAGAAATGATTGCTTTACAGTCACTAGACCCATTCTCCTTCTCCAAGCCTTGAGTCACAGGACACCGCCATTTTAGCTGTGTTCTCATTTTATCACAGAAAGGACAATCTCTCATAAACCCAGACTTTCAAAACCCATCATTGTTATTCCCTCACAATAGCTCTTAAAACCTTGATTACAAAACAAGTTTTCAGAACATCTTGGAGCAAATATTCAAAAAGCAAAACAATTTGGAAGATAATGCTGGCCCAACTTTCAAGACACTTATTTCTTTAGGTATAGGTCAAGGCTTGACAACCAGTATCAAGAGTGTCACGGTTAATGTCACTTCCTCCTGGGGCTAATCTACCCTTAGGTGTGCCTCTCTAAACTGCCGGACCTCACAGCACAGCAATCTTCACCTGCTTTTAGGAAAGAGCAATCCTGGGGCGCCTGGGTGGCTCAATGGGTTAAGCCTCTGCCTTCAGCTTAGGTCATGATCTCAGGGTCCTGGGATCCAGCACCCCATCAGGCTCTCTGCTCAGCAGGGAGCCTGCTCCCCCCACCCCCACCTGCCTCTCTGCCTACTTGTAATCTCTCTCTGTCAAATAAATAAATAAAATCTTTAAAAAAAAAAAAAAAAGGAAAGGGCAATCCTGTGACCTACCAGTGAAGATTAGCGTTTCCTTTCTAAAAGCACTTTAGCAAGGAATTTTATTAGCACAGAAATGCACCATTGGTTTCTTTTTCGTGTTCCTCAACACTCTAGATCCAAACTGAAAACCATGAGAAGGGACAATTTATTAAACACTCTGGGACAGGGTGACTTTGAAACAGCTGGCTCCTAGAGCAATGTAGCAATATGTACCAAAATTAAAAATACATGTAGTCTTTGACCTGTCTCCTATTAAATATTCCCACAGGTGTGTGGTGAAGACATCTATACAAATATCTCCATTGGAATACTACCTGTAAGAGTAAGAAACTGAAAATAACTAAATGTTTAGATGTTTACTAGAGAATTAATTGTTTTGAAGATTTTGTCTATTAGAGAGAGAGAGCGCGCAGGAGCCAGAGTGTGCACACAAGGGGGTAGGGGCATAAGGAGCGGGAGAAGCAGACTCTACGCTGAGCAGGGAGCCTGATGTGGGGCTCAATCCCAGGACCCTAAGATCATGACCTGAGCCAAAGGCAGACAGTTAACTGAGCCACCCTGGTGGCCCAAGAATTAATTTTAAAAATACAATACTATACAGTGATACAAAAGCATGAAGTAGGAAGAGCTCCAAGATATAATTATAGAAGTATATCACAGAAGAGTGTGTAAATGTTTGTGTAAAATTTTAAGATTTTATTTATTTATTGGACAGACAGAGATCACAAGCAGGCAGAGAGGCAGGCAGAGTGATAGGTGGAGGCAGGCTCCCTGCTGAGTAGAGAGCCCAATGCGGGGCTCGATCCCAGGACCCCGGGATCATGACCCGAGCCGAAGGCAGCGGCTTAACCCACTGAGCCACCCAGGCGCCCCTGTTTGTGTAAAATTTTAAAGTAGATATAGATAGTGGCCAACCGACATATACATAATGCCTGTAATATGCTAAGGATGTGTTTTTTACATATAAAAAACTTTTATTGGTATATATGTATATGCAAATGTATATATGTGAATACACATATATGTAAATGCATATATATATATGCATTTACACTTAATCTGCACAACAGCCCTGTAAAGTAGATATTACAACCTCTATTTTACCAGTGAAGGAACTGAAAGTTAGCTGCTCAAATTAAGTGTCACTGGAAGTATGGAGTAGAGCTTAGACTCAAACTCACAAGTCTGGCACGAGAGAAGATGCTTTCACCCTTTAGAGGCACTTAAAAATCCTTCTGAAAAGGCACACCAAAAACAGTCTACAGTGATTACCTCTGGGGAAGAGGGAATAGCCATGGAAAGTGAGAGGGGTGGGTTTTCACACTGTCACTTGGTGTGTTTTTTTTCTTGAATTGTCTGACATGCACTACTTTTCTTTTTAAAAATACTAATAGTGATTATCTGGGGAGTGAGCTTATTGGTCACTTTGAGGTATTTTTCTTCATTTCTTATGTATTATAAGTTCCATTCAGTGTTCTCTAATGAATCCATGATGTGTTAACAAGAAACAAGAAAACTGGCTTGACTTGACCTACAACAAGAGACTAGGGCCATGTAAAAACCGTGAGCATGCAGATTCCTTTCAGATTTATCACTGGATCGCCACTGCTCGTGGGTCATTAAGCTGAATTACTTATGTCTCATTGCTTTAGGTTACTTGTGGTATGGTAAAATAACATGTTGCCCCTCCTTTCAAGAAGCTTAAAATCACTAAAACAATTTTGAAGGCTGACGATATTAAGAAGTTACAAAGAGGCAGTGGAAGGAACAGTATATAAGATGGTTTGCTTTCTCCATTTAAAATTTTGATCTCTCGTGAGATACTTAGGGCTAGTCTAAATACATTGCTAATGTTAAAGTTGATTACTTAAACAAAAGTTAAAGCAAAATTTTTTTTAAAAAAGCAAAACAAAGTATTGAGGTCCTTTTGTTTTTCTCTAGATTTACTTAAATGTTTAGAGTGTGGTGCTAAAAAAAGTCAAGGTTGAAACTTCAATCTTGCTTTTTAAAACCATTTATCTTGGCTAAAGAAACAGTATTTAATAGGTGCACTGCATCAGTAACCCCTGTGGTGGGATCAGAGCTGAGGGAACACAGTGGTTAAATCCATTGGCTTTAGTGGGGGGGGAAAAAGCCAAACAAACTCTGTGACCACAAAGGTCCGATGAACATTGGATCAGCAATTGAAAAAGGAATCCCAGCAGCAGCAGGCCCTTAAACAAGGTTTACCCACTCCTATTTGAGGACCATACATTGCTTATTCCTTTTACTCTGGAGAGTGTCCTGGTTTGGACAGGAGATTAAATAGCCAATTTTGAAGTGCTTTACCTACATTATCACACTTCACCCTTGAAGAAACCCTAGAAGCGTGTATTATTACCTTCATCTTACAGATGAGTAGTATCTGCTGCTATTGGAAAATATCCACAATCACATTGTTAGAAAGTCGTAGCACAGTTCCATTATTCTGTCATATTGTTCACAGGCATATTAAACCTCATTATTTTAAGTTTTAATGGCATATATTCAAACATCATATTTCTAATTAGAAAACAAAAACATATATACAACAGAATATTACTCAGCCATAAAAAAGGAAATCTTGTCATTTGCAAAACCATGGATGGACCCTGACAGTATTATGCTAAATGAAACAAGTCAGACAGGGAAAAACAAATACCATACAATTTCACTTATATGTGGCATCTAAAAAGCAAAGGAACAAACAATACAAAAAAAAAGGGGGGGGGCGCCTGGGTGGCTCAGTGGGTTAAAGCCTCTGCTTTTGGCTCCGGTCATGATCCCAGGGTTCTGGGATCGAGCCCCGCACTGGGTTCTCTGCTCAGCGGGGAGCCTGCTTCCTCCTCTCTCTCTGCCTGCCTCTCTGCCTACTTGTGATCTCTGTCAAATAAATAAATAAAATCATAAAAAAAAACCATATAGAGAACAGATTAGTGGTTATTAGAGGGACAGGGCCATTGCAGGGTAGGCGAAATAAGGGAAGTGGGTCAATTGTATGGTGATGGATAACTGGGCTTATCATGACAATCACTTTGTAGTGCATACAAATACCAAATTTTGTTGTACACCTGAAGCTAATGATATGTACTAATTTTACCTCAACTAAAAAAAAAATACGGTCAAAACCAACAAGCTCTATTCAATGGAATGTACGGCCACACCCTGCTCCCTGCCATCTCCTTCTCACCCCACATCTGTGCTCTGGCACATCCGTGTACGCACGTACCTAATGTTCTCTGCACTGAAAGTGCTTCTGGATGGCTCAGTTGGTTAAGTGTCTCACTCTTGATTTCGGCTCAGGTCATCATCTCATGAGATTAAGCCCTGCGTTGGCTCACCGTTGGGCATGGAGCCTGCTCAAGATTCTCTTTCTCTCAGAAAAAAAAAGTGCTTCTGAAATGATTCCCATCACGGTACTAACACTGTTTAACACTCTTTAAATTAACACATACAAAATACAAACTGTGAACATAGTTTAAATTAACAGTGACAACATCTAAACTGTTTTTCAGGGGTGCCTGGGTGGCTCAGATGGTTAAGCATTGTCCTTGGGCTCAGGTCATGATCTCCAGATCCTGGGACTGAGCCCCATGTCAGGCTCCCAGCTCAGCGGGGAGTCTGCCTCTGCCTCTCCCCCTGCTTGTGCTCTCTCTCAAATGAATAAGTAAAATCTTTAAAACAAAACAAAACAAAAACCTGAACTGTTTTCAGTTAGCCAAAATGCTGGAGTCACAACAGGGGAGGAAAGAAACGGGCTTTGCCAAGAACTAGCTATGTGACAGTAAGTCACTCACTTCCCAGGACCTCTATTTTGCCATCCATAACATGGTAGTGTTGGTGGTAATATCTATAGTTCTGTATCCATGGAAACTATATCATGTCTCTCTCCTTCCCTCTGAGCAGAGGAGTTCCTCACGTGCTCCGAAATGTCCTTGTACAGAGTGCAGGGAATATAAGAGCTTCTCCTCTAAGAGTTCCCTGTCCGAATGGACAGGCAAACCCATATGGAAGGATAATGTGAGGGCATAGCATCTTGCCAGGCACCTCAAATTTGTAAGAGGGCATTCGTTGTCCTTTAAGCTCCAGAGACAAGTACTGGTACTTCGAGAACTTTTCAGGGTGGCTGAGCTGTTCAGGCCACTCCTATCTTCTTTGCTGCCATCATCCTAATCCAAACCCTCCCTGAGCCTTGGAGGACTTCTTGCTGGCCTCTCTGCTTCCATTCTTGCCTTCCTAGAATCCATTCTCTACACAGCAACCCAGAATGATCAAAAAGTACTAACTTTTCTGTTTAAAATCCTCTAATCATATTTGTAAGCCCCACAGAAGACAATCCAATCTCCTTTCCGCCGCTTAGGTAGCTCTGGGCAAGCTCCTGTTTACTTCTCTGACCTCCTTTGTATCACACCCCTCCAGACGCACCTGGATACCAACCCTTATCTTATTCCTTGAATTTATTCCTTATCTTCTCCCAGGGCAGAGCTTATTTTCGCCTCAGGCCTTTGCACTAGTTGCAACCTGTCCTGAATCCTTTCCTGAAGTCTACATAGGGGTTGACGCCTTCAGGCCTTACTCTAAGGGTCACTTTTCAGAGACGTCTACAGGACTTTTGGCAGCCCTCTCCCATTATGGTCTTTCATATCCCATCCAGTTCATTCTCAGAACTTAGGTCATTTCAGAACTTAGTTATGTTCTTTCTCAGAAACTATCTTATTACTTATTTGATTGCACACCATTGCTTCTGTCCCCCAAGCAGAAGTCGGGGCTTCCTTGGTAGTTTACTGCTGTACAGCACCCTGAATTGGGCCCAGGAGGTATGCAATATACTGCTGACCTATCATACCCACTACACACTTCCTCTTTTTACCAAAAGTCCAGTTGAGAAATCCATGTTTACTGTGGATTGCCTGAAAAAGTTGTACTTCATCCACTCTTCTACGACCTAAGTATTCTTGAGACAAATTAACAACAAAAGTCTTGCTCTGAATGAAGGCAGAGCAGCAGAAGTATTCAGCTAAACCACCTATTGGCTTTAGGATGCCTTTCTAAATTGTGATTTAGCCTTCTCTGACCTAGTCAGAGATGTGCTAGGAAACAGCCCTATGATCAACGGTGCTGTTAAGAGGTTAAGGATATGACACTAGCTTTTCTTTATGGGGACCCTAGAGACAACTTTATCTCTAGTGTTTTAATCAGAAAGAATTGCTTGTACTGTGTATCTAACATTGCCTTCTCTCCTGTACACAATAGCCACAGTGGACTAGGTCCTGCCCCTTGGTATGAACTAGGAGAGAAACAAGAGTCACTTCTGGCTGCCTAATGCACCAGATTTTACCCACTGCATTTTGAGGATCACCCCACTTCTAGCTACCTCATTTTCTTTCCTCTCAATGCTCTTTTTGCCCTGTTTTCTCATGCATTTATTTTTTATGGTTTCACATTATGGTGAGCTGCCTTAAGTATTTTCTGGAATATGTCATTTAAGTAAATTAAGTATTAAGTGCTACAACAGTAATATGCATAAAATAACAGGGTTAATAATGAAAGAGCAACTGTTTCTAGAAATGAGATGAATACTTGAGGTGAGTCTTGAAGAAATAGCAGTTGCCAGCCAGGCAAGGGCAATCTGTGCAAATACAGAGATGAAGAAGGCACAGCCCTAATGAAAGGAAAATGAAGGAGAGATGAGTAAACCAATTCTTTTTTTTTTTTTTTTTTTAGTATTTATTTATTTATTTGACAGAGCTCAGAAGTAGGCAGAGAGAGAGAGAGAGAGAGAGAGAGAGGAGGAAGCAGGCTCCCTGCTGAGCAGAGAGTCCGATGTGGGGCTCGATCCCAGGACTCTGAGATCATGACCTGAGCTGAACACAGAGGCTTTAACCCACTGAGCCACCCAGGCGCCCCGAGTAAACCAATTCTTACATTTAATAGTATCTGCTGAACATTACTGCATGTCGGACTCAATGCAAAGCATGACAACTTTTATTGCATTTAAAATCTCCAAACTGCCTTATGAGATAGATTTTATTATTATCCCCATTTATAAAGAATGAAACTGAGGCTCAAAGAGATTAATTAATCTACACAAGATCAGACAGCTTGTAAGGGGCAGAGCGGGCACTCCTGTGACCTCTAACATCCACTCAACCGCTTAAGTCCTGACATTCTACCTCAGTCTACTTCTCTGTATGCCACTTTTGTCTGGGTTCCCATGATCTCTTACTAGGACTAGGGCAGCAGTAACCGAGAGACTGGATGCACAGTAATAAGGGGCAAGAACTCTGGAGCCAGACTGCCTGGTTTTCAGCTCAGGCTCTATACCTTACTAACTGCACAAACTTGGACAAGTTGCTTAACCTCCTCGTGTCCCAGTTTCACCTGTAAACTGGAGTTAATAATTAGAACACTTCTTGACACATGATGAATACATGTTAGAGACCACTGAACTCCTCTCTTCCCTTCCCCTCATCATTCTTCACATAGTACATAGAGTGTGGTGGTGGTTTTTGTTTTCTTGTTTTTAATGTAATTCTGATCACACAACACCAATGTTAAAAACTGATTCCCACTGCCCTCAGAAATCTCTGGAAATAACTTTTTAAATTTTAGAAAATATTTATCAACTTTGAGTTTTTCCAACATTTGGGGGCCTTTGCACAAGTGGTTCCCCACCTGGAACACCAGTCCAAATACAACTATTTATTCCTCAAAAACGGGATTAACAGTAACTGTCTTAGGGAAGCTGATCTTTGAGAATGCATAAGCAATCTTTGTTACATGATCCCACAGTCCCCAACCTTGTACTTCCCTGCAGTAGCATTTGCCACTTGTAAAACTAATTATCCAACGTGTCCTTCCACCAGACTGCAACCCAAGAGGGGAGAAAAGGTCTTGCCTGTTGGTTCTGGACTGTAATCCCAAGGACTAGCCTAGACAGGATAAATAAAACTGGAATGAAACAAAGCTGTAATTTCCCATGAAGTTCCTGGACCTTTAAGAGACTCCCACTTCATTACCTGTTATCACAAATTTAAGCCTATCTTTTTTTTTTTTTTCCCATTGCAGGCCCTTTAATGTGGAGCTCCTGTCCATCCCCAACTTTTCAGAAATGATCTCTCCACAGGCATCACCCCTTACTGGCGACCTTCTCCTCTTCAAATACAGCAGCCCTAGACATCCCCTTCCCTGATGTTAAAAGACTTCCTTCCTCCTTAACCTAATACCTTCTTAGGTTCTCCCTCCAGTTGCCCATCATGCCTGTCCACCTTCCTCACCGGGGCACCCTATTTTATCTCTGCTCTCAATCCGCAGATCATCCCGTAGGTTTCTGCACACATGGGTCCACCTGCCTTAAACTATCCTCACACAACGTTCCACAAACCCCATCTCTGCCTGCCCACCCTCCTCCCATTCCTGCCAACAAACCACCGTCCCCAACACATATACACAGACAAATCTCTTATTGTCTTATATACCCCAGGTGGCCTCATCCCTACACTGGGTCCTCCTAACCCACCCACCCCCATGCACACTGCACACTCTCTGCCCTCCAGATACCCCACATCTATCCTTTTTAGATATTGTCCTTAACTCTCTCTTCCTACCTCCAGTCCGGGGCTAGTTCTCAGGCCTCACTGCGATCCACACCACTGTCTGGGGGGCCCTTCCCAACCTGCCCAGAAGAATCCTCCAGGTGTCACCCTGTGTACGCTGACACCCTTAGCACCCGCGTCTTGGAAGCTCTCCCTTCGTCCGGGCCTGGCCCCAAACTTCCACCCCATCCCTAAAGTTCCCACACCCTCCAGGCCACCCTCCAGACCTCGGACCACCGGGGCAGGGTCTCCATCTCTCCCCCCCGCCCCTTCGCCACTCCTCGGACTCCATATTCTCACCAAGTGCTCCCTCATCACAAACGCGAATGGCCTGGACCCCTTCCCGGTACCACCCGCCCACGCACCGCTGCCCACCCCCCGCACGTGTGCTCCCAGCCCCCCGACCATCCTCCCAGCACACCCTCTGCAAGCCAGGCGCGGCCTCCGAAGAGCGGGCCGAGAGCCCGAGGGGCTCCCAAGGGGAGCAGGGGGCCGGGGGGGAGGCCCGAAGGACCCGGGGAGAAGCGTCCGCGAAAGGCCGGCTCCCCGCGGGGTCCGATCGCAGAGGCCGAGGAGCTCCCGGAAGGGGCCGGGGAGGCCGGGGGGCTCGGAGGAGGTCGGGGCGGCCGAGGGGCTCGGGGGAACGGGCGCGGGTGGCGGCGAGCGGGCCTCACCGTCAGTCACGGCTCCCATGGCGTGCGCGGCGGCGGCGGCGGCGGCGGCGGCGGCGGCGCAAGCTGAGGCGGCGGTTGGCGGCGGCGGCGGAGGTCAAACTCCCACAATGCAGCCGGGTAAACAGCCATGGAGGAGGAGGCGGCGGCGCCCGCGGCCGCCCGCTCCGACGCCTGAGCCGCGCTGCGCCGCCGCCGCCGCCGCCGCCGCGGAATCCGCGCTCCCCGCGCTCTCCGCGCTCCCCACACTGCCCGGGGGCGGCCGCGGCCGGCGCGTGTGGGGGGCGAGGCCAGCGGGCGGCGGCGGCCCCGGCTGCAGCCCGGGCCCCCGCCGCCCCCCCTCCCGCCCCCGCCCGGCCCACGCCCAGAGGCCGCCCCGGAGGCCGCCGCCGGCCGCCAGGTGAGCTCGCCCGGCCGCCGCCGGGGTTGCGGGGGCTGCGGGCCTCCGGGCTGCGGGTCCTCCGCGCCTTCCCGGGGAAGGGGACCGTGGTCCCCGTCGCCGCATCCCAGCTGGCTCAACTGGGGGTGGGCTCATTCCCGGGGTTGGGGGGGTTGGGGAGGACGGCGGGGACGCCCGGACCGGCTGACCCGGGAGGCGCTCAGGACAAGGGGCACTGAGGGGGCGCGGTGCTAGGGTCCCTGCGAAGTTGGCGCCCACGCGCACCCGGGCGGGTCTCGAACGCCACCACTTGCGCCGGGCGCGGTCTGCGAGCCTCAAAGGCCCCGGGTTCCAGGTCGCGCGGTTCCGGCCCTTGGGGCCGTCCCCTTCCCTCCCTGGCTCTGGCGGGTGTTCGGCGAGGGGGACGAGAAAGTTGGAGACCTCCCGCAGGAGTTGTCGGAGCGACCTGAGAGCGCGGTGCCCGCCGATCCCCCGGGACGCCGGGAGCCCGTCGGTGATCTGGATGGGGTGCTTTATTTATTTTTTTCCTCTTCGATTTTCAAGGAAAAAAAAAAAAAAGGCTATGTGATTGTCCCCATCTTAAGGGGAAGTTGAAAGTGAAGGGGGGGGAAGGGGGGGTTGGTGCTGAAGGAGTAACGTTGCCCTGTGTGTAGAGTTACACATTTCCGGAGCACAGTGTAGATCATAGTGGCATCTCTTCCCAAAAGTCACTTTGATTCAACTTCGATGAGTTTCTCGTAAATGGCAACATAATAGGTGGTGAGAGGCGAGAGGAAACAAGAACCAGTACAGCTGATTTGATCTCCAGTGGGATAGATTGAGTTAGCCCGAAGACGCGCGTCTGAATTTTAACCCAGGTTTGGTAATTTGTTGAACATAAAGTTATTTTCCAGCTTTCCTTTCTCCCCTCTACCCGCCCCCCCTCCAGTACCCTGACTCTTCACATCCGGGCTGAAGCAGTTACGTGGGTTGGATTTGGTTCTTTCTGGTTCCTTGCGAAACTTGGGTTCATTCTCTCAGTTTTCTCTTAGGTCTTTCAAAGAGGAAAGAGTTGTAAATGCGAATGGATGGCAGTGAAATGTGTTTAACTTCTAACTAGATATCGGTATATTATATGTAAAACTTTTTTCACATGTATGAAGTCGAAACTCCAGTAATGTTCTTAAAGAATTAGCACCGTTGATTTTTGGCACAAAGGCAAAAAAACCCAAAAAATTACTTTGAGTGAAGATTCTGAGTTATAATTTGACCTCCCCAAGGGTGTGAAGCCCTCTCTGGCCTAAAATAATACTGGCTTAAAACTCTGTGTGTGCATGGGCATCAGGCCCGGTTCATTTTCTTGGTTTTAGGAGAGAAAATACTCTAACCAAAGGGAGACTTACTTTAAATCTTAGGTCGTACACACTGTAAATTGGAAGTGTCCATTGATTATCTATATATCCCAACTGCATTTTGGTGGGGATGGTTGTTTAAAAGATAATCGTCAAGGGGTGAAATGATGCTCTGTGTAAACTACTTGTTACTTCACCTTATCATATAATGATTTTTTGAAACAGTATCTAGTGATTTAAAATAATCTTTAGTGTTGTTTATAGCAGAGTATCACTACCCCTTGTAACTGTTAAATTTTCATGAGACATTCTCTCTCATATTCATAGATGGAGTTCTGGACAAAAACTTTTATATGTTCATTTTGTAACTTAAAAATATGGTGGACAACGCAAGAAATTTTGTAAAGCAGTAAGAACAAGAGAGATCTGAAAGTTTAAAGTTTGAGATATACCTAAAAAAATAAACATTTCTGAAAGTTCTTGATCCAAGTGGTTCGAAACACATCCAAATTTGAGCCTTTGTGAAATTTTTAAAAATCTGCTTTGCCAACTACTTAATTTAACTTGCAGCTGCATTGACAAAGATCTGTGTGTTGAACATTTAAGAATTAATTGACTTTTCTTCATATCATGTAGTAAAATGACATGTTTTAGTAAATTTTAGTAGTCTTTTTTCATATAATTATATCTTAATATGTTTGTGATTGTTAAACTAGGAAAGGACTCAAGCCTTATGCCATACTAATGTTTCTTTCATTTATAGGAAAATCTTTAGGCAGAAAGAAGTAGCAGATTCTGAGCTGTAACAAAATGGATTTGGACTTTGAACTTACATAATCTTAGATTGGGTGATTTTATTTGTCATTAGATTGTTGGTTTCTTGGAGACTATGGGAGTCTAGTTACAGAAATTTGAGTGTTTATTTAATATTAGCCTTTTGAAATGATAAAGGATGATGAGAGAGCTGGCTCTAATGTCTTTACCCTGGTCCTATGAAATGATGTAGACATTTCTTGCAGTATGTTTTTAGAGCAAATATTGTTCTGGTGTCTTTGGACCTCTAAGGGGTCCATGAATGGGCTTCGAGAGAATCCTGAACTCTGTAGTTGTGACCAAACTTTTTTGTGTATATGTGTCTTTCTAGGAAAAAAGTCTGTGGTTGTGTTATAAAAGAGGTCTAGAGTCCCAAAATGTTAGAGTTATGTTCTTATTGAATAAAATGGGAGTTAGAATAATCCTTAAAGGGAAGAAAAAAGGAAATACATATCTTTGTGCCCAGTGTTTGCTGTTTAAAGTTGTCTTTAGCCTAGACATGTGGTCTTAGAGGTGCAAAAACGCTTCCATTTTGTTGCCACAGCAAAGCATTGCCTGTTAGTTGATAAACCATATACACACATAAAGGGCTTGACATGCTAGTCCTGGGTGCATTGTGGCTGTTTTTAAATTTAAAAAATTTAGAGCAGATAGATTGATGGTTGATAAGCAGAGATTTGAACTTGAGAACCAGCCCTTGGAGAAAATGGTTCACCCTGTGCCACTCTCTTACGGCTCTCCAACAAATCTGAAATGTGACTGGGAAGTAATCATTCTGAGAAAATGTGTTTTTGCCTTGGCCAAACAGCAGCGCATGGTGGGAAGAAGTTTCTCTTCAAAACAGACTCAAGTTCAAATCTGGCTTCTTTCATTCACTGTAGCCACTTAACTTACCTGACCCTCCCAATTCCTCATCTGGATAAAGCCTGTGGCAGTAGAGGCGTAAGGAGCAGGAATGAAGTTTCCTGTGTAAGAAAACCTGTCAACTCCTCATTTGGCCCATATTAAGGACTTGGGAGCTAGATGTGATAACCACTAATCAACACAGGAATTAACATGTATAAACATGGTACATAGTAATGATACATATTAGTTCCCAAATAATAATGGAACTATTAACAAATTGAAACATTTTTTAAAGATTAGGTTTTCAAAAATGAGTTAGGATTAAGTGGTCCTTACTTTGTAGATATCCGGGGGAAAGTTGAAGGAAGATGGTGATGCATTTGGTAAAGGTGAAGACATGGGTACTGGGCAGGAAGAGATAGTAGCAGCCCGCCAGTATCTTAGCTGCGTCTTTGTATAAGATTCCATTTAACTTTTGCTCTTCACTTGTAATTTAAATGAAAAATTTAAACTAAAAAACTGTACTTGTACTTTCCAGCCCGTTGTCTCTGAAAGTGTTGACTCACCTCCTTGTGTTGGGGACCCTCATAGGTACTCCCAGGACTTCATTAGTGGAAGCTACCTGTAACTTTGTCTAATTCTGGCATCTTTGAAATGCCTCCGCAGTTGGGTGCCTGTATCGATTTTTTTTCTCAACAGGGAAAAGAGTCTGGAAGAACTGAATTGTATTTTCCTATCTTTAAGCATTGAAAGAAGAGAAGGTATTACGAGTAAGAAGAGAGATATGAATAACATACTTGTTATGTTTACGGCTATAAGAGCAAACTTGTTTCCACTGTTTCTGTGGTCTTCTTTTTCCCTTTCATTTATTCGTGGTGACCATTCATTCCTACTGCCTTTGAGTGAGGTAGTGGTGTGAACACAAGCTCTTACTAGGTTTGACTCCCATTTCCTAAGCTTTCTGGTTGTGCTCAGCTTGAGCCAGCCAGCCTGAGTCTGGAGGAGGTGAGCATTAGATGAGATAATAAAAGCAAAAGACTTTGCTTAATCCTAGGCCCCTAGTGTAAATGCTTAAAAGTGGTAGCTGGGGCGCCTGTGTGGCTCAGTGGGTTAAAGCCTCTGCCTTCGGCTCAGGTCATGATCCCAGGGTCTTGGGATCAAGCCCTGCATCAGGCTCTCTGCTCAGCAGGCAGCCTGCTTCCCTTCCTCTCTCTCTGCCTGCCTCTCTGCCTACTTGTGATCTCTGCCTGTCAAATAAATAAATAAAATCTTAAAAAAAAAAAAGTGGTAGCCATCTTAAGGATGGTTTCTTTCTTGTCTTTTTTGAAGGAAAAGCTAGTATATTCTTTGGGAATATTCCCATAAAAACCTTTAGGGATCACCCTGCTTTCAACCCATAAAAGCCTTTCACATCTTTCTTGTTACCATGGGCAGGTAGCCCAGCATCTGCAGGACCTATGAGACGTGTCTGCTGTTCTTGGCAGTGGGGTGGTGTTCTCTGTTAGGCTGGCAGGTTATGTCTAAATCCTGACTTTTTCGGGAGGGGGGGCAAACCAACAAGTGTGCACAGGTTTGGAGCCATGATCCATTCAAAAACTACATGATTTTTTGGCCTAGAACAGAGATCAGCAAACTTTCTGAAAGGACACCATAGTAAATATTTTCAGTTTTTCAGCATCCCCCCCATCTCTCTGTTGCACCTGTGCAACCCTACCACTGTATTTAGAAAGCAGCCAGAGACATAAGCCAATGTCCATGGCTATGTTCCACCAAAGCTTTTTGGACACTGACACTTAAATTTCATGTAATTTTTATGTGCCATGAAGTAAGTTTTTATTTGTTTGAACCATTTGAAAATGTTAAAGCTCTTCTGGGCCGGTGATGTGTACAGCCAGCAGATGGATTTGATCATAGGCCATAGTTGGCTGACCTCTTCCCTGGAAGAATGTTAAACTCCTAAGTCCTGTAGGTCTGTGGCTTCACCAAGCTCTAGCACCCCACCCCCCCCCCCCCCCCCCCCCCCCACCCCTACCAATGCATACAGACTGTCTTTTGCCTCCTCATGTATTCCATGCTTTTGGTATGGCAGCATTATCTAAGACTCCTGTCTTCCCCATTAGGATGAAACTCCCCATCAGGTTAGTTGTTCTTAGTTATATGTGTGGCCTTCCCTTCTTAGCACATGTATTATTATATCACCATGAAGTTTTATTTATTGCTAAAAGTGTTCTCACCTTGCCCAGTTTTCCGTAAGACTTGATGTTTGAACCCTGTCCTACGTGATGGTTTTGAAAGGAATCTATGCCTTTGGAGCTGTCTCATGCTTCAAGTTCCTCTTGTCCCCTTGTCCTGGAAAGGACATAATGGATACTAGGCCCTTAGGCTGCTAACTGGACACTCTTACCTTAAGGAAATCTGTAATTGGACTCCCCCACCCCCTTTCCAAACCAAACCATGTTTGATTAAGTAAAGCACACAAAGATTCCTCTTGTGCTCCAACCCCTGGAGATTAGCTCCAGGATTGATGTGTACAGAGCATGTAGATGTGTATGTCTGTGTGTAATTTCATCTGGCTGTCACTGAAGCTCTGAGGGCTGCTGCTTTTAGTTTCACCTTTTCTTTCTCTATCTCTTGACCCTTCTTCCCTCTTGGTCATTGTATGGGATGCAGTTTGGTGACCTGGTAATTGCTGTAACTGACTGGCTTATTTTTTGCCTCCCTGCCTTTTAACATTCCCTACTAATTTGCTTGTTTTGCAGCAGGTATGTTTTTTTTGGAGTAACTTTTCAGAACATTATTGGGTTATTGGGTATTTTAGAATCTTCCCCCTTCCAAATGTAAACCTAATGTAATATCAGAGTTATACATCAGTTATTTTAGATATTTAGAGATAAGATGCTGTTTTTAAAATATGCCATTTTATGTAGTAAAATGTATGTAGATAGTAGTAAAATATGTTATTACTCTTAAATTTTAAGCGTTTCCTTTAAAAAAAAAAAGGTACATTTGGTATATACTTTCTAGATGACAATTTGGGCAATATGCACCCAAAGTCATAAAATGGCAAGTCAACATTCAGAAATTTATCTTAAAGAATCGGTCACATGTGTGTAGATGGGTGTACCAGACTGCTCACTGCCCCATTTTTTTTAAAATAGCAAAACATTGAAAGTAATCCAAATGCCTATTAATAAAGGATTGATTAGGTCCATGAGGACCTACCCATGCAGTAAAATACTGTACAGTCTGTAAAAAGATGATGCAGGGGTGCCTTGTTGGCTCAGTCAGTAGAGCATGCAGACTCTTAATTTTGGGGTTGTGAGTTTGAACCCCACATTGGAAATAGAGATACTTAAATCTTTTTAAAAACTGATGCAGGTTGATATTTGTTGACATGGAATGATGTTTAAAAGAAAGAAGGTAGCATGAGAATAGGTATAATATGTGATTTTTTTTTTTAATGATGTTTAAAAAGATTTTATCTATTTATTTGCTGGAGAGGGAGAGAGAGAGTGCGCACAAGCAGGGGGAGGGACAGGCAGAGGCAGGCTCTATGCCAAGGAAGGAGCCTGATGCGGGACTTGATCCCAGGAGCCTGGGATCATGAGCCCAAGGCAGCCACCTAACTGACTGAGCCACCCAGGTGTCCTTTTTAATGTTTGTTTTGTTTTTAAAGGTGGGAAAGGGGCACCTGGGTGGCTCAGTGGGTTAAAGCCTCTGCCTTCTGCTGGGGTCATGATCCCAGGGTCCTGGGATCCAGCCCCACATTGGACTCTCTGCTCTGCGGGGAGCCTGCTTCCTCCTCTCTCTCTGCCTGCCTTTCTGCCTACTTGTGATCTCTGTCTGTCAAATAAATAAATAAAAGCTTTTAAAAATTAAAAAAAAAAAATAAAGGTGGGAAAAAGCCCTGGTTAAGAAACCTAAAAGTATCTTAAAGGATATACATCGAGTAATATGAACTTGTTATCTCTAGGTAATAAGATTGTGGGTGATTTTTTAAAAAATGGTTTTCTCAATTTTTCTTTTCATGTAGCATGTGCTTCTGTAATCAGGAAAAAAAACTATTGAAGAATAAATATAGTCATTAAAATATCTCCCATTTGTGGCTAATTGAACTCTCACGGCTGCTTTCCTTCATAGTCTGTTGTATTAGAAGTGAAATATGCTTTCTCATATACCTTAAAAATGTTTTCTGTTTTACTAATAAGCAAGAATATTTTTAGACTTTTCTCACAAGAAAGAAAAAAAAATCCACACAGGACTAAATAACAGCTTTCAGAAGAAACTCACTGAAACACAGACATTTACATGGTAGTATGTTGTGCCTCATTTCTTGCTGTGGAAGTTTTTCCTCCATTGAGATTCCTGTAAAATTATAAGGAGTTCATACGTATGGAGGCAGTATAGTGTAGTGTTTAAAAGCCTCAGCTCCACTAACTACAGTCTATGTTACTTTTAGCCATTTATGGCCTCACTCTCCTCCTCTGTAAAATGTGGGCAAAACTGGGGCACGTAGGTGACTCAGTCAGTAGAGCATGCATGCAGCTCTTGATCTCGGGGTCATGAGTTCAGGCCTCATTGGGTGTAGAGCTGAATGAATGAATGGATGAATGAATGAATGAATGAAAATGTAGGCAATGCCTTGCTAAGTTGTGAAGATTAAATGAAGCAAGTGCTTAGCAGAGTTCCAAATACTTAGCAGTAGCTAAGGAGGAAGAAGTGGTGGGACAAGTAAGGGTATATAATAATAATAATAGTAATGACAGTGATGATAATAATATTGGCTGCTAATATTTCCCTCCTTCTAGAGGCTTGCATGAAGGCAGAGCCTTGCTTGCCACATTCACCATCCTAAACCCTCTAGCTACTAGACTCAGTACCTTGACCAAGACAGGAGTATCGTCTAGGTTCACCTAGTCATCAGCCATGCTCCCTTTAGTGTACTATCTCTGTGTACACTATCAGAAAAAGCGTTCAGGGTCTGACAACTCACTGGTCTTTACAGAGTTGGTACTCCATAAATATTTGTTGAATGCATGGTGACCTAAGCAAGCCTTCCTCTTGACAGTGATAGTGAACTTCTAAAAGAGGGTTTTGGTCATCTTTAAAGTAATATGGAAGAAAATGTCAGGTGCAAAAACTGTGAAAAGGGAGAATCTGTTCTGATTTCTAATATTTGAATGAATCATAGCAATTTTGTTTCACTTTTTTTCTCTTAGTTGGTTACCTCAGTCTTAGCTCAGCTCCATGCACCTGCATCCTTGTGGTGTATCTGTGATAATTTTAGAAATTTTTCACGTTATTTTCACTTAAGTTATTTTGGTGTGGGGATATGTTTTACTTTCCACCCTAAACACTCAATTTCTGAGATACATTTCAGTTTTTCTATGAAATTAGAAACATTGACCTGGCCATGAAGAATGAGAAGTATAACCACCATCTGGCTGTGACATACTCATTTGCAAACACTGGGGCTTTGGGTTTGTTTGTAGGAAATTTTAGGAAATGCGTGGAATAAAAAAATGTAGAAATACTATGATAATTGATGAAGTGTACCTATCAATTACATATTGCAGAGTAAGAAGAACCCACTCTAAAACTTTGTGACTTAAAATGATGACCATTTATTTGCACAAAATTAGGGCAGGACAGTTCTTCCACTGCTCCTGTTTAGCCTGAGGTCCCTAATGTGGCTGTTACCATCTGAAGTCTCCTGTCAGAGCTGATTGGTCTCGGGATCTAGCTGGGACAGCTCTTCTGACCACCAAACGATCTCTTCCAGCAGCTAGACTGGGTTATCCTCACACAGAGATGTTGTGTTTCAAGGTGAGAGCTACAAGGCTTCTTGAGGTCTGGGCTTAGAAGTCACACAGGGTCACTCAGCTACATTGTGTTGGTCAAGGCAAACCACAACCCCTGTCCAGATTCAAGGACTGAAAGTAGGCACCACCTTTTGATGGAAGATGCTGTAAAGTACATATTGTAAGTCATGCCGACAGCAGTTGGGGGGGTGGTGGGTTACCGGGCAGTGGGCAGCAGTACTGTTGTGACCATCTTTGGGAACAGTATGCCCTTTGCTGTTGTGTATTAACCCTTCTTTAACCCATGACTGATAAACTCTATGGTGAGGCATAGTGTTAAGTGCTTCCTTGTGTTATCTTTTGGGATAACAGCTTTGTGAAGTAGGTTCAATTATGACTCCCATTTTAAAGTTGTGGTAAGTGAGCCTTGGGGAGGTTATGTAACTTGCCCTAGATCTTTTACCTAGTTAGGGGCAGATCCTAAAAGTCATGGAAAGTTTATCCCTGTACCAGTGCTTAAATCCATTGCTAAAGAAATTTGCATGGGGGTGGGCATATCTTTAGGAATCTCAAAAGAAAAACACAGTGTCTTAAAATTTTACATGAATTCTGTATTCTACTCCATGATACATCCCTTTGTTTCACCATAACACTACTATTTTAAAATTACTTGTCAAATTTTACCTCCCAAATCTTTAGAATCTTTAAGAAAATAGATTCTCCTAGACTGAAAATAATAGCTAATCAGCTAAAAGTCTGCGGTTGTAAGTAGTGGAAACAAAATCGGAGTAAGCAAAAACGGAGGTTACTGGAAGGATGTGGTGTAGCTCCCTGAATTGACAATAGAGCTGAAGAAGCAGGCCTCAATGCACAGTCTTCACAGGGTGCTGGCCTTACTAACCTTCCCAACTCTTCGAAACTCCACCCTCTGCTGAGAGTGTATCCCTTAGGGTCAACCTGGGTCTGGGAAGGTGCCTTGTTTCCTGCTTCACCAAGAAAGTACCTACTGGTGGTGGTGGTTGGGGGTGGTGGTGGGGGGGGGGGCGGCATGCAATTTATTTCCCAACAGGGGAGTGAATGCAGGGCTGATAAAACCCAACAGATGTCCACTATCTGAACATTCGTGCAAGCTGCTGTGTGCATTATTGATCACATTTACTATTTGCAATATGCTGATGACCCCTGGTTCATCCCTTTCCCTCTCAACCCCACATGCCTCTAAAGGTTCTTAAGCCCCAGTTTGAGAAACACTTTTGTAACTCCGCCATCTGTTTCCATTTCCACTAATAAGTGCTTATCGTTCCAAGGGCAATAACATATTTATCCATTTTTTTACATAGTGCTCTTTTCTATCATTTCCCTGATTTTTATTATTTTTATTTTCTAAAGATTTATTTGTTTTAGAGGGGGGAGGGCAAGGGGCAGAGGGAGAGAGAAACTCAAGCAGGCTCCATGCCTCATGTGAGTCCAAAATGGGGCTCGAGCTCATGATCCTGATACCATGACTTGAACTGAAATCAAGAATCAGACGCTTAACCGACTAAGCCAGCCAGCACCCCATTTCCCTGATTTTTAAAAGAAAACCACATGAGCTATAATTTAGCCATTTATTGGTAACAGGTTTCCTGTTAGGAACAGTTTTACCTAGTGGATAGTGATTCCCTTAGGACGTAGTAAGATAAATTCAGTTATTGGCCCCTGCTCTAAATGTTCCCACACTGCCCTGCTTTTGTTTTTCTGTCTTCTCCAGGTGTCTAGTGGCTTTCTTTGTAACCTTGCTAATCCTTAAAAATGAATATTTTCGACTTTACAGTTTATGGGTTGAAGGAACAACCTACATTTTTATAGCCTTTAGTTATTAACCCATGTTTCTAGTGGTAAAATGTTGTGCAAATACAGTGCGCTTTTATTCAGAACATTTTCATGTATCTACTCCTATCTTTTATAATCTTTTGAAATCAAAGACAAGGATATTTTCCCTAATTTTCAGCTGAGCATATGTTTTAGAAGAGGTAAGCAATTTCCGCTGCAACATAGGACTGTTGGCAGGAAAACCTAGGTATTCTGACTACCTGTGCCTTTGCTGAAAATGGTTCAAGAACACTGGTTTCCCAACTGGAGAAGTCTCTCTTCTGGTTTCTTAGGTTTCTGGGCTGAATTGGAGATGGGGGAATATATGTTGGGACATGGGTGTGTCATGGAGGTATCTAGTCGTCGCCTTGGCCATTAGTTGCCACTTTTGTTTATTCTTGCTTTGGAGGCCCGGCCTCTTTTTATGTCCCCATAGATAGCCAGATGAGAAGCCAGTTTGTCCCACCTCTTCTTGCCATGATTAGCTGGTTTTGAAGTACCTCTTGGAGCCCTTCAGTCTGGCCTTTTTTACTTCCCCACAGTGTAATTACCACCTTGTGGTGTAGTCACTTGTCTTCCCAACCCCTGGACTCTTCTTTTAAATGGTCTGCTCTGTTTTCTGCTGTTCAGGCCCACCACTACAAGGGATTTTGAGAGGAGTGCTTGACACTTTTGTTTAATTAGGGTCTCTAGACAGGGTTCTGTTAACAATAGGGTTGCATTTTAGGCCCTTCCCCCTTGCTTGTAAAGTTTCACTATAGTCTGAACCATTAATGTGATCACAGTGTTAATACGGTAGTTCTTATTTGGCCAGAACTTTTTGTAAATAGAGACATCTCGACTTTTCTGTAGCTTGTAGAACCTTGTCCTAACATTTAACACTAATTTTTAAATTGCCTTTCTCTAATTTATTTCAGGTGCTGATTTCTACAGCTCCTAAACATGTTAACACTTAATACTAGACAAAAACTGTCTTTTTTTCTCTTGCGTTTCTAGTTTGTCTCATGGTCTCCTTGCAGGCATTTCGAAACCTTCAGAATCCTTGAACTTAATCCTGAGAAAGTGCTAGCATAGTTCTTTGTTGAAAAATGCATACTTGGGGTGCCTCGGTGGCTCAGTTGGTAAGCATTAGACTCTTGATTTCCGCTCAGGTTATGATCTCAGGGTTGTGGGATCAAGCTCCACACTAGGTATAGAGTCTGCTTGTTCCCCACCATGTGCTCCTCCTCTCCCTATCTCTTTTTCTCAAGTAAATCTTAAAAAACTAAAAAGAAAAACACATACTTTTTAATCTGTTTATATTTATATTTTGTTCACGCTGTTAAGTGTTTGGGTTCTTTTGCTTTGTTTTTTGCTGTTTTTAAGTTTTAATGTTCTGAACACAAAGAGATTTTTAGTGTTTTGGAGCATAGCTCCTCTTAGTTGCTCTAAAAGGAGATATGTAAGACTCCCTTCACAGCTCCTCCACTACCCATCCTGTTTATTATTATTGTTCTGTAGTTATAACTATAAATCATTTGGAAATCGAAATTAGAAAAGAGACCATTTGCCATTACATTAGGACAGTTTAAAAGGAATCACTTGTTCAAATTTACTAGCTTCCTGAAGCTAGTAAAAATGTTTATGGTTTTCAGGATTCCCTGTGAATATATTTCAACACTGTAAGACAGTAACACATGTTTAGCTATTATAGATTATGAGAACAGTAGCTACTAGAGAAGATAGTATTCCAGTTTTCTGTTTAGAACTATAATGGAGCTAAACTGAAAAATCAGTTGTCCCAGTAAACAGCAGTCACGATGTGATAGGAGGCAGGTTTCTTAGTGTGTCTCTTGCTTTAGCTAACAGCCAGCAACGATTAGCTTTCCTTTCCATAGATCTGGTGTCAAGCATTAATCAGCTGTAGACTGGAAAGTTTTTATTGGCTAGCATTTGTAAGTGGAAGAAACACCAGTCTGTTTTTTATCTGTAGTCTCTTAAGCATTTAACTACATACGATATCATCTGTGTGGTGTTCTTACAGAAACAGTTCCTTTAAAAAAAAAACTGAATTAGTACTGAAGCATATGAAAATAGTGAACTTTACCCTGAAGAGTCTAAATGATGTAAATTAAGGTTGTGATGTGTACTAGAAAAAAGATTGCATGTTAAATCTAGTATTCCTGTTTTTCACATTTTGAATAGTTTCTTAATTTTAAAACAAAAGTTATAAAATGTATTGAAAATCTTAAAATACAGAAAAACTAAAAAATATGATTTTGATTTTGAGTTTTAAGAATTCCATTAAAACGGCGGGGGGGTGCCCGGGTGGCTCAGTGGGTTAAGCCTCTGCCTTCAGCTCAGGTTATGATCCTGGGGTCCTGGGATCGAGCCCTGCATCGGACTCTCTTCGAACCCGGGAGCCTGCTTCTCTTCTCTCTGCCTCCTTGTGATCTCTTTCTGTCAAATAAATAAATAAAATCTTAAAAAAAAAAAAAGCGGGGGGCAGGGAGCCTATCAGGAAGGGGCTGAGGCTGGGTCACCTTTAGAGCTCTGGGAAGGAAGAGTTTGGCCCTGGTGACCATGGTCTGATGTGGTTCGAGATTCTGCCCAGGATCAGTATCATTACTGTGTGCTTTGCCGTCTGCCCCTCCCCCCCATCGCCCTGGTGCACAACTACAGGTTCAGTAACGGGGGCAAGGAAAACAGGGTTTCCGATTATCCCTGTCAGAGGAGTTTGATGAAAAGAGATAGGTGTGTCTCTGTAGTTAATCATTACTGTGCATCAGAGGATTTGGAGAATATTAGTTAAGGAAGCATTTTCCTGACTGATGCAGAGTAACTTGGTTATGTTCATCTACCCATTCTAGAAGGTTATTCAGTATATTCATGTAGCACATAATAAAAACAAAAAGTTAGAAAATGAATTCCATGAAACAAAGAAATACATAAATTTGGTGTTCATGGAAAACTGAAACTTCTGAATGCTTGCAAAGCTTTTGTTTAGTAACTTTTTCCTGATTGCAAACATCAAGTGTTTGACTTGTTAATCTCCTCTTAGAACAGGAAACTGCTAAGAAAAAAATAGGTGGTTGTAGAAAAATTGGAAAATTTCACAAATACACAGAAGCAGATAACAGTTACTCATACTTCTACTACTCAAAGATACCACTACTAGTATTTGGTGTAGATCCACGCAGCTAGTTACTGAGGTACCCGATTAAATAACCTTTGGAATGAATGCTTACAAGGAAGGATAATGAGTGGTAGAAATGTATATGTAGTGTGAACCAAGTTTCTTTAGTCTCACTGCCTCTCAGGTATTGCCAAGAGCCGAGGAGAGGGGCATCTCCCCCTCCCCCCCCAACCCCAGGATGGGAGAAGAGAGCTATCTTGCCCTTTAGCTAGCCTTGGCTGAAGTGAGGCAGAGCATCTTTTCTGCAGACTATAGTCTGTCTTTTAGCAACTGTTAACGCTGAGTGTCTACTGGTTGCAGAGGGAAACATTTGGAGTTCTTGGTGGAGTAGCTTGTTGAATAAGCCACATCAGTTCTTTTCACATTTTTATTTTATTTTTCTATTTTTTAAGGTTTTATATATTTATTTGAGAGGGGGAAAGAGAGCGAGTGCGTGCCTTGTGCATGAGAGTGCAAGAGCAGGGGGAGGGGCAGACTCCCCACTGAGCAGGGAGTCTGCCTCCGGGCTCCATCCCAGGACCCCAGGATCCTGGCCTGAGGCAAAGGCAGACGCTTAACGAACTGAGCCACCCAGGAGCCCCTAATCCACCTCAGTTCTTTTCAGCACCTTGAAGAATTCTTTAAATTGGCTCTTACTCAAAAGAGTGTCTCAATATTCAGAAATAGAGTCACCTTCAGTTATTTGTACTAAGTGAGAACAAGGTGGAGCGATTAGACACTCCCAGGTGATTTCAGTTAACATCTAACCTTAAATCCAGTCCACTTGATAAAAGAAAAATCCAAAGGAGCTCAGAGCAGATTATGGTATAAGCATATGCCAGTCCTCTTCTGTGGAAAAGAAAAGTGCTAATCTGGTCAGATCTGTTAAAGAGACAGGCAAGGCTGCACAAAGGAGAATTTTCTCATCCTGCTCATCTCTTGTCTTAGTGTAGAAGAAAGATTTATCCTGGGATGAAAGAGAGAAAGAAGGAAAGATGGGCAGGTGGCTGGTAATACAAGATGGTTGGCTCTTTTTCTGTGTGCCTTGGCCTAGCGGTAAGCAGATCCCTAGGTCTGAGAAACTAGCAAAGTGAAGCGACACACAGGACGGCTTCCCCAGGCAGTGATACAACTTCTTGGTGTTCTGTGTGAAAATACAATGGTGGCTTTGATCCCAGGCCCTTGGTGAGAGGAAACCCAGGGAGAAGTAGGAGGAAGTAGCATCTTTTTGTAAACGTTTTATTCTTGACATGTAACAGACTCCCGCCTAGAGAATTGTGTCAGCCTCTCCATTCTGCCAGCTGTCCTTCAGGAGTGCCTGCCTGTGTTCTCCTGCACTGACCAGTTTAAAAGGGTCATTTCTGCCTGAGAATTTTAAGAGCTTACATGCAGTGGTTGGTATGAAGGAATTGCTTTGGAAGATGCGCAACCATTGTGATGATAACTGCTATATGCAAAAGAGGGAGATTGCTGGTTTTACAAGTCTATGGTTTGAATTCTTAGGTCGGGCAAGAAACAGGGCCCATTGAGATGGTTCTGGAGACTAATGAAAGGATTATTTTCAGAGGAATGCCAGAGTTATGGGTGACAGTGTGTCTCCTGTCATCCATGGAACCAAGCACAATGGAAAGCCGTTATCACTATTAGGTCCAAAGGAGCAAAGAGGAAATAGCTTTACTGGAGTTTAGTGAGAGGGCTGGAGCCGCAGAGGGGGGCCCTGGAGGATTCAGCTGCTGAGTGTGTAGCCAAGAGCAGAGAGGGAGTAAGGAAGCAGTACTCCCCCACTTTCTTTCCTCCCTCTCTCTCTGATCTTCTTCCGGTGCCTTCAGTTGGCCAGACTCACCTGGAGGCCTGCTTGCTTTAACCCAGTGATTCTGCCCATAAAGGTCAAGTCTTTGGGGGCACAGAGCAGGGCCAGAGTGGTGGAAAATTGGTCTGGCGATGGGGAGGGGACTATCAAATGGAGAGTTACTAACTAGCACACCCTAGTAGCATACACGTAATTACACTTTCCTCATGTTAGCGCATCATTCTCATCTCTTGAAGTCCCAGAATAAACCTTAAAGCAGGTGAACTATTGATTATGACTCAGTTGTATCTTTTAATATAAATAGTCCAAGCAGTTATCCTACCCATATCAGATTAATTATTCAAAGAAATAATCTGAACACTTCTCAGAAGAATTGGAAAACCACTGAAAGACCTTCTGTTGGGGCATTTTGTTCTTGACTAAAATTAAACTAAGATTAAAAAAATATGCATGTGAACTGTACAAGTGATATACCCTAAAATACAAAAATTGTACTTTTAATCCCACATTGGTGAAGGTTTTTTGTTGTTAGAATTAAGCTGCAGGGATGCCCTGGCTGGCTCAGTCCTTAGAGCATGCAACTCTTGATCTTGGGGCTGTGATTTTAAGACCCTATTGGGTGTAGAGATTACTTAAAAATAAAATCTTGGGGCACCTGGATGGCTCAGTGGGTTAAAGCCTCTGCCTTCGGTTCAGGTCATGATCCCGAGGTCCTGAGATCGAACCCCACATCAGGCTCTCTGCTCAGCGGGGAGCCTGCTTCCTCTTCTCTCTCTCTGCCTACTTGTGATCTCTGTCTGTCAAATAAATAAATAAAATCTTAAAAAAAAATAAAAATCTTTTTTTTTATTGCAAAAGGAAAGTGGAACTTTTTCTTTTAAGTCCCTGTGTATTATCCCTTCAGATATGTTTAACTAAGGTAGATAAAATGGCATGAAAATTCTTACTCAGCCAATCTAGAGATATAAGAAAAGATTTTAAGCTATTAAAGGAGGGTCTGTTTCAATCCATGAATTTATTGAGCACTAGGCATCGAGAAATGTACAAATAATGCTTACTTGATTCTGAAACTTAAGACTAAACAGTGAAGAGAGGTCCATACCCAACTATGGTAATCAGTGATAGGTCCTTGAACAGAAGCATCAGCTGTGGGATCTATAAGAGAGAGAAGAGGTTTAATCTGTATTTATCAGCGATTCTTTCCAATCTCACAAATATTTATTAAAGGTTTACACTTGCCATGTGTTAGAAATACAGATGATAAAGATACCAAAAGGCCCTGAACGCAAAGAGCTAGGATTAGTTAACCTTTTCATACTCTCTCATCAGGAGCAGACAGTCTTTTGGTGGCTTCCCAATACTTCCAGGCTGGATGGTATTGAAAACCCTTACCATGTCCTTCTGTGGTCCTCTGATCTGGCCCCACCTCTATCTCCAGCCTCCTCAGGTGCTCTGGCCTTTTAGTTTTTCAGTCAAGCCATACTTACTAGAGTCTTTTCTCTTGAGATATCCTTTGCCTCGGGTCCCAGCTATACCCTCATCTTAGAACACCTTTTTTGCCTCCTGGTCCCAGTTTAAATGCTACCTCTTCACAGGATCGTTCTCTGACCTTCCAGATAAAATCCAGGGATCTTACTACTTGTTCTAAAACCCGTATATAACCAGGCACTTTGCTCTTCTCCCTCAAACACTTAAATTTATTAGTGTAAATGTTTGATGGGTATCTTTATTACCAGAGTGTAAGTACTTTGAGAGCTGGGTACCTGTCTGTTTCACAGCTTTGTCTTCAGTGCCAAGCATGGTGTTTAATAATGGTGCTCAGTAAATTGTAGAAAGAAGGAAAAATAACTGGCTTTTAGCCCAGACCCCTACCACTCACCCTCTTGGTGGCTTTTGGTGTGTTGCTAATTCAGAGTTTAATTTTTTCATGTAATATGGGGATAATAATGATAATGGCACTTAGTATGTGCTAGGCACTGTGCTTTTGTTACCTCCTCAATTAAACTGAATCGTAGAGGTGAAATGACTTGCTTGAGGTAAATAGTTCATAAGCAGAAAACAGGATTTAAATCCTGCTCTCTAATTTCAAAAACTGATTGCTCTTCTCTGTACCTTTATGCGATTGTCCTGGGGGTAAGACCTATAGGGGAGGTCCTTGATACCTGGCAGTAGGGTGCTTGCCCATTCTGAGGATATTGACATTCATGAAGAAGCAGGCTTAAACCAGTTTTAGGGAATTGGAGTGTGGGATTAACTCCATTTAGATGAAAGGGTAAGTGACTTCTAAACGGAGTCCCGAAGAAGTTAGCTGGATCCAGAAGCAGTGTGTAATAAAATGCCCCAAGGCAAGAACTGGGGCCAGAGGGTGAAGAGTCTTGCAGGCCAGGCCAAGGAGTTGCTACTTGCTGTAAAACACTGTAGGGAAACGTCAGTGAGTTTTATTTATTGAAAATATTTTGGCGGTAACAAGTCCCAATTTGGAGTCCCCTTTATGGGCCAAAGTGTCCATAGCCTTTCTCCCATTTTGCATCTCTAATAGCAAAGGAAGCATTTTTGCTCTTTCATTCCACTGTAGCACCCAACACAGTAGTGTTTGAGAAAGGAATTAGCAACTCACCCAAGTCACTTCACCTCTATAGCCCCAGTTTCTTGTTTGGAAACTAGACATAATTAAAATGTCTACCCCAGGGGCTCCTGGGTGGCTCCGTGGGTTAAAGCCTCTACCTTCAGCTCAGGTCATTATCCCAGGGTCCTAGGATCGAGCCCCGCATCAGGCTCCCTGCTCAGCGGGTAGCTTGCTTCCCCCCCTCTCTCTGCCTGACTCTCTGCCAACTTGTGATCTCTGTCAAATAAATAAATAAAATCCTTAAAAAAAACAATAAAATGTCTACCTCATAGTCTTCTTGTGCAACATCCACACAGTATCTGGTACAAAATAAGCTTTCAGGCAGTGTTAGGTGCTTCTGTTATTAATACATATTTCCTATCCATTCTGGCCATGTCTCTTGAAGACTCTTTGTGCATTGTCTATTTATCAAAAACCGGTTGACTGGGACACAGTAACTGACTTTTTTTTTTTTTTTTTTAAAGATCATGATTTTAGTGTTTACAAAGATAATAAAATTGTCAATGAAAAAAAGAATGAATCATCTTACTCTGGGGGTAATCCTGCTGTTTCCTAGATGTGTTTATGATGAAATGCAAAATGTGAAATGGTCTAATACTTGTAGAACCCATTGTGTATGCCAGGGCTGTGCTTTCCATGCGTTATCCCTGGGAAGTGGGTTTGATTATGTCTATTTTACAGATAAGGAAGTTAGGATCTTTCTGAGGTGTTGACACCAGACAACTGTAGAAGTAGACATTAAACCATGTGCTTCTCCAAACCATTTTGTGCCTTTAGCATTGTAATGGGCTGACTTATTTCCCAGCAATTTCAGCAGCTCCCCTGGGAGGTGAAAATGGAAACAGGGCTCTTAATTGTTTTTCTAATCTATTGGATTAATTGGCAGCGCCAGGCATAGTGTGCTGCCTAGTACATAGTAGAGGCTCAAGGAATGTTTATTGACTGTAAATCTTAAATCAAATTGAGTGAGAAAAAGATGACAGAGAAAGGCAGTATTAGGGCCTGGCCCCAGCCTTTTTTCTGCTAAAACAAAACAGAACAAAAAACCCAAAAAACAAATCTGAGGTCACCAAAGATTTTATTAGCATGGCGTGTTTACACAGATTAACAGTTGGAGTCTGAGGTGACAAATTTTCCTGTGTGTGTTGCTGGGGATTAACTCCTGTCTGTAGAGTTGTTATCTACAGAAATCTCTGCTTCCCACTAGGTGCCCCCACTGCCCAAGAAACTCCTGGCTCTGTCCTTGTGTTGGGCTAATTAGTTTAGTTTCAGTGCAGAAAAACTATGTGTAAGATTAAAACAACTGTAAATAAGAAGGTATAGCTGCTGTCATAACTCATCACTAATGTATTTCAAAGCCAGATCTGACAAATATTTGTATACTCTTAGCTCAGGCAGTTCAGTGTTGGCGGCATTTTATGGTAATGGGAGAGAAAGGAGACCTTCTTGCATAGAAGAGCAAGCATGCTGTATTTAAATCTAGATTCCTCTTCCTCCCCGATAACAGAAAAAAAAAAAAATCTTAATTTTTTTTGGAGGAACTTTATTGTGATAAGGCATTTATTGGACATACCAAACCTGAAAGGTGGCCGGTCAGATGGCAGTTTGATTCCTAAATGTCCTCTTTATGATTTATCATATTGTTATCACAACATGAAGATATTACTGAGGAGTTAATTTACCATAGAAATAGTTTATGTAGAAATTTTAAAGTGTAAAACTAAAAGTCTGTGTTAAGAGCCAGTGCCCAGACCTTGGTTTCTAATTCCATTCTCCAGTAAAAGGAACCAGACATGACTTAATTCTATGGCTGGGGCAGGGAATAAACAAAATGGGCCTGGAGGATCTTCTGATACCAGAAAGCATGAAAGTACTAAAACAAAACAAAACAAAACACAGAACACACGGTAGTGGGGTGTGTCAAATAAAGATAGGCGCCTGAAAGAGCTCCTAGTGGGTCAAAGCTGGGACAGTTTAAACAACTAAATAACATAATTTTAAATCGTAACCCAAGATAGAAAATGAATATAAATAAAAGATACACTATACATATAATATATATTGTAATAATATCAATATAAATATGGAAAAATATAAGTTATTAATTAATTAAAAAGGGATATCTGTGTGTCCATACTGATGTAAGTAAATGATTGGATATGTAAGCTAATAGGAGAGAATAGATAAAATCTTCCATGTATAGAAGAATTCCAAATGATTTTTGTCAAAAATCCTCCTAAAAAAGAAAAAACAAAACCAAAACAAAAAAAAAAATCCTCCTAAAGGAGGTGCAACGTGACTGTCCATCCCTTAAATGTGGGCTGTGTTTCATGACATCCTTCTAAGGAACATAGTATGGGGGGGGGCTTTATAGTGGAGAAACTTGACAGACATACCCCAGCCAGCTGATCAAGTTAGTATGAACAATGATAACGTACACTTGATATGATGTAATGAGAATGGCACTTTATCTCTGTGGTCTTCCTCCTCAGATCTCTTAATCCCATTATGATTATGAAAAAACCATTGGAAAATTGAGGTAAAATATCTATAAAATATCTAACTAGAACTCCTCAAAACTGCTGTCAAGGTCTTCAAAAAAGAAGTCTGAGAAACTATCACAGTCTCAAAGAGGGGTAAAGAGTTGTGACAACTAAATGTAATGTGATATCCTGTATGGGATTCTGGAACAGAAAAGGACGTTAGGCAAAAACTAAGGAAATCTGAATAAAGTAGGAACTTCAGTTAAGTTAAATAGGTCAGTATTGGTTCATTAGTTGTGACAAATGTAGCATACTAACAGGAGAGGTTAGCAATAGGGGAAATGGGGTGTAGGGTAAATAGGAACAATGTATAGTATTTGAGGTGTTGAGCTCTCTGTAAGCTTAGCATCATTCTAAAAAGCTTTTTTTTTTTTTTTTTTAAGCTTATTTTTACAAAAAGACGGTGGCAAGGACAAGAGTCTCTAGTTCAGGTTTAATTTTCATCATGCTGGGAGCCTGAAGTAAATAAAAGCCCTTGGTGTCCTAGGCTGATTATGGTGTAAAGTGGGGCAACTCTTCTTTGCTATCATCTTGTAAAGCCATGACGGTTTGTTTGCAGAATCAGAGAATGCAGGAATTTTAAATGTTCTCCTGTGGAATTTCCTACCGGCATGACTTTTTCCCCCCCTTTGCTTCTGCCCGGTAGCAGTCCCTTGAGTGGCATTTGCTGTCCTAGTTAATCAGAGGGTAGGAGAAATGAAAAACTCTCCTCTTCCCCCTCCTATGAAGTTTCAGTGGGCACTGGAAATGTAGGTCAAATTGCATCACTGTAGAAAGGAGTGAACAGGAAGGTATTTATGAAGTGCTGCCAGCCTCTCTGTAGATTCTGAGTTATGATGAGCCAGTGTTGAGCCAGATTAGGTGTGAGATACATGGAGTCAGAGAGTCATGTTTTTGATGTAGTCCCAGAATGTTACATTTAATCAGTAATAAAAAGATTTCTATCTGAAGCCCTAGTGAAAATAACTTGTACTGGCTTTGTTTAATTTGCATCTCCCAGCTTCTGGAATTCTTTTGTCTCTTATTTATTATTGGTATATTGAGGCAATTTATATTAATTTAGCTAGGGAGATGTTTGAATTGTAGAAACTATTGCCATGTGTACATAAAAAAGAATCTCTTGTTGGGTAATCACAGAAGTCTAATAATGTATTTTGCAAATTACACATAATCATATGTACAGTGGGATCTTCATTAGCATACAGAAATCACAAAATATATTTTTTATTTTTAAGTTAGGTTTCAAGTACCATCCTATGGCTTTCAGTTTTTTTTTTTGGCTTTCTTTTTTTAAAATATTTTATTTATTTGTCTGAGAGAACGAGAGAGAGAGAACATGTGCACAAAGAGCAGGCAGAGCAGGCGGAGGGAGAAGCTCCCCGCTGAGCAAGCAGCCTACTGTGAGACTCAGTATCAGGACCTTGAGCCAAAGGCCTAACTGACTGAGCCACCCAGGTGTCCTGGCTTTCTATTTTTTTAATGGCAAAATCTTATGGATTTTAAGATAAGCCTTTAAATACATGTTTGTATTTTTTTAACATTATATACTACTTGTCCTTTGTTAAGACATCCAGATACTTGCTGCCCAAATGCTTTTTGTTACTTATATTGTCATTAACAGTAAGCATCCTGACAACAAAACCAATTATAAAACCTACTCCATTTCTACTCTTTCCTTGCCTCTGTTAAGATCCGGGGTAGTTTGTATACAAAATGGAAAATCAGATGATAAAATAATCGCACATGCTTGGGTTTTATTTAATCTTATAGGTTGCATAAAGTATTCTGTGAGATATGTTTATAATCTAACATACTTTTAGTTATTTTGACTTTTTATTTTGAAATAATTAGATTCACAGGTGCAGAGACAGTTCAGAGAGGACCTGGTTACTCTTCACCCAGTTTCTCCCATCAGTTGCATCTTTCTTATCTATACAGCACAATATCAAAACCAGGAAGGTGACATTGGTATAAAATACATGTGTAGTTCTGTGTCATTTTATCTCATATGCAGACTTGTATAACCACTGCCATAATCACAATCTCCCTTGTGCTGTCCTCTAATGGTTGTACTCATTCCCGTTACCTTTATACAACTCCTAACCCCTGGCGACCACTAATGTTCTCTAATTCCATAATTTTGTCATTTTGGGGAATGATACATAAATGTGATCTTTTGAGATTGGCATTTTCAATCAGCGGTTTAAAAAGAATCTTATTTTTAAAAAAGTATCAATGTTAAACATTTAAAAAAATACATATACTTTTTAAAGATTTTATTTATTTATTTGACAGAGAGAGACACAGCGAGAGAGGTAACACAGCAGGCGGAGTGGGAGAGGGAGAAGCAGGCTTCCTGTTGAGCAAGGAGCCCGATGTGGGGCTCGATCCTAGGACCCTGAGATCATGACCTGAGCCGAAGGCAGACTCTTAACGACTAAGCCACTCAGGTGCCCCTAAAAACATACATTTATTTTTAAAAGAAGTTGTTGTCCAGAGTTTGATTCACTAATTTTCAAACCTGTACTTTTCTAGCTTGGGTATTCTATACTCTGTTGCTATATTTGAACAGCAGCTAAAGTCGTATGCGCCGACCTAATAACTGATTATAGCATTAACCTTTTTGCCTACCATTAAAAGATGGTACTGCAAAGTTAAAGGGAAAATTACCCCGGGAAAAGCCCATCCCATCAATGAATTAAATATTGCAATTGTTTATGAAGCAAGAAAAAGAAAACCAAATGTATACTTTAGTTATACCAAATAAAGTAACTGAGCCACATTTATGTTCATTTCTTCTTGAAAGAATTTTTCTTTATTTTTATTTTTCTTTTCTTTTCTTTTTTTTTTAAGATTTTTTTTATTTCTTTGACAGAGACAGATCAGAAGTAGGCAGAGAGGAAGGCAGAGAGAGGAGGAAGCAGGCTCCCTGCCGAGCAGAGAGCCCGATATGGGACTCGATCCCAGGACCCTGAGATCATGACCTGAGCTAAAGGCAGAGGCTTTAACCCACTGAGCCACCCAGGCGCCCTTGAAAGAATTTTTCAAAGAAAGACTCTTTGGAACATGATATTTAAATAAATAGTAGTTTAAATATTTATGTTAATTAGATAATGAAAGATCAGAGAATTGCTCTACAGATCATCCTCAGCTTATAATGGAGTTATGTCCCAATAAACCATCATAAGTTGACAGTATTGTTAAGTCGAAGATGCACTTAAACCACCTAACCTGGGGTGCCTGGCTGGCTCAGTCAGTACAGCATGGGACTCTTGATCTCTGGGTTGTAAGTTTGAGCTCCACTCAAAAGAGATTTCTTAAAAATAAAATCTTTTTTTTTTTTAAAACGCCTAACTCAGCTAATATCATAGCTTACTCCAATCTACCTTAAACCTGCTTATATTAGCCTACAGTTGTGCAAAATCATCTAACACAAAGCCTGTTTTATAAGAAAATTTTACTGTCTCATGTAATTCATTGAATAATGTGCTGATAGTGAAAACAGAATGACTCTGGGTACAGAATGGTCGTAAGTTGTGTCAGTTGTGGACCCTCATGATTGCAGGGCTGACTGGGGCTGTGGTGCTGCTGCCCAGCGTTACGAGAGAATGTCATACCACGTATAGCTAGCCTGGGAAAAGATCCAAATCCAACATGCTAAGTATAGTTTCTACTGAATGTGTATTTCGTTCGCACCATTGAAAAGTTGAAAAATCATTAAGTCAAAACATTGTTAAGTCAGGGACCTCCTGTATGTGGTTAGTGTGAAATGTAACATATGAAGGTCAGTGTCTTCATCATGTTAATACTGTCATAAGCAGGAAATGGAGTCCTGTGGTAGATGAAAGATGGGAACAACCAGCCTCAGAGGGAACAGATCTTCCTTAGATGACTATATGCTGTTTTCTAACAAAATATAAAAATTACGCTAGGAGCTGTAGGAGGACACGTTAGTGTTTTATTACAAATGATACCGTGGCTCTAGGGAATCCCATGTGGCCAGACCTACGTAACTGAGCAAACAGAAGGTGAGTCCCCCATTTTGCAGCTCTCTGGCAGTGAAGGAGGGATGTGAGCACTCACTCCTTGGCTTGCCCAGAATTCATGTTCCTGAAAGTTGTGTCAGAGCAGATTTTTCATAAATACTATTGTAATTGGCAAATGATCTTTATTTGACTGTAGCTCCTAACATTTTAGACAGCCTTCCTCCCTGTAGGAAAATATTCTTTGTAGTTAAAACAACCTCTACGTACTACTATACTGCTTTAACATTTTTCTTTCTTTCTTTTTTTAAGATTTTGTTTATTTATTTGAGAGAGAGGAAGGGAGAGGGAGCCAGCCAGTGAGCACAAGCAGGGGGGCAAGGGCAGAGGTGGAGGGAGAAGCAGACTCCCTGCTGAGCAGGGAGCTAGATCCCAGGACCCCGAGATCATGACCTGAGCCAAAGTTAGATACCTAACTTACTGAGCCACCCAGGTGCCCCACCACTTTAACATTTTTCTTCTGATCATCCTTGTTTTCTTCAAGCAGCATATCATTGTACTTAAAATAGCCATTGGGATTGGGGAAAAGGGAAGCAATCATTGATTGATCATCAACTGTATGCCAGGCACTGTACCAAGTGTATTAAGTAACCATAGCAAATAAGTCAATTTTCTTGGTCAGATTTACTTAAGAGGCCTGCTGCTCAAAACGGAATGTATATGTTATATATACACATATTTGAAGTTATATATATATATGCCAATTTATATATAAGTAGGTAATTTAAAGAATATATATATTAATTTGTGTATTCATGAGACAATGTGTGAAGTGATATGGAATATAAGAATATAAAACCTACCTCTCCCATTAGCAGCTCTCTATCCAGATGAGGAAAACCAATTATAAGAAGAAATTATAGAAGACAAATCAGTTAACTACAGGAGTGAAAACTGCTCAACTTATCAATGCAACATATATAATAAGGCAATCCATAAATAATTACCAAATAAATCCTTCAGATTTTAAGTGCTGTAGTTGTTCAGAGGAAGAAAAGATTATTGATCTCTGACCCTTGGTTGTGTCACCTGTAAAATACAGATGATACCTACCTCATAGTGAGAAATGAATAAACTGTGTAAGTAAAAGCCTTATTATATATATTGCCTGTTAGTACACCTTCCATAAATCATAGCCGTACTGTTAATAATGAAAATTACAATAATAGCAAAAGCACTAATACTGTATTAGGGTGGGCTGACTGTTGTTACACAAAACTGTCGTAGCATAATAAAATACATGTTCGTTTCTTACTCAAGTCACAGCTCAGTGTAGTTTGGCAAGGAGGCTCTTGCTTTACCCAGTCATTAAGGGGTGAAGTTTTGTGGCTCTGCCCACCTACGGACTTGGAGCCCTCTCCGTTTTACCAGCCTAGCGTGTGAGAGACTAAGAATCAAAACAAGGAGGTTTATGTGGATCCAGCCTAGAAGTGGATCCCAATGTTTCTCTTCATATTTTAAGGACTCACATAGTTAGGCCTTCCTGCAATGGTTATTGGGAAATTTAGTCTAATTGTGTGTTTTGGAAGATGAAGAATGTAGATATAGGTTGGCATTGGCAATCTTTATCACAAATAATATTTAGAAAGGCTTATTAAAGAGGCAGGACTTTTCCTGGATCTTTTAGAGAAGCCACTAAGAGTTATAGGTTGCCCAGACTACCTTTATTTAGGTGGCCTTACTTAAAGACAAGGGTAGAAGAACTAAAAAACAAAAAAACTCCAAAAAGCCCCCAAAGCCCTGCAAGCATTATCAATAAAAATTACATATTTAATGTACTAGCAACTGTCTCTACTGTGAGCCATTTATTTGGTAGTGACCTTAGGCAAGCCATTTTACTACTTTAGACCTCCATTTCCTCACTTCTAAGCGTTCTTCATAGAGGTGTGGTGAACGTTAAACAGGACAGTGCACGTAAAGTATTGTACTTAAAATAGTAGTTTTATTTAGCACAGGGGCTGGCCCAGAGTAAACAGTCAAAGTTGTACCTGCTATTGGTACTGTTGGTAAGTATGCCTCCAGAGGGAAATACTTGCTGGCCGTTCATTTATTTGACATCTTTCCTGAAGGACTGTGTTAGAGTAGCAAAGAATGATTTGATTGAGTATGTGGATTTTAGAATTCTATAACCCTACTCCAGTAATAGGAAATTAATGTCCCCTTGGCAGAATATTGGGGGAGAAACCCTTTCCGTCCCTCCCAGGCTCCCCTCTTCCGTGTCAACACCACAGACTTTTAATTCCCCTATCAAGAGGACAGCAGGAGTCAGGGACTTTACTTTTTATCCCTCCTTCCCCTTTTTCGTCGATAGGTGGATTTGGCCGGGAAGAGTGAGGGTAGGTGCCAGAAGAGCTCCATATTAACAGCTCCATATTACTCAGGCGTAATTGCAAGTTCTTAGCAAGGCAGGAACGTCCCACCTCAGGCCTGCGTTATTTTGAGTGGTTGAGTAGCTGTCAGAGCCTTTGGTTCCATTGAATTCAGTTCTATTCAGCAGGCGTTTATTAACACTTAAGACTATCAGGCCCTGGGGATGCAGAGAGGAAATGTTGCAGACTTGGCCTCAAAGAAGCCCACTTAGGGATGTAGGTGTGATGATCCGAAGAGGTTTATCTGAGTTTGTTTTGGAGGCTGGATGTGAGTTACTGGGAAGGTAGGAAGGAAGTAGTTCAGGGTGGTAGGAAGAGCAGGTATGGAGGAACAGAGGTAGGGATTGCCGTGCAGGGTAGCAGTAGAAGGAACGGGTTTCAGCTCCACTTGTATGCAGCTGCCACAGTTCTACCCCTTCTGGGCCTCATCTCACAAGTCTCAGCAAGGATAGTAAACGTTCCTCTCTTACAGAACTGGGAGGATTAAGTTTAGAGAATACACGTAAAGGGTTTACTGTGTGTTGAAACTGGGCACATAGTAAGTGCTTAGTGAATGTCAGCCACTGTTACTGTCCTGTGCTTTTGTAATTGACTTGCAAGTATTTTGCATAAATTATTGACGTTTTTATTATATTTTTGCTTTTCCTTCAGGCTAATGGTGAAATAGTGTATTGTAGTCACACTTGATGGGCAAATGGCTTACCCCTCAGCTAAACGGAGGGAGAGCCGGGTTACCCTCAGTGAAGCCTGGGAAAGATGAGGCTTGAGATAGAAGAGTCATACGACCGAAAATGTGAAGGGAAGTGAGGGATGGCTACGCTGAAATCTTTCCTAAGAAGGAAGGGGCTGAGTGTTTATGGAAATGGTCTGGTGCCAGGCACTGACAGAAGATGGAGGCTCCTTTGACGCAGTTTTGTGGAGGGTCAAGCAAGCTCTATGACCAACTGTGGGGCCTAAAATGTATCCTGGAAACCTAGGCCAGAGCTATTGGAGCCCTTACTAGAAGTCATTTCAGCTCCCTGTTCGGCAGTTACATTTTCATACTCTCATTTGGTGTTCGGTGGAGTGACCGCGAGACCAGACCCTGTAGTTCAGGAGGTGGGAGAACTCTAGCTGATCTTTGAAGAGGTGGATGTCCGGAGCACCATCGAGAAGTCCAGTTGTGTGGAGCATAGCATTTTATTCTTAAATTTGCTCTGCCAGGGAGAAAGCTTGTCAGGGTGAAAGCAATGAAGAAAATGAGTAAACTCAGGGCCGCATTACTTCATATTTTTGGAGCATTTCAGGTGATACATAATCTGTTTTTAAAATGTTTGGTCTGTGGTGTTTCGTGTGGGAGAAGAGCCTGAGGATTGTCACATGGGCTAAAGGTCACACACAGGAGATAGGTGGATAGAGGAAAACAAGTAATGCAGCCAGGTGGGAACTTTGAAAAGAACATGCCCAGTGAGTGACAAGGGGTAGCCCGTGACAGGAGAGCTGCCCCCCCCACCCCCCGTGCCCCCTGTGGCCACATTTTTTTTTTTTAACTTTCCAAGAGAAAAAGGAAATTTGGAATTTTAGGTGAGACTTCCCACCTTTTATATATTAGCAACAAATTCCTTTTTTCCCCTAAGGTCACTAAAGTAACAGAGACCATAAAGTGAACTGTTTTAGGCCTGTGGACCTGTTTGCAGCGGGCATCAGAGAGTGGAGAGAAAGACGTGTAGCCCCAGCGCTAAGCTGCGCAGCTGAGTACACGGTCAGCTCTGGTGCCATGCATGGAAACTTGCATGGAGCACACACTCTGCATGTTTTTACTGAATAAATACATGGGGCAAACCTCTGTTGCTAGTCAGTCTTTCCATGCGTAGAATGGGCAGATTGGAGCTGGCCTTCCCTTAGCTCCAACTTGGAAGGTAGAGGATCCGATTAGAACTTGGCTTGCCCTCCTTGCAGGGCCCTCTCTACCCTGTTCTCTTCCCTTTCATGCCCTCTCCAAGCACCTAGATTTTAAGAAGGTTTAAGAACTAAAAAGAAAGTTCGTATTGGTATGCTTTAATACAAGACTAACTCAGTTTAGCCTGGTTTTCTTTCCTCTATCATGGTTAGTGCATTTTTGTTTAATTTTGACAGACTTGACTTTATAATAAATAATTACAGTGAGGCTCTCAGAGTCTTAAAATTACATAAAAATGTTCTCCTAGGAAATAAGTCCTTTTCCCCATAAAGGTTGATATAACATTGCTCATGTAACAGTGTGGGCTTTTCTCTGTTTAAAGATGAGAGGATTTTTCTGAACCCTTGAGCATTTCACAGAACCTCTTTTTACAACAAATTCTGGTGATATCTGCCCTTTTTAAAACAAAAAAGTTTTCACTGTCTTGAGCAAGATAATTTTTGTTGCACTTATCAAGAATCAATTAACATTTAAGCTGAGAAGAGAGGAGCCATCTACTTTACAGGTCTTTGGGATTCTTAAACCCTTGGGGAAGGAAATGCTTTGGGCCTCTGGAGGACTGTACCTGGGACAGGAAAGTCCAAGAACAGCCCCCCCTTCCCCCCAACAACAGAAACTTCTTCCCTTTCTCTCTTTTGGGATTTCGTGGCCTCCTAGGTTGGATTCTCTCTGAGCAGCATGTTTATTTTCTTTGCTGACCGGCTTTTTCTTATTGACTGAGAGTACATGGGAGTAGCTTACAGTCGAGCCCAGAGCAGAACCTCTTCATTCCAAATTCTAGTTCCAAGGAGAACAAATGGAATATCTCAGTTTGGGTCATGTGTCCTTTGGCTGAAACAGAGGAGGAGTTTGGGATCACATAATACAAATATCATGTGGCAGAGAGTTGAGAATTACATAGTACTTAGGAAAAAGGGTCACCATGGCTAGGCAGCTCCTCTAGAGAAGAAGGGCATCTTCTACAATCTTGCGTACTCTCCCCCTGCCCCCGCAAAAAATAAATAAATAAATAAATAAATAAATAAATGTATGCTTCTCTCAGGACTTTGGAGAAATTCAAGTTACAATTTTTTTTCTTTTTCTTTTTTTTAAGATTTACTTATTTAGAGAGAGAGAATCTCAAGCAAATTCTCCTATTGAGCACATAGCCCGATGTAAGCTCTGCTTGATCCCAGGACCCCAAGATCATGACCTGAGCCAAACCAAGAGTCAGATGCTTAACTGCCTGAGCTACTCAGGCATCCCTGTATCTTTTTTATTTCCTTCTCTCCCATCTCTAACTGCCTGTCATTTAAAAACTATCTTATTAAAAATTATATTTATTGAACATTTGTTACATTTTATCTGGTAAATGAATAAAATCTGTCCAGTTTTGTTTCTATTCTTAGAAAATGCTTTACAGTCTACCTTTTAAACAATATATCTTTGTCTTTGCAAAATTAAGTCACTGTTTAGGCAGTTTGGTATACTGGTAAGGGAACTAAATAACATCAAAAGCCTCCCTCGAGTTCCAATTCCAAACCATTTATTTACTGGGCAATCTTGAGCAAATTATGATCTCTCTCAGTTTGTTTCCTTGCTAGTAAAATGGGGACCATAACAAGAGCTCTTTTGAGTACAATGTTCTTGTGAAGATAAAAAAGAACATATACAAACATAGGATAGTTGCCTTTCTGCCTCCTGTTCTAAGAGAAGTTGCTATTTTTAAATGCTTATTTTTAGTAACTGCCTCTACCTTTTTTCCTCTAAGAATAGAATTTCCTTTAAAGCATTTTTGAGGTATGCAGGCTAGTAAATGGTGAATTCTTTTAAAGGTGAATGCTGTCTTGGGGATGGCACCCAAAATCTGATGACTTCCTTGGGTACTTTGGGGATATGGCTGGAGTATCCTGATGGAAAACGGAAAAAAGGCTTGACCCAATGAATTCATGCTATCAAGCACAGAGTTTAATCTGATGTCAATGTTGTTCCACCTCTAGTCTACTCTGAAGGAATCACTGTCAGTGGGCCGAATGGTTATCTCTAACATAACATCTTTATTGGCTGTCTCTATCCTGGTAATTTGTAGCTTCCTTTGAGTGATTTTGCATAGCTGTAAAGTAGTTAAGATGCAGAGAAATGAATTTTGGCTCAGGACAGACATGTTAAGCAAGATAGTGGCTTTTATTGGAAATAAGGCAGAAAAAGAACACGAAAATGGAAATCAGAGAAAAATTCTAAAAGATAGGAGACTAGAAAGGAATTAGAAATCTGAGGAAGACAAACAACTGGCTTATAACAATTGGAGGAATGATTACTGAATGCTTACATTACTGAATAGCATTTTGTGGATGGATGAAACTGAAACTATTCTTAAAAGGAAGAGGGAAAGGATATGATCCAGGATAACTTAAGAGCCAGTAAAGATAATTATGAATAAATGTTCAAAGCATGGTATAGAATTTCAGCTCCTGACTTTTAGAGTTGCTTTATTAGCATCTCAGACCATAGAAAATTTTGGCTTACTATCTTAGAGTGAAAGTTAAGCAAAACAATCTTCTTGCCATCCAGCCTTGGTATATAGCTTTTGAGGATTATAGGAAGAGAAGTATGTTAATAGTGAATTTTTCATATGAAATCAGCTTGCCTTGTGCTTTACACCCTGACAGCATCTGCTTCGTAGCTGTGTCATTACCTGTATTTGCTGTTTTCTCTTGTGCTGCCTGTCTGACTCGAAAACTGGTTTAATTTCTAACTCTAGTTTGTTAACCTCCAGTCCCTTGACTCCTTAACTCAGTGCTCTTCTGCCGAGTTAATTTTAATAGTAACCACATTCTACTTGCAATATATATGTATGCCTATCTATGGAAATACGTGCATGAAGGAACACATAATTCCCTTCTGCTTTTTAGGAGGATGGCTTAATTGAGTCTTTGTTTTCTGTTTGTAGTGTTATGAATTACTTTTTTGAATTGCTGAATAATAAAGGTCTGAGTGAGCTCTCCAAATAATAATCTCATTCAGTGTGTGTTTTAAATTTGTGATACTGACAGGTTTCATAGGAGCAGGCTCTCTGAATAACCATTTCAAAAATTAAGTGAAAAGTCATTAGTGGCAAATTACACACAATGATTTTAAGCCCCAGGAGGCTGCCTCTATGTACACATTGAGTAGTCATTTGTTCTTAGGTTATTGTAAATATAGCCAGTTAAATTCACTGTAAAAAGAAAAAAAAAAAAAACCGAATTGCATTTGTTAGAAGATTGGTAAAGTGCCTCTAATTTTAACACTTGGACATTTCAGGAGAGAGAGAATAATTTCGGAACATCCGGCGGCAAATGAGATTGTAGATCCCTGACTAGCTTTATCCATTGTTTCCTCCTTTTTTCCCTTTTCTCTCTTTGTAGATCCAAACAGAATTAAGAAGAAAGAGCTTCCACAATCACAGCAGATGAAGATCCACTGGTGACTCAATCAGAATTTTTGGCCTGCTCTCCAAAGAAAAGGTAACTGGCTGTCCCAGCATAGCACCGCCGAATAAATGCGATGCTTCTGATTATAACAGAGTCAGACTTTTACCAGAGGAGGGTATTTCTTAAAACTCAGGGTATCTGAGTAAGATCTCCAGTATAACCCTGAATATGATCTTGTAATAGGAAATGACACTGAATTTAAGAGTACAGTATTATTTGCTGTGTGTCAAAAGAAAAAGTGCTAAATGACCATCCCCAACTTATTAACACTGTGGGAAGACTTTGGAGATAGGACCATCTCCCACTGTCCATCCCTATCCACCTTTTCCTAGGAATTTGTTCAAAGACGTGCCCTTGTGTTTCTGTTCAGTTCCACTTTCCCTCGCTCCTGTTTTCTTCTCTCTTCAAACAATGTTGACCCAGCTGCTCAGAGCAGGGAAGATCCTAAGCGAATTTTAAAAGAAGCAGGAGTTCTTCAGACACACGCTCTGGGCCCAGAGCCTTTGCCTAGACTGCCAGGTGGTGTGTGCTCATGAGCAGTCCCAGATCACTACAAAAATAACAGTCACTATTTTCTTTTTAAAGATTTTATTTTATTTATTTGAGAGAGAGAGATCACAAGTAGGCAGAGAGGCAGGGGGAGAGAGAGGGGAAAGCAGGCTCCCCGCTGAGGAGAGAGCCCGATGCAGGGCTCAATCCCAGGATCCTGAGATCATGACCTCAGCCGAAAGCAGAGGCTTAACCCACTGAGCCACCCAGGTGCCCAATAACAGTCACTATTAATTGAGTTTCTCACTACGTATTTGCCTTTGTGCATTTAATATTAGGGGAGGAGGATGGTAAGTTTCACATACTGTGAAAAAGAGGAAAAAGTCCTGGAGGAATTTTTATTAAAACAAAAAATCCATTTTCCTATCTACTCCTGAGAGGAGTGAGGGAACTTGAGCTTAAGATGCAATGTAAGATGAGTCACTGAGGGGCGCCTGGGTGGCTCTGTGGGTTAAGCCTCTGCTTTTGGCTCAGGTCATGATCCCAGGGTCCTGGGATCGAGCCCCGCATCGGGCTCTCTGCTTGGTGGGGACCCTGCTTCCCCCTCTGCCTGCCTCTCTGCCTACTTGTGATCTCTCTCTGTCAAATAAATAAATAAAATCTTAAAAAAAAAAAAAAGATGAGTCACTGAGGGATAAAACTGAGCATGATCCAAACAGGGAAGACCAAAGGCGGTTCAGCTTCTGAAATTGATCAACTTGTATATTTAGGCAACAAATGCAGGGCTTCAGTTAGGTTGAGGCAACTGTAGCAAAGATGGAAACATTTTGAACAACATGAATAACTCATCCTCAAAGATAACTTTACAAACAGAAACAGGAGCTTCAGGGAGAATGTAGCAGTTCTGTTTAGGTGCTTGGAACATGTGACAGGATGGCTCTGAAGTCTCTGCCCTCAAAAGGGGCACCTAAAATTTTCTGACCTAAAGCTGAAAGGCCAGCATTTCAGAGTTATCCTTCAGGGATCATCAAAGTCATCACAAAGGATGGCATTCATTGTGGAATGTCTGGAAAGCACCAGAAAAGCAGTGGTTTCTTAGATGGTGGTGAGCAACAGGTCGGGGCGGGGGGCGGTGAGGGTGGTGGTGGAGGGGAGGTGGGGAGGTAGAGAGGAAACACATTTGACAGAAATGCTAAAGGAGCTCTTTAGTCTGTAGTTGTTCAACTGAGCTGCTGTGAGCAGAGGGATTGTCCTTGAAGAGGAAAAGAGTATAGGAGGTGGTTTTCACAGGTTACAGTTATGACTTGTTTTTTTTTTTTTTTTTTTTTAAGATTTTTTTCATTTATTTGACAGAGAGAGATCACAAGTGGGCAGAGAGACAGGCAGAGAGAGTGAGAGAGTGAGAGAGAGAGAGAGAGGAGGAAGCAGACTCCCTGCCAAGCAGAGAACCTGATGCGGGACTCGATCCTAGGACCCTGAGATCATGACCTGATCCGAAGGCAGAGGCTTAACCCACTGAGCCCAGGCACCCCATGACTTATTCTTTTTTGAATAGTATTCAGACAGAAAGATTAATTTGATACCAGAAAGTCAATGACAAGGGGCAGGAAAGGAGGAAGCATAACAAACTCAAGTCCGCAAGAAGTGTGACGAACTCAAGTCCAGACAGGTAGAGTACTGAAATGGGCCAGGTAGAACTGTGAGAAACTGTCAAATTTATGACCAGTCTGAAAGGGCAGCCCCTTTTCATGCCAACTGATTATAGGCCCAGTACCCATTCAGTAAATGTTTGAGTGCCTGCCTATATCATGCTGTGCTCCCTGGGCATTGGGGATTAATTAGCAAACCAGAGGGACAAAAGTCCCTGCCATTGTGCCACCTACTTTTTCATGGGAAGAAACATATCACAGAAAATCTAGTAAGTAAATACATTATACTAGATGATGAGAATTGGCTAGAAAAAGCAGGTCAGGATAATGAGAATCATGTGTGCTGATGAGGGGTGGAGTTTTAGCGGTAAATAAGGGTGGACAGGGTAGGCTTTTTGAGAAGGTGAGATCTGTGCATTAAGGATGAAGGAGTGAACATTGTTACGTGCAAAGGCTTAAAGCAGGAGCCTGCCTGGGCCTTCTGAGAAAGGTGAGAATCAGAGCTGCTTGAGCAGGCAGGAGAATGGTAAGAAATAAGATCAGATAGGTACAAGACCAGTGAGTACAGCCTTAAAGGCCATTCCCTGGGCCTTTTATTCTGGGAGGAGTGGGATGCCACTGGAAGATTTTGAGTAGAAGAATGACTTGATCTGACTTCTGTTTTTTTGTTTTTGTTTTTTTCTTTTTTAAGATTTTGTTTGTTTATTTGACGGAGAGGTAGAGCACACACATGCTTATAGGCAGGGGTGTGGCAGGCAGAGGAAGAGGAAAACAGGGAGCTGGATGTGGGGCTCAATCCAAGGACCCAGACCTCCTGAGGATCATGACCTGAGCCCAAGGCAGACGCTCAACTGACAGAGCCACCCAGGCACCCCTGTGACTTTTTTAATAGAAGTGCTGTGGCAGCTATATTGAGATAGGCTGTAAGGGGCAAGGGTAAAAACCAGGTCAGCTGTGGTTATTGGAATCATCCAGGCAGATTTTTAAGGGAGCTGAACTCAACTTCAGTTATTTTCCCTGAGTTTTTCAATGTTAGCAACTAATTTAAGAAAAACAGCTTGAGTAAACTTAAATAAGCCTTTGGGATTCTGCCGTCTAGTGACAGTTTGATCCCTCACCTATGGAAGTGGAGAAGGAATTCAGAGGATGAGAACTTTGGGACAGGCTAAATTGGGGAGGGTAAGAGTTAATTTGAAACTCATGGGAAAGCTTGACTTTGTTTAGGAGGTGAAAGTGAAGGAAGGGAAAGGTAATGGCATGCAATGATAGCCAAAAGGTAGCAACAACCCAAATGTCCATCACTGATGAATAGATAAATTGTGGTATCGCCGCACAATGGGATATTATTTAGCCATAAGGAGGAATAAATTACAGATATGTGCTCCAACATGGATGAACCTTGAAAACATTATGCTAACTGAAAGACGCCAGACACAAAAGGCCCCATATTGTGTGGTTTTAATTATGTGAAATATCCAATATAGGCAAATCTATTGAGACAAAACAGATGTGGGGGAGGGATGGGAGATGGGGAGTGACTGCTTAATGGGTACAGGGTTTCCTTTTGGGGTGGTAAAAATGTTCTGGAACCACATAGTGATGATGGTTATAGCATGCTGTGTATGTACTAAATACCACTTAGTATACTTTAAAGTGGTTAGAATTGTGAATTTTGTGTTATGTGAATTTTACCTCAATCGGAAAAACAAAACAAAAAAAAGAATGGCATGCAGAAAAACATTTGAGAGATGTATATTTTAGGTTCTGTTTAGCTCAAGTGGAATCTTTGTAAGGGGGACTAATGGATGGTAAAGCTGGAAAAAGGATGTTGGGCCAGGTACTGAAAGGTGTTGCCTGCTAGAATCTCTTCTGCTGGAGGCTGTAAAGTATAACAGCATGTATTCCATGAGAAGGAATAAGACTAAAGAGAGGTTGGTGTTTTGGGAATACCTGCTTCTGTGTTTCAAAGCAAAGTAAATGGCTTCTGGTCTTACCAATCTGTGATAACTGCTATTTACTTGGTAAAATTTTGTGACACTCATACAAGGGCTTCAAACAAAATTAATTTAGGGGTTCTCCTTAAAAAAATACCCATATTATAGTTCCTGGTTTTAGAAAAGGTTGCTAAAAAAAGATTTAGGTAACTATATGAGGAGATGGGATGTGTCAACTAACCTTACTGTGGTAATCATTTTCAGTAGGTGTATCAAAATATGCCCATCTTAAACTTACATAATGTTATATTTCAATATAGCTGGAAGTTATATTCCAATAAAGCTGGAAGAATTGCAACATTATATAAATATGTATGTTAATAAAAAGTCCCTTTAATTACATTCTTTCACTTCCAGTTTTCCATAAGTCCAGAATTATCTAGACTGTTTCCTATGCATAGACTTGTCATCCTCATCACTATTACTATTTCACAAAAATAGCCATGTATTATGCAAGTACTTGGCAAGTTTTGTTTTTTTTTTTTTAAAGATTTTATTTATTTATTTGGCAGAGATCACAAGTAGGCAGAGAGGCAGGCAGAGAGAGAAGGAAGCAGGCTCCTGCTGAGCAGAGAGCCCGACGCGGGGCTCGATCCCAGGACAGTGGGACTGTGACCTGAGCCTAAGGTAGAGGCCTAACCCACTGAGCCACCCAGGCGTCCCCTTGCAATTTGCTTTAAAAAAATTTTTACCTTGGCTGTCTTTCTATTTCTTTCTTTTGGACTGCTATACTTTCTTTTGGCTCTATACTTTCATTTGTAAAAACAAACAAAAATGAAAAGCAAATGCAACTTACCTCCATTACAAAGAGGATGAGGATTATAAAGTATAAAATATAAAATTAGCTAACACTTAATGAGTACTTACTATGTGGCAAGTGCTGTTCTAAGCATATTACATCGTTGACTCCTTGTAACAAGTTGATAAGGTAGAATACTGTTATGATACTGCATAGATGAGGTATAGATATTGTTATGATCCTCCTTTTATAGAGAAGCTAACCGAGGCAGAGACAAAACCTGTCCTGTTAAGGTCCAGAGTTAGGCAGTGGCAGAGATAGACTCCAGGACATGTTTCACTCCCACTGATGGTTGTCCTGAGGGACCTTGTGGCCAGTGGTGTGAGATCATAGAGATCTTTCAGAAGTCAATCTGGAATTCTCTGTGAAATTTTCCAAGTTTAATGTTGGCTTAAAAAAAAATTAAGATATAATTCAAATACCACAGATTTACCCATTTAATAATCTTTAATGTATTCATGGTGTTGTATAACTGTCCCCTCCATATAGGTCTAAACATTTTCATTACTCCCAAAGGAGAACCCTATTTGCATCAAGTAGTAACTCCTTATTCCCCGTCCCTCCACCGCCCCCTCCCCGGCCCTGAAAGCCACCTCTTTGTTTTCTGTGTGTAGAGATTTGCTTATTCTGGATATTTTATAGAAATGAAATCATATAATATATGGCCTTTTGTGTCAGGCTTCTTTTCCTTAGCTTGTTTTTCAGGCTCATCTATGTCGTAGCATGTATCAGTACTTTACTCCTTTTTGTGGCTGAATAATAGTCCATTGTATGGATATGCACAATTTTATTCCTCCATCAGTTGATGGACACTTGGATTGCTTCTACCTTTTAGTTGTAAGTAATGCTGTTATGAATATTGGTGTACAAATCTGTGTTTGAGTCCTTGCTTTTAAATCTTTTGAGTGTATATCTAGAAGTAGAATTATAGGATCTTATTGCAAATCTGTGTTTAACCTTTTGAAGGACTGCCAGACTTTTCCACAGGGGTTGTACTATTTTACATTCCTACCAGCAATATACAAGAATTCCAATTTTTCTATATCTTTGCCAAGACTTATTATTTCCTGTTTTGTTTTGATAATAGACATCCTAATGGGTGGGAATCAGTATCTCTTGTGGATTTTATATGGATTTCTCTCTTTTTTTAAAGATTTTATTCATATGACAGAGAGAGGGAGCATGTGCACAAGCAGGGGAAAAGCAGGTAGGGGGAGAGGGAGAAGCGGGCTCCTCACTGAGCAGGGAGCCTGAAGTAGGGCTTGATCCCAGGACTCTAGGATCATGACCTGTGCCGAAGGCAGACGCTTAACCCACTGAGCTACCTATTTAACCCATGTATGTATTTCTGAAATGAAAAATGATATTGGGTATCTTTTCCTTTGCTTGTTGGTTATTTGTGTTATCTTTTTGGACAAATGTCTATTGAAATCCTTTGCCAGTTTTAAAAATTAGATTACTTGCCTCCCCCATTTGTGGATTATAAGAATTCTTTATATGTTCCAGATACAGGTCTCTTACTAGAATACACAGTTTGCAAAAATTTTCTCCCTGTGGGTTGTCTTTTTATTTTCCTGAAGGTGTCCTTTGAAGCCCAAAGGTTTAATGGTTTTGGTGAAGCCCCGTTTATCTATTTGGCTCTGTTTTTAAGAAATTACCTGGTAAGTCAGATTCTAGCTTACTAACCACTTACATATGATTGCTGTCCTCTGCTGCCACTCCCCCACAGAAACTATTTGGAAAAATCCTAATGCTTTGTGAAAATACCTGTTTTCTGAAGTGGAGAGAGGCAAGAGGTTCTGGAAAGTAGCAATGGTAGACTCCTCAACAGTAGCAATTTTGTTTCAATTCTGTTTTTCTGCCTCTGCTGAAGTTCCTTTACTTGGAGCAGTTTGGTGGGGAGGAGGTTGTGGTAAAAGGTGGAGAAGAGTCCTCCAGATTTTTTACATTGATCCATAAAAGGTTAAAGAGGTTAAAATGTCGGAAACTTTGCCTTCTTTCATAGATTGTAGCATTTAAAATCAGAATGGCCATGGGGATGCAGTAATTGTGTGTGTCTAGGTAGACAGGTTTAGGGACCATCACATCTATAAAGTCTTTTGGGTTAAGGTCTCCCTTCTGTATGAGAGAATATGTGTTAGGTTTAGGGGTTGAAGACAGAAAACAGTATTCATTCATTCACATGTTTAATGAAAAATAGTTAAATCAGCGTGCCATTTATGTTTGCTAAGAAAAGGAAGGTTTTATTTTGGTGGTGGACAGGGGATGAAAGCCTTTGTGGAACAGTCTGTCCTTTGGGAAGCAGTACAAACCCAGATGGCTACAGGATCACAAAGAATGGGGAAAAGTCAGGGGGGTTGAATTTGTGGAATCTAGGACTTTGCTCAGAGCTGGAACTTTGCTGAGGAAAGAAGGAAGAAGATGTGTTGTTCCTTCCCTTTGCACTGACACACCTGCAGTTAGTCCTAGAGTTCAGCCTTAAAGCATTTTACTGACTAACTGTAGGAACTGGCCACCACACATCCCAGGTTTGTGGGTAGGTACATTCTAAGCTCCCAGTGACACACTTATGTTGGGAATGCAGACGTTTGATTCCTGGGAAGACTAAGCATATATCTCTTTGCCACTTTGATTTTGAGCATGAACTCTTTTTTTTTTTTTTTTTTTTTAAGATTTTATTTATTTAGGGGCACCTGGGTGGCTCAGTGGGTTAAAGCCTCTGCCTTCGGCTCAGGTCATGATCCCAGGGTCCTGGGATTGAGTCCCACATCGGGCTCTCTGCTTAGCAGAGAGCCTGCTTCCTCCTCTCTCTCTGCCTGCCTCTCTGCCTACTTGTGATCTCTATCAAATAAATAAATAAAATCTTTAAAAAAAAGATTTTATTTATTTATTTGTCAGAGAGAGAGATAGCACAAGCAGGCAGAGTGGCAGGCAGAGGCAGAGAGAGAAGCAGGCTCCCCACTGAGCAAGAAGCCCGATGCGGGACTTGATCCCAGGACCCTGGGATCATGAGCTGAGCTGAAGGCAGCAGCTTAATCTACTGAGCCACCCAGGCATCCCTCAAGCATGAATTCTTAACCTCAGTCCATGAAATCCTATGATTTAGAGGTGGAGATGAGTTCTCATGTGCTTAAGTGTGAGGAATCAGGGAAGATTTTGTTAAAGAAATGGAATTTGAGGAGGTCCTTGGTTGAGCAAGTAGGATTTAAATCAACAGACGCAAAGTATGATAAATAGAGTGACCTTTATGAACAAAGCCTGGGCGCCAGGGCTCTGGAGTGCGGAGCATGTTTGAAGCTATAGATTGGTCATTTTGGCTGGACTGTAGAGTACCTGCTGGAGGGAGCACTGTGGTTGTGGTGAAATGGAACCAACTTGCGAGGGCCTGGAGTGCTAGGTGAGAAGCTTTTACTGACTTCAGTGGTCAGTGGGGAGTCCTGACAACTGGTAGAGTGAGGACTGACATAACTAAAACCATTCTTCATTCTGCAAGACTGACCTGACACTGTAGCGTGGTTCCATTAAAATTGGGACTTTCTGTGTGACAGACACGGTGTTAATAAAAATAGCTAACACTTACAGGGTGCTTTTGTACTGTGAGGTTTCCTAATTTTCCTCATAAAGTAGATACTCTTGTTTTACTAATTTTATAGATGAGGAAACAGGTACAAAGAGGTTAAATGGTTTCCCCAGAATTACACCACATATGGTAGCACAGGGATTCGGCCTGGGCAGACCGGCTCTAGAACTCATGTTCTTAACTGCTGGGCCCATAGGTTGTGATATTTACAGTCATGTCAGTAAAACCTGTATCAGTAGAAAGATTTCAGAAATTATTTTTAACAGTGTGTTTAATCTTTGCATTTTATTGCATCTGAGGCAGTGCACTAGAACTTTATATAGTCAGCTTCTTTTTATAGCTAAATGCTAGTCTGACTTCTCCATTTTTTCCCATAACTTTTTTCTATTCTTTCTCTCTCTTTTTTAGCTACTTAAAGGCTTTAAGTGAAGATTTTAAATCAAGTTTGTCAGTAGTTTAAAATTATGGGCCAATATTAAGTCCCTAGAACACTTGGTCTTTATTCAGTTTAAAGTTAAAACTTACTATTTGTATTTTGTATTTTTTTACTTTTAAGATTTTATTTATTTGGGAGAGAGTGAGAGAGAGAGAGAGCACAAGCACGGGGGCTGCAGAGGGAGAGGGAGAAGCTGACTTCCCGCCTAACAGGGAGCCGGAAGCGTAGCCCGATGCAGGGCTTGATCCCAGGATCCCAGTTATCTGAGCTGAAGGCAGATGCTTAACCTGACTAAGTCACCCAGGTGCCCCTATTATTTTGTATTTTTAAATTTTCTCTTCCTTCAGTTTGCTATTACTGGTGAATGTTTCTTTGGGAGAATTTGCCTGTAGTTTACACTTGTGATTAAGAAAGCAAACTCAGAACTCAAAATTTTGGATCTCTTGGCAGCTGGCACAGCTTATAGAATGAATATGTGTATAGGTTAAATTCCTAAAAAGGTAACTGCCCATCATCCTTAAGTTTCCACCTCTGCCACTATCCTTATTATTTCTCATTTTGCCTTTGGTTGTGAGCAGTGCCAGCTACTGAGCCAAATTCAGTTTCCTCCTTCCACTGTTCTCCCCCTGCTGGAGTAGAGGTGTTCATGACAGGCTGCAAATATTTCACCAGAGGGAGCATGGTTAAAGGGTCCTTGCCTGCCAGCCCCACATGCGGAAGAGAGCAGAGCCCTGGCTCTGGAGAAGAAAGGAAGAGAGAGAGGTGTTGTCAGATGAAGGAGAGAGGATATGAATAAAGGCTCAGCCAATTTTAGGAGAAATAAAGAAACCAAAACCAACACATTCCTAATTCAGGGGATCTGAGTTTCTTGTTACTCAAATAACTGCAATTCTTTGGGGTTGATAATAGAGAATCTCTGTTACCAACCCTGTAATTTGCACAGATAAATATACTGTAGTTACCGTTTTTCAAGTTTATTAAAATGTTGTTGTGGGACCTGTGGGGTTTTTTTGTTTTGTTTTGTTTTGTGTTGTTTCGCTTTACCAATAAAATGGCTGGTTGTGTGGGGTCTTGCATCTTAGAAGTTTTTGGACAGTTTCAGCCATTTTACATTAAACCGAATTTAAAGACTGGAAAAGATCAACTTTTATTTTTTCCATTTAGTGATGCCTTTGGCCTTTGAACAAAGCATTTTACAAGTGAATCTGCTGTGCAAAGAATACTTTTTGTAAAGAGACCTTGTTACCCTTGGCACCTACTGGGAACATCCCTAAATTTGGATGGTGAAGTAAGGCCATATTTTAAATGCATCCCTGGAAGGGATGAAATGCCCAGAATTTGGCAACATTTCACATCTGACGGCCTAGTTCTTAAGCCACATACAGTCTAATTGGTGGTGACAGCCTTTTGCACAAGAGCATTTTGATGAATTAAAATTTTTCCCCTACTTCTTATTCTTATCAGGTTCTCAACAAAATTACTGTGTTGTGTTTACCTTGTGCCGGTCTGAGCGCCAGGTATGTGTTAGGCAATCAGGAAGTGTTTGGAAGATTGAGTCCTCATTACTCAGACCTTATGAAACATATCATTTATCTGTACGGATGGGTAGTGAAGATCCTCAGAGCTGTAAGACATCACCAGTACACTGGCAGGAACACGGATTGATAGCATACAAGGGACACTACTGTATTAAAATAATTACATTAAATGAATACAAATTGTATTGGTAATTTTCATTTCAAATATTTGGGTATGGAGGAGGGGTTTTTAGGTAAGAAGTCATCAGGTTTTTTTATTATGGCCTGGTAGGTAAAATTTGAGTGTCTGCTGTACTTTTCTTTATAGACCCATGCCTTATTTGTAAGGAGTAGTTTGGAAATGTTGCCCAAATTTGCCTATCAGAACACTGCACTTTCTCAGTTACCAGTTTTGACTTTTGTCGGCGACTCAGTTGAACTATTGGGAAACCCAGACCAACTATGGATATGAGAGTCTGGGAGGATTTTAGATGTACTTGTGGGTGAAGAGAGTATAGTAAGATGCATTGGCTGCAGCAGAATAGCATTGGTGGGCAGGTGCCTGGAGTTGCCTGTTATTCTTTTGGTACCCACATCTTCAACTTTAAATTCAAATAAATTTCATAGATAAGAATTGATCTGGGTTGCTTAGTTTGATATTAGACCCTTATGATAGGGTTTATTTTGTTTTAAGCTTTGTACCAAGTGCTTTCTACGGATCTTTTCCTCAGAAGAATCCTGGCTTTATCTCTATTTTACATATTAGGAGGCTGAAGTACAGACAAGTCAGGTTAGGTCATTTGCTCCGATGACAGTTTGTAAGTAGAAGAGCCAGAATGTGGACCCAGAAAAAATTCATAGCACCTGGTTTCCAGAGCCCTCCTTCATTGTCCTTATTTATAAGTTGCAAGAAATACAGCTTCTACCTTATACAGTTTTGAATATCAGTTGCGATAATGCAGGAAGGTACCTTGGGCAGTGCTTGGCCCCTAGCGGGTACTCAGTACTGATAGTTGTTATTAGTCACAGTTTCTCGTAATAACTATCATAATGCTAGGAGGATACTTAGTATTTTTCACTTAAAGCCCTGTTGTGTTTTCTTTATTAAACCACTCAAAAACTGTGAAGAAAGGAAAGAGGTATTGAGCAACAATAAGGACAGAAGGCGAAGTATGATAAAGTGCTATGTTGAGCCCATTGGTTAAAGGTTGTATTAGTGAATCTTGAAGGATTTCACATATAAAAAGAGGAAAACCAAGCCGCGTCTTGGGGAAGTCAGTCTGTACTTCATGTTTGCCATTCTTCCCCTTATTTTTGTTCTCACAGTGCTCTCTCAGAGATCAGAAGGCCTATACTTAAAAGGCCAGCTCCCTTTCGTATCTATATAGCTGGGTGGCCCTAAGCTTTTTTTTTTTTTTTTTTTAATGGCAGGTCCAAAGGACATTAAAATTCAGATTTTCATTTATCTTAAATATTGAACTAAAAAATTCAAAGCAATTAATGAACTGTGTACTTTAGGAAAACAGAAATTGGACATTTTTATGTGATTCTGTAAATTTTTCAGTGATTTGGGATGAATGAAAAGTTGAAAGTGCAATGAGGACTTCCTTTTCCAGTATTGAGGGCCTATATTAAGAGGTAGGAACCCTTGATACTAACAGGGTTAATTACATGTTTTGCCCATGCGTTTTTCTCACTGGTAACTTATACAGGAAATTAAGGCCTTAGAAATGATTTTTTATCCTTCCAATAATTTCCACCATTTTTGGTTATTTTGTTTTTACTACCTTTTTTAAAAATTATTTATTTATTTATTTAGAGGGTGTGTGACTGGGGGAGAAGCAGAGGGAGCGGAAGAGAGAGAATCTTAAGTAGACTCCACACTGAGCACAGAGAGGGGTTTAATCTCACTCCCCTGAGATCATGACCTGAGCCAAAATCAAGAGTCAGACACTTAAGCGACTGGCCCCTGTACTTACTACTTCTTAGATAATGACAGAAAGCATGCATACTTTCACTTTTTGGAACTTAAGTTTGCATGCAGTCCAGGAAAATTTTACACCGTTATTTCTAAATCTTTATAAAATAAAAAATGCATGTGTAAGTGTATATGTGTATGTGTGTATTTTTAGAGCTTGTAAAATTTCAGCTGAAACTCTTTAGGAGCCCTGAATTAAGTTTAGGTTGCAGGAACATTTCCTTCTTAATTTTTGCTCTTATTTTTTGTTTCTGCAAGTTGGACTTTGTTTCTGTAGCAGAGAAATTGGCCACCTCTGTCACAGCAGACATTCAAAATAAAAGACATGAAACCTTCTGCCTCTCCACCTAGAGAAAGCACCTGTAAGCAAACAACTATGGCCCATCTGCCTCAGGAGTGCTGATACTATTGCCATGTGAAACATGATCAAAATCCTTGTTCTGTCTCAGGCTTCAGATCCTCCCATCAGTTTGAAACAACAAAGCACTTACTGAAGGTGCCTGGTGTGGTCTGCTACTGTTTCAAGTACTTCACATGCTGTAGTTTATTAAGTAGGCTTTTATTTTGCTATCTTTACCTATCACTTAAGCAAAAGCTTTGCATCCTGTGTGTGTGTGTTGGGGAGGGGTGCTAAATGTTGTGAGCTAGTGCTTAATTTAGTATACAAAACCTGACAAACACTATCTTCTAGACACATTTTCTAGGAATGCTGTGTATTCTCCAAGCCCTGGGTTCCCGCCCTCCCAAGCAAAGGCAACCATGAAAAGAGAGGGACTAACAACTCGAATTAAAAATGAGTCCGATTTTAAAATGGCAAGATTCCCCCCCACCACCACCCGGGGGGGAGGGGGCGAACAAATCACTTCTAGAGGCAGTGGAAGGGGAAATAGAGAAATTTCGGATAGTGCCTCCAAAACATGTACTCGGATTCGCTTCCGTCTCTCTCTCTCCATCTTACACTGATTTTATGGTCTCTTTGCTAAATGAGAAGTTCAAGTTCCCCGGGCCCACGCTGTGACCTCTAGTGGTGGGCATGAGGCGAACACCAGGCTTCGGGCTGACACCTGGGATGGCACCTGGGCAACATTTCCTTGCCGGCCCGTGGTTTCCTACATATTAGGCTGAGGCTTGCCATTCATGCTTTTTGACAGCTGCGCGGCTGCCTGCGAGCTGAGAGCGAAGCGCTCCCTGCACCAACCCCTGCGTCCCTGGTCCGAAGCCCCTGGCGGGAGGGCCGGACGGCGACAACACTCGATGGTGTCTCGGGGCCCTCCGGCCGGCTCGCTTCTCCATAGGTGGCTGCGTTTCCGACTTCGCCCTGGCTCCACTCCGGGGGCTTGACGTGCAAACTTCGCCGGAGCGAGCTGAGAGGGAGGGACCGGCGAGGGGGAGGAGGCGGCGGGAGGCGCCTCTGCTTAAGGGAGCCGGTCGGGCGCCGCCGCTCGGACGGACGCGCGGACGGAAGGAAGGAGCGGGGCCGCCGGGCCCGGCCCGGGGATGCAAGCGGCCTCAGGGTGGGCAGCCCGAGGGTCGGGGGTGCGTCTTCGGGCCTCTCCGCCGCGGGCAGCCGTGGCGGGAGCAGCCCCGGGCGCCGGCCTCCGTGCGGGTCTCGGCGGCAGAGGCAGGCAAGGGACCCTGCGCCGTGGTGGCGGGCCGCCGCCGGCTTGTCCCCTCCCCCGAGGGGCCGCGGGAGTCGAAAGCGAAAGCGAGCCTGGGCCACGGACTTTGCGCCCGGGGCGGGGGGTAGCCCAGGAGGAGGCGGGTTGGGAGGGCTGGGCGGCCGGGGGGCGCTGTCAGCGCGCCCCACCCGGCCTGCGGGCCGCGCACGCCGCCGGAACTCCCCGGCGCCTCCTTAAAAGCGGCCCCCGCGCGACTCTTTTCCCCCTTTTTTGTTACATTGTAGGAGCGGAAAGAATGTCGGAGCGGGCCGTGGATGACGTCAGGGGGGAGCCGCGCCGAGCGGCGGCGGCAGCGGGCGGAGCAGTGGCGGCGGCCGCCCGGCAGCAGCAGCAGCAGCAGCAGCCTCCGCAGCCTCCGCAGCCCCAGCGGCAGCCGCCGCCGCCGCCTCCGCGGCGCCTCCGGCCGGAGGACGGCGGCCCCGGCGCCGCCTCCACCTCGACCGCCGCCGCAATGGCGACCGTCGGGGAGCGCAGGCCCTTGCCCAGTCCAGAAGCGATGCTGGGACAGTCGTGGAATCTGTGGGTCGAGGCTTCCAAACTTCCTGGGAAGGACGGTGAGTGTCCACGCCCTCCTTTTCTCCAAGTCCCCCCGTCCCCCACCCTCTGACCCTTTTCCCCTCCCCCCACCCTGTGACCCGCCCCCTCGGGGGTCAGAGATGCTATCGCTCGGTTGGGGTAAGCGGAGGTGCCCGCACCTACTCCGTGCGTGCGTCAGCGTGCGTCACACTCCCGGCCACTGATCTGCCTCTCCCCTCCTCCTGTGTGTGTGTATCTCCTAGGGACGGAATTGGACGAAAGTTTCAAGGAGTTTGGGAAAAACCGCGAAGTCATGGGGCTCTGTCGCGAAGGTGAGTTCAGCCTCCCATTGGAGTTTCTGCAAGCCCTCAGAAGTTTCTAGCCGGCTTCGCCAGGGTGGGAGACTTTATCCCACCTTACCCACTCCTTATCCCCGTGAGGATTTTGCTGTCTGAGGAGGAAGAGTGGGGAGAGCGGAACGTTTGGAAAATCTGGTTTCCGGGGCTTCCTGTAATGGGGAGCGTCTCGGAACCACTCACTTCTAGGCCTAACTTGGTGCAGCATGAGGTGCGTTGCTCAGTGATAAGGTTTGGGGACCAGCAGTGAATTTAACCCAAATCCTTATGGTCTGACCTTCTTCCCAAGAAACACAAGTGGAAAAAGAAATTTTTCGCCTTGAAAGCATTTCCACGCATGCTTTAGGAGGCTTTGGAAAGGACATTTTGCCACCAGAAATTTTCTGCTGGCAATCAGAATTGATTTCAAACTTAAGGAAAGATAACGCTTTATCCGTGTGGTCTTACTTCTATGGGATTTAAGCTACAAAGTTTAGGATGCCTCAGAAGGATCATTACAACTGAAGAGCAGTTAGCCAGAGGGTGTATGTGAGTGTGTGTGAGTGTGAGAGCTGCTTGAGGAGGAGTTGGCCAGAGGTGTGTGTGTGTGTGTGTGTGTGTGTGTGTGAGAGCTGCCAAGATCAGGGCAGGAAAAAGTCCAGAATTTTATTTGGTGAAACAAGCCTTTAGTGTCCGTAGTTAGTGAAACCAGAGTCTGATTATAGTCAGTTTTTAATAAAACTGTTTGATACTTAGGGAAATACTTGTACCTAAAGGTGTGTTTCTAAATGGAAGCTCTGGTATCTAGAAATCGTCAGACTTTTTTTCAGATTTATTTTTCTTTGAATAGTCAACTTTGCTATCTAATGCCTGTGCTGGGCCTGGACACACTGTGGTCCAAAGGGACTTCTGGAGGCCAGTCGACTTTAGGTTCAATTTAAGTTGCTCTTTTAGTGGTAGTAAGGACAAGGCCTTACATGAGTTTTGGTATCCAAAATACTGAGTTTATATTCCCCAATGCAATTTCATTCCTCATGTGTAGCCATTAACTTTGGCATAATGTCCAGAGCCCAAGAATAGGTAGAACTTAGGCAAGCTGCACGTTTTAAAGTCCAGAGTTGGCCCGTTGTTACTGTCTCCATATTTACTTGTTTTTTTTTTTTCACGTTCGCTGTTTTGGTGTTTTGAACTGGCCTCTTGTTGGCCTCTTGGCACTGGGAGGAAGAGTAATACTAGTGGCAGTTCTGTGAGGGTTTCCAGTTGGAACAGATTATAGAGCAAATTAGTTGATTTTGAAAATGAGAATCGCCGTTTGAGTTTGAAGGAAAGAGAGGGAAAGCAAAGGACTTGCTGGCGATGTTGCAATAGGAAAAATCAGTTGTTAGTCCGGTTTTAGTGTTGAGTTGGCAGTCCGCCTGAGCTTAAAAAATTAAAATCTCTAGGTGGCAACTCTCATAGGAAACAGTTGGAGTGGAGCGTTAGAGGACCTGACCCACTCTTGTTCTTAGTTTTTATTCTTTGGGTGTGGATACATTTCCCATAAAGGGTTTCTAAATCTGTGTGAAAACAGTGTGCTAATTATTGGTAATTCCCCAATAGAGGATGAGTAAGTTTATTCGTGTTTTACTGGGCAACTTGGTCTGGACTGACCCAACCAAATTTAGTCACCCGAACCCAATTTTTGTCATATTATTTTTTGCTGGGACATACTCATCAGCAGGTTTTCACCATGAGGATCTAAGACCTCTCAACTACCTTCTTGAGGCCAAAAGGGATCATAGATTTGGTTGTGTATGCTTCTGGCCTATCAAATGATGAGTGATTATTAAAGGTGCTGTTTTTTTAAAAGGTGCTCTAACCATTCAGAAGATGCTGAAGGGACCAGGATGGCTGAAATTCTGCCTGGCAGCTTTGAGTAGAGACTGAAGTTTTTAATTCAGTCAGTTCTTGGTTCATTTGTGACTTGATGGATTTTCTGAGACAATTTTAATACTCAAGCATGAGAACATTCAGCACTCAGGCAGTGGGCTCTGTTTGTCTAACAAATAGCTCACGTTAGACTGTTTAAGAAATGAAAATACAGGGGCATCTGGGTAGCTCAGTTGGTTAAGCGACTGCCTTTGGCTCAGATCATGATCCCAAGGTCCTGGGATTGAGCCCCATGTCAGGTTCCTTTCTCACTGGGGAGTCCGCTTCTCCCTCTGTCCCTTTCCCGGCCTGAGCTCGCTCTCTCTGTCAAATAAATTTAAAAAAAAAAACTTAAAAAAAAAAAGTGAAAATAGATTTTAAATTTATCGAAAATTATTAGACCAGGTATCTTTTGTCTTTGGTTAGGATTATCTGTTTCCAAGAAGAGGTGTATGGAACTAAATCTGTACTAATTCCTCTTGACAAGGAGGTTAAATTGAGATGAAAATGTAGATAAATTGATCATATTGTCGAAGCACTAAGAATCAGAAACTTCCCATGTTAGACGATGTCTAGGACGATGGACCAGACTTTTTTTTTTTTTTTTGGAAGATTGTATTTATTTATATGAGAGAGAGAGAGCATAAGAAGTGGGAAGAGAGGGAAAGGGAGAAGCAGGCTCTCAGCTGAGCTGGGCGCCTGATGTGGGGCTCGATGCCAGGACCCTGAGATCAAGACCCGAGCCAAAGATAGCCACTTAACCAACTGAGCCACCCAGGTGCCCCTGGAGCAGACTTCTTGAGTTCTCATCCAGTTCATGATTGTGGACCTACGGGTTAAAAACCTGGGTATGACAGCAGGTTGCTTAACCTTGCATTTGTTATTTTACCTCTCAGAATCTAGCTTTCCCTCTTTGTAAAAGGAGTTGATGGTAACTGCTTCTCACGGTTGTTGGAGTGGACGTTAAATTAGATAACGTATGGAAAATGACTCTGTGTATACTAATTCTTACAACCCTTTAAGCTGTTGAAACTCTTAGATTTGATTTCTGAATTTGATATTTATCTAGGTCAGGGGATTTTAGTCTGGGACTTGAATGGGCTTCAGGATGGTCACAGTTGCCTTGGAATCGTAGGAAAATCTGTATATGTCTACTTTCTAGGGCCGGCATTAACAGCTTCTCTTGGATTCTTGAGGATCCTTCATATATCTCTAGCCCCAAAATTCAAAACTCCTAAGCCAGGATTTCTTTTTCTTTTTCCTCTTGTAGCTTAGTTCGGCCAGTTCTCTCATGACAAGACTGCCCAAGGGCTAATGCTGCAGGAGAGGTTAGAAATATTGATTTAGATGGAAGTGAGATTATTTGTGGTTTAGCTAACATATCATCCTTTTCCTTCCTATTAGCACAAGTGGGCAAATGTTGGGATAAAATTGCAGTTATCGTTCAGAGGTCAGCCTGTTTTTTGTTTGCATCCTCATATTTTTATTGCTTTTTGTTTTCTGTAATTTATAATATTAGTTGATAACAGTTGATCCAGGTGGAAATAGATGGATAATAATTTCTACTTTTTTCAAATGATTAAACTCAGAAAACAAATTACCCTCTTTTCCAAAGGTGACTTGTGAAATTCTACATTTAACAAAATTATTTTTAGGTGAACTCAATTGGTATGAGTAACTGATTAAGGTTTCCATATTAGTGCCTGAACATATAGGGAGCCTTAAAAAATGAAAATGTTAAACGCCTTAATTTCATGGTAGATTTTAAAAAATACATGATGTCGTTGTGAGGGTCAACAGTAGAGTTAGAAAAATGACATTTTCTTTGGAAAGTCATCCCTAAATCTCTTTTAAGCCACCTGTTGTAAAACAGTCAAAGTAGCCTGTACTTTTCCTTCCAATAAACACTTAAAACTGTCACCATTGGAAAGTATGTATTATGTGGTGACTCTTTCATTAGAATATCCGCTCCCGGAGGACCTGAGCATTGTTGATGGAGACATATTCAGCTTCTGCACAGGTTGTGCTCAGTAAATACTTGTGACCCAAAATGGATTAATTGGGCTGCTTAGAAAGATTCAACTGAGTCACTCAAGGATGAAGAGGTCAATGATAAATTTTCGACTGGACCCCCCTCCCCAAGTACCTACTCTGTGGAAGCTAGGCTTTATGGCCCCAGGGGAGGCCAGAGGCTGTCTTTCAGCACTTCCTGTTGCTTTGTCCTGAGTTTAGCACTCCATTTACACTTTCCAGAAAGTGCAGACAGGACACCACCTCTCTTATCTGTGATATTTAGGCAAGGGAGTAGGATGGCAACCCAGAGTGATATCCATACTTGATGACAGGTGATTTCCCTGTCATAATAATGATGACATAATTGAGCCTAGGGCAAGATGAAAAAGAGGTTAGTTGGCATCTACAGGCAGCTGGATTAAAAGAAAAGAAAATAAAAGACTGGCTAGGAGGTGGGTAGCCTCAATCAACAGAGACGGAGTCAACAATACCAAATTTTTCTTTCCTAGGGGGGAAAAAATGTTCATAGTCCGTTACTGAAAACAAATAGGTATCTGTGTGAAGTACTCTAAAAGTAATTGCATTATAGGCATAAAACCCTCTTCCTGAAGTGAAGAACATTTCTGTTTTTCTCTAGGGTTTCTCTCTTGTTTCTTCCCCCAACTTTTTCTTATGGACAATTTGAAATCTACAGAAGTACAGAAAAAATTTTAGTGAGCCTCCTTGTATCCATCATACAGTTTAAACAACTCATGAGTCATGGCCCAATCTTGTTTTACCTCTACCCTATTCCCCACACTGAGTTATTTTGAATCATGTTCCAGACAGCGTATGATTTCTCTTGGTTTTGTTTTCCCTGCTTACACAGATTTCAACTTGCCTCCTGCAAAATGGGAGCCTATATGTGAGCTCTTTGTTCTTTTGAGGCAAGCCAGGCTGCCATTTTCTGACCTCTTCCAAGGGTGTGCGAGGGTTCTGCAGGTGGCAGTGTTTGCATTCTGCCTACATCTCAAGTGGAGATGGAAACTGAGCCTCAGATGGGAATCAGTGAGATTCAAGTTCACTGCATCAGAATTCTGTTAATACTCCTTTCAGGAGCACTCAGGTGATTCAGTTGCAGGTCACCCATATCTGATGCTTTGTGCATGGGAGTTAGGGCTGCATTGATAGTGGGCAGTGTCCTTGCTGACAGTTCCTGTATGTGACTCTCTACCTCTGAAGTCTGCACTGACTTGGGGGTGAAAGACCTTTAAAAATACTGCCATAAACTTTGAATATCAATGTGATTAAAAGCAATCTTGCACTGAAATACTATTTAAATAGCGGAATAGAGGCCTCGAAACCCTCCCACAACAGGGATTCCTTCCCCGTGACTCTGGCTCCTTACCTCTTTTAATGCAAACTGTAGCCCGTGTGTGGACCAAACTGGGCCTGCAGCCTAGCTAAGAATGGTTTCTACATGGTGAAGCACTAGAGGGAAACCTTAAAAGAAAACGATTATTCCATGACCTGTGGAAAACACACAAGATTCTGATGTTAGAGTCCATAGTAAGGCTTCATTGCACACAGCCCCAGCCGCTCCTGTACTGATCATCTGTGGCAGCTTTTTGCGTACACGAACAGCAGAGTCGAGCAGGTGCAGTCGAAGCCATGCTTCGGCTTGTGGGTCTGCAGGGCCCACGGTTGCCTGTTTGGCTCTTGACAGAAAAAAATTGCCAGTTCTTGTTCTAATGGGTTCCTTGGTTAATGAAGGGAAACTCATTCTGCAGAATGTGCTTTTGGTACTCCTCAAACTTTGCTGTTCTGAAGGGGACAATCTTTAAAATATTAAAATTCATTCTTCTTAAACCAAAAGTTTATTTGGTATTGAAGAAGTATGTTGGGTTAGAAGGAACATATAAGACTCTCTGTAGGGTTTTTTATAGGAAGGATCCTGTCCTTGTCCACTTTTGTCATTTACTGCTGCTACTTCTCTAGGACATAGATCTGTTTCGGAGCAATTCAGATACAGAGCATGAACAGAGCTGCTATTGTCTCAGCTTTCAAGGGCCTTAAACTGTGAGGGTGGTGCTTGGCTTCTGTTAAGCCCGATTGGAGAAAGATTCGAACTTTCATGGGGTCTTCAAAAGGGTACCTGACTCTAGTTCTTCAGCATTTCTGCCCTTGCATTTGGTTTAGAAAGGCTGAAGCCTCGTTGGAGGTCGTCTTGGGAATTATAAGGCAGATTCACCAGAAAACAAATCTTCATTTTGATTGATGGAGAAGGTACACAGCATCTATACATGTGCGTTGTATCTCACATTTTTAAGACTTTGTACTCGCTGAAGAGCGTAACACCTGGTACACAGTCCATGCTGAATTCCTCAACCCTCAAGGCCTGTTTCACAGAAATCCTGTACATGAGCTGTAGTAGGATGGGGTCCTGAGCTTTAACCCAGTTACAGTTTTGTTTCTTGCGATCTTTAACTTTGGGGGTGAAGCTTGAGGAATTTATGCATCCTTATTGAGTGTGACCTACATGTTCTATGGCCTCATTTCTCATAAGCACATCGTGCCTTCTCAGTGCTGTGTCTCACAGAGTACCTACAGGTGTGTGGACAGCTTACGTTTGGTGAGCCCTTTCATTCTGTGCCAGCACAAGTGTCTCCTTAGGTAATCTTCGCAGCACTTGTGTGGTCTAGGTAGTACCATTTCCCCTTTTACAGAGGAGGAAACTGAGGCTCAGAGAAATGAGGTGCCTCAGCATGATCTCAGAGCATGTAAGAGACTAACCCAGATCTGCCTGTCTCCGCGGCCCACGTGCGTGGCCCTCTGCTGTGCTGAGCCCGTTCCAGACCGCTCACCTGCTTTTCACGAGCTTGAGCAGGTTGCTATGACCCTTGTTCTCTGTATGCTCAGCTAGAAAAACCGAACCTTACCGTCCTCCCCTGCAAATTCATTTTAAAGATACCAGAGCCTTTTCCTTGCTGTGCCTTACAGCAGTTTATACGTTGTATTTAGCAGTTCTTTTATAAAATCTTTTCTTTGAGGGGGAGGGGAAGTGTGTGCAGTTTGCGTTAGAAGTAATTGGCTTTAAAAAAAGATTAAATGAAAGCTAAGGTTGCAGCAGATAGCAAACACAATCATCTGGGATTTGTGCCATTGGAAAGAATCCTTTAAAAAAGAAATGAAATTCCGCTATTTAAATAGTATTTCAGTGCAAGATTGCTTTTAATCACATTGATATTCAAAGTTTATGGCAGTATTTTTAATAAATGTGCCCCTCTGATTATTAAAGTATTTTTTGATTGAAGTTCTAAGGAGAAAAAGAAGCCTGTTAGTAGACTTAACAGTCGGAGTTACTGTACTTTTGAGAGAAAGGCAGAGGATTACATTTATATTCATCTTGTACAGCAGGGATTATTATAAATGAGCAAAAGAAGGAAAAGAATGATTTTTGCATTTTAGGCACTCACCGTAAAACTAGATTAAGTGTTCTTGTTCCTCTTTGTAATAAAGACCCTGTTAACATGAAGTGCTTTTTCTGTTCTGTGTAAGTTTATGGCAAGCAAAAGTAATAGGTTTTTGTCAGTTATATCCACAGTCTTAAAACAGAAAATGTCTCCCTCTCAGGTTATATGGATGGTTTCCACAATTTTGAACTCCAGTAATGCAGTAGGAAAAAGAAAAATGTTTTTAACCAATGGCCCCAGGCTTCTGTATTTCAAACCAGAAAGTTTCCTAAATAAATTGGAGATCAGTGCTAGGGTTGCTGGCATTCTAGAATATATGTAATTAGACACACATATAATTCTTCCCATTATAAAAGTATGAGGGTCACTGTTCTGGAATATAGGGCAGTTTTTTAAAATTGAAGAAAGTTTTAAGAAAGGCACAGTGCACTGTTCTTATTTTTCTCGTTTCTTTTTCGACTTCTTGGAGATCATCATGTATTTTTGGTACTTGAGAACAGTGATTTATTCATTTATTTTTAAAAATTTTATTTATTTATTTGACAGGAATAAGAATACAGGCAGGGGGAGCAGCAGAGGGAGAGGGAGAAGCAGCCTCCCTCTGAGCAGAGAGCCCAGTGTGGGGCTTGATCCCAGGACCGTGGGATCATGTCCTGAGCCAAAAGCAGACGCTTAACCGATGGAGCCACCCAGGCGCCCCGAGAACCATTGTTTTAAATCAGTTTCCCAAAGTGTTGGTCATGCAGCCTTGCTTCTTTGTGCTCCTCTTAGGAGTTATGCAGGAAAGGGGTTCCATGTGGTAAGTTTGAAAAAGGCAACTTTAGAGGCAGTCATGGCAACTACCAGTTCTGGAGTTACACAAACCTGGGCTCAAATTCAGGCTGTACTTGCTGAGTAACTACTGCATAGCTTTGCTAAGCCTCGGTTGACTGGCCTATAAAATGGGAATAATAGTAGTACCTCATAGTGGTTGGGAGGATTAAATGGCATAATGCAGTTTCAGCACTTGGTACAGTGTCTAGCAGACCAACTGTTCACTAAATGTTAATTGCTAATTCTGTTAATTTTATCAGTGATGAGAACGCAGTGTCATGAGCTTGCCTCTGATCAGGCGGTGGACCAGCGTGGTCAGGAGCAGCAGGAAGTGAGATGCCAGTTTTCCTTTAGCAGGCCTTGTGTTGGCAGTCAGAGGAAACCTCAGTATGCTCAAGGGAGCAGAGGGTAGGAAATAAACCCAGGTTTCGAGTTTTCTTGGACTCTAGTAAAAATGAGAAGTGGGAATTGACATTTCTTGTTTCCTCCTTTAGTCCTCTCTTTTTGACTTGCAGAGAACATACCAGTGTGGTTTTTTTTACCCGCTCCTGCGTGTGCACAGTGGCACTGCTCCTCTTTTGGAAGCCTCAAGTTTGTCTTTAGGTAGCTTCTTAAAATGTTTTTACAAACCTCTTTTTCTGAGCAAGAAAGGTAAATTACAGCTAGTAGAACAAGTCATCCTCACGAAATTATGCAGTGGATAGGGTGACAGAGGCACTCCTATTTATGTGATCTGGTGTGTGTGTGTGGTGGTGGTCACAAGGGGTTTTCTACCTGGTGAGGGAATTTAGAAAATTGCCTTTTTAATTCTTGGAAATTTCCAGTCCAGCTTGAAGCAGTTCTTCATTTAAGTTACCTTGTTCTCTTTGGAAACTATATAGGCAGATATGTTTTAGTGGGGGAAAAAAAATCATTGTTATAGAAGTTAATACTTATTCATTGTAAAGATTTTACAGATCACGGAAATATGGGACATGAAAACGGTAATTCTCTGTAATCCTAATCCAGCCAATTTTAAGTCTTCGGTTACAGGATTTGGGTATTGGGAGATTCATACTTGATCAAGGACACCCCTGTAGCTGCTCTGAGCACTTCACAATAGGCAGGACTCAGACTTGCTGGCCTGGTCATTTTATTTCCTGACGGGGTCCGACCTTGTCTTTCAGCTGGCCTCAGGATATTTTGTCCAGCATGATTCCTGCCTTGAGAATCCTCTGGCTGTTTTGCCTTTGTTCGTTTAGTTTTTATCCCACAAACGTGTGATAGACATTTTATGTGTACCTTTTGCTGGCCTAGAGTCTGAGGGTACAACTGCAAACGCGGTACGAAGGCACAGCCCTAACCCCCCAGTCAGGCAGTTGGTCAGCAAATATTTATGCAGTTACCCACTAAGTGCCAGGTTCTCTCATGGGTGTTGGGGATAGAGTGACACAAGTCAGAAAGAGCCCCTGCCCTCTGCCAGAGGGAGACACAGTAAATACACAAACATTTTTCAAGGGCATAGAGTGCTGTAAAGTAGGCTAATGATGTGGGGGTGGGAGGAAAGTTCTAGCTAACTTGACCAACGAAGGCTTTTCTGAGAATCTGGCACTGGAGCTGAAATAGGAATGGTGTGAAAGAAATGGCCACTGGATCTTCTGGGATGGGGGGAAAGAGTGTTCCAAGCAGAAGGAAAAAGCAAGTACACAGCTTCTGAGATGGGAATGAAGAAGGGTGCAAAAAATGAGGTGTATGAAGGTCAGATCACAAAGGTCACGGTCAAGATTTGGGTTTATCCTCAGCATAATGGGAGCCTTCAGCAGGGCAATGGCCTGATTGTGAAGTGTGAAAACCACCAGCTCTTGTATGCTGAGTGATTTGAGGGGAGGGTGTGGGCCAGGCAGCTAGGTAAGAGGTGGTGGTGGCAGTGGCAGTATAGACGGGGTCCTGTTAAGGGTATGTTTTGGAGGCAGATTTGATGTGACTTAGTGAAGAATTGGATGTGGATGATGGAGAAGGGTAAGAATTGAGCAGCCGAGTGCTACCTTAGTAAGCTGAGGAATGGTGGAGAAAGCGGAGACGCGGTCAGGAGCTCAGGTTTGGGCCACAGTGTGTGTGATGTACTTAGCATTCACGTGTGGCTGTGGAGTTGGCAGCTGAGTGTACAGTCTGGGGCTCTGCAGAACGGCCTGCGTGGGCAGCTGTGTGTCAGTGTGTGTCACCAGTGTACGGAGAATATGGAAGGCTGGGGGTCGGGGTGAGTTCCTTCAAGGTGCCAGTATCCATGAGGAGGGCCAACAGCAGAGTCCTCCTTGAGGAGGTAGGTGCATAGGAAGAATCTGCCGGGGGGAGGGAGGAAAACTCCAGTTGGCGGGAAGGGGATCCAGGTGAGCACTGGTGTAGAATTCAAGAGAAGAAACACTTCAATTGAGGGGCGATTGCCTGTGTCAGATGCCGTGTGAAATGAAGCCAAGCCGGGCCAGGGAATTGATCTTTGGATTGGCAGTGTGGAGGTGGTTAATGACCTTAATCCGAAGAGTCGGAGAGACAGGCACCTCATTGGAGGGGGCTGTTGGAGGTTGGTTGGGAGGGAGATTGTTGGAGGGGGCTATGAGGACCAGCACTGAAAAAGTGGAGAGGACAGATGTGGGCAGGTGACCAAAGGGTTTTGCTCTGAGAGAGAACGGAGATAATGCTGCAGTAGCCGGATGGGAGCATAGATAAAGGACACTAGGGAAGGTTTATTTTATTCCATTTTATTTTGTTTTATTTATTTTGGATAATACTGGGGCATGTTTGTCTGCCACTGGAAGTACCCAGGAGTGGGGAGAATTGATTGCATGGGAGAAGATGGATCATCACAAGGATAATACTTTGAGGTGGGAAAAGGGGATGCAACCAGAGCCCAAGTAGACAGGTCAACTTTGGGTAGAATGAGGCTTTTTTGTTCGTAATAAAGATTGTAGATTCAGTTATAGGTAAAATGTGGAATTGGGAGAAGATAAGGTAATTAGTTCTTTCTGTGAAGTAAGGAGGTCATCTGTTGAGAGTGGACAGGAAAAAGAATTTTGTCCGCCACTTTTTCCAAGTATCTAGATGGGGTGGAGGAGGGTGGATAGCCAAGTAAACTGGCAGTTATGTATCCTTTGGAGGCTTCCCAGTGCACTTGGAGGAAATCCAAACTTCCTAGCAAGTCCTGTGAGGCCTTGGATGGTGAGAGGGTAGGCCCAGGAAATCGGGAATCTTAGTAACTCTGAAGTGGAGGACAGAATGAGTTGGTGGGAAAGCAGGGGTTAGGTAAGGGAGAGGCTTTCTGGAGTTGATAGGGAGAGTTGGAGCTCTTGTTAATCCTTGAAGGAGTTAGCCAGTCTCGTGTGGGAGCAGCTTCTGAGGTGGGGACATCTCTGTGAAGGAGCCTGGAACCTGGCTACACCGGAGGGCAGGAGGTGAGCTGGTTGCAGCAGGAGGAAGGTCACTCCCGAGGAGGGTGGGTGTCGAGAGCTCAGCATGGTAGCTGTCTGGAAATTGAACTGGCTGTGGCTAAAGTAGAAGTTGGAGGCCTGTGCAGCATTAGCTTACACATGAAATCTCGCATGTCTAGGTAAGGATAAATTCAGAAAGTGAGGTTTTAAAATATAATTTCTAAAGTCTAAAGTGGATTGTTTCTCTCTGGTAAAACTTTTCAATGTTTCGTTTCTTTCTTTCTTTTTTTTTTTTTTTTGTTTTAAAGAGTTTTATTTATTCATGAGAGAGAGGGGCAGAGACAGAGGGAGAAAACCCCTGATGGCAGGACTTGATCCCAGGAGCCAGGATCATGACCCAAGCCAAAGGCAGATGCCCAACTGACTGAGCCACCCAGGCACCCTAAGTGTTTCTTTTTGTTAGTATTCATTCATTCAGTCAGCCTGTATTTACTGAGCATCTACTTTTGCTAGATACTATTCTAATTTTCAGGGTTCCAGAACTGCCCTCATAGAGCTTCTGTTCTAGTGGAGGAGATAGGCAACAATTTAAAAAAAAAAAAAAAAAAAGAGAGAACCTGTGAATGTTAGGTGGTAATGAGTGTTCTGGAGAAAGATGTGTATGGAAGGGTACAATTTGAAATAGGGTGAGGAGTTTTCTGAACCAAGACTTATAGACTATGAAGGTGTGAGTCATCTGGATATCATGAATGACCTTCAGGCAGAAGGAACAGCAAATCCAAAGGCCCTGGTGGGAGAGGATCCTAGGGTGTTGACAGAAAGGCAGGGGGCCCGGGTGGCTGGGGAACAGTAGAAGTCACATGCTGAGGGCTTGGGGTGAGTTGGGGCGGCAGGTCCCGTTGAGCTTTTTCTGTGGCCCACAGCCTTGCTTGGTCTTGCCTCTGCCAGGCTGTCCAGCCTCCTCACCTTCATTTTCCCCATTACCTACACTCCCCCTGGGGGTATTAGCCTCCTTCCAATTCTTCACACACTCCGGGCTCTTTCCTACTTCTGAACCCTTCCATATGCTGAATCCTTTCACATACTGTTCCCTCTGCCTGGGCTAGTGCTGCTGTTTCTGGCCCCACACCTTCCTTAGCTTAGGCGTCCCTTTCCTAAAAGGATTCCTCCATGCTTTGTAGTCCTTACCAAAAGCTGTCCATTAGTATCCTGTGATGATGGAAAGTAAGCCACCACTCTTACCAAAATGTGGCCTTCCTGTTAGACTTGGGGTGTAAATATCAGGTAGAAGGAATTATCATGACACAGGTCTTGGTTAAATTTGCAGAACTGGTCTGCCTAGAGGAAAGAACAGTATAGACTACCTGCTAATAATGTTCTTTGGCTTCTTGTTGTTGGGGAGACCCAGTAGTGTTCACTGCAGTAACATTCGTTTCCCTGTTGGATATAAAGTTTGGTAGACCCTTGTTCATTGCTTCCTGTGTTCCAGCACCCTCTTTTTGGTTGACTAACAGTGTGCTGTGAAGAGAGAAATGGTTTCAGTTTTGGAATAACTGGTTTTGTAGGAATAAATGACAGTGTGCCTGAATCCCTCTATTACATCATCGGGGTTTTCTTTCCCAATAAAACTCTGTGCTTTTTTTCGGCCTCTGAATAGGAAATTTTTTTTCTTCCTTCCCTTTATTCCTGTTTCTAGGCCTTTTTCTGGCTCCTCTGATGAACCACTGTACTAGGGACTAGCTCAGAGTTTACTGTAGATTTTATGTACTACACTTTCTATTCCTCTTCTCTTCCTTAGCTTCATGTCTGAGGAGCTTTTCACTGTTAACTGGCAGCTGCAATGGCTATTTCTTTAAAAGATCTTGTGTGTTTGGTAGATGTTTTCCTAAAAGCTGGTGGCTGTTACTGAAAATAATCTGTTGTGTGAGTTTACAGTCTCTCCATGAATCATAGTCTCTTCTCATTAAAGAGATAGTTATGTCAGGGTAACAAATAAAACAACTAATTTTTTTGTAGTTTAAAAACCATACCATCCAGATAGATTAGTCAAATTGGTAGGCACTAGTATTCACCCATTGCCATGTAAGTGTTTGTAGAAATTTTGCAGAGATCCTCTTTTTTCTCCTCGCTAGTAATTCTGAAGTAAAAAACAGCTCCTTAAATATAGGATTTCAATAAATGGCATTTAAGAATTATGAAACCTGTCAAATCCTGTTAGCTGCATGGTTTACATACCCATTTTACTTAACACTGGGAAAATGCTTTTAAGGAGTACTTTAGAACTCGAAAAATTAAGCATTTTAACCAATACCTAGTAACTAGTATTAGTGACTCTCATTACTTGACTACTTCCTGTGTGCCAAGCACTATACCAGCGCTTTACATGGATTGCCTCACTTAATCCTTACAAAGTACTGTAAAACAGGTACTTATATTATCACCATTGTATTTTTTTTTTTTTTAAGATTTATTCATGTGAGAGAGAGAGTGCATGAGCAAGCAGGAGGGGGTGGGGGGGAAGGGAGAGAGAGAGAATTAGGCCATGCAGGGGTTCATTTAAAATCTCTAGTCAACATAGTTTCCAGAATGCATGGTGGAGAAGTGGTTAACTCTATGAAAGTAAATCCTAATAGTTTATTAACCGAAACAGAAAAAAGTAATTTAGACATTTCTTAAATGTACCAGGGAAGTGGCATGTATACTAATCTTTGAGGACAGTGTCTTCATCTAGGCAGATAAATAAACACAGCTAATACAGTCTTTTATAATAATGCACAAAGATGCTGGTAATCCGGAGATTCTCCTGGAGTGTTTCGTTTGAGAATGAGACTCACTCAATTTTCCTGCTTCACTTACCGAACCATTTTTCTCGTTGGTATTAAGTAGCTAAATTGATTGATCTGATCTTTCATTCTTGTTTTTCGTCTCTGCTGGCCTTGTTGGTAGTGCTTTCCCGAAAGAGAAATAGGTTACAACAGCAACAAAACTTCCCATCAGGTATTTTTTTTTTTTTTTTTTTTTTTTTTTTTTTTTTTTTGCTTTGGTCATGTCACGTTGCTGTGGTCTTGCCTACGTGCCTCACGACTGGCACAGACAAGTGGGAGTTTTCTTGACGGCCAGGCCAGCCTGCTCTTCTTGGCCGCAGAGCCACTCCCAGCATTCTGTCTTTCCTCTGCACACAGCGGGTTCACGCGATCGGTTTTCAGTGCAGACATGATTGAGAGGCTCTCCAACCATCTATAGGAACTGGGAATTACCTGCCCCGTAGCCTTGGGCAGGAATCTAGGGTTTTGAAATGGTTATGATTGAATTGGACAGAATTAGTTAACTACTTATCTTCCTTCTATATTCTATTTTCTTTCTTTCCTTCCTTCCTTGTCTCTTTCTGTCTCTCTTTCTTTTACAGGAAAAATAGATCTTAACGTATATTTTAATGGTTTTCAAATAATGCTGATTACTTTGAGAGGTCAGACTTTAATGTTTGATTTTGGTAAAATTTAGCAGCCCCTGTTCAGAGACAGCTTTTCCTTCCATTTTAAAAGATAACAAGTTTTTATTTTTATTCCCAAATCCCCAGGAAATTTCCAGTGCTGTCAGTTTTATGAAAAGGTAATTAGGGAGTGAGTAGGGAATATGTCTTGCAAGCGGTTGGTTTGGCATCATCACTCAAGTTCTTATTTGCCTGATGAAAATATCTCGTAATAAGATCCCTTTGTGTGCAGCCCCTCCACAGCTTTCCCTGGAAGACCTTGGCCATAATTATTTCTATATCTGGGCACTGTCAAATGAAGAGAGGGGCCAGAGCAGATAAACAGTTGCCTGATCTTTTTCAGATCCCACAGTTTAAAATCTGGGGTGGCTTCTAACATACCCCTATTGCTTAAGGATTTTCCTATCAAGGTTTAAGACACTGGGCAGGTGGCTACTTCTTTGGAGACATATTAAGAGCATGTGCACTGATTTTGTTAAATATGGCTGTGAAGTACCATATGGGGCATTGGAGAGTAGAGCAGTCTCTTTCAGACAGCCACTAAAGAATTAAAGTGAAACACAGAGGTGTCTAGAAGAGTCAGTCCTTAAAGTTGGAGTCAGTGGAGTGTAAAGTGGGAGTTCTAACTTCTTATTTCTACTACTGATCTTACTTACTTGTAAGCACAACCCCCCCCTCACAAAAAAGTAGAGGGGAAAACATGACACTTAATTACTCAAAATTTTAATTTAGTTCTGACAAAGGGTTTGTGAGCAATACCTGTGGATAACCGTGCGTGGAATCAATGCATATAGGGTGCCTCGCCTTGACTATAGTGTCAGGAAGGAAGAGCTCTGGAGACAGGGCGTTCATGAACTTGCTCTTCCTGCAGAAAACAAACCCAAACCCTGGCCTTTGAGGCCCCTCACGGACCGATCCACTGTTCCCCTTAAAGCCTTTTGCCTTCTCTTCAGAAAAAAAGGCACATTATTGCCATATCCTTTCTTTTTGCATTGTTTTCAGTGCCCTTGGCTATATTTTTTCTGGTATAGGTGGTCTCCTTTGTACACCTACACCCTCTTTAAATTACATGCCCCGCCCCTCCCCAACCCTCCACTCTTACTTCAGGAAAAGAGTTCACGTGAAATTCTGCTCCCTTTTAACATTTCCGGTCTCATGTCATGATGTAGGTGACCTCTATGAATTGTGACTGTTACACCCCTGTGTCAGGACAGAGATGCCTTTAAGTGGAGAAGTGGGCATAGACCTACGAAGAAGTAACTAATGCTAGGGCTTTGAAATAAGTGGTTCTCAAACTGGGTTTATTTGAGCAGTGGGAGGTCCTTGAACCCCCTTGTAGATACATGCAAAATACTGTCCGTATTTGCCTAAGTACAGTTTTCTAAAAAGAGAGTATACTTTTGAACAGATACTCAAAGGCCTTTTAAAACCCAATTAGGGTTTGGCACCACCAAAAAATAACCAGACTTCTTATAAGCTTGTAACTAGCCTCCATTATTATGCTCTTTGTAGTTAAAGCAGGTTTTTTGTTCATATACAAGATAATTTTTAAAAAACTCCTATTCAATTTCTAAATCTTTTGTTTTAATGGATGATTTCACAGCACAATTGTTTTTTATTATTTTCATTAGAAACCTATAGTATTCTGGCTGAATTCAAGGTTAGGAGTCATAGTTGACCAGCCTGAGACGAGAAGATACCATTTTTTTGTCATAATGATGCCTGTAGGTCTGCGTCATCTCAGACACACAGGCAAATAGAGTAAAAGCTCAGTCCCACCTGACATTTTGTCATGAAATAGTTTATAAATTCTGAGCACATAAGGGACAGACTTTAGGACATGAGGGTGATCTTACTGAGACTCACATTAAATAATGTTTATTATTGCTTAAATGACTTGTTCTTGCTTAACTGACTTCATGGATTCCCATTGCCCTTAGGGTAAAGCGAAAACTGTTCACGAGGCTGCGAGACACAGTTCTATTTACCTGAGGCCGCCATAGCGTCTGGGCTCCTTAGTCTTTCCCTCTGGGTTATGTCTGTCTCTGTGCAGGGTAACTACCCCCTTACCCCAGACACTCTTCCTTTCGCTGCTGCCTTCTTTCCCCTAATTCCCTCCCCTCAAAGAAAGAAAAATAACTTTCATCTCTCAGGTCCCACATTTGCCCTTAGTTCTTTCAGGCAGCCTTTCTGGGCCTGTGGTCCAGCTTTAAGCCTGCTGCATGCTTTTTGTGTTCAACCGTAAGGAGAGCTTCCCATGTCACTGCGTTGAGTTCTGCCTTTTTGTTTTTTAAACTACTGCTTTGTAGATTGTATTTGGGATATACTTTGGTTGTTTAAATCTCAGTTGGTGGACATTTAGGCTCTTGGTAGTTTTGCTTATTTTATCAACAGTACTTCTACAAGATCCTTAGCACCAGTGAAATTTTTATTTGCTGATTTTGTTAATGAACGGCAAATGGAAGGTATATTTAAGTAGATAATGCCCAAGTGCCCTCCAGAAAGGCTTTTCTGGTGTCAGAGGTCCATTTAGATGACAGAAAAGTTTGTTGATGGCTGGGAGCACAGTTCCTTTCTCCTGGAGTCTGTCTCTCCTTACGGAACTGTCAGGCTCACCTTTTTACCCAGACTTCCTACTTCCCGAGTTCTGGGCTGTTGAAAATGCAGTCTTCAGTTCTGCAGAAACTTAGAGCCCTGTGATTTGAAAATGCAGTCTCCCCTTCAGAGTGTTGTTGTTAAAAGAAGAGTTCATTGTATGCTTCCTGGTTACAATGATTGTCTTCATCTGAGAATCACAAGGTACCGGACATATTCCCTCTTCAATCTGTGCAGAATTGGAGGTACCATTTTTGCCACCTGTTGATGATTTTCTTCACTCTGCAAGCCTCAGCCTCTCCAGTCTCAGAGGCAAAAGCTGTTTTCTACCTCCCTCTAGAAAGTCCATGATGAGTGAACTGCACATCTCATAACAGGATTTGGGGTTGAATAAGGAACAGAATGTTAAGTGACTGTAGTCTCAGCTACTTTTCTTTTACAAAAAAAGAGGAAATAAAAATTTCACTGTGACTGCGGTAAGCTCCCTTGTTTTCCCTCCTGAAAAAAAAATGTCATTCTTCATGGAGTGCTGAAATAAACCTTTGCAGAGCAGTTTGTTAAGATAACCTTTCTGGAGAGGGAGGGCAATGGGATATATAAAATTGGTATCTTACAGATACCTAAAGGAACAAGTGACTAGCTGATTTTTGTTGTTGTTTGTATGGTATTTATTTTAAGATGGGACTCTAATTTTTTTGTTTTTTAGAAGAAAGTTAATTGGAAGTTGGGTGATGGATTCATTTGCAGATTTTACACTTGAAAAGCTATTGATGTTCATCCTTATTTTCAGAATCCTCAATTGCCCTAACTCCTTTGCTGCTAACGGCTAATACTGCATTTGCACAGAGAAGCCAAAGACTAGTTCCTCCGGGAGCTGGGAAGTCTGAAAACCACCCCCTTGTGTCCTCCTGTCCTTTCATATTTGCTTGCCGGCTGGTGGCCTCTCCCACCACCTCTCCATCCCTGCCCACTCACAGTTATGGTTGAGGCTGGCCTCTTCGGCGTGCCATGTGCCAAACTTATGCCACCTCTGGGAAGAGAATTCACAAAAAGAATTGCCTGTTTCTCTGGGCTCTTGGGAGTAGGGGATGTTTTTGTTTATGCTGACGGGAACCACTCTTTGAACAGTGGAAGGAGAAATCAGAAATCAGATGGTTATCCTACTTACACACCTCTTCCCAGAGATCAAGAGGGGATGGGGGAACACCGGAAAGAGATGGCCTTTGTGAGAGGCGGAAAGGGAATACTTCTGGATGGTAACTGAGGGAAGAGAGGGTGAAATGAAGAGCGTTACATCCTGGTGACTCCGTTTTTTTTAAGTACTTCCTCTCTGGGTTCCTGTAATCACACCAGGAGTTTTGCAGGGTGTTAATGCTCGTTGCACCGCGCTTTGCATTTCCTGGGTTACAATCCCGGCTCCATCCTTCCCCGCTGACCTTGGGCAAGTTATTTCATACCTCTTGGCCTCCATTACCTCACAAGTGGGCATGGGTTACAATAGACTTTCCCCCATAGGTTTTTTGAGGGTGCTTTAATTAATGGAGGGGTTTTCAACCTCAATGTTAATGACATTTGGGGCCAGATAATTGTTTTGTTGTGGGGAATGTCCTGTGCATTGTAGGGTATTGGGTAGCATCTGGCCTCTGCGTCGGGTGCCAGGAGAACCACATGCCCCATGTGTGATAGCCGGAAATGTCTCCAAACACTGCCAGCATCCCTTTAGGGGCAGAATTGCCCCTAAATATAAGTATATATTAAAATACATATAATACAAAACACATACCATAATATAAAGCCCCTCACTCAGGTCCTGGCATATAGGAATGTTCTTCAGTGTTGGGTGCATATGGGGTACTTGATAAATGTTTGAACAAATGACTGAATGTTGGTGTCGCTGGTGTGATGCTGTTGAAAGACTACTAGCCCCTTCCTTAGAAATCATATTATGGAGGAAATTCGCTGCTGAGATCGTTGTGGTTTTACATTAACTATATTCTTTTGGGTGACTATCAAGAGAAGCCCTCCCTTCCTTCCTTATCCTGAGTTTCACTGATGTTGCACAGCCACACCTGAGAAGTCCCAGAGTAACTGTTATTGTATATCCTTGATTCCAAGATGCCACTTTTTTTTTGTTTGTTTGTTTTTTAAGATTTTATTTATTTATTTATTTATCTGAGAGAGAGCATGCACTTGTACCAGTGTGCATGAGTGGAGAAGGGATAAGCAGAGGGAGAGGGAGAAGCAGGCTCCCTGCTGAGCAGGGAGTCTGACCTCAGGCATAATCCTAGGACCCTGGGATCATGACCAGAGCCTAAGGCAGATGCTTAACCAACTGAGCCACCCAGCTGCCTCACCTCTTTTTTGTTTTAATATTTTAAAACAAATATTTTAATAAGAGTGGACTATAAAGTTGAAAGATACATTTTTTTTTTATTCTTCCCCAAAGCCTGGTATTGACACACACTTGGTGGCAGCTTTGAAATGAAGAGATGTGGTATTTCTGTGAATGTCTCAGCTTTGTGACTGGATTGGAAGCTCTTTATGGGCAAAGTATGCTTTACCATGCTGTTTTTTCCCAGCACTCAGCACAATGCCACAAACATACAATCTCGAACATTTGAACAGCCTGCACTTTTCACTGTTCTGTGATGATGCCCTTAAACTGCTTTTCATATGGTTTTGGACCTTCACACAACTCAGGACAAAAAGCAGTGCAGCCTCTCACATGATGTGGGTACCAGCAGTGTTTTTTGCAATAGTCCTTGTTTTGCCATTTCAGCAGTGAGTGTGAGTGGTTATGTGACTGTTTTACTGCACTTTGATAAATAGTACAAGCCAGTTTTCTGACACTGCTGATAAAAGAAACTTAGGTCATGGGTCGTGGGTGGCTCAGTTAAGCCTCTGCGTTCATCTGAGGTCACGATCCCAGGATCCTGGGATTGAGCCCTTCATAGGGCTCCCTCTCAGCGGGGAGTCTGCTGCTCTCTCTCTAAATCTTGAAAAGAAAAAAAAGAAACCTAGGTCTCAAACTTTTACAGGAGGGTTGCATCATATGTGCCTGTAACTTATGTAAATTATAGCTTAAGATTGTACAAAAGAGAAAAAAACAGTGTGGCTAATTTCACTAGTCATTCCATGCATAGTGCCCTGAATTGAGCTTGAAAAGAGAGGTGTGAATCAACTAAGATGTTAGTTTCGCAAGGGCAGGATTTTGCTCACAGCTGTTATCTTCAGCATCCTGAAAGAGTGTTTTTAACATAGTAAGCACACAATTATGAATATTGATTGCTTTTCCTTTATTTGGAGATGGTTGTGGGAACTGAGTCCAAGTGCAAGCATCTCATTGTCCTGTGATTCTGGTGTTGAATTACATGGATATTTTTGTACAGTAAGGCCCCTGAATACAAGCCATCTATTTCATTTGGTGGGAACAGCCATCTGTTCTAACATCAGTGACACAATTGGCTGTGTGGGACCTCCTGGTTGGCCTCCACGTGGCGTCTGAGACATTTTCAAGGGTGATTTCAACTGATGTTAGAAACTAACCAGCCAATTCCTCTCTTAAAATGGAACTCCACTGTTAAAATCAAGACAGATGAAAATCATCAGGCATGCAGGAAACTATAACATCAGTTATATGTTAGGTGGGCTTAAGCCAGGCTCAGGGGACTGTTGTGTTTGCCTTGAAGTACTAGACATCTATCCCTGGAGACTGTTTCAAAGGTGATCCCTAATTAGAAATTCTGTGATTTGCGGTGTCAGGTACAAGATCCCAGTGATCTCTTACTTGACTTTCACATGGGGTTTGGTAATTGCTTGTGGTAGGTTCTAGGTAAATTTGTGTTGATAGATTATTCTCAGATCAATGTAATGAAAGAGATGAAGGTCTTTCCTGCAGTAGAGCTTGATTTGTCCTCATCCATGATTCTACTCAGCCCAGTTTTATGCCTTTGACTGCTTGGTCAGTTTTCAGTCTGTTCATTTTCTTCCTGATTGCTTATTCATGCTGGAGTGAAGAATGGAAACATGGTCTTCTAATAACTTCAATCTGATTGGCAAGCATTCTACAACTCAAACCCATTTAAAAAAAGGCAACAAGCCCCACGATAAGAAATCTCAAAAAGAAGAGTGAAAATGTTCCCACTTAGCCTAGTGTAATTATTTTTGCCGTTCGGTTGCACAGGCAGGCTGCCAGAAGATAGGGGTACAAATTAATTAACCAACTGTTTGCAGAGATATGGACATGTCATTACCGATAAGCACAGACGTAAATAAGGCAGCGCGTTGGCTGTTTTTCTGAAATGAGGGAGGACAGAAATATGTTAACTAAAATAAAATAAAATAAAATAAAGGCTTACTGGAGTGAAAAAGCTTACTTTGTTAGTTTCCATTTATTAGTACATAAAGTTCTTTTTCTGTGTTGTCTTAAGTGCTTCGTGATGTGTTGAATGAGGGGAGAGAGTGCGTATTGTCATGTTAGTCATTTAAGAATATAGCTGAATGCTTTGTACTTCTTTCGAACATATTGAGATCCCACCCGCATCTACTGAAATCATTTTCTGTGTAATTTTTATATACCATTACTTTAAGGTAATTGGGATTTATTAGGGCAGTGGTGAGTTTTATTTATGTGTAAAGTAATGTATGTGAACAGTTTTGCCCACCCACGTGTCTTAAAGGAAACAGCTCTCATAATGTCAGAAGCTGTGTCAATTCCACAAGGGTTGGATCTTTGTACTTCTTGTTTACTCTTGCCCAGAAGTGACATTAGTGGGACCCTTAGCGAATACTTTTGAAGGAGGGAATGAAGCTCTGTAACCAGTGACATGTCATTGTGCTGGTTAGAGACTAGGATCTGGAGTCAACTAGATTTCACCTTTAACTCCAGACCCATCTCTTGCCAGCTGTGCCACCTTGGGTGAGTTACTTAATCATTCCATGCCTGTTTCTTCATTTGTAAAAGCAGGCTAATAATAGTACCTCTACTGCAGGGTTGTTGCAAAGATTACATAACATAAAGCCATAAAGCGTGTAAAGAGCTGAGTACACTGTGTAGCCCAGTGAGTGCACAATAAATGTGTGATGCAGTGACTATTGTTATCATACTGTATTTTAAACATTCGTCTGATGTTTTACTTTAGAAGCACTCAGACAAACAACTGAGGGGAAACGGGTGTTTAACTTGAGGCATCGCTCTGAATTGTGGCTACGCAGAGTGTTATCTGCCAACCACATCTATTTGCACACGGTTGTGGAAACTGTGCTTTGAGTACCTTGTTCAGGTGTGTTGACCAGTTTGCCCTGGAAGGACAAGGAATGCAGCTGCACAGTCTAAAGAAGTACGACTGAGATAAGAACACACGAAGCTTTCTGGTGAAGCTATTGCCCATTAGCTCCTAAGAGCTTTTTGAAGCAGAAATGAGCTAACAGTCAGAACAAACTTGAGATACTTAAATATTTCCCAGTAGTAATAAACTACACCTAATCTGTTTACACAGAAAAAGCCTTTGTAACATTAGGAGAGGTTAGGAGTTGAAGTAATTAACCAGCAGTCAGCACTCCTCTTTCTTTCTCCCCTTAGTGTGCCTTATAAGTCTCTCCCCTCCCCATACCCACCTGGAGACAGCAGCTGTACAAGTGAGTTTCCTGCATGAACGGGAGGACTACCGGAAATGTTTATAGAGCTAAAAATGTATGATACTCAGGAAAGTTGGCGTTACAACCAAAAGAACAATTGACACTTTGATGACCTAGTCTGATCCAGCTGTCTCCCAGGTCAGACCAAGTGCCGTCAATTAGGAAGCCTCTAATATTTGTGGAATGAGTGGAGGCGTGAACGAATCTGATTGATTTGAGCTGTTTTCACAGGCGTCAATGAGAACATTAAACTGACATGTGTACGAGTGCAACAGCATCTTTTCAGACACAAGGGAAGATTTATCTTTATTTTTTATTGTAATTTCACTTTAAATATAGCTGCCTTTGGGGAAAGCTTTAATTCACTTGAGTGTAAGCAGTGAGTAGTTTTAGGCATTTATGCCTGGTTCTCATCATTCTTGGAACCATATTTTTAATTCCTGGGTGACTTTGAATTATTGACACTCTAGTATTTATGCCTTGCCTGTTTTGTTTTGTTTTTTTGTTTGTTTGTTTTTTTTCCATATGGAGGAACCAATGTTTTAGAATTTATAGAACATTTCTCTAAAATTGGGGGAAGTCTTCAGGATGAAGGCTTCTTTGGCATCTTTTTCGAAGTCTCAGAGGTGCCTAGATTTCAGATGTCCCAAGTGTATGTTGCTCATTTGCAGACCTGGCATTCTTCCAGAATTCCTTTTCAGAGACTGGTACCACTGGTGCCACTCATCCATCCTGTTCTACAGGACAGGAGACGTGGCATCATTCTCTACATCACTCTTGTGTCCAGGCCATTACCAAGTTATGGCGACAGTTCCTTCTAAATGTCGCAGAATCTTCTCTGTGCCATCACCCTGCCATCCCCAAGTCCAGACTACTCCAGGTCTCTCAGCTGTACTATTGCAAACAGCTCCTGTCTGGTTTTCTCAGTTCTGCTTTGAACCATGAACCTCCCTTCTCCACACTGCAGTCTGAGCAGTGCTGAAAATAATAGTAAACAGTCCGATGATACTCTTGCAGTAAGCACTTCCAAATGGCAGAGTAAGGACCCCTGAAAATCTCTCCTCCATAAAAATGGTGAGAACACTGTCAAGAATTGTCGAAATTAACTTTGTCAGCATTCTGAAAATTAAGACTGGAGGGATCTGTTGATTTACACAAGAAAGAAAGCTGAGTCTCTGTAAATACAGCAGACTCTGGGGGAGTTTAATTCACTCTATTTCAAACCCCACCACCAACTCCATAGTAACTTTGAAAACCAACTGCCCTACAACTATGATAACTGTGAAAATCAGCAGCCTAGAAGCTACCAGAAGGGACAGAGGGGTTTGGAACTCCCCCAAAGTCCTATTCCCAGGCATTTGTCACTCTTTAAACCGTGTAGAAAGTTCCATTCCCAGAACTTGCCTTTACTTGAGCTGGCTCAGGGTTCACTATGTGCCCTGCTTATTTAAAAAAAGGAAAAGAAAGAAAATTAGTGGCATTCATTGACCATTGCAGTTGTCTGAGGTGGTGATACCAGTTGAGGCTCACTACAGTCTGACCAACAAATTAAGTGGGAAACACTGGGGAAAAGATGTCATTTGGGGGACCTGAGAAAGCACTAATCTCTTACTTCTGGCTGACCTTGAGGATCTAGGCAAGTAGGAAGTGAAGGCTGAAGAAAAGTTGTAAAATGCTTGCTCGAGATCATTGAAGGCATGCTCCAGCATACACATAGAGCCCCTTGGCAAGGGCTTGGAGACTCACTGGTTCAACAAATTTAAGGAAATCCCTGTCTAATAATTAGCTAACTACACACAGACTTTTGCCCTCACCACACATAACGGAGAATATAGACTTTACAACAACTAGACCAGGTAAATCGCTAAACAAATGACAAGGACAGGTGGATATGATTTCCAGAGTTGCCACATTATATTATTTGTCTAGTCTTCAACAAAAAATTACAAGAATTTCAGAGAAACAGCAAAATATGGCCCACATGCGGCAGTGGGGGGGGGTGGGATACAAATTGGAGTCATGTCAAAGCAAAGCTTTTTTATATATTAAAATTAAGTTGGTTTTACTCAGACTCCATTGTTTGAAGTTGTTAGTTGTAATCCCCAAGCCAACCATTAATAATTTGGGACCAAAAGGTATACTAGGAAGGCACCCAGGTGGTTCCTTCAGTTAAGTGTGTGACTCTTGGTTTTAGCTCAGGTCATGGTCTCAGGGTTGTGAGATTGAGTCCTGCGTTAGTCTCCATGCTGAGTGTGGAGCCTACTTGAGATTCTCTCTCTCCCTCTACCCTCCCCACCCTGCACTTACTGTCTCTCAAAAAAAAAAAAAAAAGTTACACAGTTTAACACAAAGGAGGTAATAATGGAGAAATGACAACAAAAGACACAATACATTTAGAAAAAAAATTAGAATCACAGACGTAAATCTTATCTTTCTAGTAATTATGCTAAATGTAAACAGATTGCTAATCAACAGACAGAAATTGGCAAAAGATGATTTTTTAAAAAAATCCCTACAATATGCTAGCAACAGGAGACATACTTCAGGTTCGAAGTAAGAAATATGTTGTAAGTTATTGGAAAAAATATACCATGCAAACAGCAGTCAAAAGAGAACTAGAGCAGGGACGCCTGGCCGACTTACTGAGAAGACCTTGCAGCTCTTGATCTTGGGCGCGTGAGTTTGAGCCCCACGTTGAACCCCCTCCTCTCCACCGAGAGAGGAAGAATGAACAAATGCACTAGAGTGGCTATACGAGTATCAGATAAAATAGAGTTTAAAAAAATGTCATTAGATATGAAGGAGGGCATATAATCATGAATAAGTCAGTCCATCACAATAATAGAGCTACATGTACCTAACTGCAGAATCTCAAAATACATGAAGGGAAAAAACCTGACACCAAAAGGAGAAATGGACAATTTAACAATAGTAGCTGGAGAGTTTAATAACTCACTCACAGCGATGGATACAACAGCTAGGCAGAAAATCAACAAGGATATAGAAGACTTGAAAAACATAAACCACCTAGATTAACCAAGAACAGCAGAATACACATTCTTCTCAAATGTGCATGAAATATTTTCCAGGACCATCTGTAGGTAGCCTCAGGAAATGTAGAAAGACTGAAATCAGGTAAATACAAAGTATGGTTTCTAACCACAGAGAAGTAAAATTCGAAATTAACAACAGGAGGAAATTTGGGAAATTCACAATTAAACACTACACTCCTAAATAAGCAGTGGGTCACAGAAGAAATCACAAGAGAAATTTAGAAAATACTTTGAAGTTAATGAAAATGAAATACAATGTATCAGAACTTTTGCACCACAGCTAAAGCAGTTCTTAAGGGAAAACTTAAAGCTGTAAACCGCTTAAAAAAGAAGATCTCAAATCATTCTTCTACCTTAAGAAACTAGAGAAAGGAGCAAACTGAGCATAAAGCAAGCAGAAGGAAGAAAATAAAGATTAGTGTGTAAATAGATGACCTAGAGAACAGAAAAAAAAAGATAAAATCAGTGACGCCAAAAGCTGATACTTTAACAAGATCGGAGGGCTTTGATTTTGATAAAATTGGCAGACCTTCAGCTAGATTTCACCATAGTATTCCTCCTACTAAAATCAGGAATTAGATGACCTCACAGAACAGAAAGGGGTTATAAAAGAATACCATGAACAACTATGTTTCAACACATTGGATAACTTAGATGAAATGGACAAATTCCTAGAAAGACACTACCAAACTACCGACACTGACTCAAGAAGAATCAGAAGATCCAAATAGACTTAGTACAAGAATTTGAATTCATAACTTTAAAACTTGTCACAAAGAAAAGCCTGGGGCCCAGATGGCTTGAGTGGTGGATTTTACTAAATGTATAAAGCATTAACAGCCATCCTGCACAAACTTTTCTAAAAAATAGGAAAAGAGGGAACACTTCTCAACTCTTTCTGAGACCAGTACCCTGATAACTGAAACCAAAGACTGAAACTACAGACTAATATATTCATTGTACAGTATACAGTATACCTTTATTATAATTTACAATGCACATATACTTAGTCTAAACTTGAATAATATACTTTTGAGCAAGTATGCTCAAGATGCGATTGATAGATGGACAGATAAAAAAATCTGAATTATATTATGAATAATTTCTCCAATATTGGTAACATTATTCAGCTTTCAGTCCAAATTATATGATGCTCTATTTTCAGCACGTCTCAAACATTTATGTAAACCATCTGAGAATCTTGTTAAAAAGCAGACTCTGGTTTGGTTGGTCTGGGTCAGGGCCTGAAATTCTGTAATTCTAACCAGGTTCTTGGTGATACGGAGAGTATGGTCCATGGGTCATTCTTAAGCTGCAGGGGGCTTTGGGGGTGAACATAGAGTTGTATGTACTTTCTTTTTCATTGTGATCATTAAGGTAGAGGATCTATAACCATCTTCTCTCTGACTTGATGAATCTCTACCAAACTTGACATTTATTAAAAGTCTGTTGTCTTTCATTGTCTATTAAAAGTCAACCTTCTGGGACACATTTTTGGTAAGATATTTAAAGACTTTATAAATATGAGCTAATTATGTTTTATAGTATCCCCTTAAGGTACTTAGGAAAGATACAGATCTCTAGTTTGCCACATTCGTCACAGCCACATGGCTGTTGAATAATACTCAACTATACTGTAAAGCAAATAACATGCTTAACATGCTTAGCTGAAGACTAGCTATTTAATTTCAGCTTTCACAAGTTCATGGCTAGTATGTAGAAAGACCATTGATTTTTGTGTGTTGTTTTTGTATATAGGCTAAATATTTGTGATCCCCTCCAAAATTTATATGTTGAAACCTAATCCCCAATGTAAGTGATTTTTGGAGGCTTGGCCTTTGGGAAGTAATTAGGTCATGAGAATTGGAGACCTCATGGGATTAATGCCCTCATATGAGAGGCTCCAGAGAGCTCCCTCCCCCTGTTCATATGGAGTACACATGGAAAAGAGGACTGTTAGCCAGGAAGCAGTTTTTCACCAGACACGGAATGCGCTGGCACCTTAATCTTGGACATTACAGCCTCTGAGAAGTAAGTGTTTGTTGTTTATAAACCACCTAGTCTATGGTGTTTTGTTCTAGCAGCCCAAACAGACTAAAGCAATTGTGTATCTTGTCATCTTGCTAAACTGGTAAATTCTAGGGGGTTTTCTGTAGGTTCCTGTGATTTTCTACATAGACCATCAGGTCATCTGCAAATAAAGACAGCTTAATTTCTTCTTTTCCAATCTGTATGCCTTTTAATTCCCTTTCTTGCTTTATTTCTCTGACTAGAACTTGCAATATTATGCTAAATAACAATGGCGAGGGGCACCCGGGTGGCTCAGTCGGTTAAGCATCTGCCTTCGGCTCAGGTCATGATCCTGGAGTCCCAGGATTGAGCACTGCACTGGGTTCCCTGCTCAGTGAGGAGTCTGCTTTTCCTTCTCTCCCTCCCCCTGCTCTCATGCTCTCTCTCTCTCTCTCTCTCAAATAAATAAATGAAAAATCTTAAAAAAATAAATAGCAGTGGTGAGAGTGGATATCCTTGCTTTGTTTCTGAGCTTAGGAGGAAAACATATGATCTTTCTTCATTAAGTATGGTATTAGTTGTAGGTGTTTTTTGGTAAATGTTGTTTGTCGAGTTAAGGAAGTCCCTTCTATTCCTAGTTACGAATAGAGGTGGTTATATGTGAATGAGGTGAATATGAGGTGGTGGTGGTTTATCCTAAAAACTTCTGCATCATTTATGATGGTATGATTTTTCTTCCTTAGTCTGTTAATGTTCTGATTACATTGTTTGATTATGGATTTTTTGAAATGTCCTTTTAGTTTCCATGTATTGGGAAATTTTAATGTTATCTTTCTCTTACTGATTTCTGATTTGATTCCATCAGGGACAGAGAACATAGTGGTATGATTTCAGATCTTTTGAATTTGTTGAGGTTGTTGGTTTTGTGGCCCAGGGTATGGTCTGTATAAGGCCAACCATTTAAAAACAGGTCAGTAGGCAGTGCTATTCCATAGTTAAAGCTGTACTTAGTTATAAGAGAGCCAGGGATTTTCTGCATATAAGATACTAGCAGATAAAGTGTTGTTGTATTGACTGTCTTTTGAACAAAAGGAGGAATGGTATTGAGTCATGAAATAATAATGATGGTAAAATCAACAGTACTCTTTATTGAGTCCTTATATATACTCTCCTTACTGTATTTAGAATAGAGTTAAACATTTTAATGAGTTGTCTAATTTAACCCAACAGTCTATGGAGACAGATACCATTGTTTGGAGGTTAAGTACTTCTCTTGAGATTACAATACCAGCAAAGGGGTAGCCTCTGTTTTAGCCCACGTCTTACCCATGGGCTACAAGCTTAGCTGAATGGCCGTGTTGCAAATCAGATTCATAAGGATTTTGGCAGGCTCCTCCAGATTTAGAACACATGGCATTTCAGGCTTGAGTTCTGATTTGAAAGGTCAGAATTTACTGACAGTATTTTGAGTAGCTTAAGGTACACATGAGACAGCTTGTCATGGGTACTGTCCAGTTGGTCACCCTTGTAGCCTGACGTACTTCCCTAATGCAGATTTCCTAGGATTTTGCTATTTGCCTCCTCTCTTCTGTCGCAGGCACTGTATCTCACTTCCAGTACAAGCAGTGACAACATTAGCACTTGTGACTTTTATCTGTGGAGGGTCATTGTAAGGCTGGCCACTCATAGTCAGTGATTCAAAATATTAGGACCATTTTCTTTGATCTAACTCTTTGGGCTTCTGCTGTTTGGTTCATTACTTTTTGACTTAAAACATGTCATTTTTCGGGATACCTGGGTGGCTCAGTTGGTTAAGCAGCTGCCTTCGGCTCAGGTCATGATCCCAGCGTCCTGGGATCGAGTCCCACATCGGGCTCCTTGCTCAGCAGGGAGCCTGCTTCTCCCTCTGCCTCTGCCTGCCATTCTGTCTGCCTGTGCTCACTCTCTCTCCCTCTCTCCCTCTCTCTGACAAATAAATAAAATCTTTAAAAAAAAAAACAACATGTCATTTTTCTTTTTTTTAATCCAGTCCTTATTGATTACTTTTAAATAAGGCCCCAAACCACATATATCTTAGCAGGCTGTTGATTGGCCTTTGTGTGCCTAGTTGATTCCATTGTTTAACATCTTACGGTGAAAGGAAGTCTGTTTTTTCCTTTAATTTGGGAGAGTGTGTGGAGGTTAGAAATAAAATTCTGTTTTGTCATTTCCCAGTTGAGATATTAGAGCTCATTTAATAGCAAATAAAAACTTTTTTTAGATTATTGATATTACTTTTGATTATCTAGAATTGAGAGCATTTGAAATAAATTTGGGGCTGACTGTAGTAAAAGCTTAGTATTGCAGACCAGCCTTCCAGGTGTGTCAGATTATTTAGAAGTGTTTCAGACACCAGTGGGGCTGAGTGTCCTAGTATCTAAGGAAACCCTTGAGGAGCAATGAGAGCAGACCATCCAGAGGTAGATTAAGCAGCCTGCTCTCTGATAGGTTGCCTTGGTTGACTTTGACTAAAGGCAGAAGAGCAGAGATATCCTGAGAGAGTTAGGGAGGGCACTGAATAATGGAGAGGCTTGTGTCCTGAGCTGGAGAAGAACATGTACTTTTGAAAGCCACCTTCAAATCCCGGCTCCTCTATCTATTGACTCTGTGAGTTAAGGCAGGTAATCTTGTGCCTTTCTTGCTTTTTTTGTGAAGTGTGGGGGTACTAACCTTGAAAGGCAGGTAATTGTGACGATCAAATGACTTAATACTTAACGCTGTACTTGGAACATAGGAAGCATTCAGTAACTATAAACTTACTACTTTTGCCTTATGTATTAATGCTTCTTAGGGTTTCTTGTTGTGATTTTTGTTCACTGATACCTATCCAGTACTCCGGTGGTGTCTAGGCATCACAGGGATTCAATACATGCATGAATAAATGAATGATGTATATAGAGTACTTGCCATGATGCTTGTAAGTACTTAATACATAATATTATAAGAGGTGCTGGCTATAGATGGCAGAGATTGGAAGTAGTGGCCACTGTAGCTCACTGACCGTAAAAGTAGGAATAATTGGAATCAATATAGGCAAGGCAGACCTAGCACATGTTAGACACAGTTCTAAGAGCTTTATGTATACTAACTTTATCCTTATAACTACCCATTAAGTTAGCTACTAGCATCATCTCTGATTTATGAATGAGAATACCAAAGCAGGGGAACTTGCCCAAGGTCACACTCCTAGTGAGTGATGATGGCATTGGGATTTAAACTTGGGAAGTCTGATGAAGAGGGCTTGCTCAAATTATTAATTAATTAATTAATTATTTTTTTTGATTAATTAATCACCTGCTGTGTGCCAGGCACTATGCTGTGCAGGTATGATACCCACCCTCATGATGGAGCTTATCTCTTAGGCCAAAGAGCCAAAACACAAATAAGAAATAACTAATGACTAAAGAGAAGAATTATCTGAAGAGATAGGGGGCTGCTTCAAACGGGGGTGTTCAGGGGAGGTCCTTCTGTTGGAATATAAGCTGAGACCTGGAGCCAGCCAGGCAAAGCATTCCGGGCAGAGGGAACAGAATTAGCAAGGGCCCTGAGGTGGGACAGCAATTGGTTGGCATATTGGTATAATTGTCAAGGAGATGAGAATTCTGGAGTGGAAATTATAGGGTGAATAATATGTCTTGAGGTTGCAGAGGTCACGCAAGGCCTTCTAAGCATTGGTTTTCATTCTGAATACATTGGAGAACCACTAAGGTGTTAAGAAGACTGGGTGATATTTTAATGGAAGAACATCACTGGTTGCTGTGGGGGTGGGGGTTGGAATTGGTGGAAGGGAACATAGCTACTGTTTAGATCTAAGACCAGAGAGCAGTGATAGGCAAGATGATAAAAAAATGGCTCACATTTTAAAATACTTTGCACTGTTGAGGCATTTTATATTCGTTGGTCCCTTCAACAACTTACAAGGTGGTTATAATTACTTGACCCATTTATAGGTGGGGAAATTGAGCTCGTAGGTGGCTGGGATCTGAATGCAGCCAATCTGGCTCCAGAGGCTGTGCCTTAAACCACGAAGCTCTGTTGTCTTTGCAAACAAAGTTCTTCCAGCAGTGTCTCTCATGGTCCATGCTAACGTGAAGTTAGCTGCAGTGAGGAGCTGCGGACCCATCTTTGGCTTCCCCCCTTGGCCTCACACTGCACGCACAATCTCCTGAGGGCTTGACAGGGTCCTCCAGAGCTTGTCTTCAGCCAGGTTTCCCCTATTTTCATTGCACAGACATTTTGTGTCTCAGTCTGTTGCATCAGCCCTTAGGGATCACTGTCTTCGATCTGTTTCCCCCCTGCCATTACCTAAGTTGATCTACACTCACGCCAGAGTGACCTTTTCTAGCATGTGGCTTCCTCACTTACCTTGCATTCTTTCTGGCTTGCAAAGGTATAGCTTAAACTCTGAAGCATGGGCCCTGACCCTCCACAGGGAGAGGGGTGCCAGCGAGCCTCCGCTGCTGCCCCGCTGCCTTTTGTCACTTAACAGGGAGGAGTGTGTAGCCAGCAGTAGGAGCGTGAGACCACTGGAGAATTCAGCTCCCATTGTAAAATAGTCCCTATTTGTGTATATATCAATCTTCTGTGAGTTTAATTAGAGCTGGGGCCCTTTCAGCAGACATTGGTAGTATGTATATATTTTTGTGTTTTTGTGTTTTTGCTCACATTTGTTGAGTGTTTACAACATGCTCAGCCCTGAGTGCTCCCCGTGGATAGTTCATTTAAACCTCAAAATAACACTCTGAAATATAGGTCCTGTTAACTGTATTTTACCAACGAGGAAACTGACGTTCAAAGAGGTTAAATAAGGGTGCCTGGGTGGCTCAGTGGGTTAAGCCTCTGTCTTTGGCTTGGGTCATGATCTCAGGGTCCTGGGATCAAGCCCCATATCAGACTCTCTGCTCAGTGGGGAGCATGCTCCCCGCCCCCCATCCCCCGCCTGCCTCTCTGCCTACTTGTGATCTCTGTCTTTCAAATAAATAAATAAATAAAATCTTCAAAGAGGTTAAATAATGTAAAACCGTGGTCACACAGCCAGTGAGAGGAAGAATAAGGACTTGAATCTAAGTAGTGACGCCACAACTGCCCTTAGCTACTGCACTGACATACTAGCGAAAGAGAAATTGCTGATGTGCATGTTTGAGAATCGGACCCTGAGATGCATATTTTTTCCAGAAATGGCTTCCAGGAATGGGATTGATCATGTGTTCAAGGGAAACCTTCTCACCCTTGAATGTGTGTATCAATAAATGGTATGCCCAATTCTAGTGGATGACTCTGTCATTCAGTGACATAAAGGCCTAATTATAGCCTTGACTTATGATGGCCCCACAGGTACTTTAATATTTCACTTATTATTCATCAGGTAATATATGACACACATTATTTGCTGCTGCTTATTGGTCAAGTTAGGCATTATCAGGCACTGTCACTAGAGCAGGAAGCCAGACAAATACAGAACTTTTTCAAGGTTCACACGGCTAGATGGACTGTTAAAAATTGAGCATGGTGCATTGTGGCAAGGCTAATAACTAAGGCATTGCTCTGGTAACATGTAACAGGGTCTGCCTAGCCAGGTCTCCAGGACCATGACCTCAAGGCTGAGAAGGAATGGAGTAAAGCAGCAAGCCAGGTGATGATGTGGAGAAGGTGGTGGTTCCAGGCAGATGGAGCAGCAGGTACCTGGGTACTGTGGCAGGAGAGAGCATGATGTACTCTAGAATCAAAGGCCGGAAGGGCCAGCTGCAAAGAGCCAGTGGGGAGAGAGGCAGGTCGAAGATGTTCAAGGCCTCGTGGGCCAGTTTTTATCCTAAGAGCAACCGGAAGCTACGGAAGAGTTCTCAGTGCTGGTTGTCATCATAAGCACACAGCGAGAGCTCATCTTCAGGATCCGTGCTGGGGAAGGCAAGGAGTCGTCTGTCAGGCAGGACTACAGAGGTGTCTGCATGTAACTTACATTCGTAAGTCATAAATCAGTGAGCGAAGGGCTGCAGAGGGATAATGAATGGTGTGAGTAAGAGCACAGCAGAGAGGGCACTGGAACTGGTTCTTACTAAATGTGGGAGTTCCAGGAGGAAGAGGGGAGCGCTTTGCATGCAACGGGAACTGTTCTGGCCAAAAGGTAGGATTGTGGGAAGACAAGGCAGGCTCTGAGAAGGCCAGGCAGTCGTGAGACTGGAGCAGGTTGCCTCAGGCCAGAGCGATGGGAGAAGCCAGAGTGCTGGGGCCTTGGTTGAGGAGGGATTAGTCAGAGGTCCCAGCTCTATTTTGGAGCCAGCAGAGGTCTTCAAGGAGAGGAACAGCTTTGATGCTTTATAGGTCTGTAGCTTTGGCAGTTGGGTAGAGGAGCCAGAAAAGGGAAGAAACTCTGGTTCTGTGAGACCTGTCCTGGTGTGTGGTGGCCACCACCATGGGTATCGGCAGTGGGAGTGACATGGAGGAGGCAGATTTAGGCGGTGTTTGTGGGAGAACATTGGAAATAGCCAGGGCACAGAAGCCCCGCACATCTGGGTTCAAATTTCAACTCTGCTACTTACTAGCTTATAAGGTCTTAATATTTGTGTACCTTAGTTTCCTGAGCAGTAGTGTGGGTGTGTGACTCCTATCTCACAGGCTGGGAAGGGGTCTGTTGCTTGAGTGCTATCTAAGGTCTCCTAGAGCTTTGCATGTATTAACTGTTTTTTTTTTTTTTAAGGATTTTATTTATTTATTAGAGAGTGCAAGTGCATTAGCAGGGGGAGGGGCAGAGGGAGAGGAAGAAGCAAAGCCCCCGCTGAGCAGGGAGCCTGATACAGGACTTGATTCCAGGACCCCGGGATCATGACCTGAGCTGAAGGCAGACACTTAACTGACTGAGCCACCCAGGTGCCCTATATTAACCCTCTTAATCTTTCAGTCTTGTGAAGTGCCCAGTAAATTAGGTACTGTTTATCATTACCGTTTGACTCATGAAGAAACTGAAGTTCAAAGAGCTTATAGACTTGCCTAAGGACATACTGGATTCAGAGTGGTGGGAGTGATCCTCTCTGTTAGCCACTCTGCTAATGATATTTGTGATGGAGAGTAACTAATTGGGGGGCCGGAAGAGGGGGAGCCCTTTGACAGGAAGACCGCTGAACCAGACCTGACAGTGTGTGAATGTACTAGGCATCTGATGAAGAGAGAGGGCAGAGCCTCACTGAAAGTAGCTTTCTGGGTCTATCTAGGAGAGAGTGGAGGACATGTGCCCGGAGCAGAGTGAGCCAAGGAGAGAGGAGCAGGGAGGGAATCAGGGTACAGAGCGAGAGGGAGGTGGATCAATATCTGGCAGGGCCCTGGGGGCTGTGGTAAGGGCTGAGATTTTATTCCCAGAGGAGTGGGAAGCCACTGGAGAAATGTTAATGGTAGTGATGTGATCTGCTGGAGAACTTCAGAGAGTCACTCTGGCGGCCATGCAGAGGAGACTGTAGACCAGCTGATAGATGGACTTCTTCCAGAGCCAGTCAGAAAGGTACTGATGGAAAGCTCTACAGCACTGGCGTAGATGATGGAAGTGGATGCAGATTTTAGAGTAGAGCCGAGCAGACATGCTGGTGGCCTGAAAATTATGAGGGAAGGGGGAGTCAGAGGTGACACCTGGGTTTTTAGTTTGAGCAGTCAAAGAGAATGGATAGTCATTTACCCACGAGAGGGAAAGTTTTGTGGGGCAGGAACAGGGCAGGGTGGAAAGTGGAGTTCTATTGGACATGCTTCTTCCTTTTGAGATGTATACAAGACGTCCAGATGGCAGTGTCTAGTAGGCAGTTGGATATATGAGTCTAGACAGAGCCCAGGAGCCATCTGGGCTAGAGACGGAAATGTGGGAGTCTTTGGCATGTGGGGATTGGGGAGCATGGGAGAAGGGGGACACCCAGTGTACTGCAAAGGTAGAATGCTTTGTTTACAAAACACATGTTCTATTGTTGGACTCAGTTCTCAGAATGGAGATAGTAGCACCAAAGTAACTGAATACATTCCCTCCTGCTTAGGGTCTGGGTTTCGGCAAAGAGCCTTCATTCTACGTTTGCCTGTGGAGGTTCTGCACACATGCTCATGTGTCCATGTGCTTAAACCCAGCCCTTCCCAGTGTGTTGGCCTGGGGTCTCCAAAGTACATGATGGCCTAGATGTGGGTGCTGGGCTACTTGCTAACTGGAAGATTGGAGTGACCTGAATCCTGAAAAAGATTTAGGGCTTACACACAATAAAATCCATTCTTTCAAACTGCTTCAGAGTCCCTGGAGCCAGGTACAATTTAAAAACTTCTCATTATTTTGAAGTATATAATAGTCTAAGTTGTATGTTTACAGTATATTTTATGAACTTTAAAAAAAATTCAATAATAACTAATTTTTATCAATTCTATTTCTTTTTTTTTTTTCCAGAGTAATTCAGTCTTTTACCTCCTTGCATTTGGGCAATTTTTTTATGTTAATTTGTAGATAGGCTGATTATAAACTTATGCTTTAAAAATATTCAGAAACATACATACTGTCTCTCACAAAAATTTCATTTTCTCTGTTGCCACAACATTCCACATTCTGTTCCTGTTGCTAAGGCCTCTGGAATGTCCCAGTACAGAAAAAGGATATAGAACTCTTTTTTTTTTTTTTCTCCTGAAGACATTTTATTGAAATTATTTTGTATCTTCTAGCTTACTTCCAAATATGGTTCTCTGAAAGTAAAGAATTTAGAAAGCTAAAATTAAAGTTGCTTTAGATTTTCATAACTGGAACCTGATTTCTGAGGGTAGCATGAATTGGATTTAAGTGTACCATGTTTCCTTCCACGGGGATTGTGTGTGTGTATCGTGCACGTGTGTGAACACAACACAACACGCACGCACGCACGCACCCAGGCAGGCTTTTTAGGGAGTGTGATACGCTGGTGAGATATTAAGAACTGAGCTCATGGAGCACACCTGATTTTGAGTCCTGGTTATGCTTTCTTGGTGGGTGATAGTGGACAAGTTTATGTCTCTATCAGTAAAATGAGGATTTTATTGTAGGATAGACCATATATAAAGTCTTTAGCTCAGGGCCTGGTACATAGCTGTCTCTCAGTAAGGACCAACTATTCATCCTCATTACTGTCATCATTGATTGCACACGGTCTTAAGTTATTGAGGAAATTGAAGTTTTTCCAGAAGTATAGATTCCTGGTCCCTTACAGAATGAACCCTACCTTCTTATTTTTACTAGTATTTCTGAATCTTGAAAAAGGAAGAAAGGAATCACAGCAAAAAAGAACAGTTTTCTATATGAAGGTTATTGTGGCTAGTTGAATTGCTATTACTTGAAAGGATCGGTACAATTCTTAATTTTTTAAAGTTGTTTTATTTATAAAGGGGTGGGAGGGGGCTTGTTCCCCAAAGTATTTGGTTTCTGGGAAAGTGATATATTTTAAACAGCATTGCTTAACATTGAGTGCTGTGGGAAACCACACAAAACCAGCACATTGCAGTCGCCTAAATCTAAAGTGAGACCACTTAATTTAATGCTGTTTTAACTACCATTTAATTAATAAAACTAATTGAGTCAATTTCATTAATTAAACTGTTGATTTGATATTTATAGACATTTCATACTTCACAGCTGTAAATTATGAATGCTGTGTTCTGTAATTCAGATTTTCTTTCTTAATTGGTCTTGTATTGGAGGCATTTAGCACAGGGGTATATGGAACTTAAAGGGAACTACTTACATTTTATTTTTAAAATGAACTGTCATGTCAAGAAATTGTAGCCATGGAAAATGGCTTATTACGTGTTGATCATTGCAGGGATATAACCTTTCCTTTTCTCCTACATGTACTATTTTTAACTCAATGTGGGCATGCTTTCAAGGAAAATAGCACCTTGTTTGGTTCTTATTTTTCATTAAATTATTAAGCTTAGTCACAGAAGTCGTAGTCTGCTAGAAGCTTCTTGCATTATCTAATCAGTTTATCAGAGGTGTTCAGCTCTGACATTCCAACTTAATGGAGGTGGAAACTGGAAGGAATTTCTAGAAATCACGTTCCTCTGATCTTCAAGGGACCAGATCCAAGCCATTGTTGTGAGTCAGAATGGAATCCCGGCTACTGACGTAGACAAAGTACTTCATCTCTCTGTGAATCAGTTTCCTCCTTTTTAGAGGGGTTGTAATGGTATCGACCTAGGTAGTTGTGAGAAAAGAACAAGATCATAGCACCTAGAAACTGCTCAGTGCTGCCATTGTGTCCCAGAAGCTTGTTGGTCCCTGGTATATTTCAGATTTATAGCCTGCAATCTGTGCAGTTCAGTGTAATAGAAACTGTTTAAGAAAATCTGAGCTATATCCATGTGTAGATATTAGATCAGTCATTTGATGCTTTGAGACTATGATCACTTTACATCTCCTCAGGGCATTTTCTTTTTCCTGTAAAACTACCATGATCACCCAAGCTGGAGAAAACGTGAAATCAGATCTTACAGGAAAGAAAACAGATGCCAATTAGTTTTGGATCTTTTTTCCCCTTTAAACTTGGTATTTGGTCTACTAAACTATTTGTCTAATTGAAATGTGCTAATTATCCATTCATTGCAGATATTCTAGATAGTGTGCAATACTTAAAATCAGCAATTGTCTTTTTTTTTCTTTTAAATCTCTGTGCCAATGTGGGGCTTGAATTCACGACCCAGAAACCAAGGGTCCCATGCTCTACTGACTCAGGCAGCCAGGCACCCCTAAATTCACCAATTTTGAAATATTTAAGAGATTAGATTCTGAATCTGAAATGTTAGCACTGTTCCCTACCTAGATTATTTTTAAGTAATTATTCATGGTTAGGACTTTTTAGTTAACCACATATTACCAAATATGAAGTCACACTCAGTTTCTGTGTACATGCAGATAGTTTAGTTTTACATTTGTGTTTTAATTAACTTGTATCTTGCCCTATTCTAGTAACTGAACTGAGATTAATGTGTGAAATACTGTGTTTGTACCAAAGTTCCATGAGTTCAGGGACATCAGTATGTGAGCAAAAGGACTAGAGGTTCTTGTGACCTGAAAAAGAGTATAAAAATAATTTTTTTGGTATTACATGCTGACCAGACCAGCAGTTTTACTCTTCATTGAAACCTTTGCTTCCTTTCTTAACGGTTCCATAGAACTCAGAAACCAGATGGCTGGAATAGGATGCATAGTTAAACAAAACCATTAGATGATACAGCTTTATGAATTGCTAAGCATTTTATGTGGTACAGATTCTTACCCATAACCCTTGGTGGAGTTCATCTAAAGTTGCTTTATTGTGTGAGTGTATTCATTGTTTGCATTTTAATAGATTTGTCTCTTTCACCTCATACTGATGATTTTTGGTGTGTTTTATTTTAACTTTCTGAACAGTGTTTCTGTAAGCCTGATTTGATTTCTCTCTTAATAGTTATGGTGGCACATCAGTTACTTTTAAATGTCACTGGAGTAGTATTTGAACTGGTGTACTTCATCTTAGGCAACAGCTTTAGAAAGTATTGCTAGCTAAATGGTTTCATATTAATCAGAACCAGATGAGTGATACTCTCTTTCTTTGTTGCAGACATGCCAATATTTGGTCTGTGTCCAGCCCACGATGATTTCTACTTGGTGGTGTGTAACGACTGTAATCAGGTTGTCAAACCGCAGGCATTTCAATCACATTACGGTAAGTGCTTAACCATTTAAAAATCATTATTAGAGGGTAAAAGGTAAAGCAGGATTAAACTGAAGGCCAGTGACAGCATGGATAGGCTATAATATTCCTCCCTCTGTCAGGAGCTAGGCTTTCTAATTCATCGAATGGGTTAATGCCTATTAGATGTTGGGTGTTTTCTGAATTTTATTAAAAGTGATGTGTGTTTTCTGAATTTTATTAAAAGTGATGTGTATTTTCTAATTTATTGAAATTACACAAGGAAAATATATTTTATAAAATCTCTTTTGAAATATTGAGTCAGCATAGTGAAAGGTTTATTTCCTTCTAGACCTCATGGTTGTGAATTTAGTGGTTGGTAAAATTATGTATACACAGTGTGGATACATATCTTCTTAAAGGAAATGTGATTTTGAAACTTCCAAGTTCAGAAGTTCTAAATCCAGCTTGACATTATGTTCGGTTTGTGAATATGATGAAACTATCACATCTTTTCCATTAAAACGCACGTGTACTTAGAAATGAAGCAATGTGTCTTTAGAGATTTCATGAACCCCTGAGCCATCCCTGGGCTTCTAGGCTCCAAGCCTGGTGTCTGGGTGTTTGATCATGGAAGAATCCAAATAAGATGGTTTTGCTTTGTCATAATGGCACCTAAAGACATAGTTTTATACCCAGTTGGGTTCAGTAATAGCTCAGAAGTATTTGAGGGCAACACCTTATTTCAGGCATGAGGATGTGTATAGTATGATCCTTACTTACCTCCTTGGAGTTTACAACCTAGCTTAAGAGATAGGCAGAACTAACTAGACGTACTTTTTAAACAACTGTGAGTTGATTCCTCATTGTCCTCGTTACTACAGATGCAAGCTTGAGACAGAATAAAAACGGGATCCTTCTATAGATAGAGTGTTTAAGCAAAGCTTCTGAGGAGGTGACCCTGGTGACCTGAGCTGTAAGTGATGGAATGGAGCCACCCGTGTGGCAATCTAGAATAAGTGCATTCTTACACGGAGGGAAGAGCTGGTGTACAGCTGACCGCCGTAGGTTGAGGGTAGTTAGTGGATGGAAGTAGAGACTAGAGAGGTCTGCCCTTGTGGGCAGGGACCGGACCCTGATCATGCACAGCCTTGAAGGGCAGAGTAAGAAGCAGCTTGGAGGCACTGTAGGGCTTATTCTATAAGAAAGTAAGTAACACAGGTCCACCTCACTGGTGAATTTGCAGAGAATAAATTGTAGGAGAAGGATAGAAGCTGGGAAGAGTTCAAGGTGCAAGACATGGTAACAGACTAAGGCTAATGTGGGGCCCTAGAGTTGAGGAGACAGCATAGCTTTGAGATTCATTTTAAGGCTAAAACTTAAAAAGGCTTGTTGTTGGGACAACAGTTATTTTAAGAGGCATGCCATCATATCAACATCCCACTATGTTTTCCCATAGGAATCGATTTTTTTATGTAACCAGAAAAAGGCTTTCTGAGTGTCTGATTCTGAGTGAAGCCCTGGGTAGGCTCTAAAGTGAGAACAAAGCTGAATAAGATACTATCTTCCTGATAAAGAGTCATAGAGGTTAGTATTGGAAAATGCAGTTAATCAATTGCCAAGTATTTTGGAGTTCAGGATTTTGAAGCCAAACTAGACTGGATTTAAATTTAAACTGGCAAGAACCCTAAGTTGTTCATTTGCCCTGAGCAAGTTTTCCAACCTCAGCTTCCTTTGTTACAATGTCAGAATGGTAATAGCAACCTCATAGGTTCTCAGTGACCACAAATGAAACAACATGGTAAAGCTCCTCATACAATGCCTGACACATAATAAGGATGAGGGAGAGAGAAAAGTACAACTGTGGGTACAGGCAGGTTTGTGTTTAACGTCAAAAAACAGTCAAGGGCCTTAAGAACAAGGAGGAACACAAATTGCTTTTCGATGAAAAGGCTTCTTGGAGAAAATTGCCTCAGGTTAGGTGATTCTGAAGAGTAGAATGGATTTGTTGTCCCATATGCAAATGTTTTCCTTTAGTTTTTAGGTGTGTAATGCATGTCCATTGTGGAAGATGCAGAAAAGACTTTTAATTTATTAATTATTTTTATTAACATATAATGTGTTATTTGCCCCAAGGATACAGGTCTGTGGATCATCAAGCTTACACACTTCACAGCACTTACCATAGCACATACCCTCCCCAGTGTCCATAACCCAGCCACTCTCTCCCTACCCCCCACCCCCCAGCAATCCTCAGTTTTGTGAGATTAAGAGTCTCTTATGGTTTGTCTCCCTCCCGATCCCATCTTGTTTCATTTTTTCCTTCCCTACCCCCCAAAACCCCCAGCTCTGCCTTCCAAATTCCTCACATCCGGGAGATCATATGATAATTGTTTTTCTCTGACTTATTTCGCTCAGCATAATACCCTCTAGTTCCATCCACGTCATTGCAAATGGCCTCATGAAAGAAATTGAGGACCGGAATTCAGTAAAGTGTCAGGATATAAAATCAATGCAAATGGCAAGATCTCATTTCTTTTGATGGCTGCATGGTATTCCATTGTGTGTGTGTGTGTGTGTGTGTGTGTGTGTGTGTACATACATACATATATACATATGTATGTACACACACACACACACACCACACATCTTTTTTATCCATTCATCTGTTGATGGACATTTAGGTTCTTTCCATAGTTTGGCTGTTGTGGACATTGCTACTATAAACATTCAGGTGCACGTGCCCCTTCGAATCACTACATTTGTATCTTTACGGTAAATACCCAGTAGTGAGATTGCTGGGTTGTAGGGTAGCTCTGTTTTCAACTTTTTTTTTTTTTTTAAATAAGCTTTGCCAATTTTGTGTTTATTTATTTTTTTTATTTTTTTAAGATTTTATTTATTCATTTGACAGACAGAGATCACAAGTAGGCAGAGAGAGGCAGGCAGAGAGAGAGAGGAGGAAGCAAAGCAGGCTCCCCATGGAGTAGAGAGCCCGATGTGGGGCTCGATCCCAGGACACTGGGATCATGACCTGAGCCGAAGGCAGAGGCTTTAACCCACTGAGCCACCCAGGCGCCCCTGTTTTCAACTTTTGAGGAACCTCCATGCTGTTTTCCAGAGTGGCTGCACCAGCTTGCATTCCCACGAACAGTGTAGGAGGGTTCCCCTTTCTGTGCATCCTCTCCAACGTCTGTTGTTTCCTGACTGGTTAATTTTAGCCATCTGACTGGTGTGAGGTGATACCTTATTGTGGTTTGATTTGTATTTCCCTGATGCCGAGTGATGTTGAGCATTTTTAATGTATCTCTTGGCCATCTGGATGTCCAGAAAAGACTTTTTAAAAATCACTTCTAATCCCCTAAAACAGGAAGTGTATTGATGGGGATAGATAGGGCTACCGTATATAACTTCACAGTTGGTGTGCTGAACAGCCACGTTTAGTGGTCTTAGGTTGACAGTGGCAATGATGTGAGCAAGCGCAGAGGCAGGGAATCCCATGCTGTCTGGGATGGACTGAATGGAGTCCTCATTGGCCGGGACTGATGTTCCCACACGTGAATGAGCGATGTGCAGAGGCAGGCTGGGACTAGCTGTCAGAGCCTCAGTGCCCATTAGACCCCCTGTCTTTGATGTGTCATTGGGGAAGTGCTTCAGGTTTCTTAGGCCCAGAGTGATGACTTAGTGGTCCTCCAGAGAGGATTGGTGGGTGACAGAGTGGATCAAAAGGGAGCGAAAGGCAATTGGCAGTGTGAATCCCGAAGCTGCAGCTTGGGGCAAGGCTCACTGACTTGCTCACGGACTTACAGGACTTCATAGGCACAAAGGGCCCTTTTGGTCCCCTCTTCGAGAAGCACTTCAACACAGTTGTTCCAGCACCTTATGGAGATGATTTTCTTCTCTCATTCTCTCTTTAAGAATGTCTGTATTGGGGGCAGCGGTGAGGGAGTCCCATAAAATCACATTTTTACTCCTTTTCTGTACCAGTACCTAGTCCAACCAGTATTTTCTAATAAGATACTTGTAGAAGGAGAATGGAATGGTGGTCACTTCAGACATGTAAATGAGAAGATGTGAATGCAAGATTCACATACTCACATACCTTCTGTGGCTACGCAGGGGCTTGGATGGGACTGATAAAGCCGTTGGGTGTGTGTGTGGTTGCACGGGGGAGCTTGGTCCCTCTGGTTGCAAGGGAAATATTGAAGCTGTAATAGAGGAGTCCCTGGCAGGAAGGTGGGGCCCAAGAGTTCTGAGAGAGGTTTTCGGCTGGGAGATGTTGAAGGACTTCCCTCTGTGAGGCAGCACCAAGGAGAAGGCTGATGGCAAACAAACAGGAGGTTAGGACATTTGAAGATGGGGGGGAGGGTTGGGTGCAACTGCATGAAGTGGAGGGGGGCACCATGTGATGACCCTGGAGAGATTTGGGACCAACACACCACTCACCTGGAGGGAAGGAGGTGTGGGCAGGGGCTCTGGTACCAAGAAGTGTTCCAGTGCTCTTGGTGTCTCTTCTATCCTTGGGCATAGGGGTTATAATAGGAAAAGTTTTTTGGGGGGAACCCACGTGTTTTTTGTTGTAATTCCCAAAGTCCCATTCTTACATGTTAACACCAAAAACAGTTTTCAAATTCAAAATCCTTCCCAGTGGCCGTTATAGTCTGTTAGGTATTAGGAAGAATCCATACCTGCCGATGGAGGGATTCTCTTTTCTTATCCTTGCATGAAATTGGTGAAAATGTGTGAGCAGTCTTCTGTGAATTAATGTATTACTGATAATCATCTGTGATTTTATGAACAACCGAGCAGTTGTTATAAATTCCAACAGGCAGTTCCTTTAAAACCACTGCTGCTAGGGCAGAGAAGGAAGCCACAATAGCAACAAGGCTTATAAATTGGTTTGTGTTGGTGATAATGTTATTGTGAATTGGTAAGCAGCTTATTACCAAGAGTAGTAAGAGATAATATTAATTTTTTGCTAGCCAAACTACCTTTTTGGGAGCTAACGATTACCCAGGATTTCCATATGAGCAATGATGTGGATTGATGGTAGTGTCATTGTGGCATTCCCAGTTTCTCATAGATCTATTTGCTTTCATAATATAGACTTCTTTTTTTTTTTCTTGGAAACTGCATAGTAATATATTTTCTTGATGTTGTTTTAATGTTTTGAAGTAGTCCAGGATACTTCATATTTTCCTTTAGTTACTCGGTATTTTTGAGAGCAAGATGTTCCTTCCTGTTAATTTCAGATTTAAAAGTATAATTTGAACCATTGGATCCCAAACCTGCTGTGCATCTAAATCAGAGAGGAGCTTTTTAAATGGGCAGCTTCTCAAGGACCATTCCGACCGTCTAGATGGGAATCTGTGGGATAGGACCTAGCAATCTATATTCCCAACCACTCTGGAGACCGACTCCAAACCCCAGGCTGAGCGGGGTGCACTATGACCCCAGCACATCCCTCCACTCTGTCAGGGTTGTTGCTCTGCAGTCCTGGTGCCTGGCACAGTGACTGACATAGATTGGCACTCAGAAATTTGTTGAGTCTAGCAGGGATGGCACGAAAGGAGGCCCTTGTTTTTTTTTTAAACTGATTTTTAACTTTTTTTTTATTACATGTTGGAAATGTTCTATTAATTGCTTCTAACTCTTTGAGTACAGAGGAGGGCTGAGACGGTGACGTTCCATAGGGCCAGAAGTATCCTCCTTTTGAGGTGGTTTACCACAGTGGCAATCTCAGTAACACATGTCTTGGTCCTAAACTGGCTACTGAATAGCATAAAATGTGTAGTCCTGTTTCTGTACATTGGCTGTGGATCTGAACAGGTTGGATTGGTTGATTTGTGGGGTGCCTTTGGGGTTCTGTTTTGTAAGAGTTTCCCAAGTGATTCGCACACGCTGTGTGTATGTGCTGCTGTTTGCTCTGCTGCTTCTCTTTGAGTTTGCTTTTGAAAAATACCTTAATTCCTCTCAACCTGTCCTTGTGCAGACATGAGGTGATCTTACCTAGGTGGGCTAAGTGAATGTGTTGATTTAGCTTGGACAGGTGCCATAGTTAGAACCACTAAGAAATGGAAACCCTGCTTGAATGTCAGCTGCTAAAGTATTTTGCCCCAGGTTAGTTAAGTTGACCCATTTGTTCACCTTTTGGCTCAGCCCTGAGTCCCTGAATAAGGCCTCGTAGTCACATGTGCCTGTGCCACCTTTCCCGGTTTTAATCAGTTGGGTTCTTTATGTATGATTTGCTTACATAATTCCACTTAATATTTTTCTGTAAATCAAACCACTTCTATTTAAATAAATCCTTTACAAAGAAAACCTTACCAGAATCATCATCAGGAAGACTGGTGTTGTTTGCCATAGATGCTAAGTATAAAAATAAATAAAGTGAGGAGGTGATTAAATTCCTTGTTGATGTTCTTGCCGGTGCTAGCTCTGAGCCCCAGGGCCTGCTCCCTTTGTGGAAGAGGAGACTAGCACGTTTTAGGCAAGTGTTATCCACCCGGTAATGTGATGTTTGTTATCAGAAGAATTGAAAGAGATTTGGAAAAGGAGTAAGTTATCACTTGAGATTTAATGTTGTTAATGACGGGGAGTGAAACCTACTCTGTGTTTTGGGAAACACCAGCTCCAGCTCTTGGGTTTAGTTTCCTCTCCTGTTGAAGGGGCTGTCCGCTGAGGCCAGCCCTAGCCCTAGGAAGTCGTCATGCCTAGGAAGCAGATTCTCAAGTCACGTTTTGATCTGCAGAAGAATCACAGAGAACGAATACCCTTGGTCTTTTATCAGTTGGTATTATGTATTGATTATGGGCTGAGCCCCTGCCAGTCACCAGGAGTGGCATGTGAGTCTGGTCCTCAGTGTAAAACACATTTCCTCTCTCAGATCTTTGTTCATAGATGGGGGTGGGGGTGCGGGAATATTACAAGTCTGGCTTTTTCTTAACTTTGTGAAAGTAGCATGAGCAGAAATATTGCTGCGATCTTACAGCTTTCTCTACTTGCAGCTACTGCGGTCCTGCAAAATTAACAGCCGCACACATTCCGTGAAGTGCACCGAGGTGGCTTGGGTTCTTTCAGATGGCAGCATAAATTATATTTTTCAGAAATGTAATTTTCATCAGAAGATGAGTAAATAGAAAGTACTCATACTTGTTTGAGCTAATTAAATTGGTTTCAAAGAATGTTAGTATATGAGCAGAATGAGTCTTAACCTATGAGAGCCGATGGGCTGATTCTGGCACGGGTGCTGACTGCCATTGTTGACAGCATTTCGGATAGTTGTGACCGGTGATTGCTGTCCTTTGATTGAATTAATCTACATCACAAAGCAGAGGTTTTGCTGTTTAATAAAGAACACCCTTCCCCTTTTGCCATCTGGTTGAAAGTAACAATTTCAGGTAATTTGAATGAGTTATTTTATTTCACTATTAAGTGACTTTATTTTTGGATAAAGAAAAAATGTTTCTCTGTTCTGTCCAATGTGCTGGCTAAATTTGGCCACTGCATTTTCATAATCTGGGCCTTTTTCTACTTTGAAACTTTTAGTGATAGTTAATCTTTTCAGGATTTCCATTCGTCTAAAAGTCCACAGACTAATGATGATTTTTTAAATAGTATTTGGTGATTCACAAAGCATTGTTGTATGTACTGTCTCATTTCCTGTTCTTAGCAGCCCACCGAGTGGGTAGTTCTATTCCCAGTTTACAAATAAAACTCCTAAATTAAATTTCTCTCACATGGATAAAACGTACCAGGCCAGGTTTTCTGGCGACTCATACCCATTTCTCTTGCATGTAATAAGGATGTATAGAGTTAAAAGAAAATCTAGGGAAGATGTAATGAATTCCACATGTCACAAAACTATCATTAGTGACAGATGTCCAAGCTCAGGTAGAACTTTAAAGTTGGCGTAGAGTAGCTGGGTCAGCGCTGTAAACCCATTACCTCAGAGGGAACATTCAGTAATTTGAAGACGTAATGGTAGTAGGTAATTGATTTAGCATAGTTGTTGGATTTCTTTTCAGCCTGTTCTCCTCCTCTGTTTAACCCTAAATACTCGTAGTCCAAAGCCAAGCTCCTCCTCTTTTTTGTTTCAGCCCCATAACATTCTGTAGCTTCTTTAGAGAATTGGTTGGCATATTTATTCCTTCAGTCAGTATAAAGATTGAAACTTGTTGCAGAGCCAAACATACTTAATTAACTCTTTTGCTTCTGAGACATACCTCAGGTCTTTCTCCAGCTGTCAGGGCTGAGTCAGGGAAGGGAGCTAACCGTAGCAGACTCATCAAAACGGGAATGAGATCAAGGTGGACATTAGTTTAACTCTCAGTGGAAATCTGAAATTGACCATTTGACCTAAACTTCTTGTCAACGCAAGTAGCGTGATACAAAATAAATGCAGTGAATTCAGCTTTCTTTGTCACAAGCCAAACAGTGCTAATTAATTTTTTTGTGTAACTTTAGTAGTGTCAAATAAAGGACCACTTTGTCCCTAGCTAATAGAATTTTACCTTTTTTCCTTGGTTATGTAATAAGCAGTGTCTTTACGTGGTGTTACTTATGCCATTAATGGGAGCCACATTTAAATTTGTAGTTATAAAATGTAGTAATTTTTCCTCTTTATGAATCTCTGCCTTTATTAATGTGCCTTTCCAATTGCTTAAAAAAATAAATAAATTGGCCATGATGTTATTCATGCATTTAACAAATATTTATTGAGTACCCCCTGTCGGCTCTAGGCATTGCTCCCACTGAACTACAGAAACAGTGTCTCCCATGCAACTTCTATTCTAGTTAGGGAGGATGGAGACAAAATCAAGTAAAATAAGATTACTTCAAATAGTGATAAAGGCTAAGAATAAGGTGCGAGAGAATGACCACCAGGGCAGGATTCTCTAAGTAAGGCTAGTCAGAGAAAGCTCCTCTGAGGTGTTGATTTTGAAGCTCACTGAAAAAAAGAGCTAGCCATGTGAGGATGTGGAAGACCAGTGTTGGACACAGAGAAAATAGCAGGTACAGAGACTCTGGGGTGGAAATGCACATGGCAGAAAGGCCAGTGAGGAGGCGGAGAAGCATTGTGTAAGGATGTGAGGGGTCTGAGTTAAGGTTCAGAAAAGGGAGGACTGGGGCCCAGTGATCCAGGGCCCCATAGGCCACCAAAGGATCAGGATTGGACAGTGCAGGTGACTCAAAGTCGCTGGAGGGTTTTGAGCAGGGGAGTGTCCTGATCTGATTGATGGTTGCTCTGTGGAACATAGGGGCAAGAGCAGAATCAGGGAGGCCGGTTGATGGGTTGTTTTGCTCTAGTCCAGTTGAGGGCTGAATCAGGAGAAAAGGCTGAGATTGAGATTGTGGCAGAGGTTGCCGAAGCTGAGGGTTATGGCCAGCATTGCAGGCTGCATGGAAGTAGAAAGCCATCAGGGCCTGCTGACGGATGGGGGATTAGCAGTATGGGGAAAGAAGGGACAAGGAATGACTCATGGGGTTTTTGGCTCAAGCAGCTGGAGGAATTTACCTAGTTTATGGATTCAGGGGAGTTGTTCTTCCAGCTTGTGTGGGGCCTTTTTTTTTTTTTTCCTTCTTCTTCTTCTTCTTCTTCTTCTTCTTCTTGTAAATGGGGTGTACTGACTGGAATGAAAAGCCTTGATGTGTTATATTCAGTCTTTAGGCATTTTCTAAATATTGTAGGGGTTGAAAATAGTGCAATAATGCAAACTTTGGGGTCATTTATTCTTTTTAGTTTGTTGTTGTTGTTTTATGGAACAGTAGTTACCTAGTCCTAGATGCCGGGACACAAAAGAGGATGTGCGTGCTCTCCTGGGACTCCTCAGCTTCTCATTCAGCTAACAGAAACATACCAATTCAAAAGCAAAAACACAGGCATTTTGATTTTTTTTTCATTGTTAACATAGTAATATTCATTGTAAAAGAAAAATAAATATGAAAGAAGAGGATAAATATGAAATCAGAACGAATAAAGGTCCTCCATGTTACTTCTCAGAGCTGCAGTTTGGCACATACCCTTGGAAGGTTTCTAGACCCGGCACATAGACCTGTTTGGCTGCATGTTTCTTGTTCCCTCATACACGTTAACATTGGATGTGTTATAAATTTACTTTTTTTAAACTTAGTAACCTATCTTATTTTTTCATGTGAATTCATGCTACGCCACTTCTTTTTGAAGAACATTCCACTTCATTAGTCTTTAAGTTAATTTCACCGGGCCTCTGTTCGCAGACATGTAGTTTCTCAGTGTCGCATTATGCCAGGCAGTGCTTTAAATAACACTCTTCTTGGGAATGTCTGTCATTTATATCAGTGTATTGATTCTCCCCATGGAGGCTGGTCAGGGCTGCAATTTAATGAACTACTTCAGCAGTTCTGATTTGCGTCACCAGGATAAGACAGTGAAAATGTGGGTTTCTGGCAGCATTAATCAATCAGGAAATGAATACTGTTTATTCACCAGTGCTTTTTTTGACCTGTCTACTATATATAGAAATCATCAGGATGGCTGTGCTTCAGATTTTAAAGGAGTTATTTCAGTATATAGAGCTGCATGTTAGTGATATTTGCTAAAAGGTGTTTTTCCTGAGTCACTTCACAAGACTAATGTGTGTGTTGACTGCTTACGATACACAGACACCTGCTATTTCAACCCTGTTCAGCTGTGGTCTTACATATGACCAGAAGAGGGAGTTTTTATTGCTTCTTTATGCTGTAACACCTACTGCCTGGCTGGAATAATTCCTCCCATGCATACGCTAGTCCAAGCCCATAAAACAAACTTGTTTGGGGCAAAGGAGCAGTGGCTTAACTTATCTCTTGGCTTTCTCATTTCACATTGTGTATACACACATATACACATTGTGTATACAGAAATCCCAGTCTTTAGGTTTACTTCTACGTTTTGTTATTGATACAACAGTTCTCAGATTGAACATCAAAGAAATTTTGTACCTTTTCCTCTTGTGTTTTTGAAAGTTAAAAAAAAAAAAAAGGGCGGGGGAGATCAGGGAAAGTCATTATCTCAGTTTTGAAAGTTAAAATACAAGCAGTAAGCCCCTGATCACACATGATAGAGTTTCTGATCTATAGTCTTCTAGGGTCAGAAATAAACTCTGGAATGAAATTTGTTTATTGCTTCATATTCTTGATATTGTCAAAAGATTGTTAGAATTTCTACTACTGAAGATTTGGGGTGAGCTTTAGAATGTTAAAATACTGTTTTGCCAAAGTAGCTAATAGGCCTGTTTTCTCTATGATTCTTCGTGTGTTCAGTTGTGCTACTTGAATCTCAGTCAGCTTAGTCAAACAAATGAAATGGGAGCCCTAATCAGGATACGCTTGTTTGATGTAACACCAGAATGTAGTGCTGTCTAAATTCTTCTTCCGCTCCTTTCACAGTGCATTTTTTTGGTACAGAAATTGGTTAAATTAGTTTCTTTATGGATTTTTTTGAATGATGCATGAATATATCAAATATATAAACATCATATATTTTTATATAGATACACAAATGTAATAATCGCAAATACGCTCTTTTCAATTCAGCCTACTTTTTTCTTATCTTGCTGGCTCTTTCTCCCTACTCGCTCTTTCCAACTCTAACAAACCATCTTTCTGCAAACCATCTATGTAACTTAGTACAGTATTAGTACATAACTTAGTATACATACTTGTAAATTTTTTCTAATGCTAATCTATATGAATACATATAATCCTATGTTTTATTAGTAGGGACTTTTGGTCATAGTTTTCTGAAAAATGGATTCTAATATGCACACTTCTGCTGCTTTTCTACTCAACAGTACCACATGGGAATTCAGACACAGGCCAGGATAATGCTAATCCCCCCTTTTTAATGGTTGCTTACTATTCTAAGGTGTGGCTGGGTAGTAGCTTCCTCCTCGAAGTCCTCTCTCTGTGGACATAAACCTATTTCCTGCTTTTTGCCTCCAGGAACAAAGCAACAGTAACCCTCCTGCCACACATGTCCTTAACTACTGGTGGCTTTGTTTCTATGGAGTTAGAGTCTCAGGAAGGGTTTCCTGGGCCAGAAAGGATATTGATAGGCATTGTTAATAGCTGCTACTAAATTGTTTTCCACAAAGGCTACAATACTTTATATTTACTAGGCATATATGAAAGTATCACCATCAGGAGTAGTTGTTTTATTTATCTTTCTAAAATTCAGTTTCTTTTGCTGAAGCATTTTAAAGTGTTTGACACACACACACACACACACGTGATTGATTGTAATTCGACTTTGAACCAAGTTTTTGAAACAAGCACAAAACTTTTTTACTCCGAGTGTTAGCACATATCTTCTGAATTTGAGTAATATGGAATAATATGGGGCAAAGAGATCTTTCAAAACGAGCAATGATTTAAAAAAAAAAAAAAACCTCATTTAAGTAATCACAGGCAATTTTCCTGGCATCTGTGGGAAATTTCTATTCATCCTCCTTGGAATTTACCTTAGGAGAGAAAACTAGGTCTGCTCGGCTGGGATTCCTCTCTGCGAAATGTGTAGGCTCCTAGAAAATAACAGTTTTGGGTGAATTTAATTGCAGGAACAAGGATTTAATCTGTTGTCAGACGTTTTATTCTGATCTCATTATCCCACTTGCATTTGGTGTGATCAGTCACCTTTTAACAGTGTTCACTTTGTGTATCAAATCCTGAGTGACTGGACTGAGGTCAGTCTGTGGTTTACAAAGCCTCTGTAAATCAGGCCATGAGGTTATACTTACTTTATTTGCCTGCCTTTGAACAATTGGAACAGTTGAAAAGGGATACACACATGAAGTGTGGCTGAGTCCTGAAGAGCCATCCACCAGAAGATCAGAGGATGCCAGCCCGAGGAAGGCTGCTGCATGGTATTGGACCCCAAGGTGAATTACCCCCATTTCAACTTCATCTTCCACCTCTCCTAATCCGGCGTGAGTACCTGAGTACCTGACGAGCACTAGATAATAACGTCGCACCGTTTCTTGGTGAAGCTAATCTGATTCTGGATAGCAGGCTTCCAGGCCCACAGCTGAATGAATCGTTTGGTATTTCCAAGTTTGAAAATACTTTCTCCCCCTTTCAAGTGTTCTTCGCAGCAGGTGAGGAATGTTAAAGCTCCTGTAAGTGCCAATTAAGGCCAATTATAACTTGCCCGGCCTGCTGAGACACTGAAGTGGAGTCACTGGAGACTTGTGCTCCTGTAAACTGGAGACCCGACTACCACCAGTGACCGCAACACAGCCTTTCCCCACTGCCTGCAGCCTGCTGGGGGCCTGCTGAACACCAGATGACACCTGCCCGCCTCTCTGGGATTTGGCTTAGGAAATGCCAAGCTGTGTTGGGGACGTCCCTTATTTCGGTAGCAGGAACCTCTTTTTCCTCTTCCCCCTCCCTTTGAAATGATGCCCGCCGTCTAATTTCTCCTTGGTTCCGCTCCTATGAGCTAACCTGTATTGAGCACGGAGGCGGTGCCGGGCTCTGCATGACGGGCATGACCTCCTTACTCCTCACCGCAGCCCCACGGGTGAGGCCATCCTAGCACTTCCCAGGAGAGGACACAGACCCTTCGGGAGGGGAGGCTCTTGGCTGAGGCCACAGAGGAGACTGAGGGCCAGTTGCCCCTCAGCCGAAGCCTCGAGGCGCTGCCCTTCCTGGCTCCTGCTGGTGTGCTCATTTGCTGGGAGCAGGCCCATTCACAGAAGAATTTTGTCAGTTCAGGACTCCCTTTGTGCATCAGCATAAAATTGATGAACGCAAACCATCCACAACACAGGCGATACCTAGAATTTTTGGTCTGTGAGGCATGGGTGTTTCTCTGTTAAAATTGTATTTTAGTCTGCAGTCTTTTTTTAGTCTGTAGTCTTTGAATTTTTTTTCCATAAGAAAAATGAAATGTGACCATGTCCTCAGACCTAGACACTTAAATAGGAGCCATCATTGGGAAATTTAGTATCAAAATAAACTTTATTTGGGTAGGGTATCGGGAGCTGGTTTGTAGAAAATAGAGTAAGAATGCTGTCCAAGCAGAACAAAGAGGTATTTAAGTATTTGCTTTAACATTTTACTTGGGGCATTCAGAGAGGAGAATGTGTGTGTGTTTAAAAATTTGATCTAAAGCTTTATGCCCATTTTTTTGTATATTTATATATATTTTTATTGTACAAAATTATATTTTCCTGGCTTATGCTATCATCCCTTTTTGGATATAGATCTTAAAAATAAATTGTTTCTGTCTTGTTTGCAATTAACCCTTGACCTTGAACAACATGGATTTGAGTTGTGCAGATTTTATCCATTTATCCACGGTTTTTTCAGTAAATATAGTATAGTACTGTAAATGTATTTTCTTTTCCTTATTTATTATTTTTTTTAGATTTTATTTATTTATTTGACAGAGATTACAAGTAGGCAGAGAGGCAGGCAGAGAGAGAGGAGGAAGCAGGCTCCCTGCTGAGCATTGAGCTCAATGTGGGACTCGATCCCAGGACCCTGGAATCATGACCCTAGCCAAAGGCAGAGGCTTTAACCCACTGAGCCACCCAGGCGCCCCTCCTTATAATTTTCTTAATAACATTTTCTTTTCCCATTATAGTATGTAATATGTATGACATAGAAAATGTGTTAGCTTTATGTTAACAGTAAGGCTTCCCATCAGTAGGAGGCTTTTCATAGTTAAATTTTTGGGGAGTCAAAAGTTAGATAGATTTTTAACTGTGGGGTATGGGAGGTCAGCTCCCCTAACCCCCACATTGTTCAAGGGCGTCAACTATTTGTGAAATTAAATATAGATGTGTATTTGTAGCAATTAAGAATGTTTGCTGAAATTCACCCTGGTTTTCATCAGAATTACAGATAAGATTTGGTTCTCAGAACTCATGGATCAGTTGGGGTTTGTAAGGATTTTTTCCCCCTTTGCCCTACCACCGTTTACAAAAGGGAACATTAGAAAGGCAAGCATTTGTGCTGGGAGAACAGCGAGGACTCTGGGGTCTGGCCTGACAGGTGCAGTGATGTGGAACTGAGGCTTAGTCTGAGAAAGGGCCTCTTATCTCAGTTGTGCCCTGTGGATGATGACATCAAGGAGACTCCTCAGCTGGCCCTTAGGGAGGGCGGGTGGGTATAGGGAACAATGCTAAGTAAGACCTGTTGCAATCAGGTAGGATAGCAATGGAATTTTTTCTTCTAGCGTAAGAAGTCCTTTGGCAATTTAACTTAAACTTCTTATTTTTGATAAGCTTTTGGAAGATTTTTCTCATCCTGGGCTTCTGAGACCTGCTGATGCCCCTTACCTGGTGTTCTGGCATCTTTTAAAGACCCCCATAGTTTTGCATTGTTTGAACGTGACTATAAGAAGTCTGGGGGGAAGAAAGTCGGTTTCAGAAAACCCTCTGGATCTTAATATTGCTGCCTTGGTTGGGATCTGCATGCTTGCCGTGAAAATAAAGCAGTGTGGCTACTATTCTTTTGTTTTAGAGTAAGTTTAGAATTTGTGTCTGGTCTAATAGAATCCATTTCCTACACCTCATGACTCCCACCCCTTCCAGGCCAAATCTTTTCCACACATGTAATTCATGACTTCTTGCCAGATATTCTCTATGGGGTGATGGGATTCTGTAGAGGAATTTCTCCCCTCCTTTTGACATTTAAAAGTGTTCATTCTGAACTATCAGGCATCCGAGTCTATTTATGTGTGCTGCCTTTATCATCATCAAACTCTGATCAGTTGGCCATTTTTTTCCATGTCTATTTGACAGTAAGATTTGGGGATTGAGGAAAGAGGGGTAGCTTTGTGGGGAGTAGAATAGGTCTGAGATAGGGAAACAGACCAGGAAGACAGTGTTTATAAAGAGCGACCGGAGAGAGAAGTTTTGGGATCAAAAGTATAAAAGTATAAAAAGTATGTTAGTCAGTCATGTAGTGATTGAACACCCAACTCCAGACAATAAGATGTATATTCTTCTGAAATTAGATGTATTTTACAAAAAAGCACAGGAAATTGGTTAAGATTTTTGTTACTAGATTTAGGAAGGAAAAGTAAGCTTCAGTATGACAACTTTTAATTATTTTAAGTATAGATCATGGGGAACTAAAATGTTGAGAGAGGCTACTGATTTTTATAGAGATGTATTAACTTTAAAACTTCTAGGTCTGCGGAGGCTTAAAATGTAGGCTGCTTAAGGAATCATCTGAGTTTTCTAATGTACCTGGTAGCAGTGGCATGCATTTCAAGGTATTCAGCAAAATGAGAGTGTGAGAAAATTCACAGTTTAGCAGGTGAAATTCGTAAGTTCCATCTTGCACAGTTTTGGCCAGTTGCCTTTCAAATAGAAGGATTGATTTACACCAGCCAGGACGCCTTGTATGACCATATTAGATGAAATTAGACTCCACCCCTTGTTTTCTGTTGATCTGCCAGGACCTTTGTAATTCAAGTGCTTTTTACAGTAGTAGCAAATGTTACATAAGACCAGACATGGAGCATATTTGGAGTTGGTGGGCAGACCCAAGTCATGATGCAAGCTTGCAGTAGCAAGTGTGCAATGAATCACAACCAGATTCTGTGAATGGAAGGTGACAAGAAGCCTCTCCAGAACAGCCCTTCCTCCGCACGAGGGCTGAAAGCTCCACTGGGTAAGTTTTCTGAGGCAGTTTCCAGAGGCTGGGCTTGGCTCGAGGCCCAGTTGTGGATGAGCGTGAGGGAGGTGGGTTAGGTCTTTGCTAACGTTACATGGAAGAGAGTTCGCGCAGGCCTCTTTCCTCCTGGCATTTGGCCTCCCCTGCCAGCAGGCCCTGAGCTGTACGTTGCTGGAGTGGTGGAGGGAGTGAGCTCTGCAGAGCTAGTGGAGCCGAGTGGGTGATCGCAACAAGGGGGATTAGCTGCTGCAGCCCGTTCACGGGAGCCATTCTGAAATGTCATTCGAGTGGTCTGGACAAAGTTCAAACACAGACAGGAGTCTGGCTTGTTATTAACTCCGACAAAATGCTGAGGTTTGCACCAAACAGTTCCCGTATCTCAAAACAGGGAAAGCATTAGTTACGCCGCTCTCTAAAAATGGAGGAACGCTGGGACACGCTTTAACTGTTTGTTTTTTATCTCACTTGTGGTGAGTGAGGTTTTGTGACAGGCAGTTCATAGTGTTTCCTGTAGAATGTGTTTGAAAGCTGTTTTGTCAGATACTTCAGATCCACAGCAACGTTTCAAACAGAACACTGTCAAGAGGAAGAGCAACTTCAAAATATAAACAGTAGCCCTGGAAAGTCATTCAGTAACTTAAATTGAGTGTATAGAAATTTAATTACATACTGACTGCCAGAAAGAACGATTTGTTTCAGTTGTGTTATCAAGGTAGCCAGTGCCCTTCAGCTCATTCTTTCTGGCTGCGTTGGGGGTCTGTTCTCAGAGTTGCCCCGTCTCGTGCTTGCTTCTCTGGGTGAGCAGGGGGCGAGGTGACAGTGGAGTGCTTGACTTTTCCCTGGATTCACATTTCACGGCTTCTTGCAGTAATGAGCTTGATGGGGTGATTTGAATTGAGGTTGAAATTTAGCTACCAGTTTCAAGGGCTGTAAAGATAGACAGATTTTAAACCTTTAATCAAATTCCTATTCATTCCCTAAAATTTATTTTTTTTTTTAAACTGTCTCTTGTCAGGCGGTTTCAGTTTTGCTGTTCGTGGTTTCGTTTTTGAATATCGCTTTTGATGTTCATTAGCTGTTAGCTCCGTCCCGAAGGGGGGGGCAGATATTGTTTCTCTTTTCAAAAGAAAAAATGTGTGCCGCAGGTCCACTGAAAACATTGGCGTTGTTAAGTAATGAATCACCCGTTCCTTATTAACAGAGTGCTTAATGAAGAAGGCTTTGGGGGGCTGGGCTCTGAGTTTGAGTTTTTTGTCATTCCCCTGTTCACTGTTTGCTTCCCTTCCCCATCCAGAATAAAGTGAAATTAAAAGGATACAAAATTAGTGGGAAATAGCAATAAGGATGTGACCTAGACTCAGTGTAGCTCTTGGTGGCAGATGGTGCTGTCATTCCATTGCACTTTGGACCTGCTACTCCTTTTCAGCCTGGACAGTGTTCCCTGTGGGCATTCCTGCACAGCAGTTTTCATTTTTAAAAACAAACAATATAAAAACAATGAAGAAAGAGAACTTGAATTTTTAAAGTTTTACCAGGTTCCTTTAATTCTGTCTCTTCCTGTGTGTGTGTGTGTGTGTGTGTGTGTGTGTGTGTGTGTCTAAAATTTGGATTGGAGTGGCAAAGGCATACCTTTTTTTTTAAATTCCCTTTTTACATTTTGATGATAGCCTTGTATCTTTCATTTGGGACGTAGGCCCAAAATGGGACTACAGAGAAGTTTGGGTAAGGACTGAGTATGTTGATAATTGAACTTCATGTGGTATGTAACAAATTGGAAGACTAAACTTGGAATGATAAATCACCGAGCTGTAGGATGCCTTGTTCCCTAACCAGTGAAGGATTAAATCAGACGTAGCTGGAGACTGGTTGATTTTTGATTTTGGCTCTTTTTTCTTCTCACATGTTGATACCTGAGGAATGCAGATTTTTCAAGTCACTGATAACTGAGAGAGAGGGAGGGAAAGGGATGAGTGGATCTGGGGGCAGTGCTGTGCATCTCTCGGGGAGATCATGTTTGTTCAGGCAGGGTGATGGCTTGCTGTACTCTGCCAGCATCTTTTGGGTAACACTGTGCTCCTTGAGTACAGCAGAGAGAAGTCCTTATGACTGTTAGCAACGTAGAAGTGTCAGCCAGCATGTCATTTGTGGCGTGATAGCCTGTAGTCAGAAATGGTGGCAGCCAAAGTAGAGTTTGGTGGCTGTATTTTGCTCAAGGCAGCAGCAGCCTTTTCCCCCAAAGGTACTTTCACTGAAAACATCTGTGCATGCCTGTGTGAGATAATGATGATAACCTTCAGCTCCGAGTCTGCATCTTGACCACAGTCACGGAAGCATAGGAAGGGCCCCCGTCAGGAAGTGAACTGGTCATTTGGACCATTCACTGTTCCTCAAAACCGGCTGTTTTATGACAATGACTATGAAGAAAGCGATGTTACACTGACAACCAAGGTGATCTCCTGTGCTAACCCTTCAGTGCCTCCTCTTTCTCTCCTTTCATCCCCTTTAATAAAGTACTTGAATTTTAAAATTCAAACATTTAAACAGTGTTTGCAAAGAGCAACAAGTTGGGGTGGCAGGGGAGGAGTACCCCCAGGCACTCAGTTAAGGTTTTCATATTTCTCACACGCTTGAAAGCAAAGTACAGAAAGAACAGTCCCTCCCCATGGGAAGAATTCCTGGCAAGAGGATTATTTGAAGTTGCCATATTTCTGCTCCCTTCTTAGCAACATTATTTACAATCCATTCACGCTTGTCCCTTCCCCCACTGGAGTTGGAGTCGTTCTCCCTTGTAATCTGCCCTTTGTGATCTGTTCTCTTTCATGCAGCTAGCATGAATGGGGGTGCTGCAAGTGCGCACCCTGCCCGGAGACGGGGAAATGCCCTTCCCCGAGTACTTTAGTGGGCCTTTTATTTCCGTCATAAAGCACTGACTTGAAGAGCTTGATAATTTGATTATAGACCTTTGGTGAAAAGTTGTTTCAAGTGGCCCAAGTGCTGTAAATGACTCTCTTTTCTGCACTTTCCCCTTATGTTTTAATCTAAAAGCACCTCTGCATCAGGGGGAGGAGAAGCGTGTTTGGCAGAAGTCGCAGTTGGAGACTAATTTGTTAGGGCAGCCAGTGTTGAAATCATCCTTTTCAATTAAATCTCTCTAGTGGAAATGATGCTGAGTGCTTTGTGGTAAAGACTTTTTCTTCCTCCCTGTTTTTCAGTGCCATTTGTAACCCACCTAAGCATGCTTTCTGGAGGCTGCCTCCCAGCTCCAGTTTTGGCTGATTGTCCTTTGAGGCACTGCCTGTCAGGGGTCAGCTCTGGATTCCCCATCCTGAGAGTTGAATATTCCAGGGATAGTCTCACGGATTGACTTGTTTTTTTTTTTTTAGCATTGGACTACACTCGGCTCTCTCTGGAGTAGTCTAATCGAGTGTCTGGAGATCCTAAAGAAGTCAGATCAAAGAAAAAGCAGATTGAGAATTAAAGAGACTGTGAGGACAGGAAGTGGGGTAAGACCGTGTTTGCTGGTCAGACACATGAGAGTGCAGTTAGATAAGAAGAAGAAAACTTACAAGGAAAAGTTGATCATGAAAGTAGTGAGAAGACATTAAATGCTTTATGTTCACATGCAATGATTTCATGTCCACTCTGTGAATTTAGATAGTATGCCAAGTATTTTTTTAAATACTTATTAGGAAAAAAAAAATAGATAACTGCTGTGTCAGACACAAAGCCCTGGTTTTACTGATAATGCTTAGGATAACGCTAAAATAACATATGCCTGGTCAGCCGCTGAATTTTGAAAAATAGAGTAAATAGACAATAATCTAGATAATGTGTAGAAATGATGAAAGATCCAGAATGGGATTCAGCTTTGAATGACAAAAGTCTGGAGAAAACCCTGATGTGGAGCAAAGCAGATGTGCAAGGAAGATGCTCTGAGCTTTGAATGACAAAAGTCTGGAGAAAACCCTGATGTGGAGCAAAGCAGATGTGCAAGGAAGATGCTCTGAGAGTTGAAAAATGTTTATGTAGTCTTGATTTATAGTTCCTTGATGCTGATTGACGTGACACCTCATGAGTCGTGTTTGGCCGTCTGAAAGTGAAGTATGACAGTTTGGGTTAATTGGGAGCTGGATGATAAGCATATTAGGGTTATTTTCCCACCTGGATGTTGAAATAAAAAACTTAATAAATTTTGTGAAGGGCCTGCTTAATGAATGACTGGAAGTTTCCAAACTGTGCCTTTTGCTATGTGCAGCAATTACTTGCTATGCCTGACCAAATGGTCATACATGTGCATTTAACATTTCATAGCCACGTACAAGCTTGATTATTAAAATATCCTTGCTTTAAAAGGGAGAGCTGTAGAGTATTAATGGGATGGGGCTGTCAGAGATCCCATGGAACCATACCGTCCTTGAAGTGTGGATTGGTATTTTTTTCACAAGGTCTTTTTGTACAGAGTACACACTCTTTGTGACCTTATCTGACCAAATCTATCCAAAAGTGTCAGTTTCATTTAGAGAAAAATTTAAGAGTTTTAGGAATCCTTTCTTCAATAATCGGCCTAAAATTTCCACCTTTGGATCTACAAAGCTGAATTTGAGACTTGATCTTCACTTTACTCCATTCCATTCCCCTGCAGTTCTTCCTGAGTGACTCATTTCTGTCAAAAATGAGCCAACCTTTTATTGATAAAGTAACTTCAGCTTGAATGAGCGTTCTTTTTGGTTAGTGTAAATTTACTCATTTTTTAAATGAATTTTAAAAGTTGTTCCTCTGAGCTTTTAGGAGAAGAGCTTAGTCTCTTCCTGGACTGACATATGTACTAGATACGTAGCCTACCCCTGTCCTACACCGGAGAAGGTAACTTAAAGTGGGTTAGGTTTATGAGTAAGTGATTTCTGCCTGCTTCGGTAATCAGCACACCTTTCTCACAGAAGTCTGTAACTGGCATTAGCTGAATTCACAGGTGTCATTTGCCTTCGTGCCTGCTGAATTCCCGGTGCCGGTCCATGATCGTCCTTGTCTGCAGGCTCTACAACTCTCCATCGTTTAATCCCCAATAGCCCTGCAGGGTAGGCACAACAGATGAAGAGGTTAAGAAGGTAGGTAGAATCAGGTTATTGTCTAGCATTACCCATATGGTAAGTGGCAGAGGCTTTGAACCCATCTGTCTCTTGATTCCGAAGTTCTTGCCCTTTCAGGGGATCTATAAAAAAGCGTTTTTTATTTTAATTTGGATTCTCTTCAGGCTGGTTAGTTACTTAGCCCACATCAAGACTGTGCCCAATAGCCCTGAGCCTCAGCTCGAAAGGCCACCATGACCTCCAGAGACCAGAGAGTGACAAGAAGCATACATTGTATTGGTCCAGAGGGGGGCCAGCTTAATCCTATAGAACAGGTATTTGCTGCCCCTCCTGATGGTTCTTATAGTAAAACAGAGTCATCTGGGAACTTTGTGAAATGTTTCTTTTTAGCCAGAAAGACAGCTCTCCCTGATACTTTGTACCAGAATTCACTCTTCAGACCATCTCTGATGCTTTAAAATTCCCCTGAGCAAAAGAGAAAGCTGCCCAGGCTGATGGGCACAGCTAATCTTTAGGATAGCAGCTTGCATAATGGAAAGGTGAAATCCAAAATACCTGGATTTCACTTAAACGGATTCTGGATCCTTATCCTGAATTCACTGAAATTCTGTCTTGACCTTGTGTTTAGCCCCCGCAGCCTTTTGTGCTGGCAGTTAGCCTGTTTTTCCTGAGCACTTGGGAAGACGGGCTTCCCACTCTTACATGTCCCAACCCTCACCTTTGCCCCTCTCTTCTGCCTGCCTTCGGACCACAAATTATGGCTCTAATAACGCCACGTCAGGGCAGGTGGGTTATGGTGTAGTCCAGCCTGGATGCTAGAGTCAGCGTGCCTGGGATTGTATCCCAACTCTGCCTCTTAACTAGCTGGGTGACTTTGGGCAACTGTCATGAGTCCTTTAAAGCCTTGGCTTCCTTATCTGGAAGTGGGGATCATAACAGTATCTGCTTTGTACAAAGATGGTCAGAACTGAATGAGATAACCTCTGTAAATTACGCAGCGTAGTGCCTGACACGTGGTTTCTGCCCAGTAAACAATGGCTGCTATTGTTGACGTCGCTGAAGGTGAGACTTCTTATCAGTCAGTTGGTTGAGTTATAAAACATTAATAAAAGAGCCCTGAGCAAAAATAAGACTGTAAAGTGGTCTAGTAGCTCTTAGGTGTTGCCTGCTCTTAAAACATGATGACCCCTGAGAATGGGACAGATGGACTCTTTGCTCATGAACGATAATACGCCTTGCTGTAATCTGGCATGTGTGAGACTGAGGCTAGAGTGCCACATGAAATGCCCCCATTTTTTTTAAAGTATAATCAAGTAAACTATAGCTGTTGTAGAAAAAGAAAACAATATACAAAAATTTTCAAAAAAATAGACACTAATCCAGGGAGAACTGCTTAAAATTTGATATACATCCTTGTAAATTTTTTTTTTCCACCGTGAATGGTTTGAAGTTAGAGTTTGCTTTGACAGCTTTTTAAGGTTTGTGTCCTAACTTTGACACTTGTGCATATAAATTACTTTTAGTTATTTCCAAAGCAGTATTTATTTATGACTTTAAAAGATCTAATTATTTGCTTTGAACTCCTATTTGGTTTGTACCTGGGTGTCAACAGGTACATACATATATTTTTAAACCTCAGCATGAATCCCAGATTGCAAGCTTAGTATTCTTGGTTGCTTTGCATTTTGGAAGACTTAAAGAGAGCTGTCCTCTGTCTTATCCTTCTCAGTATCCTGCCATTGCATTCAGTGGTCGCACACATTCAAGCCACAGGGGGAGAAAAAGCCCAGAGCCTCTTCTCGTTGTTCGCTTGCATGTGGTCTCTTTCTCTCTCCCTCCTTCCTTCCTCTTTACCTGTACCTCTTCCTCCACATCTGTCTGTCTCCCCTGTCGAACCCAAACCCCCGATGCCACTGGGTCTCTGTTCTGTGTTTCCCTGTATCTGTATTTGTCTATCTGTTGGGCTGCCTGATTATCTCTCCCATTTGCTGGAGCCATTCAAACTGCCCTCCTCATTCAGGGACATGAGAGTGTGCTTTGTCTGAGCTGGTGCCAGACCCTGGAGAGAGGAGTGCTTTGAAAACTCAACTTGGACTTCTCACCAAACCACACCGCAGTTATGCTTAGCATCTGGCCACCAGTTTGCCCACTTAATATAAGGTCCCTAACCCTACCCGTAACTTGCCCATTTCTCTTTTGATCTAGGAACAAACACTTTCTTTTTTTTCAAGTCCAGTTTAAAATCTTAGGAAAAATAAAGGCCCACAGTGAAAGGATGAGGAGAGTCCAACTCAGCTGTAATTAAATTTGTTTTTTCCTCTTTGCTTTCTCGCAGAGGGTAAGCCAGATACTGCCCTTTCCAGAGAGTAAGTTACCAGACCATGATGTGAAGGAACAGTTTAATTCAGCAGCATGACAAGGATTTGAGCTGGCCCTTTTCAGCCAGAATCTGTTACACGCATACTCATGCACACATCACACAAGTTGGTTTCAAGTTTTAAGTAAATGAAAGAAATTCACATGATAGATTGCCATTCTTAGCTTCTAAATAGCTTTTATTATTGAAGTAGAAAATACAATTTTTTTGAAGTGTCATCGATACATCAGCTGACTTCTAATGTTAGGAAACTTTGATGCTTGATTTTTCTAGTGCAAAATCCCATATCAGAGTTAATAGACTAGAAAAGAAGCGTTAGCTGAAGAAAATGGCAGCAATGGACTATGATGGGAATAGAGTATTAGAAGGAGAAGCTTGAAGTTACAGTCAGTTCTGCTGTAACACAGCATGCATTCCTAAGAAATTACTGTGCTGTGCAAAATTGTGTAATGCAATCCACATGAGGCGCATTGGGAAAATGGGGTTATGGGCACAACACTCAAAACTACTACTGATAAAAAGGATAGGAACCTAACAAAAATGGTAGCATAGTTTTACATCGATTAAATGGTTAAGAGTAGGTAAATACAAGAAAACACCCTGACATTTGCTTCTGAAAGTAGGTTTTGGAAAGGTTGCTGCTTGCAAGCTCTTGGGAAGTAGTGGACGGAAGGTTTTCTGAAATTGAGGGAAAGTTGTAGCACCGGTTGTGGGTGGGTGTGGCTCCTCACATCCAGGGCGGCCTGGGGTGGATGGTAGATGTTTGGGAAGAGGGGTGTGTTTTGTGTACGCCCACGTGGCTCCGTTCAGCCAGGTGTAATTTTTTGCATTGACGTAGTGCTTTTTGCAGATGAAATCTTGCAAAAGCAAGTGCAGTATTTCATTATGCTCAATTCATTCCTTAGTGTATCAATGACTTTAGAATAAATTTGCTTTCTCCAAATCAGCATAACTGTATTGAATTAGATTGAGAATGTTATTTACCTCATTTGGTTATCAAGATAAAATGTATCACATTTACTCTAAGACACATGCTAAGAATTCTAATCCCCAGAGAATAGTAAAAAGAGTGTGCTTCGTTAAAGTAAAAGTTGTAGTTGGGGTTTTTTTACCTCTTCCTAGCAGAAACATGGTATTATTCCTTTAGTACGCTTCCACCAGAAGTGTACAAGCTTGCTGTGGATGAACTTGGAGGAATATTTTAATATTTATTTTAAGATATATCAGAAAATATATATAACAAGCTTATCAAAACCTGTTTCGTAGATACTCTCGTTTGGAAAGATAGCTCTCAGTCGAAGGTGGTTCTGTGCTTCATACTGGGTGATGTAAAAATGGATTAGAAGGTAGTTTCAGGTTGCCCCCAGCAGAGGGACACTGCTGGTGATTAGGGATAGGGGGCAGGACTTCTAGTCATCCTGATATCCTGTACAAGAATTCTCCTGTCCAAAGTACCAGTGACGCCCCCCCAAGAGACCGGTTAATGCTGGCTGAGGAGGAGGAAGGAACAGTAGAGTTGGTCATTTAAATAAAAATGTCCAGTAAAAAGGAGTATTTTATGTGGCTTTGGTAAGAATGATGAAAACAGTTTGCAGCTGATGAAAGTCTGGAAAGCACTGCAGGTAGGAACTGTGAGCTTTACTTAACAGACCCTGATATAGAGTGCCAGGGCCCAGGCAGCGCTCTCAGTGCTCTACAAATGGTAACTTACTCAGCCATGTCTAATGGTTCTGGAGCATTAGCCTAGTATGAGGAAGGCTCTCAACCTTGACCGCACAGTGGAATCACACAGGGGTGCTTATCAAAGTCTGGATGCCCAGACCACACCCCAAACCAGTGAAATCAGAATCTAGGGGGCTGGGAATTAGCATTTTTTAAGCCCATTATGTTACACCAGTGTGTGGCCAAGGTTGAGAACCATTGGAGTGATTGGCAATCACTCCTCCTCACAAGAAAACTGTACCGATAGTTGAAAATGTTAATTGAAGGTCTGCTCTGTGCTGTGCCTCAGAGGGACAGAGATGACCCAGACAGGAAGCCTCGCCATCCAAGGGGAGGTGGCAGAACTGGAAACCGATTTTTACAGTCCTGGCTGACAAGTGCTGGTGCTTGGAAGGATCCTCAGACAGTGTTTGGGGATCACAGAGGAGAGAGAAACTAAATTAGAAGACGGGGTGGGGAGGGAACCTCTCAGATGCCAAATTTAGAAAATTAATAAACTTAAGTTATTTTAATTTTCCCTCCCATACACACAACTTTCATTAGAGGGGGGGAAAAAAGCACTTAAAAATCACTATCCAGTTAGCCATCCTAACTTGGTTGTAGCCTTGGTGTGTTGGACAACTGGAATCTTGTCTGTAGAGTAGGTTCTTAAGTACCATGTAAAGCACCATTGAACTAATGACCTTCTGGGAAATAAGTCATCTCAGTTTCCCAGAGAGCCTCAGGACTGTTATAAAATGACCTTTAAAAATAAACCATTTGTGTGATGCTTATAATCATTGATTCTAGTTTAAATTTTTAAAAAATATTCCTTTAGTTTCCATATTGTGATAAGTAAATGTTGGATCCCATACATTTTAAGTTAAGCCACGTGTCATTTTAAATTGCAAGTTTAATTGACGGCACTAAGCTACCATCATAAGGTAGTTAAGTAGATAAAAGTTACTAAATAATTCACTTGTTTCAGATAGTAGCGTTCTTCAACAGCTCTCGATTTATTTAGTATGGATTGCTTTACACAGAGAAAACCTGATTCTCCAGTGAGTAGACTTATTTTCAGTTAAACCTGTGTAGTCTGTATTTAACCATGAATTACTTCCTGGTTTAAAAAAACAGGCGTAGCTATTTGTGGTATTTTTGTCTTATGCCTTTGGCATCTTAGTGGTGTGAACCAGAGCTATGCCATCTGTACTCGAGTGAGATTATTAAAAAGAAAAGGGTGGGGGGGGAGTGAAGTGATTCACTGGAAAATTGCAGAACAGATTCTTAAAGAATGATAAGAGAACCCTAGAAACATTCTTATTTGCTGTCATATGCTAGTGGGTAGTGGAAAAAAAAATAAGGTACAACTTGTTTTTTAACATTTTGCAATTCTGAAAATTGGCAAGATGCTCTGCTAGCAAGGAAGAACGAGGGCCGTGAAGCGTCAGTTAGTACAGCTCTTCAGAAGAGTGAGTAACTTGCCTCTCCACCTGCAAGTTGGAGTGAGGTTCATTTTGAGCCTGAAAAACCAAATACTCTCAGGTTTAGAATGGCTATTTAATTTCCTAATGGCTATCTGTGTATGATAAACCGCTTTATGCTGAGATGTTTCCGAAGCAGAAGGACCAGTTCCTAGAATCCTAAATAAGTCTGTGGGGCCTAGACAAGCCATTTCTGAAAGCTGCTGAGTTAAATATATTTTCACTTAGTGACGCATATTTGAACCTAAATGTGTTGATTTCAGGGGACTCTTCCAGGATTCCATTGGAGACTTGCCTGAAACCGTGTCTTTCCCCCCCTCCCCTTCCTGTTTTCCTTTTCAGAAAGAAGACATAGCTCATCCAGCAAGCCTTCTTTGGCCGTTCCTCCCAGTTCAGTATTTTCCTTCTTCCCTTCTCTGTCCAAAAGCAAAGGCGGCAGTGGAAGTGGAAGCAGCCGTTCTTCCAGTGGAGGTGTTCTAAGCGCATCTTCATTAAGTTCCAAGTTGCTGAAATCACCCAAAGAGAAGTTCCAGCTCAGGGGGAACACCAGGCCAATGCATCCCATTCAGCAAAGTAGAGTCCCCCATGGTAGAATGTGAGTATGGCCAGGAGGGTCCTTGAAGCCTCCCTGCAGGAAGTGGAACTGTGTCCCCAGTAGCATCCAAGCGCCTTGTGAATAATGGGGAAGAGAGGCTGCTCGGGGGCAGGGAAGGAGGGGGAGCAAATAGATGTTTCGTTTTGTTTCCCTGTCCCGCTTTGGGTTAAGGTTAATACTTACTGATTCCTTATCGTGTGCCAGCTGTGGAAACTTGGCTGTCTTTGTGTCCTGTCATTTAATTATCACAACAACCCTATGAAGCAGGTCTTGGTGGTAGCCCCATTTTGCAGATAAGGAGAAGGAAACGTAATAAGGTCGAGGAGTGGTAGCCAAAGAGCACTCCAGTCAGACCAGCCCCCGGTTCACACGCCCCTCCTGTCACTTCCCTAACTGCAGGGCTTTGATCGAGGCACTGTTTCTCTCTCAGTGTGAGAATAGCCCGTGGTGCAGAGTTCCTGAGAGCAGTAGAATTAACATGGTAGCGCCAAGCACCTGTCGTAGTGTCTGGCCCACGGGAGACAGTAAATGAACGGACACTGGTGCTTCTTCTGCTGCCAATGATAACAGTAGGAATAAAAAGGTGAGGTGATTCCTAGATGCTGTTCCAGGATTTCCTGGAGCCTGCAGAGCAATAGGGAAACAACGCTTCCTCCCCCACAGTCTTGGGCTCTCATCACAGTAGCGGACTGGGAAGACTGGAAGAAGTTCTCACTTCCAGGCAAGGCTTTGGCATGTTTGCACAGTGGGTCTGGAGCCTGGCAGGGAGCAATGAGGGAGCAGCCCAATCGCTCCATAAAAACCTGTCTTGCCTCGTCATGGCAGCCCTCTGCCCTGGTGTGGGTGGCTTTTCCCTGGCCTGCCTCCCTTTTGGAGGGTATGACCCACATCTCAGTCCCCCGGTCTGATAACCTGGCTAATCGTAGGGCAGCATCTAGCACCTGCTGCTGCTCGAGGACCTTGCCAGCTGGGAGAGGCCGTGGCTTCTTGCAGCGTCTCTGCTGCTGTCGGCCTCTTCCAGGTACAGCTGTTTGGTGCTGTTTGTCCTGGTTGCTAAGCCCCCGGCCTCTGCTCATCTGTCAGAAGTACAAGTACAGCAGGCTTGGCTTTCATTCCCGGACCTGTCTGAAAGCCAAAGAAAATGCCAGTGCTATGTGTAAGTCACTCGCCAGCTTAACAGCTGTTTGAGCACTGACTTCACTGAGCAAAGTTTATAAAACCTCATCAATCCCAATTTCTTTATTTGGATGGAGCTGGGCTTTAGAGGGGGACCAGGCCAACTGTTAGCATTGTACTAACATTTGCCACCCAAATGAGAGCGTTTAAGATTCCCAGAAAACTCAGTTCTTTATCAGTGGCCCAGGTACTTGGTGCTCACCAGCTGTGTGCCAGACACTTAACTTCTGAGCTCTTGTCATAGAAACTTTTTTCAGAGACTGGAGAATTATCCCGTCAGTGACATATCACTTAACTAATTAAACATTGGTTTCCTTCATTGACGGGGGCAGAGAGCCTCTTCTCAGAGGTGTGGTTAGGCTCATTTGAATTCTTGTATGTCCCCACAGACATTTCTTGGACATATTCTCTAGTTCTAATTATTCTTTCCTCTGTTCACTCACTTTACTTGGTTTTGATGACTCCTTTCTTAAAAATGATAGTTCTCAAAAGATACTCTGTAAAGGTTTTGCAGATAGTCTCAGTCCTTCTAACCTTTTCATGTTCTGCTTCTTGGAGGAATTTAGTTGGGTGTCAGGTATAGGTCTCCCATAGCCTTGTGTGTCAGATTGTCCTGGATGACGAAAGACCAGGTAAATCCGATGGTCCACTGGACTTTTTTGCTTCAGCAGGAGGGCTTAGAGACTGAATCATCGTGAATCTTCCTGAGTTTTCTGGGTAGTCCCAACACATTTTCCAAAGTTTCCTTTGGGGGCCTAGCTCTGTGCAGCGCATGGGGGTAGTTGGAGACTCTGCCCTCTGCCTTCTAGCTCCCCACTTCCTTGGGGCCGCAAGGCCCGTGGGCTGATGCTCCGCTTCCCTCTCTGATAGCATGACGCCCTCTGTCAAAGTGGAAAAGATTCATCCGAAGATGGATAGCACACTACTGAAATCTGCGGTGGGGCCCACCTGTCCTGCTACTGTGAGTTCCTCAGTCAAGCCTGGCCTTAACTGCTCCTCAATACCAAAGCCAACCTTGCCTTCACCTGGACAGATTCTGAATGGCAAAGGGCTTCCTGCACCATCCACTCTGGAAAAGAAGTCTGAAGATAATTCCAATAACAGGAAATTTTTAAATAAGAGATTATCAGGTAACTTCATATTTTCTTGTCTCAGTGTTTCTGTGTCTATTAATTGGGCATTCGTGAGGGAACAAATGGGCTGCTGTCTACAAGTCCTCCCTTTAAGGCTGGTCAACTTCAGCTTTAGGAGAAGGTTCCTTAAGTAAGACATCTGACCTCTTCACTCTTGTCTGTAGGTACTGTAAAACTAGCTTTCTCGGGGTGTCTTTGCGAACGGAGAGGTGCGATAGTGCTGATTGGCACATTCTCTTTTCTGTCAAGTGATGACGGTAGACCCCCGCCCTCTTTGGGGTCTGCTGCTGCTTTATGGGGCTCACATGTTGTAGATTTTATTTATTGGTGATGTCATAGATTGTATTCAAGTTAAAAATGTGTCTGTTTTGAGATTTCTCCTTTTGTTTTCAAAATAAAGGAAGGAATGTTTGATGAGCCCTTGGTAATGTCTGTATGCTTTTGACAGAAAGAGAGTTTGACCCTGACATCCACTGTGGGGTCATCGACCTCGACACCAAGAAGCCCTGCACCCGGTCTTTGACATGCAAGGTAGGTGGCCTCCTAGATGGCACTGGAAACTCTCCAGTGAGCACAGGAGTTGGGGTCCATGGCATGGCCCCCGTAAGGCTCTTGCACCTGGAGGGGTGCTGATCTGTGGATTGTTCTGAATTTTGTAAACGAAGGGGTAACGGGGTTTCCATGAAGAATGCCTTCAGTTCGGAAAATGCAACATCTTCTGTGATAAGCTGCAGTCAAAAGAGGCGTTTTGCCCCTGGTGAGCTTCTAGTATCATATCCAGGGGAATACTGTTCTTTCCTAATCAGTCTGTTATTTTCAAAGACTGTTAGTATTTCTGCAGAGAAATTTAATGTTGAGAGACTACCCTTTACTGTGGTGTAAATTGTATGGGCTTAAAACAAGTCCAGGAATTTACTTTGCCTGTGTGTGAATATTCTTAAAATGCTTGTGTAATGTGTGGTTCCTAAATTTTAAAGAGCCACTTTCAAATCATCTGATTTTGAGATAGACTCATTTTTCCAGTTCTAAGAAAGTACTAGATAATATACAGTCTTACTTACTAAGCGAAGAAAATGTTATGATCCTCCTTTCTGCCCTGAGTTTTCCTTTCAAATGCCGATATGCTAATAAGAAGGTGGTGTATTTGCTGTATAGTCGGAGTTGCTGTGGAGTGGTGTCAGGGGACACCCCGCATAAATGAGCAGATGTGCTTGTGTGCTTTTCTCTGGAGAATGTCTCCAGCTACTCTTCAGAGAGGTTCAAAAACTATCACAGGTCATTGCTCTAAAGTAATTTAAAAACACTTGTTTGGAGAAGGGGGTAAGAATTACAAAAATTAGTGTTGTCTTCTAAAAAATTGAATAAAATTTTTGGTGTATTATTTTAAATTTTACCAAAGATTATGTTTGAATAAGGGACTTCAGGTCCTACTCTACCCCCTAACAGTGGAGGAATGTTAAAATCCTTCAGAAGGTGTAAATGTTGTTTCTAAGTGGTTCTTATTTTAGTTTAAATTTCTAATTTAATTTTGCATGTAGATTTTATTTTGCAACAGTGGTTCTGAAGCTTTTACGGAAAGGCGTTGACCAGAGCCCCTTTAAGTATCTAACTTAAAAAAAAAAAAAAATCACAGATCATTTTCCCTGAGGAAAATGATATATATATACGTATATATATACATATATATATGTATATATATACGTATATATATACATATATATATACATATATATATATACATATATATATATATATTCTGAATTTTGCATTCTGTCTCAGGGTTCACACATATCTTCACCCCAAGCCCCAACCCTTAAATCTCTAGGCTAAAAACTCCTTTCTCAGGACAAACTGCTTTTATTTTATGTAACATTAGTTGAACACAGAGCACAGTGTGTTGTTGGAAGTTAGCCCCTCGAGCTCTGAAGAGCTATGGCCTGCTGCAGCAGCCGCAGAGGAGTTTGTAAGCGCAAGCCTCGCCCGGGTACCCCGACCTGGTCCCGACCAGCCGACTGCTCTCAACTCTCTTGCCACCTCCCTGGCTCTCGAGACCCCAGATCTCTCAGTATTAGGGTGCCCGTGGTTGATGAAGAATGCTTGCCTTATCCCAGAGGCTTGGCCTTTAATCATCTCTGGGCATGCCAGTGGACCAAAAGCTTTATCAAGTCAGAATGTGCAGGACTGACCAGCCTTCTCCCTGAGTCTTTATTGACGGTGAACAGACTTCATACGGGTTCTGCATTGTCGTCTCATCTTTCTAAGTCATGTGTGCTTTTCATGTGTTCTATGAAGGGTGGCATCCGCAGAGCCCGGTGTGGGGCCTGCCTTCATGTTCGTATGCATCTGTAGCCCTGGCCTGTCCGAGGTCATCAGAGAAGTGGCAGGTCTGCCCTTTCACACGTGGCCCTTCCTCTCCTGCCTCTGTTTGCCACTGCTTCTCCCTCTTCCTGTCGCCGTTTTGGCCTGCATCTCTTAAGCTGTGGAGGGCTGCCCATGCCCCGCGCTTAAGGGCCTCCCTGCTGAATGTCTCCCATGTTGCTGCCTGGGTCTGTCCTGCCTCAGACCGAGAACGTAGTCCTTCCTCTTCGGTGTCTGGGGACCTGCTGCTGCCCACTCTGTCGCTCGTCCACTCTGTATGCCTGCCACCCTCTCAGTCCCCTCCTCACTTCCTTGTCTGTCTGATATCCTGTTTCATGTCCTCTCTGTCTTCCATGAAAATAAAATTTGGCTCTGGTTTCCTTGCCCCTTCGGTCATTGTGGAAAATTTATTGCATATATCTGAGCACAGGCCCCATTCTGGGACTCAGTAGATACAGGCTTTAACAGAATCAAGGCACAGCCCCTAGCCTTGAGGGACTTACAGTCTTACGAATGAGAGGTAGGTTAGCTTCATAATAATTCATGTATGTGTGAAGTTACCCCTGATGAGCAATAGGAAGGAAGCTTATGTGTTATGACAGCCTTCAGTAGGGGATTGAGCCAGGGAGTCTCAGGCCTCCTTTGCCATAGGAATATGGGCTGAAACCCACATGATTTAACTGGGCACAGAGGGGTGGGAGAAGCCAAGGAAGCAGCATGTGTAAATATTCCATGATGGGGCAGAATAGACCTGGTCGGGTCTGAGCCCACCTGAAGAGCAGGAGCAGGAGGAGGCACTTGGTTACCAAAGGGGTGGGGTGGGGGGCAGGAGCCTAGTTACGTACCCAGTCTTTGTCCTGTGATTCTTGGGTAGCCCTCAAGGATTCTGATGGGGAGGGAGCTCCATAGGAATCCTGGTTATTGTTCAAATCAAGCGAGGGAAATATTGGTCATCTTATGATGACCGATCATACGATCATAAGGTCATAAGATGACCGATATTTCCCTAGCTTGACTTAATTTGGTCTTGCTGTGCTAAGCACCAGAGACATTCAAAGGAGAAGAATGGCTTCTACATCTGTCTAGAGAGACGGGCGACTGGATGAGTGATAGATATTCATTGATTCATTGATTCATTCAACACCAAGTAGAGGGCCATAATTTTTACATACTTTATTTGAAGCATTTCCTGAGTGACAGGTGCAGTATTAGGTAGCTAGAACATAACAAAGTTCCTTCTCTTCATTTCGGTTACTTTCCTCTGGATATATTACATAGTAAAGGAAATTAAGTAAAACTTGGAAAAGAAGCTAAATCCACTTGTGTACCCATCTATGCCAGCTTCAGTGTGGGTCAGGCATAGTTTGCAGTAGGTCTGTAAGGAGATAGGTCGTTAGCTGAAGTTCAGAAGGACAGTAAAAGCCTAATTCCCCTTCAAGCCCTTAAATTATATCAAACCTCTAAGCTTCTGGAGCAGTAATACATTTGTATAATGTGTAAGGCCATAAACACACACAAAATACTTTTGTGTTACTTTTGTAACATGGAAGAATGGAGGAAGCCTGTAGATGAATTAACTTATATTTGCAGCACATGATTTGTGGCCACTGTCTCCTTAAACATTTTTTACAGACTAGGACTCCGCAATAGGCAATAGTTAACTAGACTTTATCTTCTTCTAGGAATAGTATTAGCCTCAAGTTAGCCTTCGAAAACAAACAAACAGGAATTATCAAACGCATCTGGAGCATAGACATTTTTTATTATAAGATACGCCTCAGGCACGGGTTGTTGTTAGTTACCCTGCCGGGATTGACCTCCTTTTTCTTAATGTGCCCATTTCCTAATTCTGAAATAGATGTTGTCTTAAGATCCAGAAATGCTGTCTGTCCCATTTTCTTGATCTACGTAGTGAGTGTCTGTTTGTAGGAATTGACTCTGCTTCATCTCTTCCAGCTCACACTTTCTCCTCTCGGCCTTATAGTCTTTGCTTCTCTCCAGGCTTCCTCTTCCAAAGCAGTCCCCACCTCCAGGATGCTTTGAGCCACTTTCACTCTTGACATGGCATTTTCACTGGAAGAGAGAAATACTTGTCTAATTTTTACTCTCCAGCTGTTACTGAAAAAGGAGTCTCTGGTACATTGTTTTAAAGTAAGCTCTGTGCCCAATATGGGGCTTGAACTCACGACCCCAAGATCATGAGTCATGTGCTCTACTGACCGAGCCTGCCAGGCACCCCTCTGGGACATGTTTATGGCATACGTATTTATTCCCTTTTAGTATTTAAAATCTGAATGACCCAAAGAGGGATTTTTCTGTTTGAGCTTGTAAGAGCCCCGATAAATAAACTGTTACAATGACACGGAGCATGAGTACCTAACACCTGTTTGTTTCTACTGTTTGCCATTCACTTACATACCAGGTGGCACAGCTAACATTCCTTCTTTCTCCTGGTGGAAGCAACATCACCACATTCTCATGTATTTGGAGCCTGGGATATGTGCTTCTATTCTAGCAAAAGAAAAAAGGTCACACTCCTATGATTTTTAGCTTATCAAATGGTGAGCAGTCTTTAACTGTGCTAATGGTCCAGATTGTTGTTGGTGGTTTTTAATTGGGAATGGCGTTTTTGGATATATGACGAAGAAATAATTATTGATGAGATTCCTCAGTTCCTGTATTTTTTTGGTCTATAGACACATTCCTTAACTCAGCGGAGGGCTGTCCAGGGTAGAAGAAAACGATTTGATGTGTTACTAGCCGAGCACAAAAACAAAACCAGGGAAAAGGAATCGATTCGCCATCCGGACTCTCAACAACCAACGCAGCCTCTCAGGGACCCGCAGCCCACCCCTCCCAGACCTTCCCAGGAGCCACACCAAAACTCTCACGGAGTGATTCCTTCTGAATCAAAGCCTTTCGTAGCTAGTAAACCTAAACCTCACACCCCCAGTCTTCCAAGGTAAGCCAAATCCTCCAGTTCTCTCCCTTTTCCAGAGAACAGACTTGCAGACTCTAAAACCCCCGTGTAGTCATGATGTTGAGGAGTGTACGTCACACTCACTCTAAGAAGATGAGAGATTTTTCTAATTGGGTTTTAATTTAAGGAAAAAAAGTTGTTGAGTTCATCAGTCAGTTTCAACCAGGGCTCTTCTTGGCCAAATGCAAGCAGCAAAAAGAAGCCAGAATGATCTCCTCCACCCCTGCTCAGCTTCTGGGGTCTCTTAACCCCACTGAGCGGGCTGAGACTTGGGTCCTGACTGCAGGTTAGTGCCTGGAACATCTCACACGGCTTTGGCAACGTTTTCCCATTCACTTGTCTCAGTTCTTGCAAAACACAGCAGTGGGAGTCCTTGCTGGGGATGGGCATTCAGCCTGAGTTTTTACAGCATCCATTTATCAGCCTGTTTTTTCATTCATTCATTCGAGACCTGGGCCTAACCACATACTAGGCATTTGAGCTGTTTTGTAAGCGATGGATCTCAGAGTGTTTTATGAGAACTTAATGCACATTCCTCGGAGACAGTGAAGGTGTACTTGAATATATGTGTCTTTGTGCTTGTATATTTAACCAAGTTGAAGTAAAGGACTTTGTCCCCAATTTCTAGAGGGAAGGGAAAGAGAAAGGCACAGAGAATGAGGGCCTTCCTTGCCAGCCATGGGCACCAAGGGCTTCTGCTTAGGGACATGCCAGCCTCTGGTCACTGTGCCCAACCTTTCCCCCTCATGTGCCTGTTCCTTAACATGGTCACGTGACGGGTAGAAGTGGCTGCCCATGGAGACCCACGTGTGTAGTTGAGCTGCTCCAACACGGGCCCTCTGGTCTGTGAGAAGCATGGCGGGGAAGCCGTCAGAGACGGCGCCCCAGAACGTGGCCAAGCCCAGGCTGTCCGTTCCTTGGCAAGTCCTTTCTTTGGCCATCTTCTCATTGAAATTTTTCCATCTGTAAAAAAGTAAACTTAGTTCTAGAAGCACCAGGCATTCATACATGTAGGAAGCCTATAGTACCGCCCGAGTGGTAGGCTGTCCACTGTCCACAGCGGGTGGTCATGCTGCCTCCTCCTTTGAGCACCTCTGGTCCCTCTCAGGCTTAGAGCACATTGCCATTTATCTCATTTATTGCCTCAGTAACCCAAGTCTAGGTGAAATTTGAAGAGGAATCAAAGACTTCTCTTAAGTTCCACTTCTATTTCCTCTTCTTTGGGGAAACTAGGAAGAGGCCCTGAGCCACTCGATCGCTATAGAAAGGAGAACCATTTGCAAGTTACCTCTGGGTAGAACTGACAGACAGCTCCCTGTGACATCGTGCGGTTCAGGAGAGTGGACTCTTCCCTCCCCGGCCACCTGATCAGCATCTGTTGCCCCAGTGCTAGTGGGGGACCCCAGGCCTCCCTAGGTGGTCTCAGACACGTTGTTGTATCTGGGTTAAGGCGGCTGATTCCCAGATGTGTGATCTGATCAGTGCTGCACTTTCTACTCACCAAGGCCTCCAGGCTGCCCTGCTCAGCAAGGTGGGAGTGCCCCCATTGACCCTCCTCCAGTCCATGAATCTCCACACCCTCCCCTGCCTGCCACTGAGCCAGCTTCTCGGTTATCCAGTGAGGAGGGAGAAGGCGATGACAAAGAAGAGTCTGTTGACAAACTGGACTGTCATTATTCAGGTCATCATCCTCAGCCAGCATCTGTAAGTTCCACATGCACCCCCGTGTTGACCCTCCCCACGCAGCAGGGACAGGGCACTGCAGGGGGGCGTGCCAGGGGCCTTGGCATGCCCGTTCGTGTGGGAGACATGGTCAAGGTGTGAGAGCAGCTCAGAACAGGGCGCCCCAGAGGCGGCATGCACTCTCTCCTGGGACACCTTGTGCTTCTCCCTGTCTCTTCCATGAAACTCAGGGCTAGGCATCTTCACTCTCATGCTTCACAGCCTGCGGTACTCAGAGTAAGCTCTTTCATGGTTAGCTCCTTTCCTGAAGGCGAGAGAGCCCTCACCTCCTGGGCTGCTGGCAGAGTTAGCAAGCACGCGCGGTTGTGCTCTCTCTTGCAGTTTTGCACATTCGGGAGCCGACAGATTGGAAGAGGCTATTACGTCTTTGACTCCAGGTGGAACCGGCTTCGCTGCGCCCTCAACCTCATGGTGGAGAAGCATCTGAACGCGCAGCTGTGGAAGTGAGTGCCTGTCCTGCCACTCCAGGGGTGCGGAGAGGGGCCGACTTTACCCGGTGCTGCATCCTCTCCTTCTTATGGGACTGATTTAGTAATGATGATGGTGATGATGATTTAATAAGCTTATCTAAAGATTTATTTATTTTAGAGTGAGCTAATGGGGAGGGGCAGAGGGGACGAGTGAGAGAGAGAATCTCAGGCAGACTCTCCACTGTGCATGGAGCCCAATGCAGGGCTCCACAACCCTGAGACCATGACCTGAGCGAAATCAAGAGTCTGGCGCTCTACTGACTGAGCCACCTGGGCACCGCAAGGTAAACTTATTTAAAATGAAAACACGGCCTCTGACTGTCCCTGAGAAGGCCCCTCATCATTCATTCATTCATTTACTCTGAGCAGATGGGTCTTGCTCTGGGTGCTGTGGTTCCAGGCAGAGGGACTCCCACATGTTGGGGGAAACACAAAAACCACTAAACAGAAAATCAGTAGAGGTTGTAGCTTGTCAGAAGGGAGATCCTGGAAGCACCAAAAATCACTGGCACTTACTGAGAGCTTATTGTATTCCAGACAACTTAGATTTAATTTTCACGGTATGCCATCTTGGGACACCTTGATTATCATTCTTTTACAGATAATGAAACCAAGAAGCAAGGTCACACAGCGAGTTGGTGGTAGGGCATCCAGGATTTGGATCCAGAGGCAGTTTGGTTCCAAACAAGGAGCTGAGATGGGAAAACAAGAAGCCGGAGGGATTCAGGGAAAGCCTTGCTGAAGAGGCGATCCTTGAACTGAGATGGATCGATGAGAAAGAGCAGCCCATGGGATGGTGGGATAGAGTGGGCTATGGGCAGAAAGAGCCGTATGTGTCAAGGTCTTGAGTCAGAAAAGATCATGGCCTGTTTGAGAAAAAGCAAGAAAGCAGGCATGCTACAAGATGAAACTCAAGAAGCTGGCAGGGGCCAGATGACTGTGAAATTGATTCTGAGTGCAGTAGGGTGCTGCTGAAGGTTTCAGGAAGAGGAGCCATGTGCTCTGATTTACAGCTTGAGATAAGATGGTCATCTTGTATGCCATGATGTGTGCTAGTGTTTCCTACATGGGATTAAGTGGAAGAAGAGTTTCATGGCCAAAAGGCTCAGCTTTTTCTGAAGTGAAATAGTTTTCATTATTGCAGGACTTCTCAGAGCCTTTGTAACTCTCAAAGCAGGGAATATCATGTATAATGTAGAACATCTCCCAAGTTCTTTTGACTTGGGCACCTCTTTTAGGGGAGAATCTTACGGAACTAATGTTTGGTGGACTCTACTTTGGGAAACCTTGAATTTTGCTAAAGGAAGGGAGCTGTCCAGTTGCCCACATGTCACTCCATATTCTCCATTTGAGCATCATTTACTAGAGCCTTCTTGAGAGGACTTTGCCAGTACATCCATTTGCCTTGCTGCCTTGGTTCCCTCAGAAAGTCAGAGGAAGCTGGTCAGAGGCCTCAGATAGTCCACAGTCTGAACTAGCTTCATGATCATTAATAGGACTTGCATTTATTCTCTTAGAAAATCAGATCCAGAGCAGTGCTGCTCTGTTTTTCTAGTTCACATTTCTTCCTGGTTTTTACTAGATAAGAGGCTCCTTTTCCCTCTTTATGAAGGAACTTTGTCCTTGCCGAGAAAAATGAGTCAGGGCACTGGTTTGTTGGGATTCTGGGGGTCTCTCCACATCAGGAAACCCCCAGATAGGTGAAATCTCAGCTGCTTATTTCTGCAGACCACCTGTTAGGACTTGAAGAGCTCATTGAGCTCCCCAAGGTATGGGTTTAGTATACTACCAAGAGTTTCAAAGGGTCCTCAGAAAGACTTACTTCCATTAGACTGATAAGTGGTTGATGGCCAGCAGTTGGGGTGAATATGGTTTCGGGTCATAGTGGCTTGTGGGGGGAGGTTTTTGTCTTTGTGCCGTGACCTCTTGAAGATGTAGAATCATGAGGTTGTCTCCACTGTCTCTCTGTTTTTTCTGTCAGAGACTGACGGCCTTATCATTCACTTGATCCCCAGCAAGGAGGACATCATGGCTTTCCATTAACGTGAACTTTGGTTTTAGAAAAGCCAGTACAGCTGAGACGTTTTGCTCAGTGATGAGGTGGCACACAGGCCTGGGGCAGATAGGAGCTTGGAGAGAGGTGCTGGGCAGTAAGGCTGGCCAGTGCACGCGAGCTTCTCAGGCAGCTCCTGAAATTTGCCGCAAGGAGTTCAGCACTTCTCAGCTCAAGAACGGTCCTCAGGTGGCATCTTTGACTTACTCAAGGAAACTCCCAGAGTGGCTCAGCCAAAAGTCCTCCCTTCCAGGAGGTCCCCTACTTTCAGTGGCAGCCTTCTCAGTCCCTTTAGTTACCTGTTACGGTTAATTTGGGGATAAGTGAAAATGGGATTTGAGTATGGCCGTGAAATAAGTCATCTTTAGTGTCTGGAGTCTGAACACTGGTGAAATTAGACTAGCACTTCCTCTGGAGCATGGCCATGACCCCAAAGGCCAGTTTTGAGCTCCTGTGATTTTCTTTCAGCTGCCTGTCCACTGTTGGTTGAGGACCGCTATTCCACACATCCTAAATCCTAAGGAAGGGATAGGATTTTTCTTTGGCGGTGGGGGTAGGGGAGGGGGAGGGTAGAGTGGGAGACAGTGGTACTTAGTTTTCTAGATTGCTAATAAATACACTGGGGTTAAAAAAAAAAAAAAGAATAATGAATGTAAAGAGGTATACAGTTCAGAGTTTTAGTCCCCCCGACCCCTACATTCCTATTTCCCACCCACCCCCCAGACAGGAGCATTTTTATTAATTGCTTGTATATTTTTACAGAATTCACTTACTTATACAGACATAGGTCTGTACGACTGCATAATCTCTCTTTGTCATGTTTTTATACAAAAGGTAATGAATGACTTAAAAGAGTTTGTGTGTGTGTGTGTATGTTTTTGTTTGTTTGTTTTTGTTGTGTTTTTGTTTTTGTTTTTGCTTTTTTCACCAGGAACCAGTATCTTGTGCAGAGAGATCCACATCTCTCCCAGTCTGGAAGCTTTTCCTTTTCCCAGGATTTAGTTCCAGCAGCCTGGTCTTAAGGCTTCATCTTCCCCAAGCCACCTGGTGGCCGCGAGGAGCCACTGCACGCCATGAGTGGGGGCGGTGCTGTACCCACACATTCAGAGCAGGGCTTCTCAGACGTGCCAGTGCCCTCAGATTGCCTGGGGGTCTTGTTGAGATGCAGATTCTGATGAAGTAGGTGTGGGTGAGGTGCAGGGACTCCTCATTTCTCATAAGCCTTTCAGATGGCATCCGTATTTGCCCTCTGTAAGAAGCATGGCAATAGAGCCCCGCTTCTCAGTTTGTGCTTCATTTTGGAATCCCTCAGAGATTGAGAAACTTCCCATGTCTGGACCCTGCCCCACAGGGATCTTGGTGTGGTCGGTCTGGATGCAGGGTGGGACCAGAACGACACTCCTGAATGGGGCGGTTACAGCTGGTACGCAGTCAATAGTTGCTTTTATTAATAGCTGTAGGTCTCACAGAGCATCCGGTAAGCTCTTCGGCGGCAGTCGGGACCCCACTCACCTGTAAGATGAGGAGCTGGCGCCCCGCTGGCCTGGACCTCCTAGAGCCTCCCCATAAAGTCAAGAGCAGTCCCGTCTCGACACTTGCTTTTCATTCAGGCCATTTTCTGTGTCGTCGCCTGGGTGTTAATTCTGCCGTAGGGGTTTTTGAAATTCTGATGCTGGCATATTTTAAAATCAGAGCAAAACCAAAAGGGGACCTCCCTGGTTTGCCATTTGAATGACACTCTCATCTTCAGACAGACACCTAACCCAGACATTATTGACGGAATACTTTGTTCCAGCACTGTGATTGGGAACCCCCAGAGATGTGATTCGAGCCATAGGTAGGACCTAGCAGTTGCTATGAAATCACTGTGGCCTTCCTTTTTCCTCATTTGTTCGTGAATTCCCTCAATATCTGCATGCCTCCAGTATTCATAGCACCGTGCTGGGCACTGCAGTACAGTTACAAATACGCCGTGGACTGTTCTGTCTGTAGGGAAGTTAGCCCATGATCATCAGTCACTTGGGGAACTGCCTTGAATGCTCCCAAGTCTGGGGACGGGCAGTGTGAGTCACTGGAGAACCAAGCAAGTCAAGATGGTCAGGACAGATTTTCTAAGAAAATGACAATGGTCTGAAACTGAGGGGTGAGCAGAGTATGGGGTCAGAGCATTGTAGGTGGAAGATGGACAGTGCCTCGTGTCCAGGCCTGTTCTGAGATGTAAGAAAGGTCAGTAGGTGGAATCTGGGAATGGGGTGGAGGGGTGGATGGGAGGAGGCAGTGTGGGGCTTGGGACCTGCAAGGAGTGAGGCACACGTGCTTTACAGACCGTTATTCTGAGAGCCCGAGGAAGGCATGAAGGAATTTGAAGGAGCGGAGTGGCAGGAAGGATGGGCTGTGCATTTCAGATGGATCCCTCTGACAGGTGTGTGCTGCTCAGTGCCAGAGGTAAAGGGCACTTCCGTCTCCAAGTTTCTGTGAATGGCTGTGGTGATTCTTACTGTCGTCTCTCTTCTTCGCAGGAAAATCCCACCGGTGCCCAGCACCGCACCCCCCATCTCTACACGTGTTCCTCATCGGACAAACTCTGTGCCGACGTCACAGTGTGGGGTCAGCTATCTGGCAGCAGCCACTGTGTCATCTTCCCCCGTCCTGCTCTCGTCCACCTGCATCTCCCCGAACAGCAAATCGGTACCAGCTCATGGCACCACGCTAAATGCGCAGCCCGCCGCCTCTGGGGCAATGGATCCCGTGTGCAGTATGCAACCCAGACAAGTGTCCTCTTCCTCCTCGTCCCCCTCCACGCCCTCAAGCCTGTCCTCGGTGCCCTCGTCCCCTATGTCCAGGAAACCTCAGAAGTTGAAATCCAGCAAGTCTTTAAGGCCCAAGGAGCCTTCTGGTAACAGCACTAACTGTCACAACGCCAGTAGCAGTACCAGCGGTGGCTCAGGAAAGAAACGCAAAAACAGTTCCCCACTGTTAGTTCACTCTGCCTCCTCCTCCTCCTCCTCTTCTTCTCATTCCATGGAGTCTTTTCGGAAAAACTGTGTGGCGCACTCTGGGACTCCCTACCCCTCCACGGTAACGTCTTCCCACGGCGTGGGCCTCAACTGTGTGGTAAATAAGGCGAACTCGGTGAGTGTCCGGCACGAGCAGTCAGGGAGGGGCCCCCCGGGGGGGAGCCCTGCCGAATCCATCAAGAGGATGAGTGTGATGGTGAACAGCGGTGACTCCACGCTTTCTCTCGGCCCATTCATTCACCAGTCCAGCGAGCTGCCCGTCAACTCCCACGGCGGCTACGCACACTCTCACACTCCTCTCGAGAGACTGATCGGAAAGAAAAGAAAGTGCTCGCCCGGCTCCAGCAGCGTCAACAACAGCAGCAGCAAACCCACAAAGGTTGCCAAATTGCCAGCCATGAACAACGTCTACATGAAACACGCGGGCACCAGCCCAGGGGCACAAGGACTGACGAACAGTTCCCTCCTTCATCAGGTAGGAAATGGACTGTGAGCCCTGTGGGGGTGCCCATTTCCTCTCCCTCGAGCTCTTTGGCCGGCTCAGAGATCGGTGTGGTAGGGTTGGTTGCTTTGCCTGTAAACCGTGTCCAGCATCATGGTCTCTCTTCAGAGGAAGAGTTCATGGCCATGTGAAGGTAAAACAGAGTTTCTCTGCCAGGATTTCCTAAGACTCGGAAGATGCTCCCGGGTAAGGAAACCACGAAGCGCATTTTATTTTAGCAGCTAGGGTTGCAGAAGCCATCCCGCGTGATATGATGGCAGCAGACCCAGCACAGCTCGTGGGTGCCCGGCCCGGGGAGCGCATGTCTAGGGCACCGTTCAGGGAGGACGCAGGCCGTGATCTCCTAGAGACTGGTTCTCTCGCTTGCTCCTCTGAAGAAAGCTGGCCTGCAAACCCCCTAATCTAGAAAGGGATGGGTTAAATTTTTGAAAGAAAGACCTTTTAATAATCTTCTTATCAAAGGACTTCAGATTTTCCAGTTAACTCTCACCTTCTCTCTTCTCCCGGTTTCCCATGGAGGCAGGGAAGCGGCAGTAAGTGTGGGCAGAGCTGAAGACTAAAATCTCATTTAAGTGAAGAGATGAGAAGGCAGTGCGAATGCAGGCCCATTTGTAGAGCAGTGCCCAGCTGGGTGTCAGATTCATAATGACCCGTGACTGCACCTTGCGCTCTTTGCTCCCCACTCCTCCCCCAGTCCCCGTCCTCCCCTCACCCTCTTCTCCTAGAGCCGCCGCCTCTAGCTTCCGTTGCTCTAAGTGTCCATCCACCTCTCATCCTGTCACTCATCAGCGTGTCTCCTCTCCTTGCCTGCACATGGGGCTGTCCACAGCGCCCCCAGAGCCCTGGGGTACAGTGCGAGGTCCTTCTGTCCTGTCCTGCTGTCTTCCTCCTCTGCAGAACGTCACTCAGTGGGCAGGTTGGGGCTTCCGCAGGACATACCAGGACGTTTCCTGTGGCGGTAGCGCGCCCTCCACTGCCTGTGTGCATGAATGCCCACTGCCAAAGGTGCGGGCAAAGAACTACCCAAGAATTGAAGGAGCAGCTGTTTAAATTCTTCTCTTTGAGCCTCGAGTCTCTAGGGGCTGTTTGTGTGTTGCGTGGCTCTTTGAACAAGGGGTCCCTGGACGTGTGAAAATGGGCTTTTACCATTTGGTTCGTAGTTATTCATTAGCGTTTATCAGCATAAAAGTACGGTGCAAATACTGCAGAAAGTGGTACAGCCAGCCATCCTTGAAAAACTTCCTTCTGAGTGTAGTTTCCTGATTCTCTGTGAACCTAGGGGAGGGATCTTCCCTTGTGTTGCGATGCCCCACGTGTTCTTTGACTGCGTGCGCCTGGCTTCCCATAGATGGCACTGCCAGCCCTTGGTGCCCACAAATCACAGAAAGGAGGGGAGGAGGCTGGCGGGCGCAGCAGAGGTGAACAGTGCTTTTGGAAAATGAGGGAATGGGAGCCCATCTGCACAAAGCAGGTGCTCGCAGAAACTTGTCACCCATTTCAAAGAAACTGCAGATCTGGACTCAGCATGAGAAAGTTTGGCCGTGTTTAGAAGTTATGTAGTGTGTTGTTTTGAAATCTAATACAGCCCACATATCTGCTGACCAAGTATGGCTCATGAGCTGCCCGTTTACCGCTTCTGGGGAGGTCCCACTAGGACAAACAGTCTGAGTTTGGGTTCTTAAATTTAGTTTCAACCTAAGTATGTATTTGGGAAAGATTTCCCCTGTGCAGTAGAAAACTTTTTTTTAATTGTGCTGCACAAATCTGGGGGTGGGGGATGGCTAGAGATTGGAGGATCAGTGAATCCCCAAAAAAGTGTTAGATATTTTCAGTGTCTGTGCTCATTTATCTGCCGGAGGGATCCTATAGCTTTCATCAGAATCTCAAAGGTATCCATGACTCCCAAATGCTGTAGAGAACGGTGCCCTTAGAAGAGTAGGGGTCTTACCTCCCTGTATCTTGTAGAGCTGCTTTTAAGATTTAATTAATTTATATTTTAGGGGTAAGGTGGGGCAGAGGGAGAGACAGAATCTCAAGCAGACTCCGTGCTGAGGGTTGAGCCCAACAGAGGACTTGATCCCATGACCCTGAGGTCACCACCTGAGCCAAAACCAAGAGTCAGACGCTTCACCAACTGCACTACCTGGGTGCCCCTTGCGGAGAAAGCTGAGCTGGTTGAAGACCCCTAAACAAGGGAATGGGTGTGGTGGGCCGTACTGGGAAGCCTGGGGGCTTGGCAGCTTCCCCCAGCCAGCCCCCAGTCTGCTTGTGGCCTCTACCGCCCAGGACTTCGGTAGCTCACTGTGGATCATTGAGGGCCCGAGTTTCCCCCACCCCAGGCGTGGGCACTTGGGTGTGAGTTCTTATACCGGCGTGGAGGCCTTGTTCAGTTCTCAGCTGACAACCTGGAAGACCTTCAAGGAAATGAAATCAGTAAATAAAACCAGAAGGCAAACATGAGAGCCTTTTCTCTAAGCTAGAAACCTGGCCTGCCTCTCTTCTAGACAGTTTTCTAAAAGTCGGTCTTTTAGAGTGATTGTGCCCAAGTGGCTAAGGCCACACTGTTTAGCTGAGTGCTCCCGGTGTCCCCCAGTCACCAGAGAGAGCCGAGCGGCGCGTGGCCTTCGGGATGCTCTGTTGGGCGGCAGGGCGGGGCCGCGCACACCTGCTTACTTACCTTTTCATTGTTTCCCTACCCCCTCTTTTTTGAAAGCCAAAGGCACGTCCCTGACAGCTGAAAATAGCGCGGGGAGGAATAATCTGGACACTTTTGATGACAAGTTACACCTCCACTCAGCACTATGGACTCCACGATGCCTTTGAGTCTGTTTTCCCAACCTCCCGTGGGCCTCGAGGGTAGAATCTGCCGGGCTGTTGTTGTAACAAGGATCCCCTGAAGCTCTGTCTGTAGCAGTGAGTACTTGTAAAGGACACTGGATCAAGTTCGGCCACCGAGTTGCTTCTGTCAGTGTTAAAGTGGCCTGGACTGCTTGCTACCGATCTGTGAGAAGCTGTTGCTTTGTTTTTTAACTTGCAGTAAATCATGGAGCCACTCTTTGAGTAGATTGGCTGGGCGAAAGAATGTCTTGGCAAGAGCATTACTGTAGACTTTTCTCCCTTCTTCCCCCTTCCTGTCCCAGTTCTTTTTTTTACACTGTCTTCTGTACGTCACCCTCCAGCAGTTAGGTGCCCTGTCTGGAGACACGTTCCAGAGGAGAGCAGAGCTGCGCCCTGAGCAACCCTCCAGAGAAGGGATGTGCTGTTAGGTTTTTATAGCAATGTTCTGGGCGTGGAATATGGACGTGCGCGCAAGGCACCGTGACAAAATAGCCTGTGTTTCCCCCAGCCTTTTGCAAGTAATTTGGAGTAAGAAGCTGTCAAAGGTTTCTAACTTACAAACTGGTTTAAAGCCATCGACGCCCAGAGAGCAAGTATACCACATTTTAGAGGCTTCCTTTTCATGGTACAAAAGCAATTCTATGTAATTTCTTTCCTTCTTTTCTTTTTTTTTTTTTTTTCTTAAGAAAATGCAAATGCAAATTAGTTTTGATAATGGAAAGCCAAATTTTGGTTGGGGGATGGGGTGGGTAGATAAAATCACTATGGGGGGCATGTTTTTCCAAGATTTCCAAAGAGATGGAATTTTTTATCCTTTAAGTTTTCATGTTATACAGAAAGGCAGATTGGGTTGGTTGCCCTGCCCAGTCTCCTGGTTTTAAAAACTTGCCTTTGTTAAGTGAAATTATTAGGATGCAGCAGAAACTGTTACTCACTGAGTCATTAATATATTAAATGTTTCCAGGGCACCGTGTGCATTACCCTCAGTCTCTGTGGCTACTGTCCTGGGACTCCATGTACATTTCTGCTTTGAGCACTCCCCCTTTTGTGTGTGTCTGCATTCTCTTCCTCTCCGTAGGTTCATCTGGATGCAGTGGGGTAGGGAGCAGGCACCCAGGGAGGGGAGCAGGCATATGTGTACACATATCCAGGCCAAGGTGATGGGATGCATACACTTTCCTGACAAACCCTTCTTTCTGGTGATTACTACCAGCCATCTTCCAGAGAGAGTTTGGAGTCCCTCGAGGTTATTTATTTATTTATTTTTTTTGAGTACCCCATCCCAAAAGAAAGAGCTTCCTGTGTTAAAACTCATTGCTTGAGAAGGTCTCATTGCATTGGGGAATGAGCTGGGGCATTTGAGCTGGTGATTCCATGATCACAGCTCCTGAAACAAGAACCCAGGCACTTTTCCCTAGAGGAACACATAGAGTTACCGAACACCACAGGGTACATTTCCCCGGGCTCTGATCACTGCTCTGGGCAGGGCCTGGACAGAGCCAGTCAGTGCATCCTTTCTTTGCCCACAATTCTTGGGTTACAAACATCAGTTTCAGGGAATTTCAAGTCAACAACAAGTCGAATGAATGAATAAATACTTGGTTACCAGCCTAATAATGTGAATTGCTACAGAATTATTCTTATTATGTAAGACAACAAAAACTTTATGCAGATGCTTTAGCTATAAATTGATGTAAAATATTGATTTTTTTTTAAAGGAAGGGGAGAAGAGTATCTTGTTCACTTATTATGCAATCAGTAAATATTTTTTAAAAAATGTTACTATAGGAGAGCTTAGTAAGGAGAGCGCATGGATGGGCCAGTTTGGTACAGTTATAGGAGAAATCAGTCTGGTTGTTCCATCCCAGTGGAGGGTGAGAACGGAGGTAAGAGGGAATCAGAACGTACTTGGATGATTCCTTGGTGACAAGTGCAATGGGGATATGGGTAGAAATTATTTTCAGAGCCAAGGGGACTTGATGGTTATAAATAAAGTTGCTTTTAGCGATGGAATTTATAGACAGATCATGTTGTTCCGAAAGATGTGAATAGGATCCATGATAGCAAGTTGATTCAGAATTCTGTAGATATTTAGATAAGCGAGTGTTGATCATTTGATTTCTTAGACTGAGGTTTTAATTGGATTTCATTATGTCTCCCGGTAGTACACAGATCATCGGGATTAGGAAATTAGCCATTTTGGATTCTGCCTGCCACAAACAGACCTATTCTAAACAGTGCTATTAAATTTTAGACTGTTCAGATATTTTATTTTCTCCTACAACTACTTTTTATTATAATGAACAATTAAGACCATTTAAAACACGGGAGTACAAGTATTTTTTTGAATTAAATTAACTTGCAAAAACCAAATTTACAGTGGTTGGGTTGTTTCTAGACAGACTTTGGTATCAATTTAAAACCAAGATAATTTTTATATTCTTTCCAATAGAATTTCATGACAACTCCTGCAGTTTTCTTAACCTACAAAAGAAAAAAAGTGCTGCATTGATGAACAAAGAATTCTACAAAACCTACTTTTGTATCTTTATTTTGGAATTTCTTGTTCTATTATAAATATGGAAGTATCCCTATTTCAGAAGACATATTTTGTTAAAAATGAATTGTACATATTTAAATATGTATTTTTGCACAGGTCTTTTTTTCTGATATCCTGTTTTGGTACAATTGAGATCATCTAGTATTTATTTATTAATTAATAAAAGTAAATACCTTTTTATAATTTGAAGTGGTTCACTGCCAAGCCAATAGTTCTAGAACCTGCCTCCTTTACAGTTTAAGGGATGCCTCTGTTCTGTGAAAGTCTTTTTGTCCCTTTTAATGTCTCGGGAGCGGATTCGTGCTGATCAAGTGGGCATTGCTTCTCTAGTGGCCTGATTTCCCGATAGACTACACGTAACGAAGTGACACACTGCTTTTCTTTCGTTTGTGTTTTATGTGTGAGTACGAGTGCGCGTGTGTGCCTGTGCGTTTGAGTGTGCACACTCTGAGCACATGTGTGTTCATGTGTGATGTGGTTTAAAACTAACGGGAAAAACTGAAAGTGCCTGAACCTAGTTTTAAGCTTCGACAGATTCTTTCAAAAGACTTGAATGTTCAGTTCAACTTTTGGAGTTTGCTTTTTCCACCTAAATATTGTTTCTGAAATATTAGGGGAGGAGTTGAAAACCACCAATGCTGGTAATTTTTATAAGGTATTTTAAAATTAAGGCCTTTTGGTTCACAGTAATTCAACTGGTGATGGATTGCCTGGTGGCACCAAGGGTTACAAATCTTTTTTGTCAGCCAGCGACTTAACACAATATGTCCGTTTTGTTATTCACTCATGAAATACAGAGTTTAAAATAGAATATTTAAAAAATTTTATATTCCAAAAATATACAAAGTACCTCTGAGAGCATTGAAAAATGTATAATTTGAAAAAAATGTAACTTATAAAGGCAGCTGTCTTCCTGCAAGAGTTCTGTTGCCAAGGAATTCTTACTATCTCTCTGTCCGGGGTGGGGGGGCGGGCTTTAGAAAATGATTGTTAAAAGTTTCATTGTTTAGCAGAAAATCATTTTTACATTTTGTGCAAAACATTCTACATTTTCCGATCATTTAAATGAGCACTACATACTGTCAGTGTGAATGTAGGGCCTTGAAAAGCATTTTGCTGTTTCTTTGAGCTTGGTTATAAAAGCAATCTCCTGTGTTAAAATGTGTGAATAGTTTGATAATTTGTACACGTAATCAAGAGCATCTCAGCTGGACTTTGTGTTGGCTGCTGTATAGAACATGAACAAATGTCAAGGGATAGAAAATTACTTTGGATATTTAAAAGAGAAGAAATATATAGTCTATTTGTTTTGTAACAAGTTTCTGTAAATAAAATAATTTATACTATTTATAAGAAAAGGTTGTGCTTTGCTTTATGAGAAATTAGTTTGTGGAACAAACATGTTACTAAATGGGCAATAAAATTAGGACTTCTCAATAAATAAGGTTGGCTGCATGAAATATTTTACATGTTTCTGCCTCGTGATACTAAACCCCTTTCAATCTAGTCTGACTTGTCTTCATTTTTGAATCAGACATCCTTGTGAAGCACCTTTGGTTTCCTTCCCTTCTGTATAAGCTAAGTACAGGGCTTAAGATGTTTCCCTTCTTGGGCACAAGAAGATTTGGAGAAATTAATAATGGGGTAAACTGTGAACACTATTGCAGGTTTGTCAACCAAGGGAAGTTGATATATTGAGAAACACATTCTGTCTGTATTTGTTTAGGTGTAAATTCGATGGCGTGTGGTCAGTTTTCATTTTTCTCCAGAGGTAAGTTTTGTTTCTGTGGCTAGTGGGGTCCCTTCCTTGCTTTTATATACCTCTTCCCTCCTGGAAGGGCAAGTGCATGCTGGTAGTATTCAGAGCACCAGATAATCTTGGATCTCTAGAAACTGGGCCAGTTTTTCCATTTGCAAATCATTCTGAGAAATTAAAAAGTATTCTTGTTGCTTAACATAGTAAGGGAAGCATCTGATTTGTGTGTTGGAGAAAATGTCCATTTATTACTCTGATTTCAACCCCCACCACGCCACGGACTTCCCATTCCCTCCTCCTTAGATCAACCAACTCCTAAAATCAATTCTGAGAAGCTCCTTTTGCCTCAGGTGTCCTCCTTAAACATCCTGGGAAGAGGTTCGCTCAGTGTCTTTAACCCTTTTTGCTTCATTCCCTTGCAGGTAACCTGGCCATGGACAGCAGGAGACTCTCCCGATTCCAGGAAGGGGGGTTGGCTGGAAGACAGGGGTAGGGAGGTCATTGTCGGCAGAGAGAACAGTCCGGGCAAGCGCAGGTGGGAACAGTGTGGACAAGAACCATTCTGGGTGAAGCCTCTGGAAAGGAGGGGTTGGAGGGTTGCAGAAGTCGGCACTAGATTGTCAAGGACCTGAAGTGTCATGGGGCCTTCAACCTCAGGAATGTACAGTTGAACCAAATGTGATTGTCACAGCCCAGAGATTTTTGGGACCCAGTGCCAGGGTGCTGCAGGTGTCAGAAGTAAAAGCCGTTCAGATCTTTCCCTTTTTCTTGTACTTCTCTGTCTTTTGCCTCACATGTCATCCTTTACACCTTTCCCTCTTCTGTCCTCTCCCTCCCCAGCTTAATCAAAAAGCTCTTCCCTAAATCAGGCCCACGGCCCTGCCCCCTTCTCATCCCACTTTCTACTCTTTTGGTCTTTTCTGTCTGGTAAGAAACTCTTGCTCCTGTTGCTGACGGGAGTTAAACAAACTTACCTTTCACCTTGTAAGGCTGTGCGATTCTTGGCACTTCTCACCCCCTTTTCCACAACCAAAGCCCGGGGACCAGAGCTGCCACTGGCAGAGATTGTCTTTCAGGAGAAAGGGAGATGGAGCCAGAGGGAAAGGTTTTCAGGAAGAAGGGGAGATTCAAACACATAATTTAATCCTTTTTTTTTTTTTAAAGATTTTATTTATTTATTTGACAGAGAGAGATCACAAGTAGTCTGAAAGGCAGGCAGAGAGAGAGAGAGGAGGAAGCAGGCTCCCTGCTGAGCACAGAGCCGGATGCGGGGCTCGATCCCAGGACCCTGGGATCATGACCTGGGGTGAAGGCAGAGGCTTAACCCACTGAGCCACCCAGGCGCCCCCCCCTTTTTTTTTAATCCCCATCATAGAAGGGCCGTCCAGTAACTGTGGAGGACAACATGGACAGGTGAGAACCTTGGGACAAGAATAAGGTACGGTGCTGTCTTAAAAATCCAGGTCAGAGCTGAGTTTCCAAACTAAGGCAATGACCACATGGATAAATAGGGAACTGATGGCAGAGATACCTCGCAGGTAGAACCAACAGGTCCTGAAGTCTCATTATGTTGAACAGTAAGGGGAAGGTTGAATCCAAGGTTAACTAAACTGGTTGATGAGCCTTGTATGTATATTCTATGACAGAGAAGGAGAAATCCACAACGGATTTGAGTAGCCACTGGGATACTCGTGTTTAGTGCCCAGTGGCTATACGTACAGTCTGGACGATGCTTAAGAGAAAGGTGTGAGCTGTAAGGTGGAGGGTTGTCTTTCATTCTTAGGTGGTAGGTGAGGTCATAGGAGTGTATGAGTTCACCTAGGAAAAATAAGGTCGCTGTTGGATTCGGCTCATTACTATGTTCAAATGATGCCCATCTAATTGAATGCTTATAATGCCCGTTGAAGCATTTTGCAAACATCGTCTCTCACGAAGCCCCTATAGAGTAACGGGAGTTTTATAGAGTAGGTCGTTTTGATGCTAGTCAAATGGAGGAGGAACATCCAAGAAGTTACGTGTCTCACCTACAGTTCTCCAGCTACTGGTAGCGTTGCCAGACTGTGAATTCAGGTCTGTCAGATCAGTGGTTCTTAATTTTTTTCTCTTCCTTCCCCACAGATTTCAAGAAAGTAGTGTGGATTCTCTCTGCCAGAGGCACAGACATACCACATTTCATGTTCCATCTCCAGGACTTCACAGACCTGAAGTCCATCCTTCGTGGCCCAGGGAAAGAAGAAAGCCCAAGATGAGACCCTGGAGAGCCTATTTTTGGTGACGAGGTTGAAATGGTTTAGTTGGAAGTTTGGGCAGTTGACTCCATTGTAATTAACCCCACCAAGCCACTCAGGTAATGTTTTGGTTTTATTTTTTTTTTCCTCTTGCCTCTTTCTCCAGGATAATGGGAACAGCAGGTGTTCGTTCAGTGGAGAGGTTAGAACTTGGGCAGGGAGTTTGCCAGGCAGTTAAAGCATATGAGGGTATGGCTGAGTCATTGACGATGGCCGTCATTGGGGCATTCAAGGAACAGAACCAGAAGCCTCCATGTACATCTTTGAGACGCTCTCAAGACATTCTATTTGTAATTACCCTCCTGGTAAATCTTAGAATCCTCCTTCCTGGTATTTGCGATGAGACGAGTTAAGTGATTTATTCAACGTCACAGAGCTAAGTCCAAGTTCAATTCAGTATGGCTGTTACTAGAGTGGCTAACTGCGGTGGATCCAGGTAACAGAGTTAGGATGGTGGCATAGCGCTTCTAGTGACAGGTCAGGGAACAGAGGACTAGGGTAGTAGGGACTGGAGTAGAATATCAGGTTTCAGTTTGAACAACAGAGCTCTTCAGAGGTGCTTGTGATTCCTGGGTCCTGGGTGAGACGGTGGCAGAGGCTGGAAGTGGCCTCGGGGATAAAGAGCACTGACGTTCAGGCTTAGGCACTGTGAGGCAAGGCTATTACTGTGTAGGCTGCTGGTTTCAGAGTGGTTGGCGTTGAGAGGAAGACGGAGCCAGCTGCTTGATCTGGTGTGAATAGCGTGGGGCGGCTTGGAGGTCTGGGGACAGTGAGCACAGAGAACTGGTGGTCTAAGTGGGTGGTGAGCAGCTTCCAAGAGAAGGCATTTTGAATGAGGGTGGAAAGCCTCTGGCCAGGAGAGGGCGGCCGACTTGGAGACTTTGGACTTCATGTTGTCCCCAAGGCCTTGATGTATTTTTGAATGAACAGCCTCTAACCCAGAGGACTTCGGGAAATGAATGCAGCATCCTCTGAGGCCAAGTGTAGAGTTCCGTCAGTCTTGAGACTCTGGTGAACTCTAAGAGGGTTGAGGAAGTTACCAGGACGCTACCTACTGGTTGTCTTGACTAAAGAGGCCACTTGCCTGAGGCAGTCAGGATTTGCAGCAGCTGGAGGGAAGCCCACCCATCATTCAGGTGGAGATTGTCCCTTTTACTTCTCGAAGCCAGTCTGTCCAGGGAAAATTATGCCAGACCTTTGGGAGGGACAAACAGTAATCCTCCCCCTGGACCCAACTGCTACAATTTATCTTTTGTAGGCTTTCAGAAACACAGGAATAATGCACACCTGTGGCTCTCTGCCCATGAAACCCACATTAGCGCATACTCGAGTTTGTCATGTTTTTCCAGATAGGGATTTAACCTTCCGCCCCCATTGCCAACGTGGAGCTGGCAGTTTGCTACAGTTTGTCATTTGTATAGCATCAGGAAGGTGAGAGATTATCATCGTCCCCCTCTTTTCTTCCTCCTAATCGTGAAGAAACAAGATTTCAATGATCAGCCATTAATCCTCTTTAAAAGACAGGTTAAAAACAGCACCAAGGTTTAATCCAAAATTACGCAGTTTGCTCATGATCAGTAACCTGCTGATCAGTTAATACTAATGCTTAGTCAGGCTACTACAGGACTAAAGGCATCCATCATAAAATAGGTACAGAATGGGGCGGTGGGGGTGGTAATGCAGGGCAGGCAGTGGAAGGGAATAGGGCAGGCTGTGGGAACGGGACCGTGCTGGAGAACCCACGCTAGCCATTAGCTTGATGGGGAGGGTGAGCCCGGAGGCAGCCTCATCTGTCCATTTTTCCACAGAAGCTAGGTAAGTGACCTTGGAATTGTTTTCAGTTTTTAGAAGGTGACCATAAATGAATTTTTATCTAGGAAACTAACTTGGGGCATGGGGTGGGGACAGGCGTGGCAGCATTGCTTCTTGTGAGCGACCAGTAGCCAACTTCGGATCATCAGGAAGCATCGTCTGCCATCGTGGTGGGCTTTTGGTCTTTTGAGCTCTTTGATCCCCACCTGTGGGAAATGTGGGCCTGGACCTAAAATGTCTGTAGGCCTTTTATTGGGTTTAAAATACTCTACCTGTCCATAAAGCAGATCTTAGCATTCCATAATTACATAACAAATGTAAGTTTGTTAAAAACATCAGTTTGATCTTGATCAAATACAAAAAATTCAGTTTTCAGCTTATTCTATAAAAGTTGACCGAGGTGACCCAATTTACTCACCATACGTGAGTTTTCTCCTAACGCTCCATCCACATACTAAGAAATATTTTCGTATATTGTTTTAGTGTTCAGTGTTTTAGTAGTGTTTTCACATAGAGAACTGCATAAGGTCCGGTTGCTCCTCTACTTTGCAGACGAGGGGGAACAGGGTCCAAGAGAGGACATCCTTTCTCCCTCCATCACGCAGCTAGTGTGAGGAGAGCTGGGATCAGAATTTGGTTTCTCTAGCTTCAGTGTCAGTGCTATTTCTCCCGTACCATACGGCCTCATTTAGAGAGGATGTGTTGGAGTCTTAACTTTATTTTCACCTCCAAACGGATACTTTGAGGCTAACAGTGTTCCCCTGGGACATGTAATTACATGGAATAACTTGTTAACATGTAAGATGCTCCAGTTTTGTATTAAAAACTGCATTTCAATAGGATTTATGTGGAGATTGCATCTCCACATAAATGTAGAGAGCATGAAAATGTTGACAGTAGCTGTCCCTGCTGGGTGGGAATACAAGGCCATCCACGTTAGTATCTTGAATGTCTTTTGCAGTGAGCATACATTCTTTTTCAGAAAAAAAAAAAAAAAAAAAGAAAAAATTTACTCCCTCACCTCAAAACTGTATTGTCCCATTTTTAGTTACTCTACTGGACCTTTAACAGCTTCTGGAGTTTTCAATTTCCCGATCTTGAACTCAGAAGGGATAGCATCTGTTTCTTTTAGCTTCCCTTACCTGTCATCCTCGCCTACTAATTTTAGGCAGTTGGGCATAAATAGTGAAAGAAAAATACAAATACATTTTAAGCAAGCAGAGTTTAAAAAAAAAAAAGTTTTGAGAATCCCCATTCTAGACCAGGAGTTAGTGTAAACCTTGAATGAAAGGCCAGGATTGCTCTGTGATCTCATTTGTCCCAGTGGTCTTAAGAGGTGGGAGCCCAGGGAAGGGGCTGTTTGCATCCGTTTTTTTCCTTTAGCATGAACTGCAATGAGTCAGTTTGCTAAGAACAGAATTCTGATTTTTACACGGAGACCAGGAACACGGTGAGTTCTCAATGACTACACGTTGGATTTCTCAAATGGCCCTGATTTTCGGGATCATGGGTTTAGAGTACTTCTGTTCACATTTTCTTCAAGAAATTATAGTGATCATTGTTAAGGTTTTATAAATAAGCGTTTTCGGAAATCTGTAAGTGGATATTCTCAAATGCTGAAGGCATATCCAGCATTTTACTAGCCTGCCATTCACCATACAGCGCCCACGGTGCCTCCCGCAGCACCACGGATGCTCGTTACAGTAATTCTTCTAAGACAGCCATGAACTATGCCATTGGCAATCGTGCTTATTTCCGAACCTTCATTATTTCTAGTTTATTTACGTTTTTATCATGAGTGAATGTTGAATTGAATCACATTATTTTCCACTGAGAGGTTTTCTTTTCTGATGTTAATGAATCATTCCAATTGGCTCATAACTAGAACAGCATGTAAACTATAAAAGCAGACTTCTCTTGCCTTCCTTTTACAGTACAATGCCATTTCCCATTCTCCTTTTAACTCAGCTCTACCAGAATGGCCTTGTCAGAATGGCATTCAAAAAGTTTGGGGTTGTCCCAGACTTCCTCACCAGGTTCCCCCCCCCCACCCCCATTCTTACCTTTCAGCAAAGCAGGCCCCACCCCCACTGTCAGGCATTCCCTCCAGCTGGTGCCACTTAGGTCAAACAGGGCCATTCCTCAGCTTAAAACCTCCAGTAACAAAGTTTCTTCTCCCAGATATTTGCATGTCCCTCTTCTACTTAAATGTCACCTTAGCAGAGGCTGTGCCACCCTATAGGAGAGCTTTCCATGCCCTACTTCACTGTCTCCTTTATCCAGTTTCAGATTTTTTTTTTCTAGCACTTAGCCCCACCTGACTCACGGAGTGTATATTAAGAAAAAAACAAGGAACAATTTTGTTTTCCTTACTATGGTTCTGTTTGTTTGGGGGGGGGGAAATCCCATTATTATTGACATAGGTATTTTTGTTGTTTTTTAATCAGTGTTTGGTGAGATTGGCAGATTCTGGAATCCATGGTTATGGTTGCCTCCTCAAAAGCTTCCCTTTTTTCTGAGGGAAAGCTTAAGATACATTTCATTTATCTTCTGTCTTTTGTGTACTAAGTGGGAGACACTGTGTTTAAACACATACTATATAGCACATATTTTCTAAAACTCAGGAGACTTACAGTAAGACATGAAGGGTTTGTATTATCCCTAGTGTACTACTCAGATTTGAATTCAGGCGCTGTAGTCTTGGATTACAGTCTCAGAAAAGTAAACTGAAAGAAACAAAAATGCAATATTTATTTTATACAGCTGAACCGGGTACATAGTAAAGTAAGCTATAAAAATTCCACAGTTATCTCTAAAGGAAATCCTTCGTTTACATGGTTTTACATATTAATTACTCTGGAAAGTTTCTGAACTCTGTTTAGTAGCAGATCTCCTTTCTTGATAGTTTCTTGGTACTGCCAGTTCTTGCTATCAGGCCTATAAATAAATTCAAGAAAAAAATGAATTATTTACCAGTCACATTACTCCATAACACGAGTTGACCTACTTTTAAAAGACACTTAAGAATGCCCCTTATTCTACCACACAAATGACACACAAACTTAGCAGTACCTGTTGGTCTCCACTATTTCGTTGACTTTATCTATTTTGCAGTGTAGTCTCCCTGCAGCAATAAATCTGGAGAGCTCCCTACAATGAAGAGCAGGGAGAAAGGGGCATTAGTATGAGTGTTAAACAAAATTCTTAAATTGCACTAACTACACACTTCCACTGTCGCCCACGGGAACCTTCTGATGGCTTCCAGCCTGCACTCTTGACGGTGCAGCAGCTGAGAAGACTCGTGAGCAAACTGCGCAGGATCATCCCAGAATGGTAAGTTCATACTGAGGGCAAGTGTCAAAGAATGAAATCCTTAAAGCTTCGCAGAAAAATAATACGGAAATAATGAAACAAGAGCAGATGATGCTTAGGATTTTCAAAATTAAGATGAAAGACTATGCCACAATAAATAAGCATCAGGAATGCACAGCTGATATTAATCTTTGTGAAAAAGTTTTTCTGAATATCTATGTACAGTCACAACCCAAACCTCAAAATTAAGATAGCTATAACATGCTTACACATAAACCTCAACAGCACCATTACCAATGAAACACTATCAAAGATCAACAAGGAGAAAAAGGGCTTAAAAATATACAAGGGCTATATGAAGACTTTACATTACATGGAAAGATGAGTGCTTTAAAATAAAAATCTACTTATAATAGAACTGTTAAGTTTAAATGAAAATTATACTCTCCCAGATACTAAAACATTTTGCTCCTAGCACATAAACAACAAAAGAGAGACTCTAAATCCTAAACAATTTTCTAACAAAGATGGCGTTTGAAATCCATGCGAAAGGGCTGGTTTGAATGGTGATGAGGCAGCCTCCCCGTGACAAACCCCAGAAAAAAGCCTGCTAAACCTGGTGATATAGACACTGTCCACATAGGATAATACCACCAGAACCAAGTCACGAACTAAATGACAATGTGGACAGAAGATGTCTGCAGTATAAACTGGGGGGGGAGCAACAAATCAGACAAATGGCTCATTAAAACACAGGCAAAGTATATATACAAAAAAGATCAATTTCACTCATTAAAAATGCAAATTAAAGCTGTAATGAAATGCCATCATTCTGGGGAGAACAAAGCATAATGCAATGTTGAGGAAGGTCAGAAACAAACACAACGTCTCACACTTACTGGAGACAAAGTGATAGAATTAGATGAGAAAGTGTGTTATTTGGATTTGTGCTTTTAAAGTGTCAAGTCTCTTACCTAATTGCCCCAGTAGGCAGTGGTGAAAAACCCACTATGCCTTCTGTACTAAGTTGTATCAAAAAGAAAAAAACCCTATGAAAAGGAACCAATTAATACTTAATCTTGGTAGGAAGAATGAGAAAGCATTAGTGTTTTTAATAAGGAAGTGTGTAATTTTGGAAAATCTGGTTGTGAGCTTCAAAAAGCTGGAAAGACAAAAAAGTTATTAGGCTGGAGGTCGTCCTAAACTAGCAGGCATGGCTGACACAGTCACGGAGCAGGCTTTATTTCTATAGTCTCCATCTAGACACCTGGATCCAAGTGCTACAGTGCCCAGTCTTTTTCGGCTGTTTTTGAGTTCTGTTACTGAATGGCTTTCTAAACTTGTGTTCATTTTCCAGACAGTTAACTTCCTCCCCCACCCCCTGCACCAACCCCAAGACAGGGGGAACCTCTGACAGTGGTTCTGACTTACAGAGAAGCTCCAAGGCCAACTCTGAAGAATGCCCTCTGCCGCGGTGAGGACAGACTGCTCCATGCTAGGAGCCTGACAGCTGGCACACCTGAGCTCCCCGCGTCGCCCCGCGTCGCCAGACTGGAGGCCTTCCCGTCACCGCTGCCCGGACCACTCAGCGAGACCCCAGCTGCTCGCTAACTCCTGAGCCGGGCAGTGAACGCAGTGCTGCTCTCAGTTCCTGTACACACCGCCACACGCTCTAGCCAGTACACTTAAGCTACTGGTTTCAAAGAAACGCTCCTACAGGTATTTGTGCTATTGCTTCCACTGGGAAAGCACTTTTTTCCTTCAAAAATCTTACAAATGCAGCGACACCCAGTCCAAAGGTCCAGCAGAAGGCATCAGTGGATGTGTCCGATTCTCGGGCACTTCAGTCAAATACAAGGACCCCGAGGCATGCTCATCAAGAAGAATCTGGCCACAGCTTCCTTCCTGGTTACCACACCATGATTTAACTCCTAACAATTATGCCTATGTTTCCATTCAAGTCCCATCCCTGGCTCTAGAGCCAGACCAGTTGTCATCTCCTCATGTGCCAGTCACCTCCCAGGATGACTCCTCTTCCCCAGCCGTGGGTATTTCTCAAGTCCTGAGCGTGGCGGCTCACTAGGGAAGGTACGCAGTCATGATGACCCAAGTGCTTACTGAACAAACACCCACCAATCAGATTTGCATCCCATGTTCCAAAAAGAAGACCTACCAACAAAACTGTACACAGTGCATGGATTTCTAGCCTTAAACCTGTCAACAGCAGCGTTTCCTCAAATAATGGCCCCTTTCTATTCTCCCCACAGTATCTTATTGAGTCTAAGGAAGTAGAGAAGTGGAGGGAGGGTGCAGAATCATGTTCAACTTAACAAATCAGACCCTCCTTACAAAAGGATTTCACCGAAAATGGTTTTTATAAGGAAGGACAAAAAGAATCTAGGGAAACCCAGATGTGAATTGGGTATCAGAAATTTAAAACAAGATCTTTAGTAGGTAACCCCTAGAGCTGTGTGTGTACATACAACTTTTTTTGCCTTTAGAGTTGGTCTGTAAACATGAAGGGAACAAACTGAAATACCCACCTGAAATGTGAATAGAGAATTTACATTCAAATAGAGAATAAGGGGATTTCTGGGACTGCTCCACAGTTTAGGTTATACTTAAAATCTGTATCTCTCATCAAATGTAAATATGTAAAACCTCAAAACAAGCCTATAAATAAATATTGAGATGCATGCTAAAGTATTTAGGGATGAAACGTACTGGTGTCTGAAACTAACTTTGAAGTGCTTAAAAAATAGGATGGGCAGATATGTGATAAAACAGCCATGTTAATTACAGAATCAATCATGAAAATAACTAATTCCTTAGAATTTCCTACATTTTTAAAATTTTTCATAATAAATTAGAAAAATCAAACCCCTAAAATGAGATTTTTTTTTTTTAAATGAAATACACCATCACTGAAATTTATATGACCATCTTTTTCACACGGGCCACTGAAATCTACCATTAGTACTTGACAAGATCTATCTTTGGGAACCACTGATCCAGATACAGTAAGGACAGCACATACTCTAAATGTGTACGTCTCCCACACTCCATTCCCACCACCCTAGTCCAGACCACCGTAATAGCTGCTCCATGAGCTACTGTACTCAACAGCCCACCCAGTCTCCCTATCCCCCTGTGGCCTGTGTAAGACAGGGTTTCACTATCACTTTCATGCTTAAAATCCTCCAGTGGCTTCCCACAGGACCTAGATTAAAACCCAAGCTCCATACCACAGCCAGCCAGGCCCTGCACAGATGTACGCATGCCTGAGTCGCCCACAGCTGCCCCTCTCTCGCTACTACCACTCCGCTGCAGCCACACACATCTTTTTGTTGCATTTTATTATCTCCAGAGATTCAGTTCTATCTGAAATTACCTTATGTATTTATTTGCTTACTTGCTAACTCTCCCCATATAAAAAGTATCAAATAAAGTCCGTGACAAGGACCTTACAGTAATGGCTTAGAAAGTATTTGATGAATCATTGATTTAAGGGCTAAAAGTCTCACTTTTAACTAATGTGACCAGAATTGCAGCAGCAACCAAAAACAATGAAGGCATTATCAGAGAAAACATGCCCTTAATGTGAAATATGAGAGCGAGCTAGGAGTCATCACCATAGCAGCAGTGTGGTCCACAAAGAAGGGACAGAATACTACTGTACAACACCTGGTCTGTTACCCTTTTGCAAAATCACTTAACCACTCTACAATTCAGTATCCCATCTGTTCATAAAAAGGGCACATCATGAAGGCAGAGATAACAGATTGTTCTGATAACATTTAGAGAAAAACTTTTTATAAGTGAGGGAAGCAATGTAAATGGAGAAAATGTACAAGCTGAGACATTAAAAGGTAACTTTCAGAGCTATGCATTAACATAATAAATTATTTATACTTACTGATCAATGAATTCCACACCAACACCAAAGGCTTCTGCCATATAGCCAAGAGTTAATGACCTATAGGATTCCAGCAGCTGGCTGTATGCGTGAATTCTCATCTCTCGTACGTAGTATCGATAATGAGGAGCAAAAAGCCAGTCCTTTTTCATTTCCTGTTCCACAACAGCTGCAGTGAATAAGATGCCAAATTATAAGAGACAGCTCTTCGAAATAACGGGGAAAGACTGAACGGTAAAACGGACACAGGATGCGGATAAGCCATCCACATGCATTAGTTTACCAAGTAACTACAGTGTGTCGCTGCTCAAAATAGTGAGGCTAAGGCAGTAAACCAAAAGACAAGATCCCTGCTGCCACAGAAACTAAATTTTCAAAGAGCAGAGATAAATGACTTAACAAGATACTTTTAGTAACAAATTCTGTGTGGAAAGGAAGAGTGACAGGGCAACGAGGGGGCGGACTGGGTGGACAGGGAAGACCCCTCGGAGGAGCCAAACAGCAGGAGGCCCATAGCAGGCCCATAGCAAGCCCGTAATGCAGAAGTGCCCCCAGCAGGAAGAGCCGGGGCGCCCCGGAAAAGAAAGGAGCACAGGTTCAACATAAAGCGACAGGGGGCAGCTACAGGGATATGGAAGTTGAGCAAGACAAAAGAGCTAAAAATAGACTTGTATCTGCGGCTTTAACGAGAACCAAATCCCTGGAAAAGAATTTCTGTTTTGTTTCTGGGCTCTGGAGAGTCTTTGGAGGGGGCGGGGCCAGGGCGATTGACAGCGCTCGAGCGGACTCACCCACCGCACATCCAGCTGAAGGCACCAGGGAGGAATTTAGACATGGGTCTGGTGCCCACGGGGAAGTGTGGGGCTGGAGACATGAATTTGGGAATCACGGCCACCCAGTAACAGATATGAAGGTGGCTCTTCCCACGTTTTATCATTCACTGATAACAGAATGAAGGTAGAGACAAGGGCAGTGACCGAGTCTGAGGCAGTCACTGAGAGGCCTAACAGAGGATGAAGTGGTGGGTCTGGGGAAAACAAGGGTGTGTTACCGTTCAAGAGAACAAAATTGTGGCAAGATGCAAAGGCTGCTCAACACCAAAAGAGACATGGATGAGTGGGCCAAGACAGCACAAGGTTTAGCAACCTTCAACTGAATGATGCTCATTCAACGGCCTGAAGCTGAAAGATGCTCATTCTCACAAATAGTTTAAAAAAAAAAAAAGTATAAACATCAAGTCATATTGTACAGCTTAAACTTATATACAGTGTTATATGTCAGATCTTAATAAAACTGGGAAAAAAACACAGCAAGAAAACCTGTGAAAGAGAATGGGAAGAAAAATTTTCATCAGGATGGGTCATACTCATAAGCCGAACATAAAATATCTTCTATCATTTGTGTGCCATTTAAAAAACTCAAGAGTTCAATAAAAACTATCCCTGGAAACAAATAAGAAATGAATAAAATATGAATATATTTTTCTCCTCTCAAACTGGCTAAGAGTGGAGGGGGAGGAGGCAGGGGAAAGGCTCTCCTCAAATGATGTAAATCGAGGGGTGCCTGGCTGGCTCAGTTGGCGTGTGCAACTCTTGCTCTTGAGTCAGAAGTTTGAGCCCCAGGATGCGTGTAGCAATTACTTAAAAATAAAATCTTAAAAAAAAATCAATGTAAATTAAGAGAGGTAGAAACTGTGAAATCAGCACAGGGAATAGTAATGTATTACTTTTGTATGGTGACAGGTGGTAACTAAATTGATATAGGTCATCATTTTAAAATGTATATGAACATCAAATCACTATGTTACACACCTGAAACTGACACTGCATCTCAGTTCTACTTCAGTAAAAAAAAATCTGTGTAACTAGAAACTGGCACAGGATTCCTGGAGGGCAAAAGTGATCAAGATGTATTTTCACTTTGTAAAATTCACTTTCTTGGATTTTTTTCCCTAACGAAGTAAGTGGAAGTAGAAAAGGTGAATTATAAGAGAATGTTCAAAACAAAGTTGCTCACAACAGGAGTAAACTGTAAACAGCGTAATTTTTTGTCAGTAGAGGATAAAGTATGGCACATCCATCACACTGAAATAGGTCTCTTTAAGATAACTACAAGCTCCAAGGAGTTCCAGCTGTTTGATCTGCCACTACATCCGCAGTGTCTGATACATGACAGGTAGTTAAAAATCCTTACTGACTCAATGACCAACTCTTTTTCTACAGTCATGAAAAGGTATTCACATTAGATTGTTAAGACAAAAAAAACCTACTTGGAAAGCAGCATGTAAAATACACCCACCTATGTTTAACGGTGTTACGTGCTTCTGTCTCTGGATACGAATGTCCCTGAAGGACACACGTGAAACCGGATAGTGGCAGTCACCTCTAGAGAAAGGACCCTGGCAATCGCTGGTTAGGGAGAGCTTTTCTTCTTTATATGATACCGTTTGAGATTTTTCCATGGGTATGTATAACCTTGGGTTTTTGGTATATTGTTTCCATTTCTTAAAGCACATTTAAATGTACAAAAGGTTTGGAAAGATACATAAAATCTTAAAATGGTTATTTCTGGAAGAATTTTGTGAGTGAACACGTGTATGGATTTGGGAACAGGACTTTATTTCTTTTTTTTGAAGATTTTATTTATTTATTTGATGGAGAGAGACCACAAGTAGGCAGAGAGGCAGGTAGGAGTTGGGGGAAGCAGGCTCCCCGCTGAGCAGAGAGCCCGTTGTAGGGCTCGATCCCAGGACCTTGAGATCATGACCTGAGCCAAAGGCAGAGGCTTAACCCACTGAGCCACCCAGGCACCCCTCTCTATTTTTAATTTTAAAAACAACCGGGTATTATCTAGAGAAGGATGCAGTTTCCTTTTTCTAATGAAATATTTTAAAGCACATACATACACTATGAATATTCTCAGGGAAGCAAAAAGGCTTACAAAACTAAATCAATCCTCCATGTCTCAGTATACTAGAGAAAATAAATGATATAAATAAAGACAACTGTCATCAAAGAAAATGTAACTATTCTGTCTTCTGCATTTAAAATATCTGGAAAATGTATAAATTTGGTAGTGATAAAAATTTCACCTACAATGTTCAAATAAAAGATTGCTATTAGGAGGGGCGCCTGGGTAGCTCAGTGGGTTAAGGCCTCTGCCGGTCATGAGCCCAGGGTCCTGGGATCGAGCCCCACATCGGGCTCTCTGCTCCATGGGGAGCCTGCTTCCTCCTCTCTCTGCCTGCCTCTCTGTCTACTTGTGATCTCGGTCTGTCAAATAAATAAAAAAGAATTTAAAAAAAAAAAAAGATTGCTATTAGGAATAGGGGCAGTAGGAAGAGATTAATATCTACACAATTTAAAGGTTTCCCAAAGCCATGAATTTCTTTTCCTCACTTTCCTCTAAAATTATTTAATGAATATAACAGATTTGCACAGACCACACAGTAATGTACAGGCAATGTACTGGTGTCAAGTTCATTACAAAGATTAAAAAGATTAAAAAAAAATCTCCCAATAATTCCAGTTAGCAGAAGGAACTAAGAAAAAGTCACAAAATGACATACTATTTTAAAAATGGGGCATATGACCAAAAAGCACACCAAAGATGTTCACCATCAGATCAGAGAAAAGCCAATCAAAACCACCAGATACCACTTCACACCCACTAAGATGCCTATAATCAAAAAGACACAGTAACGAGTACAGGATGTGAGGAGACTAAGACACACACTGCTGGTGGGAATGTAAACGGTGTAGCCGCTCTGGGAAACCGTTCAGCAGTTCCTCAAAAAGTTAATCAAAGCATCATCGTATGACCCAGCAGGTCCATTACTAAATATGTATGTATCTAGATACATACCCAAGAGAAATGAAACCACAGGTCTACATAAAACATTAGATAAATGTTCCTTACAGCCTAAAAGGGAAGACAACACAGATGTCTGTCAGTGGCTGAAAAGGATTGTAAAAATGTGGTTTTTCTATATAATGGAGCATCCTTCAGTCATAAAACTAAATGGAGCCCTGAGACATGCCACCACGCGGATGACCCATGAAAGGATGATGTCAGGGAGAAGGTACCAGGCAGAGAGCCACACAGATTAGGATGCCATTCCTATGAAATGTGAGAGTAAGAACATGCAAATCCATGGACACAGGAAGATCACGTGGCAGTGGGAGGAGGAATGGGAAGTGGCTGCTCAAGGGTACCGATTTCCCTCTGCAGTACTCAGGAATTAGGTATGACGACTGCACAACCTTGTCAAGAAAATAAAGCCACCAAATTTTACACTTGAAACTGGTGAATCTTATGGTATGTAACTCATATCTTAGTTAAAAGGGGAGGCATAAAATGAGAGCTCCCCAGGAATGAAGGGAAGGGATTCATTCTGATGAAGAAGAAGGGAAAGGCCCCATATTTGAGCAGAATAATGCCAGGAGAGCCGCAAGCATAAAAAAGGAACAACTGTGCAGTATGATCTTGTGTGCAAACGCGCCTGTGCACACATATGAGAAGACGAGGCCACGCAGGTAACTCATCATACCTCAGGGGCCCTGTTCCCCTATCACATAAGGTAAGTAGTATGAATTCTCTTGAAGCAGTCCCAACTTTTACGCCTGGAAAAAGCACTCCAGAATCACTGGGCCAAAATCCACTTCAAAAATAGAATAAGCACTGAGGGATACTTGGGTGGCTCAGTCAGTTAAGCATCTAACTCTTGATTTGGACTCAGGTCATGATCTCAGGGTTGTCAGATGAAGCCCTACGTGAGATTCTCTCTCTCTCTTTTCCTTTGCCCTTCCCCTGCTCTCTCATCCTAAAAAAAAAAATAAATAAAATAAAATAAAATTTAAACAAACCTTTAACAGTGTAAACATCAATCTTACCTGGTGGGCCATATAAAAACAGGTTACAGTCTGCTAACATCCCCTTCTAAACAAAAGGGGGCAAAAAACTGAGCCCCGGTAATCAAAGACCTGTACAGTCTGTCACATATGTGAACAATCATCTTAGTTCTCTGCATACAGGATCAGGATTGAGATAAAGACAGATTATCGAAATGAGCAACTCTATCCTTACCTAAGGACTGGAAGAAAACTGAGTAACGACACTCATAGAGTGAAAACAGGTACTGCCGGACCGCCGGAAGGCTGTGCAGCACTTCAAGGATCTCGGCTCCTTTAATCACCTACAAATTAGAAAAAGAACAAATGTATGCTTTAATGTGTATTTAGGTTAGGAAAGTATGGAGTAATTTCTAAACATGAGTATTAAAGATTCAGGCATTACCTTTTCCCTGAGATCTGGTCTTTCTAAGGCAATCATGCTGACATAGACAGTGTAAGTCACAAAGGTCTTGTAATCCATAAGTTCATAGGATGTGAATGTTGAAACTGTGTCAAGGAAGAGTTCAGCTGCCTGTTTGAAATCACGAATAGCCACACAGTAAAGACCTTGATATACCTTTAGGCGGTTTCTCCTGTCCCAGTCTCCTCCTTCCTCTATTAAGCTATAAATAAAAAACAGTAAGGTTACAATCTGGAAACAGACAAGGCCATTTTTTGTTAAGTGCTGTGTTCTTTTCAAACAGAAAACAACAAGTTGAATCAAAAGGTAGTATTTAAAGAAAATATTCTACTAAATAAGCACATCAATTATTTCACCTAATTTACTAATTATAAATAAAGCAGGTAAATTTCTTACATCGGTTTCCTATTTATAGCATAATTACAAGGGAATATATCATCATCATTAAAAAGTACCTTTTGGCCTTCTCTGTGTTTCGTGTGATGAGATCATTATCCATATAAAATAACCCAATCCTAAGAAGATAGAACACAATATCCAGTCGGTGACCCAAGGCCACAGTTTTGTCATATGTCTTGCGAAAGGCTGTCAGAGCACCCTCCTGTCAAGAGATCCAAGGCAACAGGTGAAAAAAGGTTAATTTTCAAATGCTACCAACTATCTGGAATTCTCTTAACAAAGGGTAGAGGGAAGAGGTTTGAAGAGAAAGTAAGATACCAATGAATTGGTAACTGTCGAAGCTGGGTGATAAGTGCATGGGGGGGTGGGGGGTTCATTATACTTTTCTCTCCACTTATATAAAGTATAAAAAAATACATCAGCTATACCTAAGCATATACTTAACATTCTAAAACACAGGAAAAACAGCCACGATTTATCCTCACTTGTTTCAACATTCTTTCTTGCACATATTCAGCATTTTTTTCCCTAATTACAATGTTACTTTCCTGTAAATTATTACACTACTTTAAGGGTAATGGAAGCTTTACCTTAGTCACCATAAGAATACAAAGGAGTATTCAAATATACAAGTCTGTATCAAAATACTGTGGAATAAAATGTTCTATTGCTTTAAAAACAAACATGAATAAAATCATTTGTCAATACATGGTACTTCTTAGTCTGTGTCTGGGTTTATGTAATTGTTAAGTTACACCTCATAAATTAATAATGGGGGCTAGCAAAACAGTAATGGGCAGAGCTGGCACTCAGATCGCGGTTTTTAATACAACTCTCCACCCTCCACATGCTAAAAGAAACTAAGGATCCTTGGAGAAACGGATGATTCCAGGTTTGGAGAGTAAAAATAACAGGTAAGTCTGTAACAGCTTGTTGTATGAGAAAATAAGACCAGGGGCACCTGGGTGGCCAGTGGGTTAAAGCCTCTGCCTTCGGCCCAGGTCATGATCTCAGGGTCCTGGGATCGAGCCCTACATCGGGCTCTCTGCTCAGCGGGGAGCCTGCTTCCCCCTCTCTCTCTGCCTGCCTCCCTGCCTACTTGTGATGTCTCTCTCTCTCTCTCAAATAAATAAATAAAATTTAAAAAAAAAGAAAAGAAGACCAAGGAGATGTCAAACAAAGACTTCTCAAAGGAGCTTCCACTAACAGGCATGTAACAAGATGAGCACCATAAAGAGTAAGGACCATGATCAGTGTAACACAGTGAATAATAAAAATCCATTACGTAAGAGTTAATAATATATTTAAAATGAGAGTGAACAGGAGAGGAAAAAAGCAAGCTCTTTTTAAAACAATCCTACTTAATAAACATGGAAAATGACATAAGCCCATCATCGATTTATAACTCCGGATATTGACTCAAGCACATCCTTGTGGAAATTCCTCAAATCCAGAATCAAAAGCTTTAGTTTCTCTTTCACCTGTAATAACCTATCCTCTCTGAAACCAAACCATAGGGGTGCCTGGGTGGCTCAGTCCTTAGGCATCTGCCTTTGGCTTGGGTCGTGGTCCCAGTGTCCTGGGATCCACCCGCATCAGGCTCCCTCCTCGGTGGGAGGCCTACTTCTCCCTCTCCCACTCCCCTTGCTTGTGTTCCCTCTCTCGCGCGCTGTCAAATAAAATCTTTAAAAATAAATAAAAAAAACCAAACCACATCACACAACTGAAAAACCACACAAACTATTAGCTATTTTTTCTAAAAGACTTATCATTTGAGAGAGAGCGTACACACTCATGGGGGTGAGACGGACAGAGGAAGAGAATCCTTAAGCAGACTCCCCGCTAAGGGCAAAGCCTGTTGTTGAGGCGCTGGTTCTTAGGACCCTGAGATCATGACGGAAGCTGAAATCAAGAGTCCGACGCTCAACCTGAGTCACCCAAGCACCCTCTATTAGCTATTTTTAAACTGTTCTGTAGTTCCCAAATTTTTTACAATGAGATCTTAAATTTACAATAAGAAAAATCTCGTTTTAAATCTAAAATGGTGGGGCATCTGGGTGGCTCAGTCGTTAAGTGTCTGCCTTCAGCTCAGGTCATGATCCCAGGGTCCTGGGATCGGGCACACCATTGGGCTCCCTGCTCAGCAGAAGCCTGCTTCTCGCTCTCCCACTCTCCCTGCTTATATTCCCCCTCTCACTGTTGCTGTCAAATAAAATCTTTGGGGAAAAAAATTAAATAAATAAAATAAATAAATTAACCTAAAACGGGGGCACCTGGGTGGCTCAGTCAATTGAGCATCTGCCTTTGGCTCAGGTCATGATCCCAGGGTCCTTGGATCAAGTCCCACAATTGGGACCCTGCTCAGTGGGAAGCCTGTGTCTCCCTCTGCCTGCTATTCCCCCTGCTTGTGTACGTTGGTCGCTTGAGTGCTCTCTCTCTGGCAAATAAATAAAATTTTTAAAATAATAAATAAACCTAAAATAATAATAGTTCTTATCGCTAACATTTGAGTTCTCTGCCCCTATCTTTAATCTTCACTAAGTAGGAACTGTTCACCATATTTCAGATGAGGAAATGGAGGGTCCAGTAAATGGTAATTACTGAAACCGGAATGTTAACCCAGGCAATCTGATCCAAGAACCCATACTATCACACTTTCTTCTACTGATGCCGTGACATCTGTCATCTGAGTACTTCAGGATACACTGCTTAGAATTAATGACATTCAAAGCCCATCCTCTTAACCACTATTAACTGCTAAATTAAATTCAAAAGATGTAATACTTGTGGGCATCTGTCTCACGCAGTGGATGGGAAAGTATCGATCAGGCTGGCCACCATGTGGAAGAAATGATGGCCACATATATTACGGCTAAAATCCTTCCTTGTCCCTTGTCTCTATATCCTAGAGAACACTAGCATACATCCACGAGGAAGCACATTCCAGCACGTTTCTACATCGGTTTGTACTAGCAAGAACAGCTGAAAACAACATCCATGTCCATCAACAGCTGGAGAGCTAAGTAAACAGCTAAAGAGCAAAGTAAACTTCGGCACAGCCTTACAAAGGACTACTAGCTAGGAGTTAACCGGAATACGTACCCCGTTTATGTACCTTAAAGGGGAAAGAGCACGATACAATGCTTAATGAAAAAATTAACAGGACGACATGAGAATATTATGGTCCCACTTATTTAAAAAACCCTTTTCCAATACTTTATTTTTATATTTAATATCTACATGAGGTTCTAATTCACAACCCTGAGACCAAGGGTCACATGCGTCATGAAGCCAGGTAGGGGCCCCTAAAAACAATTTTTTAAAATATAATCCTGCCTAATTTACATGTCTGTCAGCATGCAATAAAACAACTTAAAAAGGTCACCTTTGAGAAGAAAGGGAATAAAGAAAAATCAAATAAGAACTTCAGCATTAACTGTAATGTTCAGTTTCTTATAAGGAGACTATTAGTTGTATAAATAATAATTTTTAAAATTCAACAGAACCAATGTTTTCCAACGAAGGGGAGAAAAGTGCACGACTGAGAATGATCCCAATTTTGCAAGAGCAGTAGATCAAATCTCTGCAAGTGCCCTTGAGTTCTGACTGGCGTGGACACAGAGAAGAACACACACCTGGCTAAACAGGGATAGAAAGAAAACTTTTTCTTGGCTCCTTTTTGTGCTGATTCGCTGAGCCCGGTAAGCACATCACCTGTGTGCTAGTTTTTTTGTTTTGTTTTGTTTTGTTTTGAAAGGAAGTTAATTCTTTAAATAGTGCCTCTCCGCCACTATGCAGAGAGGGAGAGAGGGGAACCGTCTCCACTTGCCTTGTCGCCGATCCGGCACAGGTACTCAGCCTTGGCCATCATGGCATCCCGGATTTCGCTCTCTCCCAGATTCTTCTCCGCATCTTCCAGCTCCTCGTCCAGGCGTTTCAACTCTTCCTCGTTCGCCTTCTTCATTTTATTGAGCAGGTCCGTGTCCATCTGCCAGTCGAGGGATTTGCACAGGGCTTCGTAATAAGGAGCCATGTCTGAGAGCCAAAAAGAGGGACGTGACTTAGGAGCGGGTGCCCCTGGTACCCTCAAAATCAGGGTCCACCCCCGTCTTCCTCACACACACACCCTGTCGAGTCGACCCCTCTCCGCCCCGTGCCCAGGAAGGCATGGGACAGAAGAGCCTGGCGAAGAGCTTGGCAGAACGTAAACGTCTGCTGCTGGGAGGCGGGCATCACGGCCAGTCCTGCCGGCCTCCCGACGGCTTCTGCTCCAACAAAGCCTTCAAGCCGCGGAAAGGGGAAGCCTGCTCAGACACCTCCTCAGGCACCTACGTCAGGGGCACTGACTGCCAGGGACGGCCCCCGACACCGACCCCCCCCCCCCCTTCCCCGTCCTGCGGACAGCTGCCCTCTCCTACACGGCTGCCCCAGCCCGGGCCCGGCCGCTAAGAACAGCAAGCCCGGAGCCTCTCTTCTGCGCCTCGCTCGGAGCTCGACATAGCCCCCCAAAGCTGCTTTCAGAGCAGTACGGCCCGCACGGATGCAGACCCCCTCTGACAGCAAGGCTGGAGGACCCCGCGGGCACCCCCGGGCCCGGAGCCCCTTCGGGGAAAATGCCAGCAGCCTCCGGGGCGCAGGGCCAGCCCAGGCCTAGGCCGCTGACTCGGCGCTCGCGCGGGACTCACTGTTATCCCGGACGGCCGCCATCAGCTCGTCGCGCACGGCCGCGTCCCCGCGGTGCTCGGGCAGGCTGAGCAGGAAGCGCAGCTGCGCGATGCGCAGGTCGGGGTTCTTGGGCAGACCCTCCTCCTCTAGGTTCTCCAGCGGCATCTCGGCGGCGGGCTTAGCAACACAAGGCGGACGGCAACTCAGCGCGGACCCGCGGCGTCTACGGCAGCGGAAGCGGGAGGATACGACGAGAGTGCCCGGCCGCCTCCAGCCTGGCTTCCGGTCCCGGGCAAGCCTCCGTCAGCAGCGCCTCCTTCTGGACAGCCCTTGGAACACCTCACCCTGTCTGAGCGCTGGCGCCCCCGTGTGGTCACGAACGGCTTTCCCTCGCTTCTGGCCGCGACAGTCAGTCTCCGTGTACGTGTTGCCCAACTCTGAAGATTGATTTCCCGAAACTCTCCCTCCCCTCCCTCCCTCCCTTTTTAGCTAGTCTGCTTTTCGTTCTGTTCGTAACTGACAGGAGCTGACAAGCTTTTGAAATTTTTCAAAATATCATCATCAGCACCAACAATAAAAATCTCTGTGCACAGCCCTAAAACCCATGTTCTTTCCGCTAGTCTAAGAAAATGGTACCCAGAATTCCGGTCTTTATACAACAACATTAATATTTCGTTTATGCATTATTTAAATCATTGCATGCCTGCATGTTCAGCCTCTTTTTGTTCTTGAAGAAGCTATGTAGCTTCAGACTTGGTAATGGTTATTGTGAAATTCCACCCAGTGAATTTGCCATAATTTTTTTTTCCTCTTCTCTCCATTATAGGTCGACCCTTTAGGTCATCCAGGGCTGTTATTTTCTTAATATAAAACCTGAGATGAACATCACAGATCATTTGCTATTTGTTTTTTTTTCCCCCCTGTAAAAAATTCCCATGCAGGATTAATACACAAAAGGTAGGGATGTTCTGTGACTTTTAAATATTTAATGTCACATCATTTTCCAGAAGAATTGAACCAGTTTATACAGCCTGTGAAACATCTGGAACTGCCACAATCTTGCCAGCAGTAAGCATTATACCCCATATTTTTATGATTTACTTGTTTTGGTAAAAACAAGCATTTTGAAGATACCTCAAAAGGTAATAAGGAACATAGAAAAAAGTTATGAGGCCCCCATCATGTTAAGCTTTTGGGGGAGAACCTTCTAGACATCTTTCATTCATTGATTCAACAGATTTATTACATGGTCGCGAAGTACCAGGGCTGGTGCCAGGACAACACCCTGCCCTTGTGGAACTTACCTTCTAGAGACACTTAGCCTCACTGAAAGGGACCAGATATATTAATAGGATCATTCTGTACTTGTACCTTATCAACTGTTCTGTTCCATTCACCATGTATTGTAGATACCTTTCCTTGCCAATAAATACGGACTGACATCATCACCTCTAACGACCACATAGGATTCCACTGCTTTTATGTACCAACGTTGATCCCATCAATCCTTAATTGCTATCAATTTAGATAATTATGTCTTCAGTCTCATAAATGCCAAAGTGCTGATCATCTATGTGCATATATTTTCACATTTATACAATCAGTTCTTTTTTAAGATTTATTTATTTATTTGAGAGAGAGAGAAAGAGAGAGGGAGGAAGAGAGTGAGCAGGGGGAGGGGTACAGCGGAGGGGGAGAGAATCCTCAAGCCGACTCCCCATGGAGAGCAGAGCCCGCTGTGGGGCTTGATCCCAGGACCCTGAGATCAGGACCTGAGCCAAGATCAAGAGTTGACCACTTAACAGACTGGCCATGTAGGTGCCCCTCTACAACCATTTCTTTTTTTCTTTTTTTTTAAGATTTTATTTATTTGACAGACAGAGATCACAAGCAGGCAGAGAGGCAGGCAGAGAGAGAGGAGGAAGCAGGCTCCCCGCTGAGCAGAGAGCCCGATGTGGGACTCGATCCCAGGACTCTGGATCATGCCCTGAGCGGAAGGCAGAGGCTTTAACCCACTGAGCCACCCACGCATCCTACAACCATTTCTTAACCCACATCCCTAAAAGTGTAATTTCTAAATAAGCGGATCTACGCACTTTGTATTGACATATTACACAGGGATTAAATTCTTTTTCCAAAAATGATATGGCAATTTATATTCCTACCAGTATCTTAAAAAGGACTTGTTTTTCTCTTGTCAATACATCTTTATCAACCATTTTAAGATTTAACAATTATGGCAATGTTGCTTTCCTTTACATTTATTATTATAAGGTTGAATTCTTTTCATCTATCTACTGACTATGTATATTTCCTCTTATGAAATGCCTGTTTGGCTTTCTTCATTCCTCCACGGAATCTTATTAAATTGAGAACACTCTTCATATCTTAAGGATCTGTTTGTCAAATGTGACAAATTTCCTCCCAGTTTTTTTTTTTTTTACATTTTAATAGAATTTTTTCAACATAAATATTCAATATTTATATAAACATCAATATTTCCCTTTATGGTCTCTGTTCTCACCATCACGTCTTAGTAAATCTTTCCAACGTCATGGTTTGAAAATGATTAACCCATGTTTCCTCTAATATATTTCTTCCTTTCCCTTTTTCTTTCTTTCAGTGCTTTAATCTTTGATCCATCTGGAATGGATGTCTAAAGAATATTGTATGTCACATTTAAAATATTTTTAAAATTTGCTCTGTTAAAAAAAAGAACATATATATACACACACACACATATATATACTATATACTATAATGATATTTTTTATCCAGAACCACTTGCTTGACGTAAGATTAGACAGCAAAGAATCTTTGCAATTAGCTTTATCTTAATGAAATAAGCCTCAAAGGACTGCCCTCCTGCTTATATAACCCATAGGAATGGCCCCTCTGGGTCACATGACCCAGAGCTGATGAGACCAAGTAAAGCCAAAGGAAACCAACTCATTGTCTGGCTGGCAGATCATGACTAACCTGGCTTGTCTCAGCTAGATGAGCTGGTTGGGTGAATTCTGTTTTCTTCAGAATCTGAGCTAGGAAACACCCCGGGGCTGTTCAGAAGAGCCAATACCTGAATAAAATTCGAGAATAATAACTTTAGAATAACAATTCTAGAAGGAATAAGAAAGCTGAGAAGGCAGACATCCTAGAACTGAAGGACACAGCATTTCCAGTTTGAAAGAACCACTGCATACCCAGCAACACAGATTTTTTTTTTTTTTCAAGATACCTCATTGTGAAAACTTAGAACACTGGGTTCAGGGAGACAATTCCCAAGGTTTTCAAAGAGAAGAAATAAGGTCACTTAGGCAGGAATAAGAGTCAGGATGAAATATCTTCTGAAATAAAAACACTGGTGGGGGCAGGGCACCTGGGTGCCTCAGTGGGTTAAAGCCTCTGCCTCCGGCTCAGGTCATGATCTCAGGGTCCTGGGATCCAGCCCCGCATCAGACTCTCTGCTCAGTGGGGAGCCTGCTTCCCTTCCTCTCTCTCTGTCTGCCTCTCTGCCTACTTGTGATCTGTCAAATAAGTAAATAAAAATATTAAAACAAAACAAACAAACAAAAAACACTAGGGGCCAGAAGTCAATGGAACAAGGCCTTCAAAAAAGATCAAAGTAAAATTGTTTCCAACCTAGAACTCCTTACTCAACTTTTATTTGCAACAAATATGGGCATTTTAAGACCTCCCACATCTCAAAACCTACCTCCCACGCACCTGCCCTCAGGAAGGAAGTTGCAGAGGATGAACTGTCCCTAGAGAATGGGTAATCCCACCCAAGAGAGAAGAGTTATCTCTGGGATGGTATAAAGGTAGGCCTCGGGAGGGCAACCTTGCAGGTGACCTGGGGAGCGGCCCATCAGAAGTCCAGCAAGAAGCAGGTTCTCCTTGACAAGTCTTTCTCTCTCAGCCCACAAGCTCTTACTCTAACTCGGAAATCTATCCAGAAGCTGACCGTTTCTACCATCCCTACCCTTGACACTCTGGCCCCGCCCATCATCATTTCTAGCCTAGATCGCGGTGCTCTCCTCACCGGTCTCCCTGCTTCTCCCCTTGCGATCTCCTTGACCGAGCAACCAGGAAGTCATCGTCCTTTCAAAATTTAAGTTCCCCATTTTGCTTGTGAAATCAAGCCCTGGCAGTGGCCCACAAGGCCCTACGAGACGGCCTTTCCCAACCTCTCTGCTGTGCACACCCCCACGTTTCTCGTCACTCAGCCTGCTGCCCGCCCCAGCCCCAGGCCCCTGCCAGCACCTATCCGGCACCCTCTCCCGGTAGGCCCTTAGCCCTGACCATTTCCTCTGCCTGGAATGTGCTGCCCCCAGACACCCTCGTTCCCTTCAGGGCTACTCAGACGTCACCTCTCAGAGGGGCTCTCCCCACCTGTTTAGAATTCCACTGTGTCTCCTTGCCTGCCCTTCCAAGCCATTTTACCAAGCTCAATTTTTCCCCCATAAAATATCTTCGGAAGTACTGTTCTTTATTATCCTTATTGCTTATTTCTCTCTCCCCAACTCCAGGGTAAACTCCAGGAGAGCGCAGATTCTGTCTCGTGCACAGTTACGTCCAGTGCCTGCAACAGAGCCTGGCACCTAGAAGGCCCCCACAGATGCTTCCTGAGCGAATGAGTGAGAGTCTCCAAGAAGAACAACAAACAGGTCAAATACATGAGTTTGAAAACTCTGAGAACCCAATGATGCTCTTGCCCACGAGTTCAGGGGGAAGACAGTTCCAGGAGTTTGGAAAACGATGACAAAAGAACACGAGGCAATTATGAATTCCAACCGGACCACGGTTGTCCCAGAAAGCAAGTGTAACTCTAAAATACTTCATTGCTCCCTTGTGAGCGACATTTTTGTAGGTATAAAAACACAACCAAGGATAAGAATGGAAGTGAAGCTAGGACAGAAACAGATTGGAAGAATGGGGAGGGGAGAGGGGCAGGACTGACGAAGGTGGGACCCGTTCCGGAGGGGAGGGAGGCGGATTGCTGGGCTCTGTCAGCACAAACTCCCCTGCTGTTCTCGTCCTAATTTTTCTTTCTTCAGCCTGATAAAGGCACTTCCAAAAACTTCCATTTTGAGCTCTCTCCGTACTTTCTCACTGATTGTGCTCTGCTTTCCAGCTTTTCTGTTCACTCGGGCAAAAGGATTCAGTGATGGGAACATCAACCAGCACATCCTCCTCCCCGCAAGCAACAGGGACAGCCCTGGTGCTGGGAGGACCCCACATGATGGACCCCAAGACAGTGACCCCCGTGCCCTTTACTGCCCACCTGCACCCCCCACCGCCACCTGCAGACCTTTGTCCCACATTCTCCTTACATAAACTAGAGGTGTTTTCAGCTTTTTGGAGACAGTTTTTGAGATGTCTGTCCACTGTCTTCCTGGTGTTGGCCTCACTGAAATAAATTGCTTTCTAGTTTCACCATCACTCATCTCTCTGCCTTTGGATTCTGTCAGCGGTGAGTGGCCGAGCTGGTCTGTTTTGGACCCTGGGGTCCCAAGTGTGGGTTATAAGCCAGGACGGAAACCACTCTCAGAGGGCCTGAAAACACATGACTGCATGGGGCTTTATTGTCCATAGCAGGAAGTTCAAAGTTAACATCCAAAACTGGAGAAGAAGGAAAAAGTAGCACAAGTAAATTGTTTAGCATATGGGGGTCAAGCCCCCAAAAGGCAAGGTTAAAAGTGACGGTCTCCAGACGGCAGGATTCTATTAGGGTGATGCGCACATCCAGGCACGGTGGGTTTTTTTTTCCAAAATAAATCTTTACAAACCATATACTGCTTGAATACTTTGGAGAACATATTTAAATATTTGAGAAAAGAAGACAAGGCTCTGCTTTTTTGTTTTAATGCTCTCTTTTGAATTTCTAACTGTGAAATCTGCAACTCTTTACCTCCTAAAATTATTCTTCTTCACAGATATGTTATGAGTGTGTTTTCGTAAATGCATTACTCACTCTTGACACTTCTAGAAACCTGCGTTGCCCGTGGAAGCTCTCCACCAGGGTATTACTTTAACCCCACAGACAGACGGCTGAGCTCCAACCTGCAGTGGGCATTCCTGAATGAAAATAATGCAGACTGTAGCAAATGCAGAAGACATTTCACTTGAATATATGGGATACTTTTGTCGGTCTTTTATTATTTTTCTCACGTTTTTGTGTGTGTGTGTGCAAAGAAAAATCTCTCGGGTAGTTGTGTGAAAATCATCTGTCATTTGATCAGGGTAGGTGAACCCCAACTTTACGCCAAAATCCAAAACACAGATTACCCAATGTTATAAAACTAAGAGCTAAGAAGTATTTCCATTCGAAGAGGGAGCGGGGTTAGGTGAACTCAAGTCCATCAGCAAAGAATTTTTTTAAAAAGTGATCGTCAGAGACACGGATTCGTGACAGGAATTGGATATACGATGGAAAATGCACTGTTACGTTTAAGGGAACACCTGCCTCTATCATCATTAATATAGAGAAGGCAGTTTAAACCGCATATGACTGATAGAGTTTGGTTTCCTTCTCTTCCCCATACAGATTCAGGATCACACTGAACTCGCTCACGACCTCAGGGGGTCCCGCGCCCGTGCCCATATCCTCCGAACCACTCTCCAAGTCCTGCTGTCATGCCTTCCGCTCAACACAGAGGAGACAAATTTCCCGTCCATTGTGTCTTTCTCTGGGCTTTTTAGCACCATTACCTCTAATTGCTAAGAAATCAATCGATTCCTGAACTGTTGCTATGATTCCGTGGGCCAAAGCGGTTCTTTGCCCCTTATCGACAACTCATTATTGAACGCCCAATCACCCATTCCATGAGCGTCTCTGTAACCATTAACTCAATTTGACTGGATTAACTCGTTTTACAAAGATCCCTCTTGTATTCTTGAATTTTGGGATCTTTGTCCTCGTGCACAGGAAAAAATAAACATGCATCTTCTTTGTCAAATCCTGCTCCACGGAAATCAACAGCATTTAACCAAAACAGGTTCCGATGAACTAAGGGCACGTATGTCTTCTTTATTCGCTCTGCTTCTGGGGCTCATTTTAAAATCATACTTTCTTCATTTTTTATTTTCTGTATCACAAGCCCTCTTCTGTTCAGGCCTGGTTTTTATTTAGAGATCCCAGCAAGCAAGCCCTCCTCCTCCTTCACTTTGTACTTTGCCTTTATGTCAGAGCATCTGGTTCTGACCACAATGTTCTGTTTCAGGGCCCTGGAGGTTTTCATTCGGAGCAGAATGGAGTTCGCTCTCTGTACCAGGGCTGCTGGCCATTGACTGTGATGAGTACCATACCTACCACGAAAAAAATTTTAAAAATTAAACAAAATGTTCTTCTTACTGTATAATTAACTCTATCTGCTTGGCTGTGGTCTTGCTCACTTTGAGTTGCATGCACTTTTACGTTTTTCATTGAACTTCAAAGACTTGATGTGAGAGGCTCTGGTCACAGATCCCCTGCTTGTGTCCAGGGTGGGTTGGAGTGAGAGAGAGGGCAGTTCTCTCTGCACCTGTCCTCGTCTTTCCTGGTGGGCAGTTACTGATGACCCCTTGTTGGATACGTAAATTCTTTCTAGAGAGCATCTGCTCAGAACACAGGGAGTTTCAGTGTCATTGCAACATAATGATCAACCGATGTAGCACGCTCATTTCTTCCTCACTAAATTATACGTTTCCAAAGGATCATTTTGGAGCAAGAAGGCTTAGAAAATGCTTTTATTCCTGGAGCAGGTTATCAAGCTTGAGTAATTGATGTAAACCGGATCCGTTTTCCTTTTTGGATTACTAGAAGCCTCTCGCACAGTATGACCCCATCATGCAACCCTGCTGATGCTGTAGGCAAACACTTGTTGGACACCAGCTGTGTGCCAAGCTATGGCTATGTGGCTATGTGTTCGAGGTGCTAGGGTGCAGAACAGAGCAGCGGCCACTGGGTTCATGGAGCTCATATATATTATGGTGGGGAAGACACAGGGAAAGACATGCCAACATGAAGCCATTAGATGAATTATTCAGATAGTGGCAAGAACCATGGTAACATGGACACATTACTGGAACAAAGATGCTAAGGCAAGGCTCTTTGGTGAGGTGACATTTAGGGTAAGATAAAAAGGATGGGCTTGGTTTAGGATCCTTCTTAGAGGAAGTTACCTTGTGCCAAGTCTTTTGATTCTGTTGGTAATTACCTACCTTCATAAACAGTATAAGTCAGGTTTATCACATTATCCTCCTTCACTGCTTATTATTTTTTTAAGATTTTAAAAAAAAATTTACACAGAGAGAGAAAAGAAGCAGGGAGAGCAGGGAGAGGCAAAGGGAGAGGGAGAAGCAGGCTTCCTGCTGAACAGAGAGCCCAACATGGGCTCAAACTCAGGACCCTGGGATCATGACCTGAATGGAAGGCAGACGCTTAACTGAATGAGCCACCCAGGCACCACCCCCCACCCCCCCGATTCACTGTTTAAAAACAAGAGAGTGATGGGAAAGAGCAGGGATATGTAACTGCCCCTTGCAGCCACTAAGCACATACCAGGTAAAGTCTAAAGAGTGGCCCATTTCTGGTAAGCTGCTGGATTGGACCTACCCATCATAGTTCCCCTCCTACCTCTAGTCCTGCCCATTACCCCTGGGAAGGGGCTGCTCCAGGTAGACACAGGAGGCTGGGTGCAGCTGTGGGAACTGCAGTGAGCATCTACCGGGGAGAGTCCTGCCATGCAAAGTTCTGACCCTAAAGGGAAGATATGGGACACTCAGACTTGTCAGAATTGAAATTAGAAATTGGTGCGAATCATCTTAGTAGGCACAGAAACCAGGGTTGTGGAAAAGGGAGAGAGGATGGGGGACAGAGCCTCCATAAGTTAAAAGCACGCTGAAACCATGAGCAAGCAGGAGCAGGAGGAAGGTGTTTATGTCTTGGAGAACAAGGACATCAGGTGGTGACTTCAGGCAGAGCGGGTGGACAGAAGGGAGTGGCTTCACACACCAGAATGAATATTCATCAACCTCATGCTGGGAAGGGACCCAAGGCACTTTAGGTCCAGAACCCACAGCGGATCCTGCTCGATGAGGACAAGGACGAGTTCTCCGAGTTGTGCTACTGCTTCCGACCTTTCAATGAGCTCTAGTGCCAGCCTCGCTGCCCACTCCTCTTCCAACCAGCCTATTTTCTGGAGCACTCCTAAGACAGGGCTGCATGGCTAATATTCCAGTCCCTTTCCCTCTCTCCCTCCCTCTCCCGCTTCTTTATCCTAAGTATCCTGACATTAAATTCTCCTGACAGTCTTAGAGGCCACTTCTGCCTCCAGGAAGAGCCCTTTGGTAAAAGTGAACAAAACAGTCATACCCTCACCCTTTCACTCAGCAATCACCTTCAGGAACCTACTGTGAAGATACACCTTTGGTGTATCTCCCCGTGCTTATATCCACGTGATGGCACTCTTTGAAATTGTACAATATTGGAAACAATTTAAATAGCCAAATATAGGAAACTGGTTGAACAAACTAGGGCACATAACACACAAGGAAATACTACGCGGCAGTGAAAAAGAGCAAAGGCGCTCTTCAAGAGCTTTTTTGGAATGACTTCCAGAAATCAAGATGTATCAGTGTGAAAGGTATAAATTCCAAGGTAACTAAGGTGGCAGGCAATGTAAAAGTTATAAATTCTAGCCACTGGGCGATGTAAAGATATCAATAAGGCAGTAGGCAATGTGAAAGATATAAATTCAAAGGTAACTACTAGGACACAAAGTATAAAAAGAGAAAAAAGTGGGTCTCTGAATTTGATTACCAGAAGAGTCTAAGACACAACCGCAGAGCATGACTGTAACAGGGTAACTATCGCCAGTCGAGTGGAACACGTGGCACCTGAATTCCTAGCTCTTCTTAAGATAAGCTTGGAAAAACCTACCGGGGACCCACCGAAACAGCGTGGTTTCGACCACCAACAGATTAAGCAATGCAAAGGCAAGAGAGAGTCAGCCTTGGGAACGAATTAAATAGCGAGCATTTAAACAAGGCCTGTGGTCTAATGGTGGTATAGATCACAACTGTGCTGAACTTGCTATCGCTCATCTCTACTACTTAGTACTGCTTTTATCTGGAGCTTTTGCTGGCAGGAGGCACAGGCTAGATGGGGAGCTACAGCTTTCTTTTCCTCTGAAAAGTCAGGGGGAGGGACGGGCGTGAGGTGTTTCGCATGGTGACCAGCAGAGGGCAGCAGTGCCCACCGAGTCTCGCGGAGCCCATGGCCCCCGCCCACCTGGAGATCAGGAATTCCAGGCCAGCGGGTCAGGGGGCCTGCTGTTGGCCAAGGGGAAGGGGAAACCGGGGTCAGACTCGGTATTAAGCACAGAGAATGTGGTCCTCTTCTTAATTTCATCGGGGGGAAAAAACGTCAGGAAAGTCCACTCATTTAGAAGTTCAATATGACCTTTGAAAGCTTGCTCCTGATTTGAGTTTCAGCTGAAGCAAAAGATCCTTAAAGGTTTGTTTTCCTCATTTTAGATCCTGACACTGATCATTGGAAAACATGGAAATAACTTAGTAGATTCTTCCTGTAGTCAGCTATGGATTGCTTCCGTCCCTACTATGGGCTTGACTAGTTCAAACAAAACAAGGCAACAAAAGAGGTAGACCCTAATTCTGGAGACAAAACTAAGAAAAAGTTTTAAGCCAATGATTCTTTTTTAAAAAGATTTTATTCATTTACCTGACAGAGATCACAAGTAGGCAGAGAGGCAGGCGGGGGGTGGGGAGGTGGGGTGGGTGGACGAGAAGCAGGCTCCCCGCTGAGCAGAGAGCCCGTTGTGGGACTCCATCCCAGGACCCTGAGACCATGACTTGAGCCAAAGGCAGAGGCTTAACCACTGAGCCCCCCCGCCCAGGTGCCCCAAGCCAATGAATTTTTAAAGGTGACTTATGATGACCCCAATCACGTATTTTTAAAATAATGTGTAACCCCATGGAGAGTAATCAGCAGTGACCTGGTGGCTGGCGGTTCTTGGTTAATTCAAACCACAGAGAGTAGACATTTGAGCCGGGCTTCTAAGTCTTTGTGATTTCTTCATTTCTGATTTCCTGGGTAAATTAAATTGTTCAAACTTACAGGGAAACCTTTATTTTGGTTTATATTTTATTTTTTTAAAGATTAATAACCAGATCTTAAAGATTTTATTTATTTAAATGACAAACAGAGATCACAAGGATCTCTGTGAGGGAGAGAGGCAGAGAGGGAGGCAGAGTGAGGAGGAAGCAAGCTCCCTGCTGAGCAGAGAGCCTGATGCGGGGCTTGATCCCAGGACCCTGAGATCATGACCTGAGCCGAAGGCAGAGGCTTTAACCCACTGAGCCACCCGGGCACCCTTTGGTTTATATTTTAAAGTAGCCTAAAAATAATAATAATGGCACCAAACTCACACAGCATTTATGGTGCCCTGGGTGCTTGGTTAAGCACTTGACAAATATGAAGTCATTTAATTGGTACAACTCAATGAGATAGCTGCTATTATTTCTCCATATTACAGAGGTTCAGAGAGGTTAAGTGCCTTGCCCAAGGCCACACAGCTAGTCCATGACAAGGTAGGATTTGAACTTAGGAAGTCTGGATCTGACTGTAGGATCCCAGCCATGATATCGTACTTCCTGGTGTCAAACATTAACCACACCATGCTCCCCAGCAAGCCTGGCTCTTTCCTGTAGAATCACCTCCCTCTCCCTCCCCAGAATTCAAACCTTCAGTCTCACTAGACTGACTGATGACCCCAGTATTTTCATCCCTTTCCCATCCACGAGGTGCCAAGCACATGAACCTTGACATTTAAGTGAAGACCGAATTCTCTTGTTGTTTCACGTGGGTTTCACTGATTCTGACTTTTGCTCGTACTCTCTGTTGATCATTTAAACCACTGTTTCTGTGACTTTCAAATGGAAGCCTAATTCCAAATGTATAGTTTAAAAATTAGGTAATAAAAAAAAAATAGTCACCTGACTTACACCCAGACTCAAAACAGCTGTCATGTTCCCTCCCTTATCCCCAAGGTGATCTTACCAAGGTCATGCCGTGGCTTCCCCTTCTAGATTCCCTAAAACGCCTCTTCAATCTTCTCCATTTCAGTAGCAGTTCCAAATGCTCCCTCCCCTCAGCCTGAGTCTTTGTAACAGCTTCTCAACTGGTCTCCAGACCCCCATCCGACCCACGGACCTCAGCCAGATGATGCTTCTGAAAGTAACTTTTTGATCAGGCTGTATTTCTTGCTCTGAAACCTCGCATGGCTTCCCTTGTCTGCAGAATTAAGTACTGAAGCCATTAAGGATTAGTCTTTTCACCCAGGCTCCAACTTTTTATTACTCCCCAGTCCAAAAAATGCTTCATCGTATAGGCAAATTCATGCAGACAGAAAGTAGGATGGAGGTTACCAGGGGCCGGGGGGTGGGGAGGGAGAAGTGGGGAGTTCGTGCTTAATCATCACAAAGGGACTGCTTTGGGAAAGGAAAATATTTTGGAAAGAGATAGAATGAAGTCTGCACAGCATTGTGAATGTCATTCATGCCACTGAATTAAGCCTTAAAAATGGTTAAAATGTCCAATTTTATGTTATACATATTTTATAATAAAAAAAATTCAAGAATATACGTTATTCTAGTCCAAGAGACCAACTGTGTCTCTCTGAACCTCACCACCACCCCCACCCCTCCCCGTTATTGTTCACTCTCATACAAGGCAGAAAGCACGGGCTCTCCATGCTGGAATGTGGCAAGGTTTCCTGCTTCCTCCCGTCCTACCTCTGATCAGTGAAAGATTAGAATAAAACTTTCAGAAGGTCCGTAGTGGTTTTTACTGCTTTTCTGTCACCAGTTTATAGGAACAGTCTTTTCTTTCTTCTTCGTGAACACAGGCCTTCTAAAAGGATACAGAAATAGTCAAACAAGTTTATTTCACGGACTCTGCTTTCCAATCAGATGCCCTTTTGTGGAATATTTTCTCCACAGGGGTCGTCAGTGCTCTGGACAGTCATGCCGTGTACTGTGGAGTCTTATCTACCCCTCTTCAAAAGCAAGCTGGCTGAAAGATTTCCTAGACCGTGTACAAGCCAAATGTCTGCAATTTTCAGCATTCCTTTTTTTTTTTTCTTAAATGGAGAACACGGATTCCGTGCATTCAGCTTTATTTTAGGGAAAAATAATTTAGCATCTTATCTGTTTAAAAGGATGTTCCAGTTACAGCCCAAGAGCTGAGAGATCTCTAAACATGATGAGCGCACATTTCTGGAAGAAACCTCTCAAGCAAGCCTCACTCCAAGAGTTCTGCTTGAGAGGGTTGAGGAGGATTCTGGGAACATGGCAGCAAGCTGGCCACTCCCTGTGTCTTCATGCTCCCCTCCATCTCTCTGCATCTCCTGGGGTCCTTCTGCTGAAGTCTGAGGGCAGTGGGGTTCAGGTGAAGCTTTCAGCTCTGTGGAAGGTCTGGGGGAGAAACCTATGGGAATATCAGCCCCCCGTTCCCAGGCTGGGCAAGTACAAGAGAGTGGCAGATGCTGGGAAGAATCTGATCTGCCGTAGATGTGGCTGGTGCCTCCTGGAGTTGTGCATGGGGACAGCGCTGGTTGATACTGTTCCCTCAACCTCTCAGACGGCCTCTCCTCCAACAGGCATGTGGAGAAAACTTCATCAGGAGGGCCTGCGACCTCACACTTGCAGCACTCACAGAGTAGGGTAGCATCTCAGAGAGAAGGACCACAACCTAAGATTCCTGTACCCCGCCACGATACTGCCCAGATTTGAGGTTGGAAGAAAACAGCTGGAGATAAGTAAATAGCCAGAAACTGTAATGCCCAGATACCCCTTTCCAAGGCAATAATTGAGACTCAAAACCAACCGCAGATGAGCCAGAAGAGAGATCCCAAGATGGAAGAAGATAAACGGAGAGGTCACAGCCACTCAACAGGATGTTGAACGCCATTTTGCAACCACAAAGCTGACATTAATTAAACCAGTACAACAGACAGAGCACTTCTGCACCAAACTCTAGAAGCTAAGCACACAAAACAAAAAATGATTACAAATTCAAGGAGAACTTGTTAAAATTACTAGTATGATCAGAGACTTCTAGATTTCTCCCGAAGACAGCATACCCAGCAAGAAAATTGAGAAAAGAGAGGAATTTAAAAAAATACAATCAATAAACTTAAGGAAACTGGTACCTGTAGAAACTTATGTCCATTGAAGAGGGAATGTTTATTCTTAAAAAAAAAAAAAGAGAGAGAGAGAGATTTATTTATTTAATTCAGAGAAAGAGCACACATGCATGTGCTCATGGGGTAGGAAGGAGGGGCAGAGGGAGAGAGAGAATCTCAAACAGATTCCTGGTTGAACACAGAGCCTAATGCAGGGCTCAATCCCGTGACCCTGAGATCATGTCCTGAGCCGAAATCAAGAGCTGGACACTTAACCAACTGAGCCACCCAAGTGTCCTGAGGGAATATGCATTCTTTTCAAAGGTCCAGGAATATCCTCAAAGGTATCACAGAGAAGTGACCTAAGTCTACAATTAGAACTTTGAAAACTCAAAAGCACTAAGATTTTATTAGCCACAATTTTCCAACTCGTAACCAAATAAGATCAGACGTAAGTAACTTAAAAATGACTGAAAATCTTTCCCATTTGGAATGGGAAAAGGGGCTGTTGACAATATTGGATTAAAAAAGTAGTCATAAAGAAAAATTAATAGCTCTCTAGAATGCAACAGAGAGTCATACAGCGCGCATAAAACTTTTAAGACACAGCGAGACCCATCCTGAGAGTTCAGGGTCTTGAATGCCTTCCTGGCTAAACAGAAAAGACCGAGAGGCACTAAGCAGGTATCATTTCCTAAGAAGCACAGCAAAATAAACCCAAAGAAAATAGACAGAGAGATAAAACCCCAAGGTAATAAGGTAGCATAAATAGGTAGCAGAGAGGATAAATAGATTGAAGTTGTCTCTTGGCAAAGACTGATGAAATTTTAAAAAGCCTTTAAGATCCTGATTAAGAAACAGCAAGAGAGATATAGGGAGAACCTAAGGAGACAGAGGTTAGATTAAAAAGGAGAAAAAAAAAATAAAAGAAGAAAGGAGAAATAACCACAGAGATAGAAGTAATTATAATAAATTAAGAGATGGAATAATTAGTTACTATATATCAACAGGTGAATGGATAAAGAAGATGTGGTATATATATATATACACAAATACATACAATGGAATACTATGGCCAGCCATCAAAAAGAAAGAAATCTTGCCATTTGCAACACTGTGGATGGATCTAAAGGGTATTATGCTAAGCAAAATAAGTCAGAGAAAGACAACTGTCATATGATCTCACTGATATGAGGAATTTGAGGAACAAGACAGAGGATCACAGGGGAAGGGAGGGAAAAATGAAACAAGATGAAACCAGACAGAGAGACAAACCATAAGAGACTCTTCATCTTAGGAAACAAACTGAGGGTTGCTGGAGGGGAGGGTAATGGGAGGAATGGGTGGCTGGGGGATGGACATTGGGGAGGGTATGTGCTATGGTGAGACCAAAAAAAAAAAAAAAAAAAGTACCATTAAAAAAAGAAAGGAAAAAAACACAATTTTCCTTCCTGGTGATGGATTCTTTGTCATGTATTTTTATATATAATGAGGTTTATTTCTGAGTTATTCTATTCTATTAGTTTCTCTTGTGTCAATGTAACATTGCTTATGCCACAAAATTTATTAAGTATCTGTGTGTATAAATGAAAAAATCACTAAAAAAAAGAAAAATCAGTTACATAGTAATGATTTCAAAACTTGGAGGGACAAATTCCTAGGAATAGGATCAATTATGAAAAGTGACCCAGGAAAAAAGTTTACATTCTTGAATTCAGCGTAGCTGGAGATAATGATAAAAGATCTATTACACATTTTTTCAAAAACGTTTGGGAGATGCTAGAAATATTTGAATATGGATTGTATATTAAATGATATTTGGGTATCACAACTAATTTTCTTTGCTGTCACAAGTAAGACAAAGCTCTTGTCTTTAAAGCTTTTGTGCTAGGGTTGCCTGGGTAGCTCAGTTGCTAAAGCATCCAACTCCTGATTTTGGCTCAGGTCATGATCTCAGGGTCCTGGGACCGAGCCTAACACTGGGCTCCATAAACAGCATGGACTCTGCTAGAGATTTTTTCTCTCTCTCCCTCTCCCTCTGCTTGTGCATGCCCTCTTTCTCTCTCTCAAATAAATCTTTAAAACAAAAACAAAACAACTTTTGTGCTCAAGTATTTAGGGATGAATTGTTATGATATATGCGATCTACACACACACACACACACACACACACACACACACACACACACAGTAATACCATAAAACTACAGTCATCAAAATAGCATGGCACTGGTGTGTAGAAATAGACAAAGTAATTGAAGAGACTAGACTGTCCCTATATACTCCTCTGCCCACTCCACCACATGGACAACTGATTTTTGAAAAAGGGATAAAGGCAAAGCAAAGAATTCTCACTTTTCCACAAATGATGCTAGAACAATTGGATATACATATGCCAAAAAAAAAAAAAAAAAAAAAGAACTCGGATCTCTATCTCTCAACACATGACCACCTAAGTCTATAAAACTTCCAAAAGAAAATAGGAGAAAATCTTTGTGATCTTAGGTTAAACAAAGATTAGATATAACACCCAAATCCACAAAAGAACAAATTTGTACATTGGATTTTACGAAAATGTAAAAGACACTAACACATCAGAGAATAGAAAGATAAGCCACAGATTGGAAGAACCTCTCCGGAACGTGTCTACCTGATAAAAGACTTGCACCCAGATTTTGTAAAAAAAAAAAAAAAAAAAATCTCAAAACTCAACAATAAGAAAGCAAGCAACCCAATAAAAATGAGTGAAAGATGTGAACAGATTCGTCACCAAAGAAGACCCATCCAGATAGCAAATTAGCACATGGAGAAGTGATCAACACCATTAATCACCAGGGAAATGGGAATCAAGACCCCAAGGAGATACCAATTACAACAGTTACAATTAAAAAGTCTGCCCATGCCAAGTGGGGCCAAGGATGGGAAGGAGCTGGAGTTGTCACCCACGGCTGGTGGGAACACAAGATGTTAGGACACTTCAGCAAATAGTATGGTACATTCTTATCCAGCAGTTCTACTTCCAGTCATTTACCCAAGGGGATAGGAAACAGACATTTATCCGAAAACATGTTTACAATGATTCCTGGAAGTTTTATTTGTAAAAGTCCTCAAACTGGAAATGGCCCCAATGTACATCAAGAAATGAATGAACAAATTTTGGTGCATCTGTACAATGGAATATGGCTCAGCAATAACAAACAATGTACATGCAACAGCACAGATGTATCTCCAAATAATTATGCTGAAAGAAGTCACTCACAAAAGACCACATAGTCATGGGGCGCCTGGGTGGCTCAGTGGGTTACAGCTTCTGCCTTCGGCTCAGGTCATGATCTCCGGGTCCTGGGATCAAGCCCAGCATTGGGCTCTCTGCTCCGCAGGGATCCTGCTTCCCCCTCTCTCTCTGCCTGCCTCTCTGCCTGCTTGTGATCTCTGTCAAGTAAGTAAATAAAATCTTAAAAAAAAAAAAAAAAAAAGACCACATAGTCTATGAGTCCATTTACATGAAATATCCTGAATGCACGAATCTATAGAGACAGAAAATAGATTAGTGGTGCTTAGGGCTGGGAGGTGGGTGGCAAGGGGTAGGGAAGTTGGAGGTTGATTGCTAGACTACAAGGTTTCGTTTTGGGGTGATGAAAAGGTATTAGAATCGACTGTGTTGATGGTTGCACAGCCCTAGCACTATACTAAAGGAGATGGCATTGCACTTGAATGGGTGACTTGTGTAGAAATTGTATCTCAATAAAACGGATACACAAATAATAAAGGGAACCTTGCTTCCCTCAGGTATCCACAGGCAACCTTACGTAAATTGCTGAGTTCTCGGCTTATTTATTCAAAATTACACAGAAGTCAACACCACAAGCGCAGTGACTTTTCAGGGTTCTATCTGCTGCTACTGTCTTTGCTTAGACCAGGTTCTGGCACAAACCAGGAGCTCAGGTTTGCGTTAAACAAATAGGTAAATGAATTAGAACCACGACTTCTGCCACAGGCTCTGAAAGAATGCCCATTTTTGGTTGCAGAGAGCAGTCACAGTTTCAACTCTAGATTCAGTGGCAAATGGTCTCTAATCCCAAACTTTTTATATTTAAATTTAGCATAGGACCCCCCCCCCCCCGCCCCGGGAGGAAAGGCATGGCTGGAAGTCTCAATAAACCACAGACAATGATGTTCCCAAAAGGGGGGCGTGGTCAATATTTGCTGTTTCCCGCTTAACCTCCAAGAAGGCTTTGTGGTCTTAAGCCACAGACTAGACCCCGGTGGACTAAAGCAAAAAGGAGACTTACTTGAGGGAGGTACGGACCCACCCAGGAGGCCAGTGAAGCTCCAGAGGGAGCTTCAAGGGAGGTCCAAGGTACTCCAGCCACCTGGCTACTCACTTCAGGGCACGGAAGCTGGGGCGAACTCATCGCAGCATCCGCTCTTCCTCAGATCACCTCTCTCAAGATTCAAAAGTGGGAGAGAATCCAAATTTGTCCAGCGGGTCCTGTTTTCATCCCCGCCAAGGCGATTGTCCCGAGTGCTTCGGGACTGTGCACTTTTGGTTGGGGGGTGTCATTCCTCAAAATGGTATCAAGGTGCGTCACTGGAGAAAGAGGGGACAGCACTGGACAGCCATGGAGGTCACTGCTGCCATCTCTCTGTTTGGAGCCTTTTAGGGTTGATGAGTACTTGAATTTCGGGTAGGATTTCACTCATGTTCTACTCAATAAGCTTGAATGTGAAAGGTGTTTCATCATATTGTGAATTAATAGGAAGAGTCAAATTATAAGATAATACCTCCTTCGGACTGTTAAGGCAGGCATTGGACCCGGGCCTATGCGGCACAGGAGCTGTGGGTGGTGAAAACACCGGCGCCCCAGGGTCCAGACAGGAGGCCTCCGGCTCCCTGAGCAGCCGCCTTTCTGCTCTGAGAGCAGCTTCTTTACCCCTCAGCTTCACGACTGTCCCCCACACTCGATCTCCATCAAGAAATTCAACTTCCTTCCTTTTTCCCAAGGTAATTCCTAAATAAACTTAAGCTTTGGTGGGTGTCAAGGGGAGAACAAGGATGAACCAGGAAAAGGCTGTTTGCAGGAACTTGCTACTTCAGGCCCTGCAAACAGACCTGTGTGGCCACCGGGTTGGTGTCCCAGGGGCTACCAGGACCAAGTGCTGCATGGGGGGCCTTAAACAACAGCCACCAACTCCCTCCACATTCTGGAGGCTGGAAGGCCAACACCAAGGTCAGCCGAGTTCATTTCTCATGGTCATTCCTGTGTAGGTGCCGATGTCCTAAGCTCATCTTACAAGGACACCAGGGTTTGTTGGAGGGCCCATTGTATGACCTCACTTTACCTTAATAACCTTTTTCAAGGCCTGTCCTCAAAGAGAGTTATGTTCGGAAGTAATGCAGGGGGCTAGGGGGTTAGGACTTCAACATATGGATTATCAGGGGCCGGAATTCCAGCTTTGCTAGTGCAGGGATAGAAGAAACACAGCGGGAGCAGCACCCAGCAACTCGCCTCAGGGGACCCGCTGGGGACACTCTGTTATGAAGCCAGCCGTCGCTGTGCCCCCTCAACTGCCACACACTGCTTCAGCCTCAGTTTGCTGTTCTGCGCTAGCAGCCAAGGCAGAGCCCTGCCCGTGTGTCTGTGTGTCAGATGCTGGGAATTTAGACAGAGGTTGAAGGGCGTGAAGCCTGGGTTGTGCTACTAACCCATTACGACCTTTCCACCCGAAAGACTCCAGAAACAGTGTGCAAGTCTTTTCTAAACCCCATTTACTCACCTAACCAGAGAGGCCACCATTGGCGAACTTGGGGTAGCCGCTCTCCACCCGTGGCCCGCTTCGTGGAGCAGCCCAGCAAAGTGTTCGGGACCCAGGGGCTGAGATAGGGCGGCTTGCATTGGAATTCTGGCTCTGCTGCTAATGGGCTGTGGCGCCTTGGAAAAATTAACCTCTCAGGGCTTCAGTGTTCCTATCTATGAAATGAATCATCATAGCATTGCCCAGCCCTGGGCCTCCTGTGCCGACTCCTCGTCTTACTGTATGCCAAGTGCTTAGCACACAGCCTGCTACACAGGAAGTGCCCGGTAAATGTCAGCCAGTATTTTTTAGGTGACAGCCAAGAAATGTTAAAAATCCTACCTTAAAAATTTATCATCAGATGATGGGAGGAACTATTTATTCTCGAAGTTGCTCTACAGATAGAAATTAATATCAAGGAGGGCACGTATTGCATGGAGCACTGGGTGTGGTGCATAAACAATGAATCTTAGAACACTGAAAAAATAAAATTGAATTTAAAAAAAAAGAAAAGAAAAAAGAAAAATAAAAAAAGAAATTAAACTCTCTTTAGTTATGTGAATGCCAGATCTGTGAAGACCCAATCCATTTAAAATCAGGGTCCTCGGAGCAGCAGAGACAGAAGGCACAAAGGGGGACGATTTATCATAGACAGACCCCAGCCCGCGGGCCATCGCTTTTTATAGACTCTTGCTTTCCATACATTTCCAGCAACCTTGCCTCTTGGGTTTTCCAGAAGCAGCCAAATGGAAAGTAAAAGAGGGAAGTGCTTAGAGGCAGGCACACTGGCAGTAGCAAGAAGGGACAGCTGACAGTTTGTCAGCTAAGGAAGAAGTGAGAAAATTAAAAAGCAGAGCAAACAGTCCAGCACAGCTCAGTAACCCCCAAGGGCTTCTGAGTACGGCACAGTGATTGATGTTCTCAAGGATGACCCACAGACCTGACTTCCCCGCTGGGGGATTGGCCTCTCCATCCACTGGGCCACCCAAGCCGGAAAAACCAGCCCCGTCCGCAGCAACTCTTTCTCTGTTTTCTCCTAGATCGGCTCAGTCACCAAGTCCTGTAATTCCCCCTTCAGTGGGTCGGGAGGTTCTGGTGCCCAGCGGAAGGAGGGCTGAGGTCCTGAAGTATTACTCCGTGGATTCCAGCACTCCGTTGGGACCACCTTATCACTGTTTGCTGGGCGAGTGTTGGGAGATTTCCACCTGGCCTCCCTGCCTCCAGTCTCTTTGAGGACAGTGTCATCCAGGGTGGGGGAGAGGGGACATGCTCATAGTTGTCCAATGCCTATCATGTGTTAAACAGACGCTCGTCACTCTACGCAAATTAAAAAAAAAAAAATGACATCTCTTCACATAGGCACAAAGTCACTATTTTCAGGTGTTTTAGGAAATAAGGCCAAGTATAGGTATTCCGAGGGAATTAGACAAAGTGAGGTGATGAGGTCAGTAAGTCAGACTTCAACGTTGTACATCATGAGGGGAAACGCTGAGAGTGGTTGTGTGGAGAGGAACAGACCTTAATTCTTCACTGTGACTTGAACAAGATTTGGTTTTCCTTTTCTGTTTCTGGATCTCACTTTCTTCTCTACAGATGCCCTCCTGAGCCCGATGAAGCATCATCTGCTGCGTTTTCCTCCCGCAGCGGGAACTGTCTCCATTGGCGCGGGGCCGGGCAGCGGCGCTGGGTGGCAGCGGGGCGTGCTGGCTCTGCCCGCGACAGAGGGCGCAGATAGGACAGTGTGATCTTTCTTTTTCTTTTTTTTTTTTTTTAAGATTTTATTTATTCATTTGACAGACAGAGATCACAAGTAGGCAGAGAGGCAGGCAGAGAGAGAGGGGGAAGGAGGCTCCCCGCTGAGCAGAGAGCCCGATGCTGGGCTCGATCCCAGGACCCTGAGATCATGACCTGAGCCGAAGGCAGAGGCTTAACCCACTGAGCCACCCAAGGTCCCCAGGACAGTGTCATCTTGTGCAAACCACGGAGCTCCCTGTGCAGTGTGGTTGCAGCATCCTCGCTCACTTCTGGGGTCATTATTCTCCGCCCACTTTACTGAGACTAAACTCCAAGAGAGCTATGGACACAAAGGCCACGAGAACTGCAGATCCGTGTTCTAGGAGAATCCCTATCCCCTTCCCTTCGTTCTAGCTCTGAGCTGAATGCAAATCGTCTCCGTGTCTTTCCTGCAGGCACTGGGGGTGACAGCACCCTCCTCGTCGCAAGGTTGATAAAGTGCCTTGCAATTATGAATCTTAAACAGGGCGTTTTGTGTGCTCCAAAGCAAACTGCCTTTTAGCTCAAAAAACCTTAGAATACCATTATCCGTGGACCCCTTTTAGGTATGTGTTTGTTCTCGTGGTTCTAGGGAGTGTCCTTTGACGGACAACAGTTGTTCAACGGTAGCTGTGAACATCCTGTCATTGCTTCTGTCGCCTGCGCGTGGATTTCTGTCCCCCAGCAGAACGTCTGACAGCCGTGTTGCACTGCCCGGAGACAGACTGCCCTTACCCTGTGACATTTTTCCTGCCATATCTCAGAGCTATGAGGCACGTGTCATGGAATGTCACGGAACCGCGTGCGAGCACAGCAGCCCCGCCGAAGCAGAGCGGAGGGGTGGGCAACATTTCACAGGCAATTCAGCAGCCTAGAAGAGGAAACTTTCTTCTTACTATCTCTTCACCCACCGCCCACGCTCAGCCTTCCCTTGGCTTCCCTGGATGATGCCTGCAGAAACTCCAGCCTGACTCCATTATATTTTTCGTCTATGATGGACTCACATTCTGAGCAGGAGACCCAGAGAACAAGAACGCTTCTGTTCTTTTTTTCTTCCAAAGGTTTGGGTGGGTTTTATATTTGTATGGAGAAGAAATTAATGAAAATAAAATACTTTTATATGGTCAAGGGCATTAAGATCGACACACGTCCAGTTAAAAATAAATGAGTCTGGGGGATAAAAAGTACAGCATCGGGAATAAAGTCAACAATATCATAGACACACAGTAACTACACTTAAGTAATTCGATGCTCATTGTGGTTATTTGTCAAATCACTATGTGGTACACCTGAAACTAATAGAACATTGCATGTCAACTATACTTCAAGAAAAAAAAAAAAAACAAGAAAAAAATTTTGCTTTGAATTCCCAGTGTTTTTTTTAATGTGGCTTTTGACCTAAATTGTTCAAGTAATTGCCCCAGACCCAGCTTAAATCACTTTCAAACTCTGCAGACACTTATAATACAACCTGTTTTTGCATGTCACCATGCATAATTTTTTTTACCCTGTCTTCATTTTTTGCTGAATTTTCTTTTCTGATTATTTTATAAATAATCTAGAACATATGTGAACGAAGCCACAGAAATATGCCCTCTACCTCCTCTGAAAGTTTGGGGACACAAAGGAAACAGTCTCTTTTTATAATGTATTTTAAAACATATTTTAAAAATAACATGTACTTTTCATTAGACTTCTTACTATTGCCCAAGAGAAGAAAAGTAAGATTGTAATTCTACCTTTCAGAGATCATCACTTTTACCCTGTTGGTGTTTAAGAGCCTAATCTCTTTTAAACAGAGGGAGTTTGGGAAAAAAAGCTTTCTGTAAATTTTTAAAGTCAAATTTAGTGGTAAAATGAAGTCACAGTTTGGTAGCGAATTGGCATTGTTCCAACCGTCGAATAATAAATTAACTCAAACAAATTCCTGAAAAGCTGAGGCCAGTTCTGATGGAGCTGTCTGGGAAGATTACCTAAATACACAATTCCAAGTTGCTAATTATGGCATTTATGCTAAGTGTTCTATAATGAAGGTGGAAAAGCTTAACCTCAAAAGAGCAACAGCCTAGGAAACCGGCAAGATGACTGGATTTCTCTAACAGAAGCAGAAACTGATGTTCTCGAAGAAATGGTCCAACAGGGAATTGTTTTTAAAGATCCTTCTTCCACGTATCACCACTGTGCAATTTCTTCCATAGTTTTGTTGGATGCTTTCCTTAAAAGTAAATCTAATCCCCAAATAGGAAGGGTGTACACATCACCCCTCCTTTGAACAACTAGAGAAAGTCAACTTTCCCTTCTTCGTGCAATTAAAACAACAACTTGAAGGTATGAACACGCGACCACCACGGGATAGGAATAGCCAGTCCTTTTGTACTTTGTGCAGCCTGAGGATGTACATATTACCTCAGATAGGGGGGCTTTTGCAAATATAAGCTGAGATTTCAATAGAGATTCACTGACCAAAGACTTTTATGCCAATATCTTGGTAGAATTCGATAGCCTGGTCTGCAGAAGAGGTCTTTTACGTACATTTTCTATCTTAGTTAACATTGCCACCTCTATCTTAGTTACGACAGCAGCTCTCTTACAGGGCTGCCAGGGGCTACGGGGGAGCACCGATCAGCCTCACACAGAACAGGAGCACCCAAGGATTGAGGGTTAACCCACCCGACCAGTGGAAGCAGGACAGAACCCGGACACAACTAGGCTTGCACATGGCTGGGGCTCTGGGCCATGTCGTAGTCAAAGAAACAGCCGGGCTCACAGAAAATGCACATCAAAAACCACTGAATCTCGCTTGGTCTCACAAGAAAACACTGACTAGAATACTTTGAATGCAAAGAAAGTTTCTCTTAAAAAGTCCCTTTAGATGACATTCCACTTCCGAAGTCTATGACACTTTCTCCCAGGGACATCTACCAGAATGCCGTCTTGTCTCTCTTCTTCCGAGGGACCTTCTGGCCACATCCAGACCCAGGGGCTCTCCTTCCTCTGCGGTCCCTAGCGTCACTCCCTGGCTTATTTCTTCATTATCTGGGCTCACTCATCCTCGCTTGCCTCTTTATTTCACGTTTTTCAATTCTCTCATGGACAGGATCCTACACAACAAATGAGTCTGAAAACCAGTAACCAACCAATCAAAAATCACGAATCCAGTAAAAACTTTTCTTTTTGATGGAATGAATAGGGACGACATTATCAGCTTATGGAATTCTGGGCATGCCTGCTTCCTACAATTGTTGGACAAAGTCAATGTTCTTTTCACCTGCTTCCTGGCTCCCAAGACTCTAGTTTCCAAGGGAGATACTATATATATATATATATATATATATATATATATATATGCATGCCTTAAAGAAGGCTTTTGCTGTACACCCATTCATCTTTCATAGGCCACCTCATTCATTCAATAAGATTTTGTGCTAGGTGCTGGGTTGCCAAGATGAACAAGGCGCAGGCTACAGTGGCAACACAGCTATGAGAACCTGCACTGTGTCCTTTCATCTTTATACACACAGACCATGGGTAAAATATTACGTCAATTTTACGGATGTGGAAAGGCGTCTGGAAGAAGGAATCTGAGTTAGAACATGAACATGGGAGGGCATGATGTTTTCCATAGAAGGAACAGCATTTGCAAGAAGCTCTCCTTTATAATGTGAGAACAAAGAGGGACAGGATAATTATCCTCAGACATTTGGTGGGTACCCGTGTGGAAGGCAGAATAGCCTTGGTTTGAGTTATCTCAGTGCTGAGAAATGCGATCAACGGTCAGGAATAAGAGAAGCCAAACTTATTTCATCTGAAAAAGAACTTCCTGGTATGTGGAACACCCTTACAGCAGTGATAATAATAGCAAATAGTTACAGGATACTCAGTATAGGCCAAGCAGTGTTCTAAGTGATACACACCCTTTATGAAGGATTACAGATATATGTAAAATCAATCCCCATAACTACCCTCAACTACTGCTATCCTCAGTTTATGGGCACAAAAACTGAGGCACAGAATGTCCCGTAACATACCTAAGGTGCCACAGCTGGTAACTGGTGGCTCCTGCATTTGACCCTACGTAGTCTGGCTTCGGCATTTGTGTTCTGGGCCTCTTTCCTATACTGCCAATGCAACAGCATGGTGCCTCTCGCCAAAGGTCTCCAAGTAAGGGTTGGGCAGCTCCTTTCCAGGAAGGCTCTAAAAGAGCTTCCTGCATCGAATGGAAGGCTAAGCTACATCACTTCTAAGTCCCCCTTCTCCTGTCAACCTGTGAGGCTGGTAACTCATCCTCAATTTTTTCTTTTTTTTTTTTTTTTAGGTTTTATTTATTTATCTGAGAGAGAGAGAGAGACAGAGAGAGAGAGTATGACAGGGTAGGGGGTGGGGTTTGGGGAGCAGCAGAGAGAGAGGGAGAAGCAGGCTCCCAGCTGAGCCGGGAGCCTGATGACACCTCGCTTGATTCCAAGACCCAGAGATCATGACCTGAGCTGAAGGCAGACGTTTTATCAACTGAGTCACCCAGGCTTCCCCACCCCAAATCTTGATAGGTTCCTAACTCCTAACCATACTTCTCAATCTCCTTGTTACCTCCTCAGTTCAAGAGCCATGACTTACAGAATCACACAAGCTCAAAAAAAAAAAAAAACAAACAAACAAAAAACTTTAAAAAAAAGAATCACACAAGCTCTCTCAGTCCTAGCAGCCTGACTCCCTCCACACTCTCTTGTTGCCTCCCAAATCTTGTTATACAGATCAACAGAATGCTTGTGGAAAAGTCTTTCCACCTCCCCTCCTGCCTCTCAGCCTCCTTCATGTGCGTCCTCTGCCCGTTCCCCCCGCCCCCTTCTGCAACTGCACCACTGAGATCCAGAAACCAGTCTGGTGAAGACAGGATTTAGCTCTGAGAGTGTGAGGGAGAAGCTGAGGAAGAAGCAGGGAGGTGGGGGATAGGGCCGGTCACGCATGCCACAGCGTGGCCCTTTCCACGGGAGTGTCCCTTTATGGACATTTTACCAGTGTGACGAAAAGCTCCTCGGGCTTTGAGAGCAGAGCAAGAGGATGGGGGAAGAGGAAAATGTGAGCTCTGTGTGCTGAGCTTGGCCTCTCAGACCTGGAGAGCTTTTCACTGAAGGGTCTCTCTGATTTGGCTTGAGAAGAGGGAGCCATTCCGCCCGTCTCCACAGAAGCGGAAGAGACTAGATATTTCTATTTGTCTTGTGATCAGCTGGTGGCTCCTATATGAATCTAATTAAGCATCTTCCTGGCTGCAAACACTTCAAGTTCTATTTTTAAGATGAAGAATGTTTCCCAAAATGTATCTCACAGACGACTGACTGGCTTCAGACATTTTATCCCCAGCACACCATTTTGTGGCACGGGCTAAATCACATTATAGAAATGACTCCAACCTGAAGCTGAGCCAAGTCAATAATATTGATTGATGAACTTAGGATGTCAACCGTCTCGAATACAATGCTTCAGACCAGACTCATTGTCCTTTAACCTTGTCATATTTGTGGCTAATGCCCCTCCCCTGACAGCTCCTCCCCCAAATAATAAATGTCAGAGAAGATGAAAACCGATTACATCTGCTTCAGTCAGATGTAGCAAAGATGCAGCTGCTTTTCTGTCAGTCATCTATGCTGGGATCAGCTCTGTCACTGGAACCTGACTGGGCTTGGTTGGTCAGTGGCAGGCTCTCCCCTCCCCCCTACCTACCCACCTAACACAGATCTGCTCTGTCCCATCTGCTGAGGCATGCACTGTGACATTCGGAGCAAGGTAACGGGACACCCAACTGTGGAAAGTACAATTGTCGAAGAAAGACAGTTACTGTGATGTGCATCCCCAGGCTCCTGTGGAATCTGTCCTTCTACTCATAAATATATACCTACACCAAGAGATCCTTCTAGAACTCTGAATGAGTCTCCTCCTTTCTTCTGCTACCATCATTAAAGAGTGTGATGCGGGGGGGGGGGGGGGGCCGAGCCCCCGCCCCATAAAAGGGAGCAGGAATCAAGGCTAGTGAGGTAGCTACCGACCAATTTTCCTACCTTGAAGAAAAAAAAAGCAAAAAATACAATAGTACAGCAAGGGCTATGTAGTAAAATATATATAGTTTTCTTCCTAAAGAGAAAGAATTTCAGCCAATTCAGAGTGGATGGCTGCCTAGCCAGGGTCTCACGTTCCTCCAGACATAGGCAGGCAGGGGTGAGGGGTGGGGGATGCAGCCCTACCCCAGAGAAAAGAAAGCAAAATGAGGGCACAGAGCCAGACTACAAGGCAGAGGGAAATAGTAAAAGAGCCTGAAATTCCTCCTCAAGAATTCTGTCCTTGCAGCTGAGTGGAGCCAGGACTTCCTGTAATTATGCAATCAGGGGCTGGGGTGGATATTAAGTGAGGCTTGTCTTTGGAAAAGGGAGAAGGGTGTGGGGCCATGGTTTGGGTCCTGTCTTGACAGTGCAATCCTGTCACCAGGTGTCACCAGCAGCTCCGCCAGGATCAGGATGGGCCAGCCTTGGAGCCTCTCCACAACCACCGGGAGACTTCCCCTAGGGAGGACATGGTCTTCCAGGCCCCTGCCAGTCCGTAAACTGGAAAACTGGAACGATTAGTGTGCGATGCTGACAAGTCAGTTCTGCTTTGGGTTGACATGGCAACACAGTCTTAGCTTCCTCTGTTTTCCAAGTTTCTAAGCTTATCTATAGAAAGGAGCAGCTCTTCTATGCGCAAGAAAGGGCGAAAAACGAGAAAGGGTGAAAATCTTTCTTCGGGTATAATGGAAGCAGAATTGGACTCGGAGAGAGAGAAACCAAAACGGGCCAAAGAACAGGAGATTTAACGAACACCCAGGGGCTGGTGAAGCCACTTCCAGAAGACAGCAAGAGATACAACCTTCGGTGAAATGCATCAGAGTCCCAGAAGGCCGGAGGAAGAGAACTCCGAGTGAGGAAGTGGCCCCAGCTGCTGTCACAATCGTTCTAGACATCCTGGACTTGAGGATTTGGCATCGTGAAGTCAGGGGCCAAACAAGCAGCCAAAATTGTTGACGGCGGCGGTACCATCCCTGGGTTTCTGCCAGCACATGGGATTTGTGCAACAAAGCCCCCAGCCGCAAACCCCACCTCGGCTTCACTTCCTGCCCCACAGGGGATGGACCCATCCACCCCCCCCAACCCTGGTGCCTCCCCAGGGGACCCTGCATGGTGGGCTGTGTCCCCTTCTCTTCAGAAGAGCGAGCAATAAAGTCTTCTTTCAATTGCCATCGCCTCTGCACTGTGTCATCCCTGATGAAAACAGAATGTGGGTACATTCAAAACAGCTACAGAACATCATTCTGAATCCTCAAGACTGTGTGTGCTTTTTTTTTTTTTTAAAGATTTTATTTACTTATTTGACAGACAGAGATCACAAGTAGGCAGAGAGGCAGGCAGAGAGATAGGAGGAGGAAGCAGGCTCCCTGCTGAGCAGAGAGCCCGATGCGGGGCTCAATCCCAGGACTCTGGGATCATGACCCAAGCTGAAGGCAGAGGCTTTAACCCACTGAGCCACCCAGGTGCCCCAAGACCATGTGTGCTTCTAAACGGTGTTGGCAGAGGCGTGCTCTGTGAGACAGACTTTGTGCTCATGACCTATATGATCTTAAAGGTCAAGTTCACCAACCAGCTAATTCTGCTTACTGCCAAACTCATCTGGGACGCGCAGACTACGAGCGCTTCCCAGGACTCCACTTGTTTTATCCTCAACCAGCTCTACACACGTGATGCCAGCATCATTCCCAGGTGACACAGGAGCAAACAGACTCAGAGAGGGAGAGGGAGGAGCTCCAGAGGACTCAGCTCATGGCCAAAGTTGCTCAGACACTGTCTGGCTCCAGTGGCTGGGTTTTTAATGCGACGTTTATAGGGCACGGATTCTTACCTCCAAACCACTGGCTGCATTTTTACATCTCTCTCTCTGGGACTGTCCCATCACTGCACACATCAACGAATATTTAGTGAGGGTCCCATGGGTGCACTGAATTTTCCGAGACACCAAGAGTACCTGACTGGAGGAGAAATGAGCCCTGCCAGCTCTTGGGAAACATAATGCAAATCCAACCATCCAAGACAGCCTCCAGTAAGACCCAGCTGAGAGACAATAGGAAGATATGGGGGAGCAGGGACAGGCTTTGAGGTAGCTGGAAAGTGTGTGCTTGTGTGTGTGTGTGTGTGTGTTTATGGGGGGTGATTAACTTGTACCTTCAAGGAAAGAGAGGGGTCAGAAAGCAGGGAACTGAGGTGAGGGCATGGAGGGAAGGGGCAGGAGGAAAAGCAAAGGCACTTAGAAGATTATACCTGCCATGTTGACATTTTGGCTGGAGTGACCCTTTTTATTCATGTGAGGGGTTGGGTTGCATTTGAAGGGGTCTCGATGCAAGATGATGCAGGGTCTTTTATGGCAATGTCCGGAATCCGGTGTTTAGTGGGAGCCCCATAGATGGAGGAGGAGGGGTGTGTAGGAGCTCAGAGAGAGAGTTAAGGTGGGCAGGAGGGGGCAGGAGGGAGCAGGACCTGGGAGGTGGGAAGTCTGAGGGGAAGACTGCAGGGCTCTGTGAGGCCGTGAGGAACAGTAGAGGAGATGAGGGAAAGCGGGGGCGACAGAGTCTCCTGTTCTGTGGGCTCACAGAGCTCAGCCTCTCAGGATGGATGGAGAGCTATCTGGTCAGGATTCGCGGTGTCAGGGCCATAGCATCAAAACCCCAGTGATGTTCTTGCCCTCCCTCCTGATTCCAAGTCCAAGCAGAGGTATTTTAGACACTGGTGTTACCTAGTGGGTTTTTAATAATTTAGATTACTAACACTATGTGCTACTCTTCTATGTGTCAATAAAGCCTTTGTTTTAAGCAATTTTGCATTATTTTTTAGGGTTTTTTTTTTGATGAATAAAAAGTTACTGAAGAAAATAGAAAGTATGTATAGGTTCTATTCGAAATGACACAGAAACCAGCTGGAGATAATGACTATTTTCTTTTGGCAGAAGCTCACCTTGCACGCATTGAATTTGCACATACATACATGCACGCACATATTTGTGCATACACTTACATTGTAAGTGTGTTTTTATATGCGTGTGTACTTACTTAAGTAACTTATTTAAGTACTTATTTAAGCATATAGGTGTGTGTGCTTATACAAGTATACTCAAATTATATATAATTCATTTATCAACAGATTGTTTCTATGCCAATCATTTATATATATATATATATATATATATATACACAAATAGAAAAATGTTTTTGACTTACAGTTACATGAATGTACCATGATTTATTTGGATCTTCTACTTGCTTTCTGTTTTTAGGTATTATAAGCAATTAATAGTTTGGGCATTGCGGAGCCCTGGTCTGACAATTTAGGTAATTTTTATAAATAGATGAAAAATGCTGTTTCTCAGACTTCTTTTTTCTTTGTTATTTTCAATACTTCCTCTTTATCTCTACACATCTGTTGAACATAATTTTCCCTTGGTCAGTTTTCTTGCACAGTCTCACTTGAAAAATGACTTTATAAATCTCCCATGAAGGATTCCAAATAACTTATGTAGATATTCTGCCCTCAAGGAGGGAGAGCATAACTCCCCACTCTTTCAGTGTGGGCTGTACACGGTGGGTTCCCTCTGAAGAGCACAGTATGGAAAAGGGAGGCAGGAGAGTCACTTTATAGTGGGAAGACTGGACAACTACCTCAGCTAAGTGACCAAGATCACACCAACAGCCATAAATCATGTTGATAGTCTCCACCCTCGGTAAGATGTGATGAAAACACACGTTACCCCCATGGTCTTCCTCCCAGTAACCCTTGACCCCAGTCTTATCATGAGAAAAATATCAGAAAAATTCCCACAGCGGGCCATCCATCAGAATATCTGACCAGTTAAGTACTCTTTGAACTGTTCGGGTCACAGGAAACAAAGTCTGAGAAACCATCATGGCCAAGACAAACCTAAGGAGATATGACAACAAAATGTGATTTGGTGTCCTGAGGCATTAGGGAAAACTAAGACAATTTGAATAGAGACAGAAGGTTAAAAAGAAAAGAAAGAGAAAGAGACACAGAGAGACATAAGTAAAAGCTGCGACAATTTATATGGACTTTCGCTAATGATAATATACCAATATTGATTCATTAACTGTAACCAATGTACCGTACTAATTAAGAGATTACTAACTGGGAAACCTGGCACCTGGTAGATCAGAACTTTTTGTACTATCTGTTCAATTTATCTGTTAAAAAAAAAAAGCTTTCTAAAATTAAAGTCTATTAAAAATGAGTAGAAGAGCACTCTATATGTGGTTAGAGAAAGTGTTCCTTCAGAGCTGTGTGAAGACCCCAAAGTAGAAATGGGGACTGCATATGGGGCTACTACCATAAGGCCCAGCGGGGCCCTCCCTGCTGGGGGAGGTGGTTCTGTGGGGAAGGGAGGCCCCAGAGAGCAGAGTGTAATCCCCGGCCCACAGGGAATCCCCGGCCCACAGGGAGAGCTCAAAGTACAGGGCCCATCACTCCTTAGTTCCTCTTTCTTACTTTATCTCAGCCATTAGCCTTTTCTGAGTCCACCTTTTTCGAAGGTGGAAGGTATGGGTCTAACTTCTGAGATAAGAATGAGCTGAAGGAAGGCTCCCTCCACCGCCACCATGTCTTCCACCACCACCGACTCTGACTTTCGAAATGCCGATCTACAAATCCTCTTCCTTCTACAGCCTTTTCTGAGAGTCCAGCCCTGCTTGACTGGAGCTGTCCATTCTAGAAACCCCATATTCTCTCTTTCTTTCTGGTTACACCGATGATGAAAAGAAGAATTTTCAAAACCGAGTCAAATGCTGAACCCCAGGACCACCCCAATCGCGACAAGTCGCCACCCTGCACCAGGCTGGGTGCCTCAATGTCACTTGCTTTTCCACGAGCCGTTAAGGGTGCACTGTCCACTGGAATGGCAAATTCTATGAGAGAAAACCTTGGAACCAGACTCTTCTCACGGAGTCACGAGGGCAGAGAATAGGACAGTAGAAGGACACGGTTTACTCATGTTCTCCAGGCGGAGCAAATAGCAAAAGGTCATTACCATTACTAATTGGTACATTGCATAAAACACACCAGTAACTTAAAAGTTTTTTGTTTGCTTGTAACTCAGTTTTAAAAAAAAAAATATATCAGCCATATAGCCTACTTCTAATAAAGTTAGCTAATATGACTGATCACTTACTATGTGGCAGATTGTTTTAAGCACAAATATTGATCAACTCAATCATCACACAGTTCTAGAAAGTGGTTACTAGTTTTGTTTCTATTTTATAGATGCAACTGAGAAGCCGAGAAGTGACTTACACCAAGTCACACAGGAAGGAAAAGTCACACCCTAACATTTTGATTCCAGAACCCATCCTCTTGACCTCTATCCCATGTAACACACACGTTATCCTTACATACAAATATGTATACATGCGCACATATACATACAAGTACATATGTGTGCATGTGTGTGTGAATACACAGAAACCTATCTTTACTGCAAAATATTCTAAAAGATTCTAAAATTAATACTGTAACACAGTCTAAAATTAAATTTTTCAACTTCTGTTTCAACTGAACCTCAGAAGAAAATCATTGACTTTTTAAAGGTTTGAACAACCAGAATAAAAGCAAAAGCAATGGTTGGGTACTTCAAGACGAATTCTTAAATAAACTGCAGTTTTCAGATCCGTTTTAGCAGACAGAAGCCTTCGAAGATTATTACTTGAATGCTATTTTGAAGAAGGAATCTCTCCCTTAGGACAACTATTACCAGAGACACAATATTTAAGTACAATTGGAAAACTCGAATTCCCTTCGGATTTGGAGGGAAGTGGATTTCTCTAATGAATGCTACTTCTGCTTCTCCAAAGAAAAATAATAAAGGCCAGATTGATTTTCTTTGGCAGGGACTAAGTAGGCATTCTTAAACCTCACGCCCAGGTAGCAGACCTCTGACTTGGTATTTCGAGTCTGTAGGTTACAGAGACATCGTTTTCATGTGTGCATACATAACTGACCTGAGACATGGATGCCACTGGCATTTCTCAAGCCCCCTTTTAAAGATTATTTTTAAAATGATATATAATTTCAAATTTCTTTAAGGTACAGCAGAATCATTTTTATTTCTGCACCACAGTCCCCTAAGTGAGGAAAGGCTCCATTTTTAGTGGCCAAAAGAACTTCAGAAGAAAGCATTTTCCCCGAAAGTAAGCAGCGTGGCCAAGGACAAGAGATAGAGAGAGAGTGAGAGAGAGAGCTGGAGCACTGTGGTCCTGGGAGAAGGCCGATCGAAAGCACAGACAGAAGAAAGATTAGAGAGTCTGAGATAAACAGAGCCCATGAGGTTACTGGAGCATCAGAGGCCGAAATGGTCCCTGCAGCGGCTGAAACCCTCCCCAGGGGCACCTATCGCAGAATGGCAGGTTTTCCCCTCCGTGATTAGGAGGATTGCTTTTGTTCAGGTTACCATGGCAATACCCAGGCCGATTCAAAGGGAGTTTTCTAAAGTGTTGTGTGTTTGGTGTCTGTGTATTTCTCGACGTGTGTGTATCAGGGGTGAGGCACACACATGTGTATGCAAAGACACACAAGCCAAATCCAATCACGGATTCTTTTGGTGGGAAGGAATGTCCTCCTCGTATTGACTTATTTTGAATCTTACTTCTCATGAGTGGGTCATGAATTGGAGGGAGATTTTCTGTTGCACAGAGATTCTCATTGTGACTATAGGCCTCCCCAGGGCGAAGTCCTCCCTCCTCAAGTCCAATATGGTGAAATACAGGCTAGTGAGAGGGGCCAGGTCAAAGGTAAATAAAAGGACTGTCTTAAGGCATTTTCTTTTTTCCCTCTTCCTTCCCTCCTTCCTTTCTTTCTTATAAAGTCCATTGGAACTTGAGCAAGTCAGGGACAACCTTCATTGTCTGGACAAGTGTTCTTAAAAGGAGAGATTATAAAGATGTAAATCAGATTCATCCACTCTTAGTTTCACTTCGTTAATAGAATCCCCTGGCTGTCTAAGCGGAAATCCTCAGTTCTTCCTGCCTCTGCCCTAGCTCCTGTCTCCAACATTGCCCGCCGCCCAGATGCTCAAATAAACCTGTGATTCTTGCCTTCTCCCCTTTATCTTGCCCCAACATTCGTTCAGTCTCAGTCCAGGGCACTTTCTTCTCACAGCCTCTTAAATCAAACTTCTCTACATTCTCAAAGTCACAGCATTAATGCAAGTCCTCATCATCTTTACTAGGACCATTGCAGTAGCCTCCCAGTGAACTTTTCTACTCCTGCTGTCCCCTCGGGCATCACCCACATGGCTACCAGATAGATCATTCGGAAAGAGATAAAATCTTGTCACTATTTTACTTCAACAACATCCTTGGGAGAACATTCAAGACCCTCCACAATCACATTCCCTGGCATTTTTTCCAATTAAAATTGAAAGGCCAGCTGAGGTCAATATGCCCCCTTGAGACCTGGCCAAAATTCAGCTTAAGGCCCTTTCCTGGTTTCTTTTTTTTTTTTTAATTTATTTTTTTTATTTTATTTTATTTTATTTTTTTAAATTTTTTATAAACATATATTTATTTTTTCCCCAGGGGTACAGGTCTGTGAGTCTCCAGGTTTACACACTTCACAGCACCCACCATAGCACATACCCTCCCCAATGTCCATAGCCCCCCCCCCCCACCCCCCCCCCCCCAGCAACCCTGTTTGTTTTGTGAGATCAAGAGTCACTTATGGTTTGTCTCCCTCCCAATCCCAACTTGTTTCATTTACTCTTCTCCTACCCCATTCCTTTCCTGGTTTCTGATGAAGGTTTACAATTCTCCCTAAGATAATTTCTAGGATTATATTCTCTTGGTCTAGACTCAACTAAATTTGATATATGACATTAACATACTGTAATGAAAGCTTATGATATGGGAAGCATCACAGTAAATGTTTACACACATTATTTTAACTAACACAACAACCTAGTGGGGTTGCTACTGCTGCTATTCATATTTTATGGACAAGGAGACTGAGGCTTAGGAAGAAACATGTCCAAAGGCACTGAGACACTAGGTGGAAAGGAGGTAGGCAGTCAGGTGTATCTGATTCCACCGTTAGTTTATGCTACCACCCTTCCTCTTTCTTCATAGTTTGATCATTTATTCATTCATCCATCCATGAATGAGTGCCTCTGGGCACCAGGTACCCGGCTATGAATAGGGGCAAGATGCTGGGAAGAGTAAGAAATGAACATGCTCCTAAAAGGAAACAGAGGCATTCTATGGAATATTATAGCATCTCAAGGGCAAAGGGAGCCCCAAATGCAAAGTGCTTGGAGCCAGCACGGCCCAGCCCCAGAGTCTCACACTCCTCCCGGCTCTTCACTTGCTAGCCGTGACCTCTCATAATGTCCCCTCTCTGCTCCACCTTCTCCCAGCTTTCTCTTCCAACACACCAGCCACTATCCTCCACCCTAGACCAGCCAGTTTGCTCTGAAAATATGCCAGGACATGCTCATGTCTCTGGCTGTAACCAGCCTGATGTGTCCCTGCCTGGAGTATTTTCTGCCTCACTCAGTTGTTTCTCTTCTTCAGCACCAATGTCAAATCCCACCTCCTCAAAGAAGCCTTTCCAGATGACTCCTGCCGTCAACGATCTTTCCTGTTCAACTATTTATACAACACATTGCTTTAATCATTTTGGTTGCCCGTTATTTTCTATTTGACCCCCAATCCACTGCTCTGTTATCAGGTCTTTCTTTTTTTTTTCCTTCCTTGGGATCCTTTGCAAAATTTCACCCCCTTTCAGTAGGAAGGTAGCTCAGCACTTAACAATGGAGGCTGTTCTGCTGAACAAGGTCAGATCTGGTCCTGATCGCCTTGTCTATTAGCTCTGTGTCTTGGAACATTTATGTAACTTCATCTAGTCTCAGTCTATCTAGTTTATCTGCAATGTGATGGTGGTAAAGGGGTCTACCTCACAGAGTAGTCACGTAGGCTAACATATGTGACAACTTTTTTTACAAAACATATTTTTAATAATTTATTTATTTTAGAGAGAGAGTGAGTGCGAGAGAGAGAGAGAGTGCGCGCACACAAGCAGAAGATGGGGGGAGAGAAAGAGAGAGAATCTCAAGCTGACTCCATGCCAAGGGTAACCCTGATGTGGGGCTCAATCTCATGACCCTGAAATCACAACCTGAGCTGAAACCAAGAGTTGGGAGTCTCAACCAATGACACCACTCATATGTAACACTTCAGAGGAAGCTAAGAAACACAGACACTGGACAAAGGATGGAATCATGCTATTAGAGGATAATCACTAGGTGTGTGTTATAGAGGAAGTCATGAAAAAATAACATCTAGGTAACATCTCTGGGCATAGAAACAAAGGAAAACATGTAACCATGAGCAAAATTCCATAGTTAGGATTTATAATCATTTAGAAGGCTGAGATGAACTATGAATGCAACACAGAGGTCAGCTGGGTCACCTTGTTTCAACCTCACATAATTTTCACAGATTCTGAGAAGTCCATTGCTGTCCCCAGGATTTCTCTAATTCTCCAAGTTCTGAATTAACCCTCTACAGTCTCCTTTCCCATGTCTTGTCAGTCTTAGTTTCCTTTAAATGAATCTCTCACACAACCAGAGCATTTACTAAAAGTCTAGAAGATTTGTGTAGAGATTTCTGTTGCTGTAGTTCAGACCACTAAAAATCTAACACTAGAAAATCCTGTTCTTTAAAGGGCCACAGCTATTTCCACGGCTTGAGTAAGTTGGAGCTTCCCGCCCTTCACCTGGCTGTTCACTCTTTCCTAACCACTTCTACTATGAAGTGGAACTCTTCCTAATAACCAAATGCTGTCTTTACTCTAGCAATATCTGTGCCCTTAAAGCCTTCTTTTTTCTCTTGGAAACTCATCAAGGTATTTTTTTCAGAGATAGTTATTTTCCCAAGAGGAATAGTGGTCCCTGCTACTATTCCATTTGTTAAAATTCACCACGTCTAAATGACTGAAGTTATCCATCCTAATCAGACACCAGCATCTCTGCACCAGCTGTCAAGTGGGGTACAACCAGGCCACTTTTGAGGTATCTATAAAGTGAGGTGGAGATGAAAGCCAGTATCTATCAAAACACGGGTGTCAACTATACAGCTGAAAAATGACGTAAAAATGATTAAGTCTGTCCAAAAGCAGTTAGGGAACCTACATCTGCCTCAAATATAGGAACATGAAGGTACAAAAATCTTCACCGTAAATCAACACACAAGCACAAGATTTCAACTTCTCATCCATGTTCTCAAGAAGGATGTACTATTATCTAGCCCTGAAGAAGAAAGGTGAAGAACTGCTAAGTTATCAACTAAGTTATCTCAGCAGTTAGAGATCAACAAATATGTACGATGTCATACGGTTTTTTGGGAAGAGGGAGTGGCTGAGCTCAGCTTCTACCTCAGTCTCTGAAGATGTTGGATTGCAGCCATCTGAAGGCTTGACTGAGCTGGGAGTGCCAGCTTCCAAGATGGCTTCTTCACGTGGCTATGGGCCACAGGTCTCAGTTCCTTACGAGTCCTCGGTAGAAGTCCTTCCCCACACAGCCCTTTCTCCAAAGGACCACTGGAGTGTTCTCCCAACATGGCTGTTGGCTCCCCTGAGACTGACTGACAAGGCCGGGGGGACGATGATTTTCACAATTTAGTTTCAGAAGTCTCAGGCTGTAACTTCTGTCATACTTTATTAGTTAGAATCAATTTACTAAAGATATGGGAATTAGAGAACAGGAATTGGGCTCCACCTTTTTAAAAAAAGATTTTATTTATTACTTACTTGAGAGAAAGTGAGAGAGAGAGTAAGAACAGTGGGGAGAGGGAGAAGTAGGCTCCCCACAGAGCAGGGAGTCTGATGTGGGGCTTGATCCCAGGACCCTGGGATCATGACCTGAGCTGAAGGCAGATGCTTAAACCACTGAGCCACCCACGTGCCCCAACGATCCACTTTTTAAAAAGAATGCCAGAGAGTGTGGGCATATTTGAAACCACTGTGAGGAGAACACATTTAATCTCACAGAACCACCGAGAGGTAACTTCAGGTGAAAACTGAATCATAGACTATAAAATGTAGGGAGAACTCATTCTCCTCCTCTTTCTCACAAGTCCTTGAGGAATTCTGTCCCCATTCTATAGGGAAAATTTGACAGAGATAGATAGGAGACAGGATGGAGGAGAAGAATGTGAATATTGGGCATGCTGATTTTTAATATTCTATGCCATCCAGAATTATGTCAGAAGCAGAGTGAGATTAATTGGGGAATTAAATCTCTTTTCTTGTTCTACTCATTTCCCTCCCAAACCCTTCTCCTTAGCCATGGAGGCTATCAAATGACACACAGGGTTTTTTCCTCCATTATTCTTCACGCTAAGGACCCATTAAGCAGCATCGATGCTTCCGGGGATCAAACAATCAATCATTTCTGTCTCTGAAAGGGGGCCAGAGTGATCACACATTTCACTCTGCTTGATAAGGGCTACGGCTGGGGAGCCAGCACACACAGGATAAAAATACTTTCCAATTGATACGCAGCTATTATTAGAGCTGGTATTTACTTAAATGGTTTGTGTCACCATATTGCATTTACTGTATTGTGTCAAAGAGGGAATGTTCAGCTCCAAAAACAGATTTCTTGTTTTCGAAGCTGCTAAGCTGCTTTGATTTACATCTGTACTTTGCAGTCACTAGTTCCTCCTCCTAGAAAAATATTCCCCTCCCCTTTTGGTTTCAAGTGTTCATTTAAACCAAAGAAATCCCTTTTTAAACTAAGACCTAAAATCAGAACTCTTTGTGTGTTAAAAAAAAAAAAAAAATGATTTAGCCTCATAGGTTAATTCATAGGTGTGCCAAAGACCTTAACCGTATTTCATGAAACAGGGTCTCAGATTAGATGCAGCGGCCAAAGGAATTTCTTTTTTCCAAGCAATGACTGCTAGATAAGATTCAGTCATGATTTCAAAGATGAACAAAGAGAGAATTAACAGAATTAGGAAGGTAATGCTGACCTTTCTTTTCTTTAAAAAAAAAAAAAGATTTTATTTATTTGACAGAGAGAGAGAGAGGAAACACAAGCAGGGAGAGTGGGAGAGGGAGAAGCAGGCGCCTCAGTGAGTAGGCAGCCTGTTGAGGGGCTCGATCCCAGGACCCTGGGATCATGACCTGAGCTGAAGGCAGAGCTTAACTTAACGACTGAGCCACCCAGGCACCCAGTGCTGACCTTTCTTACATGAATTCTGTCAGGTTTCCTCTCTCACCTCTGAGTACTGCATTGAATACCATTTTAAAATGAAGTAGAGGGTAACTTGCTAAGTAAGCCAAAGGGTCATCACGTTGTTTCAGATATGAAACTTCATTTATGCTAATAGGGACTGAAGCCATAAACATAGCTCCCGCTAAGGAGAGAAAGAAAGGAAGGAAAGAATGGGAGAGCATGGAAGGACTCGCCGGCTCTGTCTGGACCCCTTTGATGATGGTAGCTCCTGAGACAGAAGTCCAGAGGGAAAGTGAGGATGAACGGGGCACACCATCAAAGGGATGCCCCCTGAAGATGATGATGTCCTTCAAACGGTCTTTTACCATGTCTGGCACGAAGCGGAGGCTCATTTTGTATTTTGTGAGAAAGATAACTTAGGTCAGTTTGGGAGGAATTTTTGAGCATATTTGAGTTAGATCGCAAAATATGAAAACGTTAGTCCCCAAGTATAAAATTAGGTATCTTGGAGAAATCTCAACTATTCCAGGAATTAGGAGTATATGTCATGACTATAGGAATAACAACATTTTGGAATTTAATAGACTCTCTTCCCTGCCATACACATTCGAACTTAAAAATGTTTATTAAACACTGTAACAATGTTTATTATTTAAAGATAAAAATCCTGAACAGGCTTCTAAGGGAGAATATGACAAACACATAAAACTGTAGGAAAAAAAAAACAACAACAACCACTGTAATGCCTTTACCTAGGAACAGACATTACAGACATTTTGGCTTATTTTCCCCCAGTAATTTTGTAAGCAGCCTTGTTACATAGCAAGGGTAATACTACAACTAAGCCTTTGCATCCTGCTTTTTAGAACTCAAAAAACTACATTTTTATTCTGACTAAAAGTGGATATGTGTTCATTGTAGAGAATCTGAAAACAATTAGTATAAAGAAGAAACAAAAAATCACTAGGAATCCTATTGTCTCACATAATCACTGTTAATATTTTGGTGGCCTTCCCTTCCCAGATTTTTTTTTTTCCTTCTTGTCTTTAACAAATCTGTAGATTCACAGGAGAGAGTGGGGTCATTCTTCAAGTGTTCGAAGACCGCTTATCCAAGATTTGTGTTGAAAACTCCAGGAAAAGTCAAATAGTTTATTACAAATTAAGTGAATTTCTTGGAAGGAATATACAGTATTATCTGGGAACAAAGAGGGCTTTAGAGATGCAACCCAACTGCTCTTCCCAGGTGGGAGCCTTTGTGTTCCCCCTTTTAGAGAAGGTCTGGGCCAAGGACACACAGTGGGACACAAGAGACCATGACATGGAAAGAACATTCCAGGCTAAGAGGCAGCTTGCCATTCCAGGAGAGCTACTATCACCAACTCTCCTGCCATGCCTCTGCTACCAAAAATTCTATTTAGCTAATAAAATTTATATTGAACAACAACAAAATTACACTAACCCACGGCCCCAGTTTTTCTCCCAGGGGACTCTGCCTATTTCTCTAAGCGAGGATCACACACATTATTGCCAAGAGGAGTTAAATTCAAAGGTCTCACAATAGCAGACATGGAAACCAAATGATGATGAATCTGAATTTTACATTTCATTGCCGTACAGTTTGATGAGGCCAGTTTCCAGGGGGCGTTGCGGGGTACAAGAGGCACAAAGGCAGCTCTCCGCACATCCCATGTGATCATGGGCAAGCTGCCTGCTCTTCCAGAAGGTCTGGATTTATCTCAGGAGAACCTGGGCTACTCACACCTTCTCCATGCACACCTGTGGCTCACGAGGGCTCACCATGGTAAGAGCCTTTCACGCGCAAGGGAATGAACGTTTGTTCCTTCCTTGTTTTACACTCCCGGGCTGCCTCTCACAAGAACAGGTGTGATGTACTGTGAGACACTGACCGTGGGCATCTGTGTCACTGTGGATTAGTTTTAACACAGAGAATAATTACATTCTTTGTGCTTATTGCAGAACTGCCAAAGTGGAGACAGAAGGGAAAGGAGAGGTTTGAGGCAGGGAAGAGGTTTTACCTGTTTGTATTCAGTAAAAGAAAGTGGGAAGGAGAGGGGAGGTGGGGGGATGGGTGAAACAGCGGAAGGGGATTAAGGGTACACACCTCGTGATGCCCATGGAACAGTGTGTAGGATTGTTGAATCATCATGTTGTACACCTGAAATTAATATAACCCTGCATGTTCACGATATGCGAATTAAAAAAAACTGAATAAAAAAGAAAGGAAAGAAAATTACAAATGTAACTTATTGGTGTCATTACAAAGTAACAGGTACATAAATATATGAACTATATACCTGTACCTCTCCGGAAGGGACCACTGTTCCCGGTCACGTGACCATGCTCCCAGAACCCTTTCTAGTCATCCCAGGTACATAAACACATATGCTGGTGTTTTCACATTATCTGCTCAGTCCTGTGGGACAGCCCTGTGCTTGGGCACCATGGTGGCATCTCATTTTTTTCCTAAACAGCAGCACCGGCTTTCCCCCGGCCAGAAGAACAGTAATGGAACCATCAGTCGGAGAAGAGAAAGACATGCAAAGGCTAGGTCTTCACCTTCGATCAGAGCAACTACGAGCAAATACACGTGTTAATTAAGCTCTTGTGAGACTCAGTAACTTCATCTGTAAAATGGGCAAAAGGACACCACCAGCACCCCAGTTGCGTTTCTGGGAAGCCCGCTGAGTTCCTATGCATCGAAGTGTCTCACCAACGGTAAAGCAAAGCCCGACCCTGCCTTCTACGCAGCCCTGTGTGGGGGGAGAGGGGGAGAGAGCAGAGCCGCTGCTGTTACTGTCTACATGCCCTGTGGTCATGTTTAATGCCAAACATGGGCATTTCCAGTAATTTCCAATTTGGCATTTCCAATAATGCCAAACTCTGGGCCATTCCGTGACCAAAGAGTCGTGACAGCTTGTTCTCTACCGAAGCGGATTGCTTTAGTGTTTGAGCTGCAGTCAGTTCTGAACTGAGGGGACTTCAAAGACCTTTGTTCTCTTTCTTCGGGCGCCCATCGCTCCCAGAGGCAGAAACCGCCGGATTCGGAGGGCTCCTAGCTGCTGATCAAGAACACATTCTCCTGTCTGCCTTATGAAGATAAAATGGACCTGAAGCTGGGCTCTTTTCTCAGTACCCTCCAGAGAGGTGGGCTGACAACACATCTGAGTCACTTGGTGAGTGGTTATTGCCAGAGGAGGTGGAAAGAGAAGAGCCTGAAGGAAAAGTCACCTGTGGGTTAGATTAGTAAGAACCCTGTCTGTGCGTTCTCCGCCAACACTGGGGCATCGGGCTTCTTACTAAGACAAGGCTATTCCATTCCCTCTTGTCAACAAGATAGATTGGACTCTGCCTTCAGAATGGCCTGCAGCCTGTCTCCAGGATGCTGGCTTGTTTGCACACGGCACAAGACTGTGTTTCCTTCAACTTTATTCTTGAACTTGACATTAAAAAAAAAAAAGACCAAGAGAGGGACACCCGACTGGCTGAGTGGGTAGAGCAGGTGACTCCTGACTGCAGGGTCATGAGTTCGAGCCCCATGGCAGCCATACAGATGAAGAAAATAATAAGAAAAAAGACCAAGACACAAAATTAGGGCCTGTGAGCATCAGGGGGAAAGAAAGGAAGCAGGGTAGCTTCAGTTTCCCAAGTTGTTGAGGAGACACGTCCCCCATCCCACCAGGCCCCAGGAGTTCCAGTGTCATAAGAGGAGCTATTCACTGTGGCGGAGACAGATACAGCAGCATGGTGTCCACAGACACCCTCCAACGACCTCAAACGCAAGCCAGATGAAAGGTCGGGTTCAAGTGCACTTTGAGTTGAACAGAAGGAATTTGGTCGTCCGACAGACTCCTCATCATGAGGTCAGTTGTTCTTGCAGTTCATTAAGGAAAATTTCAGCTTCTCTGATGCTACCCTGGGAGATCAATCTTAGCGTGTAATAACTCGCGGCCTTTTCATGAAAACGCAGCAGATCACCAGAACTGCCCAGGCAAATAATCTTACTCAAAGGCCCCCTCTTTTTTATTTCCCTTCTTACCCTTAATGAGTATTTTCTCCTTCCTACCGGTTGCGGACACCTGGAAAATTCTTTAAAAATATATTGAGGCTTCCCATTGGGAACCTGTTTTCCTAGGAGCAAACGGCAGACCATCCCCTTTTGTCAGGAACAAAAACCGAGGCTCCAGAGAATTCCACTAGCAGTAATGATGTTCTCCTGCTGCCCATGGGCCTGGCTTCAGTCCATGCTACTTTTTTTTTTTTAGAACAGGAAAGTTTTCCTTAACTGGAGAACTATACTCTTATCACAAATTTCAAGACATTTCTCTGCTTGAATTCTCAGGTGTTCTCTTTGTTCTGCTGGCTCAGGAGAAACTTCCAAGCCCATTGTTCAAGTGTCCTGAGGATGATAGATGACAAACCATCCCATCAACAGAACAATAATTTCCACTTAAGGAGAAAAATGCCTCTTGCCAATTCAGTTCACATTTTCCCAAACACGTTTGTAAATGTCTTTGCCCTGAATAATCTGCGATGCACAGAGCATAAAGTAAAAGCCCCCCACATGGAATGACTAACGAGGCAGATGCGAAACAGCTAACAATAAAAGCAAACACAAAAATAAGACAACATGTGTCAGGTGCCATGTCCATCACAAGAGAATGTTTTTCACATCTAGTCATCAAAGACTAAAGGCTGGATATTTAGCGCATGGAAAAGAGGGGGTCCTTTAAGAGTTTAAGTAAGGGGGCACCTGGGTGGCTCAGTGGGTTAAAGCCTCTGCTTTCGGCTCAGGTCATCTCAGGGTCCTGGGATCGAGCCCCGCATCCGGCTCTCTGCTCAGCGGGGAGCCTGCTTCCCCTCTCTCTCTCTCTGCCTGCCTCTCTGCCTACATGTGAACTCTGTCAAATAAATAAATAAAATCTTAAAAAAAAAAGAATTAAAATAAAGTGAGAGAGCAGTGCAGTGGGTTTGGGAAAAAAGAAATTTGGAGTCCTACTGGGGGTCAAGTACCATTTCTTCTGTGAATTAGTTGGGTCTCTGGAGGTCATGTGACTAGGTTCTCAGCCTCCTTTCCACCATAGGTGGACAGGAATGATGAGAACAACAGCTCTCCATCCCCCCTGTTCGGAACTCGTGAGAATCAAAGGAGATAGTGGGACATCAAGTTATTGCATCATGCTCTATGAATATTTGAACTTCTAAGATGTCATTTGAAAGGACATAGGTGGGGAGCCCATGGATGGAGCTGTGGCATGTGAGAGCTGGGAATGACTTGCCCCTTCAGGCTCCCTCCTGCAACCCTCATTCCCCGTTCCGGGAGGGTCAACTTATCAGATCTTTCCAGTAAGGCCCAGGGGAGAGTTCGGGACATGCCATGCAGATGGATCTAGCTAAGGCCCGGGAATTTGCCTCTGGTTCAGGATTAGAGCCCTCCTTCATTGTTTTTTTTGTTTTGTTTTGTTTTTTAAAGATTTTATTTATTTATTTGACAGAGAGAGAGAGAGATCACAAGTAGGCAGAGAGGCAGGCAGAGAGAGAAGGGGAAGCAGGCTCCCCGCCGAGCAGAGAGCCCGATGCGGGGCTCGATCCCAGGACCCTGAGATCATGACCTGAGCCGAAGGCAGCGGCTTAACCCACTGAGCCACCTAGGTGCCCCTCCTTCATTGTTTTTATGGGAAACTCAGCTGTGTTTGAACTTGAACCAATGTTAATGGAATTAGCCACATACTCAGTGAAGGGCGGTTGGAGTGTTGGTGAGGTTTGGTTCATGGCTTGGAGATTGTCTGGGGCTTATTTGGGGGTGAGAGGGGGAAAGTTGTAACCTAAAATGATTTTGTTGTGATTTGGACTGTATACTCTGTTCCAATCACTTGAGGGCTTCAGGAGAAAGTGGAGAAGAAAGGAAAAAGGAAGAAGCAAAAAGAAAGTAAAGGAGAAAAAGAACAGGAGGTACCCAGGAGCAGCAAGCCCACATCCTGACTTGACAAACTGAGGGGGCATCGCTTCCCTCCATCCACAGCTCACCTGTGTCACATACTCGGGTCTCCCGCATCCCCATGGCCATGGCGGATTGATCAAACACAAGGACACCGGACTCTAAATGCATGGATGTCTATACCTTTTGTCTTCTCCTCCAGGAGCCGAGGCCATTCCTGAGGAGGATGCTGGTGCATTGTGGGCCAGGAAATGAAGTTCTGGGTTTGAGGCCTGAAGCTCAAGTTTAAGGATTTTCCCAGCCCTAAATGCCCAGAGGACAGCAGATTCATGGGATCTACTCAGAATGTCATACTGGGGCTAAGTTTTGAGCCCTGGGCTTAGATATGGGATAAGAACGAAGTTCACTAAAGATTCAGGGCTCTCCATGAGGCCGCCAGCAGCAGACAGATCCAAGAATAGAAGCATGGCTCCTCAGGGGGTGATATGTAGAGACGCTCTCTGCCTCTCTAACCGACTCTCCTAGATGCGTGCCTGTATGTACACATTACGTACACACACACATACACACACACACACAAACACCTCCCACCCCAGCCGCCAGCAGTCCCCAAGCTCAGCTGTGCCCCAAAATCATGCTGGAGACTTTAGTTAGAAAGTTAGAGGAAAGGGGCACTGGGTGGCTCAGTTGGTTAAATGTCTGCCTTCGGCTCAAGTCATGATCCGAGGGCCCTGGGACCGAGCCCCACATCAGGCTCCCTGCTCATTGGGGAGCCTGCTTCCTCCTCTCCTTCTGATCCCCTCAACATCCCCCACTGCTCATGCTCACTTGCTCTGTCTCTAGCATTTTCTCTCTTAAATAAATAAAATCTTAAAAAAATATACGTACAAATTCTCTGGTGTCCAGTCTTCTTGCTACCTTACCAGATTGAAATGGTTAAGTCTTGGATCTGAGAACCTGGTATTTTTAAAATTATTGTAACATTAAAGAATCAGCAATTTGAGTAAAAGAGTAGCTCTACATCCTGATCCAAGAACACACAAATATTTTTTTCAAGTTAACTTGACACTCCCGGTCTATGGGCATATTTAGAATGTTTGTATTTTTCATACTAAAAGAATCTCATTGTATTGTTGTACTCTACTCTTCCTTTTCTGATGTGTCTTCTCATTTACTCTAGGTTTTTACCTCCCTACTCCCCTTCCAGATTACCACTGATTAAACATGTCACATTTTCTTCCACCCATCTCTATGCTCACACGAAGTATGTTAATACATACACACGTACGCTTGGTTATTGCTTCTTTTACATGTATCTCTGTATATTGCCTTATTTCCACATAATACATCATGGCAATTCTCCAGGTCCCTAGGTGTTGACATAACTCACAGTTGCATCATGTCTCGTGGTGTATTAATTAGGGTTCTCCAGAGAAACAGAATCAGAGGGTGGGGGGCCAGAACAGATTTTAAGCGATTGGCTCATAGGACTGTGAAGGCTTAGTCAGTCCAAACTCTGCAGAGTAGGCTGGCAGGCTGGAGACCCAGAGAAGGGATAGGGCCCAAATTCAAAGGTATTCTGCTGGCAAATTCTCTCCTGCCTTGAGCGGTTAGTCTTTGGAGCATTAAGGAGGGTCACCCACACCACAGGCAGTAATCTGCTTCCCTCCAAGTCCACCTATTGAAATGCAAATCTCATCCCAAAACACCTTCACAGAAACATCCAGAAGGACGTGTGACCAAACATCCAGGCACAGGGGCCCAGCTCAACACGGACACACAGAATTAACCATCACACGTACATGGATGCAACCAATTCACTCCCTGCCCAATTCATTCCTCTCGGGATGGACTTCGAGGTGCTTTTTTCTGTCTTCACTTTGCCTCTAAGAACAATGCTCACATATCAAAAGTCTTCATCGCCACAGGATCGAATCCCTAAAGATGACTGCATCCCAGGATATGCTTAGTTGTATTTTAACAGATGCTATCAGGTCATTTCCGAAATGAGTTATAGTGCTTAAACCAAACTCTTAGTTCGCCAGTGATTCTGGCCCAGCCAGGTCAGCTCTGGTCAGTGAGAGCACCAAAATTCAACATTTTCTTCCTATGCCAATGTGGAAATGTTTACAAGAAACTTTCTCTAGGCTGAGACCTCAGAGCCTTTCTCATTCGAGTGTGCAGGGATAACGGCGGTTGACATATCTGATAACTTCACGTTACCCCAAAAGCACAACCAGCAGTGCTCTGGGAAGAAGGCAAGGATGCTTGGCAACCTGAGATGGACTCTGGGGCTGGCAACATCCTTATATTTGACTTCAAGGTTACCTTTGTGACTACTGGGTAAGGCTTTGAGATGTTAATATCCCCCCCTCCAGTTCTGACCTTTTCTTTCCCTTCCCTTTATTATAAAAAGGAGCTTATAGGAACTAGATGCCAAAAAGATGGTCAAGGGGCCTAGGAGGTTTCTTGTCCTGTATAGAATTTGGGAAATTTCCGCAGTACCAGGAGGAAGCAAGATTTCCAAGAGGAGACAGTGACAGAACAAGCAGGGGGAAGAGACTAGATCAAGGGTTGTTCCAGGCTAGGGGCAGAAGAAAAGTCTGCAGATTCTAGAATCATTCAACTATCTGACGGAGAAGGGATGACCTCAAGGAACAGGACCTGAACAGCAAGCAGGTGGGTACTTTGGCGGCCTCCCTGCAAAATGCCCCCTTCCCAGCAGAGCACCCCTTATCCAAGCTCGGCTCAGCGCAAACCCCCAGAACTACGGTCAGAACGGACATTGTTCATCTTGCCAGAAGAGTAGGAGGCTTGGGGTAGAAATTACGTTGATTTATGGCAAGGTTTCCTGACACCAGCACTCCTGATATGTGGAGCTGGGTGATATTTTTTGCTGTGGTGTCTGTCCTGTGCATTGTAGGATTTTAGCAACACTCTTGACCTCTACCCACTAAAGACCAGTAGCATCCCTTCCCTGTCCCCAGTTCTTCTAACCAAAGGTCACACATTGCCAAATGGCCCCTGGAGGGGCGGTAGATTGCACCTGACCGAGAATCAGTGATTCAAGGGAAAGTAAGGGAAGCCTGTTACTTTGTAGTTCATGAGTAGAGATGCTTAAATAGGCCTTGACATTGATCTAGTCTTTGTGTAAGAGAGGCCACCTAGCCATTGTCCCTCTCCCAGATTTGCCTCCTGGACGATATTTTGCTTGGACTAATTATTAAACATTATCTTCCATTCTCTGAACTGCTTGTCAACAAGCAGATGACATCCATCAGCAGAAGGACGTGTATCTTAATTATACCTGCAGTGGTTAATGGGTCAGTGAGCATTTGGGGTGCCCTAAGCCCTTACTGACCTTTCCCAAGCTGGTGCCTGTCAGTTCCATGGCTATGCCAGACTACAACGAATGCCAGTTCTGGAAATGCTGGCTGCCCTCCAGGGCCTTTTAGTTCCACACTAATAAGCCTGATTTAGGCTTTGCATTACAGAGTAGCAACGAAGTGTTTTTGCCAGCGAGGGCAAAGAGCTGATGTCCGCGGTCTTTTCTGAGCAAGCAAATGAACGTGTTATTTTTGCCGCCTCCTCTCTTCTCACTGAGATGATTCTTGGAGATAAACCACTTGGTTATCCCTGGACGTGAACATAATTTGGAAGCAGCAGTTATGCCAGATGGCCAGCTCAAGCTGGGAGCCCTAAGTAGATTCCTGAGCCAAATTTCTCATTCCCTGGAGGAGCTGAGTGGAGGGTGTGTATAGGGGAAGGCCAAGCTTTTCATTTCTGGAAAAGGAGTGACGACCGGGAGAGGCCGGCATGAATGGCCACGGTCCTTGCCAAATATGCATGGTATGACTTAGGTGAATGATTGAGAAAACTTCCTGAGCACCAGTGTGGACAAATCCCGCAACAGGATGCCCCAGGCAGCTGTGGGACGCCCTTTCCCAGAGGTCAGGGCCACCCGGGTGGTTCTGACTCTCCTGCTTGTCTCATCCAGCCCAGACAACCGGAGTGACCTCTCAAGATGTGTTTCACAGCTCACAGAGTCCTAGATCTGTGTGGGCTCTGGGAGTGGGCAGCGTGAGCAGCAAGGCATGGGGCCAGTAACATAGAGCTCTGGGGGGTTGGTAGCTGCCATGAGCAGAAGATGAACCCCGGAGAAACTTCTATGTTCCAGTGTGCATCAGAGCCCACTGGAAGAACACAGAGAAAGAAGGAGAAGCAGAGAAGGAGAGTGGGAAGCCAAGGGAACTGAAGAGGGTGGGAGAATCTTTAGAAAGTGCCCTATAGGGGCACCTGAGTGCCTCAGTTGGTTAAGTGTCTGCCTTTGGTTCAGGTGGTGATTTCAGGATCCTGAGATCGAGCCCGTATTGGGCTCCCTGCTCAGCAGGAAGCCTGCTTCTCCTTCTCCCTCTGCTGCTCCCCCTGCTTGTGGTCTCACTCACATGCTCTCTCTCTCTGTCAAATAAAATCTTTTAAAAAAATGACATATGGACAAAGGACAAATGAAAGGCCACTAAGACTATTATAGGGACACTTCGATTTAATAGAACGCAAAGGAAGAAAAGTGGGCTGTGAGATTATGAAATAGGCCTATTTCATCATCTCAATTTTTACAGTATTTCTTTTTGATTACTCACTCATTACTGAAATTCATCAGATTTTCACCTTTTGTCTGCACTTTGGTCTGGGAAGTCATGGTTCCATTACCTACTATAGGACTTTGGGTCATTTTTATTTCTCTCCAAGCTTCAATTTTCTGATATTTAAAATAAATACACACACTCCCTGACTTTGGAAGGGTGAGGAGAGTCAAATGTACAAAGTAGAAAACTATACACAAAATGATAGTTATACTCATTTACAACACAATAGTCTCATCCAATCCCTTCTTCAGCTTCCAACATGAAAATTTTGAAAACTTATCCTGATGACGCGGCTCTCATGTCTAAATGCTCCGCAGTTCCCCATCATTTTCCGGAAAACATTTGAACTTCCACAGCTTAGCCCACACAGCCTCCCCAGTCTGGTGTCTGTGTTTCCTGGCCTCATCTGTCACCAGTATAAGACTCTACGCAATGGGGTAGCAGTCATATTCACCTGCTTTGGCTTCTCCAAATGCAGCTAACACTTGGTATCCACCTCCTTGCTGTCAGAGAGGGTCGGCACAGGGGGCCTCCTGCTGCACATGGTGGCAGGTTACCCTGGTTTAGGGCTGCAAACTCAAGTGCATGCAGGGCCTTGGGGGGTGGTGGGCAGGGTCACAGGGAATACAGGTGAACAAGTAGGGTGGTCACTACTTAGCTAATTCTCCTGCACAAACAGGACTGCATGCGATGTAGGGAGATGGTCCAGAGAATCCCCTCCAAGCAAGGTTTTTAGATGAATGCTCTTAATTTTTCAATCTTGACAAGGCATTAAATTTTATTTTAAACCAATTGTCCAAATAGAATGTATCACAGAATTGGACATAACCAGGAGCAATCATTTTCAACCCTCGGTCTTACCCTTCATGTAGGTTGAAATAAACACGAAACTGAACTTCTAAAAACAACAAGAAATGTTGTTAATACCTGCCCTTATGTTTCTTGATCAAATCTTTCTTGTCCTTCAAAATGCTATGCAAGCATCACCTCTTCTGAGAAGCTTGACTAGATATGCCCTCCTCTTCCAGTCCTCCATCATTCCACCCCCTCTGCCACTTCCTTAGTCCAAGTCTTCATCAAAACTGATCATCCCATGGTCCATAATGGCTGCTGACACTCCAGCCATCATATCTGCCTTCCAGGCAGCAAGATAGGGGAAGGAGGAGAAATGCAAAAAAAGACCTCCTCCTAGATAATCAATTCCTCTCAAAGAACATTCAGAAGCCTTAACCAAAAACTTCACTTGCTTTACATCCATCTCATAGCTCAGTCGTAGCTCCAGTGGGTTAGGGAAATACAATCACATCACCAACTAGAATAAAATCAGAGTTCCATTGTAGAAGGGGGGAAAAGGTTATGAAGTGGGCCATTAGCACTCTCCCACACTTACAGACTTGTTTTCCAGCTTCTACTGTTGTACATAAAATTCATTCCCCAAATAATCATTATTTCTAAATTGGATTATGTGGCCTCTCCAGTTTAAACACTTCAACAGCTTCTGTAATCCTTTGGACAAGACCATAACCATGTAAGGCTAGAACACCTGTGTGACTTGACCCCACCACTTTCCTCCCCCCTACCCCCACCCCTACCACAGTCTCATCCTCTACCTTCTTGTTCTCTGTTCCAACTGCATGGGCATTATTTCCCCTCCTTGAATGGGTTGTACTTTCCCTCCCTTGCATAGGCTCTTGCCCATCTCGAACTTTCCTTCCCCAACTAACCGGTGCCTCCAAGCATCTGGTCAAGGGTCACATTCATGGGGAAGCCATCCTCACCACCTCAGGTAGGACTTCCTCACCTCCCTTCTTCTTGGGCTACACTCTGTCCCCTGACTTCTCCACAGTTGGGGGGACACCGTGATGTGTATAAACATCACGGATGACCAGTCTTCCCCACTAGACTCTGTTGTAAGGACAAGGGAACATGTTGTACCTGTTCCCATCTGCAGGAGTTCCTGTGCTTGATAGATTAGGGACACTCAGGAAATACCTATTGCCTGAATCTTTATCATAAATCACTGTGTTTCTTTGGCCCTTCTGGGCTTAATTAGGTAAAGGATAGGTGAGACTCAGCCAAATATTTACAAGCTACCCTCTCTCTCTCTCCAAACCCATCAGACAAAATTATGAATCTAGGATTAGATCAGACCCAGCCCAACTAGCCACTTAATACCTAAGGGCACCTTCCCTTCCTCCTTATACAGAATAGCCTTTCTCCCCCCTCCCAGTGTAGCTATTCTGGCCTGAGGGTTACATACCAACTGGCTGCTCCCACATCCAGAATTCAGTTAAATGTATTAACTGATCCCACATCCAGAATTCAGTTAAATGTATTAACTAATTTTTCTGTTTGCTTCAACCTAAAACAAACACAGGCACAAAAAAATAAAACAAACACAACTTCATGTAACTATTTGCCTTTAAACCTCTGCCTTGAAAATGAGAAAAAAATTAAAGCAAGAACAAGGCAGGGAATTCTCAAGGGATGGATCATTCACCCTTATCTGAGGAAGCACATGGAACGTGATTGGGAAACAACATAAACCAAGCAGCTGGCAACGTCTACAGCCAGGGCAGGGAGAGACCCATGTTATGGATACCGATCCCTCCCAGATGTGTGTGATCCATTCCATGCTGGGCCCAACATATGCAGAGGAAGACGAACGTTAAAAGTCTCGTATCAGCCAGAGTGCTGACATTGGTTTTCTGCTCCATTTAGTGGGGGACCTTGAGAGTTTAGGGCAATGCTCTGTCCATGTGAACTTAGGCACAGTGGTGGAGGATGGGAGGCCCAGATGCCTCGACCCAACTACAGATGTCAACACTAGGATGGCCCAAAGGAGTGCAAGTTTATGCCTTTCCTTCTCCATGGGAGACCTTGGGAGATGGTATCTCACAGCCTTACACCAGATGCTAATCAGATTATATCCAGATGCTCTATAAACACGTGTCAGCAGTTGAAAATACCTATCCTAATTGGGACAAAATTACTTTTTCCAATGCTGTAGGTAGAATGCACAAGGGAAAATAGAACTGTGGTTGTTTAAATACACCCTAAGGTGCTTTATTTTTCTTTAGTACGAAGTCCAGCTCAAGCAAATGCATACGCTTGCAAGAAGTCTATTGGAGGGAAAACAGTGGAGAAAGACATTGGGCAGCTTCCCCAGCTCTGTGTACCTACAGATGGGATTTCTCATGGCTTTAGGATTCCATCACCTGATTGGAAGACAGTGCAAGTTTTAATGCATCATTTTCCCTTTTTGCTGATTGAGGAGCTCTTCCTGTTAGCAAGTGTGCAGATTTCCTTCTGAAGAAACCCCGGAATGGAGACTTGTGCACCCAGGGCAGAACTTGTGTTTTCCCACCAATACCTCAATCTCAATTTGGTGTAGGCCTGTGTAGTGGGGGACATCAGTGAACTGTGTCATAGTCTTTTTTTTTTTTTTTTAAGGGTAGGAACAGAAAGACAAATCGACAGGAAATTACAACACATGTGGAAACACTGGCAGAGTAAGACTAAGATGCTATGGGAGCAGAGAAGGGGTTCACTAGACTCAGCCTGGGGGTAGGGATGTGTGAGCCCACCCACAGTAGGAAGAGGTAGAATGTGAAGGAGCTGGGTAAGTAGAGGGGAGAGAACAGCGTACTTCAGGCGAAGGAAACCTGGGCGCCATGCCACTGGGTCGGGGGCTATAATTTACACAAATTTCAATTCGGACTTAAGCAACTAAAACTGTCCAAATGGAATGGGCTTTCCCAGAAAACAGCAAGTTCCATTTATTAGAAATGTGCAGGGAGTGTATTAGCATTTGGGGGGTATTCTACCAATAAATGTCTCACCCCAAACAAGAGATACAGAAGGGGAAGTCAGCAAGTCCTACTCCACCAAACGAAGAAGGAAACCATCAACCAAATGAGAAGACAACCTATTAAATGGGAGAAAATAATTGCAAATCATATCTGATAAGGGGTTCATATCCAAAACAAAAAGAATTCACACAGCTCAACAGCAGAAACACTGATTAAAAAATGGGCAGAGGGTCTGAACAGACATTTTTCTAAAGAAGTTGTATGGATGGTTCACACGTACATGAAAAGGTGCTCGACATCTGTAATCGGGGAAACGCACAGCACAACCACAATGAGAAAGCACAGCACAGCGGTCAGAAGGACCAGGATCAAAAAGACAGTAAGTGTTGGCAAGATGTGGGGCAAAGAGAACCATCGTGCATGGTTGATGGGAATGTAAGCTGGTGAAGCCACGATGGCCAGCAGGACGGAGCTTTCTCAAGGAAATTAAAAATAGAACTATCGGATGATCCAACAATCCTACTTCTGGGTATTTAACCAAGGAAAACAAACCCACTAACTCAACAAGACATTTTACACCCCAGTGCTCGCTGCAGGATTATCCAGTAGAGCTGAGCTATGCCAACAACCCAACCGTCACCCATGAATGAGTACAGAAATGTGTGTATCTACAACGGAATATTCCTCAACCGTAGGAAAGAATGAAACCTGCTTTTTGTGACAACACGGATCGACCTGGAGGACATGAAGCTAAGAGAAACCAATCAGAGGAACAGAGAACTTATGATCTTTTTTATATGTAAAATCTTCAATAAACCCCAAGCTGACAGATACACAGAACAGACTAGTGGATGCTGGAGGCATGGGATGGGTTAACATAGAGAAACTGGTTTTTTGTTTCTTTGTTTAAATTGAATAAAAAAGGGAGTTCCTGGGTGGCTCAGTTGGTTAAGTGTCTGCCTTTGGCTCAGGTCATCATCCCGGAGTCTTGGAATTGAGCCTGCTTTTCCTTCTCCCTCTTTTGTTCCCCCTCTGGGTTTACTCACTCTCTGTCAAATAAGTTGGTGGGAATGCAAGTTGGTGCAGCCACTTTGGAGAACAGTGTGGAGATTCCTCAAGAAATTAAAAAATAGAGCTTCCCTATGACCCTGCCATTGCACTACTGGGTATTTACCCCAAAGATACAGATGTAGTGAAAAGAAGGGCCATCTGTACCCCAATGTTTATAGCAGCAATGGCCACGGTCGCCAAACTGTGGAAAGAACCAAGATGCCCTTCAACGGACGAATGGATAAGGAAGATGTGGTCCATATACACTCTGGAGTATTATGCCTCCATCAGAAAGGATGAATACCCAACTTTTGTAGCAACGTGGACGGGACTGGAAGAGATTATGCTGAGTGAAATAAGTCAAGCAGAGAGAGTCAATTATCATATGGTTTCACTTATTTGTGGAGCATAACAAATAACATGGAGGACAAGGGGAGTTAGAGAGGAGAAGGGAGTTGCGGGGAGTTGGGGGAAATTGGAAGGGGAGGTGAACCATGAGAGACTATGGACTCTGAAAAACAATCTGAGGGTTTTGAAGGGGCTGGGGGTGGGAGGTTGGGGGATCCAGGTGGTGGGTATTAGAGAGGGCACGGATTGCATGGAGCACTGGGTGTGGTGCAAAAACAAGGAATACTGTTATGCTGAAAAAAAAAAAAGCTAATAAAAAAAAGATACATTTAATAAAAATTTTTAAAAAGATTTCTGTAATAGATGGGATGCTATGCTGGGTCTATGGTCCCAACCCCGGTCCCAACCCCAGACCCAATGCCAATATCCAAAAATAGAGTTCAAGAAAGGGTTTTTAACCTAACCCCCTAGCCCCATCAGTTATTTGGTAAATCAAAACAGTAAGAAAACCATTTCACACCTGTTAGGTATGAGAAGGCATTAGGATGGCTCATTACATGTGTATGTCTGTGTGTGTGTGTATGCATGTGTGCATAACAAGTGATGGCAAGGAGGAAGAAATATTGGAAGCCTTGGGGTGCCTGGGTGGCTCACTTGGTTAAGCGTCTTACTCTTGATTTTGGTTCATGTCACTCTTGGGGTCATGAGATGGAGTGTCCTGCTGGGCTCTGTGGTCAGCATGGAGCCTGATTGAGACTCTCCCTCTCCCTCTGCCCCTCCCTCGGCCTCAACACTCTCCCCACCTCACCCCCCACAACACCACCAAAAAAGAGCAGTGGAACCCTTGTATATTGCTGGTAGAGAGAACAGAACAGCTGATGTGGGAAACCGTGTGGTGGCTTCTCGGTAGTTAAACACAGAATTATCGTATGATCCAAAAATTCTACTTTTAGGTATATACCCAAAGGAATTGTAAACAGGCAGACATTTGCACACCTATGTTCACAGCAGTGTTATTCACAGTAGGCAAAAGGTAGAAACAACCAAATGTCCATCAACAGATGAATGGGTAAACAAAATATGGTACATACATAGAAGGAAATGTTATTCCAACCACAAAAGGAATGCAGTTCTCATACATGCCATGTCATGAATGAACTTTGCCGACAGGGTGCTAAGTAAGATAAGCCAGACAAAAAAGTACAAATATTGCAGGATTCCACTTACATGAAGCACCTAGAATAGATAGACGAGGCAACAGAAAGCAGCCTGGAGCTTACCAGGGGCTGAGGGGAAGGGGAATGGAGAATTACGGCTTAACAGTTAATAGTTTCTGTTGGGAATAAAGGAAGAGGTTTGGAAAGGGATAATGGGGATGGTTTTACAACACTGTGAATATCGTTAATACCAATGAATTTTACACTTAAAAAAGGAAAAAATGTTAAATTTTTTTTTTTTTAAAGATTTTATTTGAGAGAGACAGACAGAGAGAAAGAACATGTAAGCAGGAGGAAGAAATGGAGAGAGAATTTTAAGCAGATTCCCTGCTGAGCCTAGAGCGGGGCTTGATCTCAGGACCCTGAGATCACAACTTGAGCTGAAACCAAGAGTTGGATAACTTTTTTTAAAAAAATATTTTATTTATTTATTTGACAGACAGAGGTCACAAGTAGGCAAGAGAGGCAGGCAGAGAGAGAGAGAGAGAGAGAGAGGAGGAAGCAGGCTCTCTGCGGAGCAGAGAGCCTGATGTGGGGCTTGATCCCAGGACCCTGGGATCATGACCTGAGCCAAAAGCAGAGGCTTTAACCCACTGAGCCACCCAGGTGCCCCAAGAGTTGGATACTTAACCGAAGATGAAGACCGAGCCACCCAGGTACCCTTAAAATGATAAGTTTTATGTTATGTATATTTTACAACAACTGTATACAACAAATGTATACAATGTATACAAATGCATAATTTACAATTAAAAAAAAAAAAACTCCTTTGACCCAACATCATCATCCCAAGCCTATAATCTGGTGTGCTTATAAATGGAATTCACTTGGTCTTTCAACACTTATTAAGCACCTACTGCATGCCAAGCTCCTAAAGAGCACTTCTGGAGAACCACTGGACTAGTTGATCACACAGCTTTACGAGATTGAAAGGCTTAAAAAGTCCAAAGCATTTGCACAGCATTAATTTAAAACAGACCATAGGGCTTCCCTTTGGAATATAGGAACTTGGGAGCACAGATGAACTCCAAGCCTTTTTTGGTATCTGAGCCAATAAAGGGCCTCCCTCTGATGAAAACATTGAGGTGTAAAGCCTTTCCCAGGGAGGGTGGCAGACTGGGGTATTTCAGCTCCCGTTGCCCTCTTCTATGACCCACTTCAGTTCTCAGGGTCAGGTCTACCCAACAGAAGCCTACAGGCCCCCACCTGTATCTCTAGACTTGCACCAATCTCCAGAAGGTAGGAGAGGAGGAAGGGGACTACAGTCCAGGTCTACACATAAGTTCCCTAAATAGCAAAGTCTGGGGCAGGTAGGTCTTCTTTGGGAAGTGATCCCAGGGAGGAGAGAGGGATGGAGGGATCAACAAAGGAGTGAAATTCTATTCTAAGAATCACTTAGTTGGACGACTCTGGGAACAACAAAAATCCCACAGGACATTTTGAGAAGTCCTAAGACCCAGAAACCGGAACTGTCCACCTAGAAATTGGAAAGGGGTGATATTTACACTTCTGTTCCTTAATGTCAGGAATGGGCTTATGGGCATGAACTTCTATCATTACACACTTGGAGTTGAGGGGGTGAAAATCAGACAAGAGTCAGAGCAGAAAGCAAGAGGGAAGCGGCCACAGGCCAAGACCCAAAGGGAGCTATTATCCATCAGCATGGAGCTGTTTGCAGCCCAGGGGGAGGGGGGTGGGGGGCTCACAGGCAGAGCAGCAGGTGCATTGGGAGGCTGGCCTGGGAGGGTGCGAAGTTGTGTACAAGAGGAATCCAGGGGTTAAGAAACGATCCTGCCGTTCTAACCAAGTCTGGAATTCCCGCGTGGATCCACGATCTCGAAAGGACCACAGAAGGGCTGCCTACAGAGCAGTACATAAATCCTTACACTTGTCTACACTTGGAGGAAAATGGCAGGGGGTCGACCAGTCAAAGAGGGAATACTGCTCCCAGTTGTCGTTTGATCTATAAGCTGAAACCACTGTAAATCACAACAAATGAAACACACATATTCTTTTCATCATCCGCTTATCCTAAGGGGGACTCTTTTCCCCAGATTTCCACTCGTTTCTAAAATCAGAAGCCCCATTTCCTGGTCAGGGGCGGGCGGAGCTGTGAACTGCAGCTCAGTGGTTCTCAAAGCGTGGTTCCTAGGATCAGCGTCATCACCTGGAAGCTGGTCAGAAATTCAGGCCCTTAGGGCCGACCCCGGAATCCCTGGATCAGAAACTCTATGTTGGGGGTGGGGGGCTTCGGGCTCAGCAGTCCGCTCTAAGAAGACCCTCCAAGTGATTCCGAGGCTCAGTTTACAGAAGTGCTGCCTGAGATCACTTCATCAGTCACGTGCCCTCTGCCAGGTTTTCAGACCCTCCTGGTAGAGCACGAGGCATGACATGTGGACTCGGTTTTTATTTAAAACCAGCAAACAGGGACACCTGGGTGGCTCAATGGGTTAAAGCCTCTGCCTTCAGCTCAGGTCATGATCTCAGGGTCCTGGGATCGAGCCCCGCATCGGGCTCTCTGCTCCGCTGGGAGCCTCCTTCCTCCTCTCTCTCTGCCTGCCTCTCTGCCTTCTTGTGATCTCTGTCTGTCAAATAAATAAAATCTTAAAAAAAAAAAAAATAAAACCAGCAAACACTGAACATGCCCGCATGCGTGGTGTTGGGCTGCTGCCACGAGTTACCGCAGACCGATAAACACTAACCTATAGAATTGTTGAATCGCTATACCGCTACGCTGTGTACCTGAAATTAATGGAAACTAACCTGAAACTCTACTGGAATTAAAGAGAAGAAAGAAAAGAAAGAAAAGAAAGAACTCCCTCCTCCCCCACCAAAACCCCAAAACAAAACAAAACAAAACCCAAACCAAATTACCACAAACCTTGTGGCTTAAAACAACAGAAAATTTTTCTCTCACATTTCTGGAGACCAGATGTCCGCAGGGAAGGTGTTGGCAGGGCCAGGCTCCCTCCAAAAACTCTCCTTCTGGGTCTCTCCCAGCTTCTAGTGGCCCTGGGTGTTCCTTGGCTTGGGTGCACCATGGAAATAACTACTTCCACCTAGCTTTCAGAGTCTCCTGTGAGAACCTCCCGCAGTAGGGCTCTCTCTCCTCTCTCTTATATGAGCACCAGTCGTGGGCTGTAGGGCTCTGCCCTAAATCTCGAGAGACCTCATCTGGAAATCCTTAACTTAATTACAGAGCAAAGACCCTCTATTAAGGTCACAGTCACAGGTCTTGGAGCTGAGACTTGGATTTACCTTTTGGGGGGTTAAAACTCAACCAACTACAATGTCCGGCATACTAGCACCCAAATCTCCCTTAGTTTTCGTTCTGTTTTGCTTTTTACAGATAAGCAAACCTAAAATCCAGTCATTTAGTTACCTTTTACCCGCCCTTTGGCTCTAAGGAATCACGAGTAACTGGGACGTTCATTCTCTAGCATGGAGAACAAGGGTTACTGCTCCGCACTGATGCCCCAAAGTAAGACGACTCCATGTCCGTAGCCACGCAAATAAGCCTGTCTCCCTCCTTCACGCACATGTCCAAGAAGCATAGTAATTAATCGCATCCAAATGCCTGGCTGCTCACAGGTGATACTTGCCCCATGAAGCTGAAGGATTCAATTACTACTTCAAACATTCACTGCCCTGGAAACCAGCCACCTGTGCCCCAAAGCAAGCACCCTTTATAGCACCCTTTATATGCTGACCTTGGGTCCCAGGGACACAGCTACTCCCGGCCCCAGTGCCCTGCTTTCTGATTATAGCAGTGTGGGAAATATGGCTTCTTCTCTGCCACCTTACCCCCATGGTGGCAATATGCCCTCTCAACTTATGCCCAAGCCCAAACCTGTCCCAGGTTCTCCAAGTGAGTCGGTTCTTCAGCTGAGGGGTGAAGGGCCTCCTTGCTATATAACTCCAGGGGTCCCATTCATGTTCCATTCTCTGAGAATTGTGCTGTTGTGGGCCATGCCTGCTGGCCCCTGACATGGCCAGAGAATGCATCCACGCTTGGGATCTCTCCATGCCTCAGAATCTTGGCCTAACTCATCTCCATCTTGACTATAAAGGAAATTATTCCTTCCCCCAAAGTGACTTATTCCCAGTTGATTGGCAATGGGAATTCCACTGCCTTCATGGGAAGGGCCACGCTTGCCTCACTCTTGGGAATACAGTCTAGCCCCATGGCCCAGGAAGAAAAATTCCTAAAGCTCTGACATTCTAACAGGTCCCAAACGAAATGTGAGTTTATTATTATCCGTGCTCTCCTTCTTACAACCATAATTGTTGAAAGACGTTGGTAGGCACGAAACATCATGATCACCATGTTGGAAACCAAAAGAGTTATTAAGTAAGGAAAGTGAACTCTCGCATGTACTTGCATCAAAAGATGCTGTTTGGAAATGGCATAAATATGGACCGGATTCTAGCCCTGGCCAAGGTTGTGTGGTATCTGCTTTTATGTTTTTATTTAAATTCCAGTTATCTGTGTGCTGTAGTATTTGCTTCATGTGTAAAATACAGTGATTCAGCATTTCCATATATCACCCAGTGCTCCCCATTCAAGTGCCCTCCTTTATCCTCTTCATCCCCTTCTGTTACCCATCCTGTCACTCACCACTCTGCTAACCATCAGTGTGCTCTCCATAGTTAAGAGTCATTTCTTGGTTTTCCTTTCATTTTTCCCCCTTTGCTAATTTTTTCGTTTCTTAAATTTCCCATAGGAATGAAATCATAGGTTATTTGACTTTGACTGATTTATTTTGCCTAACATAATACTCTAGCTTCCGCTGCATCATTCAAATGGCAAGATTTCATTCTTCTTTATGGTTGGGTAATATTCCATCGTATACAGATACCACAACTTCTTTATTCATTTATCAGCTGATGGACACTTGGGCTGTTTCTATAACTTGGCTACTGTCGATAACGCTGCTATAAACATTGGGGTGCATGTGTCCTTTTGAATTAGTGTTTTTGCATTCTTTGGGTAAATACCTAGAGGTGCCATTGCTGGATCATAGGATAGTTCTATTTTTAACTTCTTGAAGAAACTTCCTACTGCTTTCCAGCATGGCTGTACCAGTTCGAGTTCCCACCAAACAGCACTGGCCAACTCTGTGTCTCCCTGAGGCTCAAAGATGGTCTGCATTGTGGGTCAGACCCGAAGGCTTGACTACTTGCTCCTCATTCCTTCCTTGACCATCCTGGTTGGAAGAGACTGAGTGGAAACCATGTGGTGTTCCACTGGGAAGATAAACGGGGGTCTGTCCCATCTGCAGTTCAACCGGCTTGTCTGCAAGGACCTCCTCTTCTCCCTGGACCTCTCCCAGCTGCAGCCCTAGGCTGGTAAGCTGGGTGATGATTTTCACCAGAAAACAAAGAAGGTCCATAGGAGTGAGGCTAGCAAGAAAGACCTGGAGCCAACCAGCCAACCCACTGCATTTCTCTCCTCGGCTCAGCCTACCTGGGCTTCATTTGTACCCACTCTTCTCTTAGTAAATGGGAATATCTTTGCCTCTCACATCTTGCGTCTTTTTCTAACGGGGGCATAGAGAAAGCAACAAATGTGCCCAAGGGCACACCATTGGCAAAGGACAGAGCCAGATGCAGAATGTGAGGGTCTGAATCTGTGCCTAGCTCCCGTTCAGGGGATCCCAGGTCCCCAGAAAGCCCCAGCTGCTGAAATAAACATCCCAATACCAGGAAAGCACTCCATCTCCTGGCTGGTTCCCACTGCCCATCTCCAATGGCTTCACCACGTGGCCTCCTCTTACCAAACTTCCCAGCTTTTCTTCCCAATTCCTCCCTTCGGATGCCCACTGTTCGGATCCCACTGGGCAGTTCCGGACCTCCACTTGCTTCCTTGCTTGGACTGATGCAACAATGTCTCTGCCCCGGCTCTCCATTTTCCTTCCACTCCGAAATTATCCTGTTCTGCAAAACAAGGGGAATCACTTCATGTTCTTACTTAAGAACCTTAACGGCTCCTCACTGCCCAGAAAAATGAAGCTGACTCTTTTGCTTGGCATCTGCAGCCTTTCACTGCCCACCCCATCTGCCTCCCCAGAGTCACCTCCTGGCACCAAAGCTCCTAGCCACGCTGATGGCACAGTATTCCCCGAATACGGCACACTCTTCTATGTTGCCTAGCGCTGACTCTGGTTTCCTCTGCCTTTCCACAACATCTTCACCAGCAGAACCCTTGCACATCCTTCCAAATCAAACTCAGATAATTCCTTTGAAAAACCTGTCTGTCTATTCCTTTGCGAAACCTCTGACCTTGAACTCCTCAAGGGCAGTGGCAATGTCTTTTTAAGTATGTCTGGTACCAAGTACAGTGGCTGTGCATGGGATGTTCTTAATGTGATCATGGGAAAGAATGTTTTGTTGAGCATTTAGTATGGCTCAGACACTCTGTGGGCCCTAAAAATATAAAAATTTGATAATAAAAACTCTTAGTATGCTCTCTGGGGCTGAACAGTGAATGGGTTCTTTCCTAATACAGCACCCTAACTTCTTTTAAACTCATTTGTGGGGCACCTGGGTGTCTCTGTTGGCTGAGCGTCCGACTCCTGATTTCAGCTCAGGTCATGATCTCAGGGTTGTAAGATCAAGCCGAAGGCTCTGTGCTTGGCATGGAGTCTGCTTGAGATCCTCTCTCTCCCTCTTCCTCTGCACTTTCCCCACTCACATGCATGCAAACGTGTGTGTGCTTTCTTTTTCTTTCTCTCTCTCTAAAATAAATAAATCTAAAAAAAAAAAAAAAAAGAAAGAAAAAGAGACATTCACTTGCAATACCTAAGATTTGTAATAGGGGTTGACAACACTTACATGTTCTTTCATGGTCTCATTTTAGCAAAAAAACACTTAATTCTAAAAAATAGAAAAGTGGTATTTAAAATATTTTTTTTAAATTTGAGTATAGTTGATACACAATGTTACATTCATGTCAGGTGTACAATGTAGTGATTCAACTTCTCTCTATGTTATGCTGAAAAGTGGTATTTTTATTTTTTATTTTTTAAAAGATTTAAAAAAAAATTATTTAGGGGCAGCTGGGTGGCTCAGTGGGTTGGGGCCTCTGCCTTCGGCTCAGGTCGTGATCCTGGGGTCCTGGGATTGAGCCCAGCATCGGGCTCTCTGCTCAGCGGTAAGCCTGCTTCCCCCATCTCTCTGCCTACCTCTCTGCCTACGTGTGATCTCTGTCAAATAAATTTTTTTTATAAAAAAAAAAATTTTTTTTAAATTTATTTGACAGACAGAGATCACACGTAGGCAGAGAGGCAGGCAGAGAGAGAGAGAGAGTGAGAGAGAGGAAGGGAAGCAGGCTCCTTACTGAGCAGAGAGCCCGACGCGGGGCTCAATCCCAGGACCCTGGGATCACGACCTGAGCCGAAGGCAGAGGCTTTAACGCACCGAGCCACTCAGGTGCCCCTGAAAAGTGGTATTTTTAGAAAACTTTTGTATAACACATCATTAAATAAATATCTTTGGTGGATTGAAACCAGTGCAACAAATCTTTCTGTCTCAGCAGATGTCTACAATTCCTGAAAAAAACAGATTACACATGTACATACATGTGGGTGTATTACTAAGGTTCTTCCACTGCACAGTGGGGGCAGGCTCTGGGGCCAACCCTGGTCCCAGGATTCTGTGCAACTGAAGTCAGAACCTTGATCATACAGGTGTTATTTCTGATGGCTTAAACGCGGAACTTCCGTCCTTTGTGATGGAAGGTGACAGACGCAAGGGAGAGAAGCTGTACTTACAACGCAGGTATCTTTCTCGAGGTGTAGTCTCAGAGAAGGAAGTGACAAGAGAAAAATCATGTATCTAATTGAAATACAAAAATAGAACTGGTAAGCATGCACAAGATATGATAATTCCCTTAATTTCATTCCACTGAGTGTGGCTCCTATAAAAATGAACAATGTGTACTACTTAGAAGTTTGCTCATTAGCGCAGCCAGCTGAGAAGATGAAAGAGGATACTGGGCCCAGTCTAGCAAGAAGCTTTTCCCTTGATGCTCTCACCATTTTTGACAAAGATCCATTCAGAGGATGCAGGGACATACATCCTTTCCAGATTTCAAACTCCTGGAACCATTAGTGCTGGGGCCTGGAGGTGGCTGAGCCCTCCCTGTCTTTCCCCTTCCCTGTTGGTCCAGAGGACTCACATTCTCGGCTGAAATCTGGGTTCGATGGTTCCCCAGGGGAGGCTCATTCTTGCCTCAGTGATGTAGCACAAAGGCTCCTTCTCCAGGGCTTTCAGTATTTCGTATGTGGTTTTATTTGTTAGCACACATGTTATTTATCTGGATGGCCCACCTAACAGAAGTGGCTCTTTGCTATGGGCTCATGGTCACTGGCCCATCTTCAGGGCAGGGGAGAAAACAGAAGTGAGGGACCCTCCAAGAGAGCACGTGAAGACTCAGACACCTCCTGAGTTCCTGCTCTCTGGGGTTCCTAGTCCATTCCAGGCTGCTTCTGTAGCTGGGCATGTTGTCCATACTACGGATTTTATTTTCAGCTGTCACTTGAGGTTGAAAACTTATTTGTGCCCTGGTTGGTGTGCCTGGGAATTGTGTTCTGAGCTCTCAGCCTCTGTCTTAAAAAAAAAAAAAAAAAAAAAAAAAAAAAGGTTTTATTTACAGGACGGTGTGGATGGCATTCATTTGCAAAACACAGAGCTGGAAAGAGGAGGAAGGAAGAGAACTGCCCTGATGATCTCAGGAAGACTCCTTTCAGGGGAAAACATGCTTCTGGGTGACATATACCTTGTGGGTGAGCTTGGGTCCATGCAAAACTGGCCAAGCATTTGAGGGTCTGCAAGAGACATAAAGGCAGGACTGGACGATGGTGAAGTTCCCTGTATCCCAGATCCCCGAGAGCAGGTCAGCTGCCTAGAGACCCTGTGGTGGGGCGGTTAGTGGAGGAGAGTGCTGGCAGGGGAGAGGGGATCAGCAGTGTGCACCTGTGCTAGCCCCCGCGCCCCCCAGAGCACTGTGCACCGCTTAGACCCCCACCCTACGTAGGCTCAGGCACGACTGTGGGGATCGGATGGAAGAACCAAGCTTCTTTCTTGAGTCCCTGGGCCAGTTCAGGGCAGACTTCAGTTGGGACTGCTGGGGAGCATTTCTCTGGAGATGTAGTGACCCCTTTGAAGAAGCTCATAGCTCTGATCCCCGGCGGGGGATGTTTAACACAGGGCAGCCTAGCGAGCCGTTTCCAAAATGAACCATGTCTGCTACTTAGAAGTTTGCTCATTAGCGCAGTCTGCTGAGAAGATGAAAGAGAAGCCCATGGAGGGAAACAGCTTCTCACAAGGATGAAGTAGGCCAGGGAGGAGGGTAGGGGTCATCCGCTCAGTTCAAATAAGAAACAGGGAGGTGACGATCTCTGAGGCAAAGCAGCAGAAGTGGACGGAGAAGCAAAGCTGGTTGATTTCTAATCAGGAGCTCCGGGGAAATGGGGTCTACGGAGTTGATATTTTGGGAGATATTCAGACTTTCTGCCATGGCCTTGTTTTTTTTTTATACTGGATAGCTCAGATAACTAGATAATTGAAAACTTGTCTTTCCACAAGTCAAAGTTTGGCTTAAAGATGGGGGGGGCACCTGTGTGGCTCAGTGGGTTAAAGCCTCTGCCTTCAGCTCAGGTCATGGTCCCAGGGTCCTGGGATCGAGCCCCGTATGGGGCTCCCTGCCCAGCAGGGAGCCTACTTCCTCCTCTCTCTCTTTCTCTGCCTGCCTCTCTGCCTACTTGTGATCTCTGTCAAATAAATAAATAAAATCTTAAAAAAAAAAAAAAGATGAGGGGAAAGCAAAGGAGAGCTCCATGAGAATAGGAAGTTTGTTTACATTATTCATTGTTTTATCGTGAACCTTAGAATAAGGCACCCAATAGGTGCTCAGTAAATATCTGTGGAATGAATGTGCTATCCAGGGAATTGAACTTAGTGGTTTCTTCCAGAGCCTCTGCTTCTGCACAGAGGAGAAAGTCTTCCCCAGTCTTTCTAGGGCAACACTCGGGTTGATGGAGGGCTCCATGCCATCTGGATTCTCTTTGCATGGGTCATTTCTATTCTTTAATTCTTTTATTCCTTTTGTTTAACAAATATTTATCAAAATCATACTCTCTATAGGTACTGATTGAGCTTAACACGTGTGAATGCAATGGCACAGATATGCACGTGCTTGGAGCTTACAGTCTTGTAGAATTTAGCTCTCTAAGCCCATTTTCATGGTTGGAAGCTTAAATAACTGAATACTTTAACCAGACCAAAGCAAGCAAGCAACCAACCAAACCAACCAAGCCAACACACGAAGAAACCACATCCAAAATATTGACCCCTTCGGGCTTCAGAACTTCTCATGGCCATCGAGTGACTCACATGACCAGATCACCCAGACTAGAAAGAACCTTGAGAGGTCCTTCTAGATTTGCCCCCAGGTATTAGTCACAACAGTGTGGGTCTAACCCTGAAATCTCTACCACTGAATTCAATGGAGGTGTATATCTTGTTCCCACAAAGCTTGTTATGGAACAAGTTATGGCTTCTTCCATGCATATGGTGACCCAGGGAAGTCTGCTCCTGTCCAGTGACCCAGCATCTCACCCCGAGGCATCCAGATCACCACGGTCTGGAAGGAGAAACAGTAGGCAAATAGATACATAGGGCTGGTTCACCGCCTTAGTCTTGGAAGGGACACCTCTCTTGTCCTCCGTGTTTTGGCCAGCCCAAGTTGTATGACCCCACCCAGCCGTAAGGGCAAAAATGCCCCTGAATCATTATTATGCAGAACTGAGGAACAGCTTTGACACAGTTGATAGATGAGTTTAAAAGGACAGATTTTGCAAATAAATGGGCCACTTTATTTCCTGAGTTCTTTATCTGGGAATCATTTTGAAATGAAAGGAATATAGGAAATAAACTATGTTAGAGTTATAATATAGGCTCACTTTACTGGATAGAAAGCATCAACGTCTTTCTTTGTGTTTCTTCCGCCATCAGGGGCTTTTATTCAGTGTTGTACCATCTCATTTATTTCTAATTCAGCTGTAGATTTCTATTACCTACGAAGGGTGCCCTGATTCTGTCCTGGCTTGCTCGGGCACATTTCCAATAAACAACAGTGGTGTAATTAGCACTAGGTCCATGAAAGAAGTATGTTGAAATATGGTAATTTATTCCATTTGCTGATATAAGTTTATTCCTGGGTAGCATTTTTCCAGATCAATATGGATTTGATTATTCTTAAACCTTCACTTCCCAGGGATGGTTCTTTCATTATATCATAAATCATCTGCTTATGATTCAGCGGCATGAGACCTTGACTTCAGTTTTTGCATTTATAGTTGATAATACTCGAAAAGTCGGTTGCTTCATTATGGAGTCCAAGGGCACTATTACTCTTTGAAATTGGAAAACACGATGCTTAGCTGGAGTTTAAAAAAAATACCAATTTGGGGGAAATTCAGTAATGCCAACCTGATCATCAGGGGCTGCAGGTGAAATTTTGCCTTGCAGCAACTCATCCTTCAGAAGAGAAAAGCCTTTGCCTCGGAAGGAAAGTTGGAGCTTCAGAGGGAACCCAGACACTCAAAGATGTAAAAGACTAAGCCCGTGATCTCTCTCAGCCCTTTTAATTTACTGAACCAAAATTTTTAAGAATCTTCCTTCTGACTTCCTTTCTAGGGCCTGTCCCTGATAAGACAACCAGGACACCGTCCTGCACGGAGTACAGGTTATAAAGGAGAGGGTAAACTTACAAGACGGTGATGGGGACATGCAGGGACCCTGGGAGCCCAAGGCAGAGATACCTATTTCCAACTTTCCAACAACTTTTCATCATGAAGGAAATCTGTGTCCACTAAGAGCTGAAGACTGAAGCGTGAGTGTTTAAAGCAGATACAGCAGCAAATCCAAAGGTCTAGGTACAAGGGAGAGACCACGTCGGTTAGCAGGAAGATGAATTTGGTTGGACTTTCATGCAGGGCTGTCCAGCAGTTGTGGCATATATGTTCACAGTCACGTCTAGGCATCTCCGTGAGACAAAATGAGCTGAAGACAGAGAGCAGGGGCCAGACCTGAGATCTTGTCTACCGCAAAGGTTTCCTAGGTTATGGGTCTTGACTATGAGAACAGGTACAACGACTTTCCCAGAGCCCTCCTCTTACCAGGCGTGAGGCCACCCGCTGGATGGAATTCACACAGGCTACGGTCAGAGGAAATATTTGGTCCCTGCAGCCTGGGAAGAAAAAAAAAAATTCATCCAGTGTCAAAAGCAGCATCGTCAGGAGGGAGTCTGAGTAGTGAGCAAAGAAGAGGTAAAAACGAACCCCCAGAGAGTGGCCGATTTGATTTACAGAATAAAGAGCAGGTGAGGGAGAAGGGAAGGTGGGACTGAAGAGATCTGAGCACTAGGTGTGTTTGGGGGGCGCAGGTTGAGAGTTAGGGTAGAGCATCTGGGGGAAATGTTCGCAACCATGTGCACGAGAATGGGCAGGGGGAGCGAGGGAGAGAGAGAATTTTAAGATATTCACTGTGCATGAAGAATTCACCTCTTCCTTTAGTATTTCCTTGAGAGACAGTTCAGATTTGATAGACAAAGTATAGGTTTATAGCAGTTTTTGGTTCCTGGGTTGTGTTTCTTTGAAGGCAATGCTTGGCTGAGCCTGGGCCCACAGGAGTCGTGGGGCTGGGGGACCGTAGAAACTTCCCCTTGAGAGGTACCTCCAATTCAGTAAGTAGCGGACATGTGACTGTTCAGAAATACAGCCAACAGATAATAGACCTGGTTCCTCCCTTGGGATGTTATGAGGATAGTTCTTACAGGAGATACATTTTGGGGTGTCTGTTCAGCCTATGACTTTCTCTGTCTGAAAACTGTTTCCTCACCTGCAAAAACTAGCACTTTGCCAGCATGCTAGCACCAGGAGTCACCCCCTTTCCTCCAGTAGATGATTTGACCAGGAAGGAGCCCCTGATCCAACTTGGGCCCTTTTTTCCTGAGAATAAGGGGCTAAATGTGGAGAATGACAACTCAGGAGCTGCGTGGAGCCCCATATGTCCATGAGCTCCCCAGAAAAAAAGCAAAGTCAGACGACTAAGCAGACAGTTGGTGGGAAGCAGATTCAAAAATTGGGATAGAATCCTTCTCAGCTCTTGGTGGCTCTCCTCTTCCTGGTTCAGGCTCTCATGAAAGGGCTGCCCTTAGCTTCTTGTAAGACACGTAGTATCCCCTAAATCAACCCTCTTTCCATTTCCCTTTTGCTCAAGTTACTTGAAGTAACTGGCCTAACATAGCTGCCCCAGTTCCTCTAGTTCTTGGGTTTACTTTCTGGTACTTCTGGTCTCATCTGTTTTGCTGTCTTGCTGTGTTCGTGGCCCAAAGCTGCCATCCTCCTTGATGATCTGTGTTGTCTCTAGAATCACCAGCCTTGCAGGGGAAAAAGTACCTGCCAGTATTTTCCTGAGGAAACTCTTAAAGCATCTCCTCTCCTGTGGGGTTGGATTGTGTCCTTTAAGGGCTCCATCCTCCCTCTCCCATACTTCAGCCTGTGTTTCTGTTTATCTGTCACATCTTCTGAGAAGCTTTCCTTCTGGGGCTTTTGTCTTGACATCTCTCTCAGACAAAATTAGGGGCTGCTATGTCTCACTGTGGGCTGGAAGCAAACCAGTGTCTACACCTATGGTAGATGAGCATTGGAGAAGACGATCCTTCCGAAGCAAGCTCGGGAACACAGGCGGGACTGCAGGCAGCACGGAGGGCTCTCAGGGGATGGATTTCCCAGGATGAGAGAGGCTCAGAGCTGTCTCTCTGAAGGCTGGTCTCAGATCCCTGAATGCTTAGGAAAAAATGCAGTTTTCCTAGTCTTGCTGGAGACCCGCTGAATCAGACTTTCTAGGGATGGGGCGCCAGAGACTCTGGATTTTAAATAATCTACCCAGGTAGTTTTGATGCGTGAAAGCCGCTGGTTATGAGCCAAGAGTAGCCATTCCCAGACCCAAACGCAGTTGTTAGGCTGAAATCCACGATAAGCTCACCATCTTCAATGCAGTCATGAGATATATGTATTTCAGAAAAATTAAGAACAGTTAAACTACCCTTCTACTTGTGAAGACTGTCACTCCTGGGAGATAGTGACTATACCCCAGATTCTCCAAAATTGTACTGTAAACCCCAGCCTCAGATCTTTCCAACCTGACCAACGGACTTGTTATCAGAGTCTCCTGAAGTGGGTGGGACCGGCAGACTTCTTGTTTATCTGTTTTGGAAGAAAACAAAGAAACAAGCAAATGTTAAGGCAGAGTCTCAAGTAGTGTGGTCCTCAAATCTGCGGGACTGGAAACACATGGAAAGCCTTGTTAGAAAAGCAGGTTCTGGGGTTCGACCCCGGATCCACTGAACCAGAACGTCTGTGGTCAGGACCAGGAGATTGGTTTTGTTTAATATTATCTGCAGGCATTTCTTACATAGAGTAAAGATTCAAGCCTCCCGGGGATGTCTCTAACACCAGTGTAATGCTTACGTTAAATGAAAGTAAACGAGCACTGTTAGACCAGATACCAGTGGTTTCTGAGATTCTTTCTCTTTGAGATGGTGAGGACAGTAATCGCAGCAACAGATAATATGTTTTGAGCTCATACAGGGGCAGACACAGCTCTAAGAGATTTCCATGCATTAGTTCTATAAGTGCACAGGACACCATTTCTCTCCCATTCGTTAGATAAAAACTGAGGCTCAGCGAAGACATGCACATTTCCCGAGATGATAAAACAAACAAGTGGTTAAGAGGGGATTCAGTTGCTAAATGCTTGGGGGTACCTAGGTGGCTCAGTTGGTTAAGCATCTGCCCTTGGCTCAGGTCATGATTTCAGGGTCCTGGGGTCGAGTCCCATGTTGCACTCCCTGCTCAGGGGACAGTTTGCTTGTCTCTCTCCCTCTGTCCCTCCTCTGCTTGTGCTCTCTCTCTAAAATAAATAGAATCATTTTTTAAAAAATGATTCTATTTATTTATTTGATGGAGAGAGAGAGAGCGAGAGAGGGATCATAAGCAGAAGCAGAGGGAGAGGGAGAGGGAGAAGCAGGCTTCCAGTGGAGCACAGAGCCCGACAGGGGCTCAATCCCAGGACTCTGGGATCATGACCTGAGCCGAAGGCAGATGCTTAACGACTGAGCCACCCAGGTGCCCCTGAAACAAATAAATAAAACATTGACAAAAATTGCTAAAGGACAGCAGGGCAAAAGAAAACATACAGAAGTTGCCACCCAGGATTCATCCTTCAAATGCTTAATGATAACTGGAATCTGTTTGGGGCGAGACATCGTGCGCACCAGCTCCTGTGGGTCGCTTTAGATCTCTCCGGGCTCAATCCATCTGTGTTCTTGGTCCTGTGTACATTTTTGGAAGAACTGCTGTGCTCTTTTCCACGGAGGATACACCATTTTACATTCTCCCCCACAGCACACAAGGACTCCAATTTCTTCGCTTCCTCACCTCCCCCCACCCCCCACAGTTAGGCTTTATTTTTTTGATAGCAGCTATCCTAATGGGCATGAGGCATGGAGAGCTTTTGGGTGGTCACATCTCAGGGGGAGGGGAGCTACTGGCATCTGGTGGGTAGGGAGGTCAATGATGTTGCTGACCTAAACATCCTACCAGGCATGGGCCCGTTCTCTGCCAGAATGAACTGGCCTGAAACGACCATAGCACTGAAGCTCAAAAATCCCAATTTCATCGGGTTCATCCTTCATAGTAAATCTCATCCCCCGACACGTGTAGCCTCTGTCTTCCTTGTTGAGATGCTCAAAGGCAACAATTTCAAGAAATCCAGAAAGGGAGGGAGGACTGAGAAGATTGGCAACATTTCTTTTATTCAAATTTTATTGGAAGTTTACAAATGTATTACAGACATCAGTAAAACATATCCATTTTACAGGGCACGGATCTCAAGCAAAGTGTTCACAACAGTCTCTGGCAGAGCCCACACCAAAGGCCCGTTGCAGACCTTCTTTACAAAAAGCTTGACACTCGACAAACAACACAGAGTCTGGCCTGCCTCACCTTCTCAGACCCTCTGAGGTTTTGTTTATGCACTTGGAGTTAAAGCACGAGATGGGCAAAGCAATCCTGTGCAGGAAAGAATGTGTTTAGGAGAGGGAAAACTGTCAAAGTCCTTATTTCCTAAGGAAAATGAAGGACTTGTAGACCTTAGAATGTTAAGTCAGGGCCCATCGTAGAACCAAAATGCTTTAGGGAAACACGGGAGTATTAACCAGAGGCTGGAGAACAGACCTTACTAGTGGGTAACTCTCTCCAAAAAATCTTAAAAAGGTGGGTCAGTGACCTATTGAACACGGATGGCCAAATGCCCAGTAGGGTGAAGGGATGTCTCTGAAAACTGCCAGGATAGAACAATTCTTTTTTCTATCCTTCAGATTCATCATATCTCAATCACCAGAAATGTTTTCCTACACGATGTGACTTTGCTCCCTCCTTTTTAAATTCCCCTTGGGGAAAGCTAGCTTTGTCAGCAGGAAGTAAGCTTATAAAAGAGTATCGCTCCCAACAGTGAGTCATGGTTTATGGCAGTCTTGTGTTGACTGGGCTACTGTTATGAGAAAATGGAAAAGGAATCCAATCCTTTCTTGGTCCTAACCTTGACAACTGCTTCCAAGTGGCCAGACAAGACAAGCCCCAGTGTCTGCTGATGGCCCCAAGGGACCCAGCACTGGAGGCGAGGCAAAGCTGGCTTCATTTCTACTTCCCTTGTGCTTTGAGAGATGTACCTCAAAAGGCGGCAATCTGAAGCCGCCTTCAAAATCAGGAGGTTTTGCTGAGTCCTACAGCTGGAAGGCTGTCCGTAGAGCCCATTTCAAAGCCTTGAAGGTGCTAAACGGTTGCTAACAGCAACTCTTCTGGCATGAAATAGATAACTGGTTTCATTTCCCACTCTCCTCTGGTCATAGATAGATCCTCTGTCTTAGGCATTAGCATCTGGTTTCTGTTAGACAGAAACACACAAAGAGCACTTCTCCTTGGAATTTAAATATTTGTGTTATTTCTGGTTAGAAGGTGGGATTAGACGAAGAATAAGATGGCCTCTTATCTGACCTCTGCAAAACGATGAACAGAAGGCTGCTTGTAATAATTGGCCAAGAACATGGGAATGCAGAAGGAGGCCCAAGGGATTTGTCTTTGTTTTGCTTTAAGAAGTCAGCCTCCACTTTTAGCATCCACAAAGGAATTGGGGGCTCTCACAGTCATTTACGAATGATGCTTCCTACAAGGTTGGTGTGCCATTTGGGGCCAACGGCAAATGATGGAAAGACAGATAAAAATCAGTTCCCAAATGAGATTTGTTATCAAATGACCTCAGTTCTAACCCACTGATCCTGGGTGCTTGGAGCGTCACAAAGATTTCTGAGACTGCATCCACGCTCCCTGGGAGAGTGTGGTGAGATTCACTGGCTTTACCAGCCGCGCTGCAGGAATGGGAGAGCGTGTGCTATGTCTGTGTCATCGTTGGCCGCACCTGAACTCAGCGATGGTGAGGGGGACCCAAGAAGTGGAAAACCACCGCAGGAGAAGGAAATACAGTTTGCTGCAGTGCAAAAGCATCCTACAGAATGGGGAGAGAGAAAGAGCAAGAGCTGTCTTGTGGTCCCCTCCTGGAAAGACAAAACTGCTTGTTCACTGGGCTGGCTGAGGACAGAAGGGAAGGACTAGTGATGAGAAGGTGAATGTAGAAAGAACCAACAACCAACAACAATCCAACAACTCTACCTGCCTTGAACCTGCGCAGGACCTGGGAGCATGGTACTGCTTTCCCTCACCTCATTCACCTTCACGGAACTATAGGACAGAAGGAAGGGTACCTAAACGCCACCCTCCATGCCACCAGGCTGCTAAAAAATCTTTCACAGTATCGAGGGTCATATGTATTGGCAGGGGCATTCAGGAAACCGTCAATGGCTACTTCTTCCTGGAAAAGAGCCCGTTCTGTTGCCACTGAGTTGAGCAGCGATAAGAAACGACCTGAAAACCAAAGTGGTCATTTTCACCAAAAGCCAAGAGGACCTATATGAAGAGAGGTAGAAAAAGCAAACCCAAGGTATTAGAGATGAGAGGGAACTAGGAAAAATTACTTTTCTGGAACGGTCTATCAAAGATGCAAGGAGATCTAGGAAGAGGTGAGTGTAAGCCCCACTCACAGGCAAAACTTGACGAGGAAGAGCTCATGGTTATGACAGAGGGATAAGTTGAGGATCCCAAGTTCTTGCCTCCAAAGAGAACACATTGAGTTTTCAGGAACGGAGTTCTGTGATGTTAGGTGTAAGTCATCACGAACAGGTAGGATTCCTACGACCATGACATCTTGCTCTCTCCGGGGCATTCACTTGGAGGTCCCATCACCTTTGTGATGATTTAACCAGCCTCGTGGGCATCGTCTGAAAGGCGCCTGGCTGCGTGTGGGGTGGGGAGAAGCCGCAATGGAACACACGGAAGTGACCTTGGTTAGAAACAGTGTGACCCTGAGGCTTCCATCTCAGTATATTTCATGCTCTGGCCAGTTGAGCTGCCGGACGCCCCCTGGGCAGCTAGCTCTGAAATCGCTTAGTCCTCCCACCCCCTTCATGGGATGTGGCTACGGGTCGATTTCAGGCCACCCTCTTCTTCCTGCGGAGGGTGCCTCAAGCCTCATGGGGGGAAAGTAAGGGGGTACTTCTGGAGAGGATGGATTTAGAAAGCAGCTTTTACCAGGAGAATTTCTTTCATTGGATTCCAGGCCACAGAGGACAGACATGATTTTCAGCTGTTTGCTATGTTAAGCGATCTACTTTTGTCTCTCTTTTCTTTTTCCAAAATGCCTTTTCATTCTCATCAATCAAGGAACTCCAAACTCCAAATTGGACTCGCCCGATTTCTACCAGAAACCTGCCACTTCAGTAGCATGGTGTTGCACATTGTTTCTTAATCAGTTTTGCCAAGCAGTTTACAAACTTACTATACAAACGTAATAGAGTTAATTCTCCGGAGGCTTGGATAAGTAATGAAGCATTTAGATATGAAGATAGCATGCGGAAAACAGCCACAACCAACATTTGCATTGCTTTTTTTTTTTTTAAATCAGTGACAATGACAAATGTCATATTAATACCTGAAAAGCAAATTATTTTAATACATCCTGAATGGAGTGCCATTTCCACGTCCTTTACAGCCTTCTTTTCCCCAGACCCATTTGGGATGGTGTCTGAAAAGCCACATCTCACATTCTCTCCATAAAAAAAATACTAGAAAATATTAACTACTATACTGAAAAGAGACCACGCTCACCTCACCACGGCAGATGGCCACTGAGTTACACCGTGTACTACATCAACAGTACATCTTACTAAAGGAGGGTCCTCCGATGGATTATTTCAACTGCTACAATCCATTCAAGGGAGGAGGAGAATGGAAGAGAAAGCAAGGGCTTCATTGTGAACTGAAGCAAGGTAGGAAGTTTTATTTTACTATAAACAACACAACCGTTAAATGTCTTCTTCAAGCAAACTCACTTTTGAGCCCAATTTCTGTCTGACCAACAGTCCCCAAAGTTCAACACGGAAATCCCCCTTTGAACAGCATCTGCTCTTCAAAGCCATCACCCTGAAATCTCCCAAGCTGCTCCCTTTCCTGGGTTACCCAGACACTCTGGTTACGGGGCGTGTTAAACTGGATTCTTTCTGCAAGCACTGGGTGGGGGGGGGGTGGTTATTCAAGGTAGCGGTCACCTCCCACTCTACTTCATTTCCCGAAGCTCTTCTTTACTCTGACCTTCCTTCATATGCCCCTTCAGTCTCTACCCTTGACCTGCTTTCTGCTTTCGAATTCCCTTGTTCCTTCTCCACGCATGACGTACGATCTAGAACACCCCGTCCTTCCCAGAGCCCCGCAGGACCTTCTACATGTCTATTGCTTAAGTTCATTTGCACTGAGGACAACCGGTTGTCAGGCTAAGGCAGCTGTTCTGTCTGCCTTGGTAAAGGAAAGCAGATAATATAATCCAGGAAACATGAGCACCAGAAAATAATGCCACATTCAAAACAACGTCATGCTGACATCACACGACGGGTACCACTCACAGTCACTTTCATTTTCCCCAAGGGACAGATCAACAGCAAGCAACTTCAATGTTCCCAGCAGGGACGGCGTTGCTCACGGGAGTTTACGGACACTGGTTGGTTTCTCTAATTGGCAAAAGTTACGTTTGCAATTAAAAAAAAAAAAATTACTATCACTTTGTAGAGAAGAAATTCTACCAAGGGCGGGAGCAGACTTAAGGATGTCTCCTTAAGGTATAATGGAGCATAAAATACTTTGGGTGATAATGGTTAATTTTTTTTTTCAGCCACAAAACGTCAAATTGAATAAACTCCTTTGAAAAAGGTCTCACTGACATGTAACAAATTTGTATAAAAAAAAAAAAAAAAAAAAAAAGGTGGTCCTGGACCGCCTCTGAATGTACTACTCAAAGACAACGCTGGGCGTGCATGCAAATTTCCACTGAGTCCTACGATATAGAAATTCCTTTGATATTACAAAATACAAAAATATTTTATCAGAACTCTCATTTACATTGCATTTACAATGGACATGTAAATAACTTAGTCTTGGGTCCTGGCTAATAAACAAATTACTTACTGGAAAAAGGGTCCTAAAAGTAAGAGAACCAGAGAGGATATAAGCGAGCGGGAAACAGTTTGCCATCTTGCGAAAGGCGACTCAACACAGACTGACGGGAAGGAGGGGACCAACCCTGGCCTCCAGAGTCTATAGCGTTTCCAAAGTGAAATGTGCAAATAATAGTCAACATGCCGAGAACTGGGACTACCTATTGAGTCAGTCTATAACCTTGCCTCCACCACGGCCAGCATTTCCCTCTTCTCCTCTAGCCACCACCCCGAAAGCGCTTTACAATGGAAAACAGTGCAAGTTTCTGAATGTACATTCTTAGCTCCCATCTTCCCCCATTCCCTGACCCCAAGCCTATTAGGAAATGATGCAGTTTTTGCTCTTTTGTCTTTTCCTGCTGTGCAACTGTCCCCTGCCCCCTAATGTGGAAGACTTGGGGAGCCCATAGGAGCTGTATTTGTGCAACAGCTCATCGCTCGTGACGTATCGCAGGCGGGCGGGCTGGGGGATGGGTTCTCCTAGGAAATAGCCCTCGTTGTCGGACTCCGAAGAGGAGGAGCAGGTAGAACACCAATCGTACTCGGCGAAGTAGGGTCCCCAGCGCTCCCCGAAGGCATTCTGCAGAGCCAGGTCTGACACCGTTCTCGGGCACTGGCCGTACAGGTCCCTTCGGGACCCTTGGCCCAGGCTCTCCTGGAAGCTCCGCTGGCGCATGAACTGGTCGTAGTCCTCCCTGGCTCGGAGCGGGGGCCTTTCTTTTAACCGAGAGATGGCCTCGCGTTCGCTGGCCAGGTGCAGGGCGTTGTCCGAGCGAGAGCGCCGGGAACGCCTGGAGCGGTGAGGTCGGAAGCGGCGACCATCGTCGCGGGAGGTACTTCTCCTCCGCGTGCGTTCGCTCATGGGCTGGATCCTCATGCCCTCCTGCCCTGGCAGCTTGCTGCTGGCCATCCCCCCATCAAAATCAAAGCTCTGATGCAGCCTGCCGTGGGACTGCAGGTCTCTGTACCCAATGGGGTTGCCGAGCTGATGGAGGTTTCCCTCCATCTCCTGGTACTGCTGGGCAGAGAGCAGGCTGCGAACCGACTCTGCGCTCCGGAACTGCATGGACGAGTTAAGCGTGCCCATGTTGCTCAGCTTCTCGGAGACATTCATTCCAGAGTCTTTGCTGAGGTCAGGCATGGAAAACCGGGAGAGGTGCTCCTGGCGCTTGGCCCCACCATCTGCGGACAGGCCTGGGGGTAGAGAGGGAAGAGAGGACCACGGAGGTTAATATAAATGTGCAGTCTTGCTCATCGGAATCACCGTCTGTCCGGGATCGCTGCATACAGTTGCGCAGTTGTACACTGCACAAAGGTGCTCTCAGAATGTTTGGGAGAGCTTTCTCCCCACTCCACAGGGGGGTGGTGCCCACCGAGAGAGGACACCTGGTTAAAATGCATCTGCACAGGTATATGTTACTAGTTACTAATTCCTCCAAAGGCTCACTAAAGTCACTAGGAGCCCACTGTGCATCTCATGCATGCTTCTTCTGTTTAGAATTTCACTTTACAAAGTGCTTCAATTACCTCTTTGATCTAAGGCTGCACTGTAAGTACATGGCACAGATATTCTGGACATGGAAGGTTTCAGTGACACAGGCTGGGCCATGCCCAAACAGTTCCTATCAACACTGAGCCTCGCATCTAATCTCCTGAAACCAGAGCAACTCACTTTCCTGTTAGCCTCCAGCAGCTTCCCCCTGCACCTGCCGTCCCTGAGCTCCACAGCTCAGATGTCTGGAACACTAAGTGGCTCCCTGGGTGTATACTGAGGGACATTTACTCTCTCAGGCTCTTTAGTGAATGACTGCTCCAGGGTTTTAAACTGGCCCTGAACAGCCAGAAGATGTGAGTGGGACTCTGGGATACTCCTTCTCCCCTGGGGGAGGCACTTTTTAAAACACCATGACCAGTGGGTATCTCTCTAGCAATGGGCCTGCAGTCCCTAAAGGCTATCAATGGCACCACTTAAATGAAAACCATTTTGCAAGTAGCAGGGGATTCTTGACCTGAGTAGCTTCCATGCTGCCCGCCCTAAAGCAGCACTCTCAAAAGAGAAGCTTAAGAATGGCCCCAGTGGTAAAAGCTCAGCATTTTCACTCATTACCTGTTGGAAGATGAGCCATTTTGCCATTGCTGGTTGCAGAAAACATGCCTTTGGATTACAATGGCCCAGTATGACCCAGGCTACTGATTCTTCTTCCCCAGCTGCTGGGGGCCAACAACTTCCAACCCCCGGACAAAACTAGTGTTATGAACACTTTGAAAAACTACTTAGCAGTATCTGTTTATGCTAAATACACACACACACACACACACACACACACACACACACTATCAATGAGTTGCTTGGAACAATTTGTGTCCTTTTGGGTGTGTGCGTGTGTGGACTTATGGATTATTTCTGTTGGGTGTACAATCAGAGTGGAGATGCTACAATTTTTCATTGTTACTCTTGATTATACACCAAACAGAAATTAGTTTATAGGTCCCAAAAATGTGCAAGGCTATTCCGAGAAGCTTTCTTTAGAGTAGCTTAGAACTATAAATAACTCAGATGTCAATTAACAGGAAAAAGGATCAGTAAAATGTATTTTATACCAATCCCCCTTAAAAGGAATGAGGAGTCTGGAGAGATGGCCGATTCCGGGACAGGAGGAGGGAAGGTAAGGTAGGAGCATAGAACATCTCACTACGCCAGAAAGGAAGGAAGTATTACATATGAAAAAATGAGGGGTTCTCTCTCGCCAAAGCTGAGCAACGTGAGCATCAAAACATTAAAACAGTAATGATTTATAAACCATTGAAAAAGGAGGAAATAAGTCCATAAACGCCCCAATAAATAAATGGGGAAGACTGGGCTCTTGTACACAGGACAATGTTGAGCAGAGAGGGGGTGCTGGATTTGGAAGACCACCATTTTGTAACCACTGTACATAAAGATTGATTCACAACAAGAGTCAAATTATGCTCAAGTCAGGGGGTAAAATTTGATGGGGGAGCAGGATATTTGCATGGTGTTAAGTATTTCTCCATATTAGTTTGTAAGGAAATATTTAATAACTACACAACAGAGAAATCAGATAGCACTTTGACCGGGAGATCAAACTTAACATCATTGATGAGGCAGAACTGGACACTGTGTGCCTCCCAACGTAGGTCCTAAGAAGGACACACTGTCACCCACACACTGTTCTAGTCAGGAACATTTCCCGAGCGGATTCTGAAGGAAACATTAGATAAGCGCCCAAATGAGGAAAATTCTATTAAGAAAAAAAAAAAAGGGATTATATCCTTAAAACTTTTTTTTTTTCCCAGTACCATAAAAGTCTGAGGGAATGTTCTATGCCGAAGAACACAAAGGAATCATGGCAACTGTGTAGAACATCTGATCCCTCTGGAACCTGTTCTTTGGTGAGAATGTTAGAGAGCATAGCTGTGGAACGACTGATTTCAGTTAGTCTGAAATTATTGCCAAATAAAAAGTTTCTTAAAACGAGCAGTGTATGCATATACAATGGTTTGGTTTTCCATGCTCAGGGACGTTCCTGGGGGTTGGGAGGGGGGTGGGTGGTGTACGCTGTTGGCATCTAATGGACAGAGGCCAGAGAGACGTTGTTGAGCACCTCACGGTGGACAAACTGGGCAGTCCCCACAACAGAAAATTATCCAGCCCGGGAGGACCAGTCATGCCACAGCTGAGAAACCATCATACGGCGGAATTCCACACGACGACGAGAATGAACAATGATACACAGTAACAGGGATGAATGTCACAGAAAATGCTGGCAGACATAAAAGAGTACATGTTGTGTGATCCCATCTGTATGGAGTTCAAGAGCTGAGGTTGTGTTTGGTGGCAGAGATCAAGGCAGTGGGAAGGGACATAAAGGGAAACTTCGAGGGTGCTGGAGATGTTCTATATCCAGATCTGGGTGATGGTTATAAAAGGATACACACGGAAAAATTTCTTGAGGTGCAATTTAATATTTTGTTTGCTTTATCTTATATATAAGTCAGACCTCAATAACAAGGCAGAAAAATAAAGCAGAGCCACATTTAAATGCTGGATATGCCTGCAGAGAAACCATTCTGCCAACCATGGTACTTTCATATAGATTTTTTAATTCCATTACTGGGGTAACTGTCAGGGCAGGAGGGGATGAGTTCTTTAACTCCCCCTTTCTCTGCTGCTTATCTCTGACACACACATCATAAAAGCTGATTTACAACAGCCTAATCACTTCCAGAACCTCCCCAACCTGAGGGCGGAGGGGACGGGTCGGCAAGCAAGGATGATGAATGAGTTGTCGGGGCAGACGAACTCCATCCAGTAGGGAAGGAAAAAATTCTTCAAAATCACAGGGAAAAGCAAAAGCTGTACAGGTGGGCTCAGTGATCTCTGCTGGGCTTTCTCCTCCAGCTCTGGAGTGGAATCAGCGTTGGCATCAACAAGCGAGCAAACACTGTAAATTCCCACACGAGCTGTTTTCCTGACCCTGTCTTTTAGATGCCCCAAAGCCTGTCATTTCTGAGGACATCACGTTATGTGAACAGATTCTTATTTCGATGAGGAGGTTAACATAAAGAAGGGCAGTTTCAGTCCCACTGGGAGGTGATCTTGCTGATTCGTGTTGTGATCTCAGGATAACCCTAACCATCTCAACCCTCCCCTACACAGGAAAATGCTCTGTCAAGAGCAGGAGGGGTCCTGGTGCTCAACCCACAGCCTACTGTTAATCTCACTTATCCCAAACACAGGCTACTCCCTCGGGGACATGGGGCTGGGATTGCAAATGCTACCTGCTCACTGCAGACATTATTAATACATTAATTTACTTAGGAATAAACCTTCTGATTGATTAACTCAGATTTGTCTCCAGGGTCCTCTTGCTCGTAGAACATGAACAGAATGGCCAATGTGGCCCACCGATGGGCAACAATCATGCATTTGCCGCTAAACAGGTGTCTCTGTGGTTAATTTCATTCTTGGCAAAGTCCAGAGTCCTGACGCAGATCTAAAGACCCCGAAGGGCCTCCAAGATCACCCACCAAATGCTCTTTCCAGTTTACACGGATTCAGCAATACATTTCACCACCAGCCAGCTCATTCCAGCCCTCCTTGGAAAGCCCTCCCCTCTGCATTGCTGACTTCTCTTCATCATTAATGTCACCTCTTCCGAGATACCTGCCCTGATCGCTCTTTCTCAAGTAGCAAGCTGTCCCCCACAACAACCAGTTGCTTTGTAGCCTTGACTTCTAAGGTCCCCACCCTGACTTGTTTTCTTAAGTTCATATGTTTGCAGTTGAATGGATGTCCCCTGGGAGCAAGGATCATGTTCCCTGCTCACCAGACTACCCCAGAACCAGGAGTGCTCCACTGGTGCTCAGTAAATATTTGTGCAGTCAAGGTCAATGAAGCCTCACACTGCCACAGCTAGGAAAAAAGCAGCTACCCTCTGACCTGGAGTGGGCCAGGACTTAAGGAACAACCAATTGTAATTCAGACGGTGGTTGCCAACCGGGGGAACAGAAACACATGGTCACACCTGTCAATCTCATTGTCTCTGGTGCTTCTTTAGGCGCCCTATCATCTGGGGCCTCTCCAATTTTAAAGCTGAGGAACGGGTGGTTTATAATTAGCTCCTCGATCTGCACAAAGTGTTTGGGCTTATTAATCACAGTTCTGGAGATATGTCTAAATTAGCAGCTTCCAAGCCCCCGAGATGATCACAGATCACACCTCAACTTGGGAAACCGTCCCTCCCTCCCTGCGAGCCAAACTGGAGAGCCACCTCTGGGGCTGGGTGACTGGGGGCAATCTTTGAACCTCTAGAGACACATCTCTAAAATGGGTATAACAACAGTATCTGAGTTTGGAAGTTGTAGTGCCACTAGATGAGGACAAATGTACTTTCCCTTGTTAAGCCTTATCACAGCTGCAGGAATTTTGTGTTGTCTCTAGGGCACCTTTAACTCCTGGGGTAGTCTAGAACTTCCAAGAGGGCAAGAATGGACTCCTGTTAGCCAGCTCTCAACTGGCCGCCTGGTACTGCGGTACTCTACATGCAGGAAGAAAGCAGGAAGCAAGACCGCAAACTGCCAACGAAAGGAAGCGTGCCCCAAGAGTTTTGTACCCAGCCAACTGTAAAGGCAAACAAATGCTTGAAGGTATAGATCCTATGAATGAAAGAATCTGAGAAAGACGACCCCCCCCAACCCCCCACCCAGGCCAGAGAAATGGCAATGTTCACTGAAGATGTGCCACTGTTAAAATAATTTGCGCCTCCAAACTGCACCTGGGACTACTTCTCTACGCGGAGGAAATTCACGTCTTTACTCCATTTATCTGTGTGCAGCCCGAGTCTCCGTATCCAATCACCGGCTACTGACAGAGTCCAACCAAATGCGGCTCTCCCAGGTCACTCTCTCCTGCTGCAACAGACACACATTACTTCCCTTGCTGCCCAAGCCGGGATGTGTGCACATGTGTGCCCGCAAGCGAGGTGAGGTGGGGGAGGCGGAGACCGCCCACTCAATTCCCCTTTGGAGCCTGTAGAGTCTGACCCCACAGGTGACACTGGCATGATCACAGGGCCCCAACACATGCTGGAAAACCTGCCTGCAGAATCCCAATCGACTTCATGAGCCATGGAGGCAAAGTCATTCCTTCTCCAGGGGAACTCTGTTTTCTTACTAGGCGGAGAGGGTCTTTTCCTCCCCAAATAATGCAGAATCTGTGAGCCATGCTCCATGGGGACTGTGAAGCTAGTGGCTTCCATTTATCCTTAGCCCAGCGATCGTTGTGGCCCAGAGCAAATGCCCAGGGGCTGCAGGCTTCTGTTAGCACTGCAGGCCTTGCCCCAACAAGGAGAGGGCTTCGTGGAATGTCGCCTGTGCTCCTCTGTGGTTAAACAGTCAGGACAAAGCTACAGCCGGGCTTCTGTAAGCAACGCCAGCGTGTCAGAATGTGCAATAAACCCGCACTGCCAATGGAAGGTCTCAGAGAAGCTGGGGACAGCAAGAAAAATCAATACCCTCAAAGGATGCCCTGGGTGTGATGGAAGAAAGGCAATTTTTGCGGTGTTCCCTCCCTCTCTTTATTCTGAGACCAGAAGGTATATGTGTGCTCAAGTCCAGAGAGAAGACAATGCAGACTTCAAGGTAACGCAGCCCTTTCGCTGCATCTTTCTGTTCCTTAGTTATTGCCCTTCCTAGTCCTATCCCTCCCCTCCAAAGAAACTGGCACAGAAGGACAGAGTTGTGTTTCTGCCAAACTAAACAGTGCATCCCCATTTTACATTTCTGTAAAAAGAAAGAGGAACTGCTCACCTTAGCCTTCCAGACATTTACGACTCACAATGATGATTTAGTTCGCTCGCAGTAGGGTTTTCCCTTTCTGACTTTTTTTTCCTCCCCCTGAAGCAGAGACATGAATAGGAATTGTTTGGAAGAGGGGTCTGCAAAGTAGAGCCCCTGGTCCAAATTCAGATCACTACTTGCTTTTGTCAATAAAGTTTTATTGGAACAGGACTACCCCCATACGGTCTAGAGCTGCTCTCCCACTACAATGGCGGGAATGAGCAGTCATGTCAGAGACCATAGGACCTACGAAGCCTGAAATATTTATTATCTGGTCCTTTCTAGAAACCGTCAACCTCTGGTTTAGAGCCTGGAAGCGCCGGGAAGCTGTACCAAGCTTAAGCAACCCCAAAGTCGTGAGCTCTCACCGTTTAAGTATCTCAGAGCTTGCGAAAATATGTCTTTGAGGGACAGGCTGATTCAAGTGTGTGTGTATGTGTGTGTGGTGGGGGAGGGGTAGTTTGATCAGGTCCCTTGGGATCCTTTTTCCAACTAAGTCCATTGATTTCATCAACACTCAGAATTTCAAATTGGCAACAGCTGGAGAGAAGCTGTCATCTGGGCAGTGGGGTTTAACCAACACCACATGTTTCTCAGTGACAAGGCACGGAATGTTCGAACAGGGCAGGACAGGGAAGGGTGGGGGTTGGGGCTGGAAAGAGAGGGAGAGGGGAGAGGCTATGGGAGGAATTATGGGTACACTCAAAATTCCTCACTACTAAGAGTGTGACCTGTGGCCAGTGGCCAAGGCGTCGTACTCAGACTTGCGGAATCCCGACCTGCCTTTGCACTGGAGCCTCTCTGGTGATTCATATCCCTTGAGGGTGAGAGGAGTGGTGACAGTTTCAGGGCCAGAGTGGTGACAGTTTCAGGACCAATCTTCTTAGCAACTAAAGGGGCTTCGACTCCAGGAAACCCCACACCCTCAGACATGGATTCAGGGTCTCTCAGCTTTGGTACTATTAGCGTCTTGGGCAGGATAATTTTTGTTTTTTCCTGTATGGGGGCTGTTGTGTGCTTCGCAGGATGGTTAGCACCACTCCTGGGCTCTGCTCACTAGACGCCAGCAGCACACCCCTCCAGGTGTGACAATGCACAGTATCTCCGGACACCGCCAAATGTCCTGTGGGAATAGAACGGCCCCAGCTGAGGACTCCTATCCAGACAGACCCAGTCCTGGGGGAGCCGCAGACCACAGCCTCAGAAGGACTCTGCTCCTGATCTCACAGCAAAGCTGGGTAAACCCTGCTTCACCCCACCATGCACACGTGAGCCTGACCACCAGAGAGGCCGGACACCTTGTCCTTCTAGAGAAGGAGTGTGTCCCACGAGGCTGGGAGTGGCGATGTCTCCCAAATCGGGGAACCCCAAAGTTGTTGTCTCTCTGAACTCCCCTCAGCTCACGCACTCCTGACAGTCTGTCTCCCCCTCAGTGGGTTTCCAGAGTTCCCCGTGGTTCGGGCCTTCACGGCCTTATTTTCCTCCTCCCATCGGAAGCTTGCAAAATCCTGCTCTCTTCCTTCCTTAACTCCGGTCACAGCCTGTCTAGTGGGTCCCGAGGGACGAGCTGGTCATAAGTGCTCACAGTAACGTGTCCGCCATCTGCTCCTGGGGTTCCAGGAAAAGTGCTGGCAGACGCAAAAAACCATCTTCTTCAGGCAGCTGCTGCCCAGAGGGAGGCTGAGGCAGGCTGGTCGGGGGTGGGGGGCGGGGGAAGTGCCCGCTTCTAATTTCGCACCACCCCGCTGCCCGCCGGGATCCCCCTCCAGGGAAGGGCTCTTTCCTTGTCCCCAACCACTGGGTGAGACCGGCCCGAAATAAGGAACAGCTGCCTCACAACCAGCGGGTTTTGAAGAAGGCCGTGACCAATTCCGGTTTCCCCAACAACAGAGGCGCTGGTTGTTAGCAGCATTCATCCCAGAGACTTGCCTTTGAGCCAGAGTAGTTGGGAAGTGACAAGTGGCACAAGAGGACTAAAACCGCTTTTCTGGCACACCCAGGACAGTTACCGGAGAGCGCCTGGTCAAGATCAAAACCTTGGGGCAGACGGGAGGTCCCTCGCCTCCTATCTGCTGAATGGCTCATTAACTCCCTCATAAAGTTACCCCAATAAAGACCAACGTGTAAAAGGCAGTGAGGGGGGGAGCCCAGGAAGTGACATTTTTAGAAACATGTGGGGTCAATTTTAACTCCTACCCAGCTCCGTGGGGGATTGTGGCCACATAGCCACAAAGCCTATTGCTAATTGAAAGGATGCATAAAAAATTCAAACCAGGTGAAGACTGCTTGCCGGGGTTTGCGCTGGGCTCACGCTGACCCCATGCTGCTTTCCAGAATCCATTCACCCAGGTCAACCAGCAGACCACACCGGAGTCTGTGTTTAGGGAACACGGGGCAGAAGCTCAGTGGCTCTCCAGCGGCCGAGAGCGGGCAGCCAGGGCCTCTGAGACTCGTTTGGTCTCTTTAAAGATTCTAGACAAAGCCAGGTTCTGGGGAGCAGATGCTTTCTGGTGACTCCGGAGAAGACGGACGACATTCACATATCAGTACAGCTGCTCTAGGGAGTAATCCCAGGAGGGAGGAAATGCAACTGTTGTCCTAGAGAATTAAAGACTGGCTGTACCCCGACTGAGCGCCTGCAAAGAACCCTGTCGTGGTGGGTGATAACTATCCTAACACCTCAAGGATGCGAAGGAGCCAGCCATGGGTGGGGGAAGGCATTCCAGGCAGAGGGAACGAGAACATTCTGTACCAGATGAAGTTCCCAGTGCTCTCAGAAGGGACAGGAGGGCTGCGTCACTGGAGCACAGGGGTGAGGACAGGGAGGCAAACAGCAGCCAGGGGGAGATTTTTCCAGTCCACTTTGGGTTTGAAAGTATCCCTCCCATGCTTGTCTGCAGGATTAATAAATCCCCCTTCCCCCAAGAGGCAGCACAGGAGAGTGGAGAAGAGTGCTGGCTTTGCCGTTCACCTTCCGGCTCCGGCTCCCAGAGCTATGCCTCCACCGGCAAGACCCTGGCCTGCATGGTGCCTCAGTTCCCTCATCTGTAAAATGGGAAGAGGCATGGACTCCACCTCCTTGCTGGTGACAGTGAAAATGAAGGGGTCAGGACACCAAGCTTAGAACAGTGCTAGTGCCGAGACGTCAGATAGAATGTTCTCGCTATCTCTCCCCTCAGTATGTCACTTTGCAAGTACTTCTCTCTCTGTTGTCATAGATGAAAGTGCTCCGCATTGAGATGCAAGTTTTTCAAGTGGGTAACAGAGAGTGGGAATAATGTGCCCAAGGTCACACAGCAGCCACGTCAGAACTCCTACTTTCTGCCTTTTATTTGGGTGAGTAGAAAGAGTACAAGTACAAGAGTACAGCCACAGGGCTGACAGTCAGAGATCTGACAGACAGGAGGCAAAGACAGAGGGAAAGAGCCATCCACACAGCGGCGCTTTGAACCGGCGGCCACAATTCACAAAACCCTTTTCATTAATGGATAACTTCCTATTGCATAAATATAAATTACTGCTACGCGCAACAGCACGGGTGAAGGTCAGAAAGTGAAAGACGCCAGACACAGGAGAACACAAACAGTACGATCCCAGGGATATAAGATCAAAAACCGTCCTGAACGAATCCAAACTGTTTGAGGTTAGGACAGTGCTTGCTTTGGAGACGAGGGAGGGATGGAGGGGAGGGAGGGGGGAAGGGGGCTTCTGCAGCCTGGTGGTGGTCTAGTGCTTGACCTGAGAGTGGGGCAGGAGTGCAATAATTCAGTGCCCATCCCTGGGCACATTTACACATGTATCCTACCTGCCTGTCCACAAGCCTCCCTCCCCCACTTAGGGGTGCATTTCCCACCCTGGTCAGCCAGGTTGATAGGAGGGTAAAGTCTGGATGAAAGTGGTTTATGGATTTGAGGGGCAGTATACAACAGCCTCTTTTAAGCTTGGGATCCTTTCTTCTCAAGATCTGACTGACCTTACACAGAGCCGGGAGTTGACAAAGTGCTATTCCTGGCATAAAAGTTCATGACATCATGTGCGACGGAGCAATGACTGGGATGACTGGGGGTGAAAAGATACAATGAAGGAGAGGTAGACGGCGTGGCTGTCAGAAGGATGGGTAGACGGCATGAAGAACTGAAAGGGTTGGGACAGAATGGGAAAATGGATGAATCCGTGAATGCGTGTGAGGCGATACACGTATAGAAAAAGACATGGCTTGGGGATTTCATCAAGATCTTACAAATTCAAGCTACAAAATATAGTTTTGGGGTAAGAATTAAGTTTTCAAGTAATCATTATTACTTCTATTGCTCATTTACCCCGAAATAGTCTTCATTGGTGCCTCCTGCCGTGTCTGGAGGGGAAGGCAGTGTGGTACCTGCACGTGGAGAACTGGAAAGAAAGACAAAACGATGAACAACTTGCCCAAGGACATGGATGATGACGGGAATCAGTGACAAAGGCAGGGACTGAATTAGTTCTCCAGACTTCCAAAGGCGGTTTCTTCTCCAACTTCAGCAGGCATGCAAGTCCCCCAGGTGTCTTCTTAAAATGATAATTTGGGTCCACTGCATCTGGGGCTGGGGCCAAGATTCTGAATTTCTAACAAGCCCCAGGAGGTGCCGATGTTGTTGGTCCACAGACCACACTTGAAACAGCAAAGGTCTGGGTACTTTCCTGTATCGTGAACTTGGAAAAAGAGCTTGGTTTTGCTTGTTTCTCATAACACATCCAGGAAGGTGTTGATCGAAGATCAACCAGAGGGCTGTTCCTGAGCGCGTAAAGCCCCTGGCCAGGGGACCAAAGAACTCAGAGAACGAGGGAGAGAAAGCACAGCCTTGCTCTGTCCTGTTCTCTACTTCTCCACTCATCAACATAAATGAGGCTGCCAACAACCTATATCCCTGCTTCTTTTCTTTTCTTTTTTTTTTTTTTTTTAAGAATTTATTTATTTGGGAGAGGGAGAGAGGAGAGCAAGAGTGTGCTTGTGCGTGAGAGGGCACGAGCCAGGGGAAGGGGCAGAAGGAGGGGGAGAAGCAGATGCCCTGCTGATCAAGGAGCCGGGTGTGGGGCTCGATCCCATGACCCTGAGATCATGACCTGAGCCAAAGGCACACACTTAACCAACTGACCCACCCAGGTGCCCCCCATTTCCCTGCTTCTGATGAGAGTAAAGCCAGGACTGAGTTCTTAGAAAGCATAAAAACACTGAACCTGGCCATGCAAACTTCCCTTCCTGCTCTCAGTCTGTGCCCATCACCGGGCTTCCTGAGACAGCCTGGGCTTGGCGAGCCTCACCCTCCACACAGATGGCGAAAGCAGCTGCTAGCCCAGGAGGAGCTGGGAATCCAGAGTTCTCCAAAGCCCTCAGATCTCTCTCCCCCCACCTTGCCAGTGGCACACATATCCCAGCCTGGGAATTGAGGGAACTTTTACAAAGTATCCTTTCTGGATTAGTGAGAAAGGATTCTGTATGCAAGTAAGTCTAGCCGTTTCTGAAGCACTTCTGAAAATCTTTAACTGCTTAAGTGTAGTAGGAATTACCATACAGGAGACACCTGGACGATAGAACCTCTTCCCCACCTGGCTCCAGCCTACTCCAAAGGACATATTTTGGGAAAACAGTGGCTCAACACTGACTTCCTGTTAAAATCCAAACATGTCTGCTTACAATTTCTGTCCCTGTCGCTGGAAGAGGGGCACGTGCAGTGGAAATTGAAGCCTAGGGCAAAAAGGAAATGGTCAGTAAAATGGATCCTGTCTTTATACAGTTTTTAAGTTTTGTTCCTCATGGATTTTTGCACGAGTTTTGATTCTGAAAATGCTGCAATGAACTACTGTGTACCTTGATGACCGAGTTTTTGACTCCCGTTTCAATTCTGTGCCCATGGGAGGGGTTTCACGCATCTCCCCCTGCCCCACACCCCACCGGACAGGCCACTCCCCTTTTACCTTGGTCAAATATTTCATTTCCTTTGTGAAATTCCACGGATTGTACACTTCCTATAAACTGTGTTTACTAGGGTAGTGAAAAAGTAATTGGTCTGGACAGGGAAGGACCTAGAGTTCAGTCACAGCTCTGCTGCCCACTCCTGGAAGACGGAATAAATCATTTCTCCCCTCTGAACCTCAGTTCCTTTTCTGAACCTGCACTAGAGATTCTCCAACCTTCCCAAAGCTGAGTCTGTGAAAATTTTTTTTTTTTAAGATGATTCAAAAGCCTTTTTGTATTTTGTTTCTATTGAGATATATTTGACATATAATCTTGTATTTGCTTTAGGTGTACAACACAATGATTGGATATAGGTATATCTTGCAAAATGATCACCACAGTAAGTCTAGTTAACATCCGTCAGCATATAGTTCCAATTTTTGTGATGAGAACTTTTAGAATCTTCTCTCTTAGCAACTTTCAAATATACAATACACTATTATTAACTACAGTCCTTATGTTGTACATCACCTGGACTTACTATTTATCTTACTAAATAAAATTTTTTTAAAGATTTTATTTATTTGACAGAGAGAGAGACAACAGGAGTGCAGGGGAGGGGCAGAAGGAGAGGGAGAAGCAGACTCCATGCTGAGCAAGGAGCCCGATGTGGGGCTTGATCCTGGGATTCTATGATCATGACCTGAGCCAAAGGCAGACGCCCAACCCAGTGAACAACCCAGGCACCCCCCCCACCCCGGGGTTTAAAAAATTTTTTTAAAAAAGATTATTTATTTGAGAGAGAGAGAGAGAACAGTGGGAAGGGCGGGGGGGGGGGGAATCCCAAGCTGACTGCACTGAGTGCAGAGCCCCATGTGGGGCTTGATCTCATGACCCTGGGATCATGATCTGAGCTGAAATCAAGAGTTGGATGCTTAACCAACTGACCCACTCAGGCACCCCATCAGGACTTATTTATTTATAACTGGACATTTGTACCTTTTGACTGCCTTCACTCATTTCTGTGAAAGTTTGTGATTTTGATTCTATGACTGCAGACAGCTCACGTTATCAGATCAGTATGGATTACCGGGAAGATACCAGAACACAGTCTAATCCCCCAAGGAATGGTGTCTAATCAAGGGAGTAAATGAGAGGGCAAGGAGAAGTCCTGGAGCGCAGTCTGAAATGAAAACACATAGGACATTCCCAGACAGAGAACATTTAAGGATGTAGTCTGTTGAAAGAAAGAAAAGAAAACGAGAGGAGAAACCTAAACACAAGATTTGCGTATTTCATCACGGCTTGTTACACTGAACCAATAGCAGGTCACAAGCAGAGTGTGTGGTACCTTCTAGCTTGTGCTTTGTCCCCAGAAAGTCAGAATGGAATGGCGAAGGCTCACTTTAAAATAGAGTGGGGGGACACCTGCGTGGCTTGGTTGGTTGGGCATCTGCCTTCAGCTAGGGTCATGATCTTGGGGTCCTGGGATCGAGTCTGTGTCGGGCTCCTTGCTCGGTGGGGAGCCTGCTTCTCCCTCTGCCTACCGCCCCCCCTGCTTGCACGCTCTCTCTTTCTTTCTCTCTCTGACAAATAAATAAAATTAAAAAAATAAAACAGAGTGGGGTCCTGACAGCATCTGTTTCAGAGTCACCTGGGTGGCTTCTTTAAATGCAGTGTCCCAAGGTTGGCTGGGGGATGGACACTGGGGAGGGTAGGTGCTATGCTGAGTGCTGTGAAATGTGTAAGCCTGATGATTCACAGACCTGTACCCCTGGGGCAAATAATACATTATATGTTAATATAAAAAAATTAATGCAGAGTCCCAGTTCCTGTCCCAGACCTACTGCCTCAGGACTTAGGGGAGTGGAGCTCAAGACTACATTTGCAACAAGTGTTCTGGTAGATTTTGATACCTCTTTTAAATTAAAAAACCCACTGCTTTGAAGTCAGATGGGTGTGAATAAATAAACAGGTCAGACCCCCTTACCAGCCGGCAACCTTGGAATTCGGAGTCTGAAAAGCTGCCTGTTACAGAACTCTGCCTTGCCAGCGCCAAGCAAGGTGCGAGGGTTCTGTGACCTGCCAAGCCCTGAGCTGCTTTCAGACACAGGATTTCCAGTTTGTGTTACCTTTCCCACCAGATCTTGGCAGGTGAAGACTGATGACTTAATTCCCCGGCCCCTGTCACTAAGTGTGGTCCCTGTGCCAACCCAGCCAGGGTGGATGGCAACCCAGCTCCCCTGGAAACCGTTCAGATGGCTAGCTCCCGAGAAACCCATCAGGCTGCTGGAGAAGGTAGCGAGGAAGGGATTTTACTTGGTCCGGCTCCAGCTCTTGGGCCATCAGAGCTGTTCTTTGCTCTGGGAGCACATAAAACCCCCAAATACTAGAGCAGATGGGGGACCATGCTGGGCACGCTCTGTAGGCCCCATCTTCAAGAAGGATTTTTGGTCCTACCAAGTGCCGAGCTCAGAGCACCTCCTCTTTCGATGGAAGTACAAAAGGGCAATTGGGTAGTATCTGTAGAAACTTGCCATGTGCCTATCCCTTGGTCCAGAGGGTCCCACTTCTAGGGATTGGTCCAGTGGAAAAACCCGAACAAGGACACAAATGATCGTAACAGTGAAATGCTGCAAAAAATCCAAGTGTCCAGCAACAGGGGATGTGTTAAAAGAATGATGGTACCATCATACAATGAAACTCTATATGGCTTCATGTCAGTTAGAGCTATATACACCAAGAGGGAAAGATGAACAAGATATAATGTTAAGTGAAAAAACATATTGCAGAATGGTATGATGACTTTGCTGTTTACAATTATTTATCTGTCAGTGTATGCCCAGAGATAAATACTAATGGAATTGTCACCTAACGGTGGGTGGATGCAAACTGGAGGATGAGTTCAATTTATATAGTACAGTTGACCATTATTCAGGTTTTAACTGTGTGGGTCTACTTATACATGGATTTTTTTTTTTTTGAAACAGTGCAGTGCTATAAATGTATTTTCTCTTCCTTATGAATGTCTTAACATTTCCTTTTCTCTAGCTTACTTTATTGCATAAACATAGTATAGAATATATTTAAAATAAAAAATGTGTTAACTGACTGTTTATGTCATCAGTAAGGCTTTTGGCCAACAGGAGGCTTTGAGTAAGTTACGTTTTTGGGGAGTCAAAAGTTATATGCAGATTGTCAACTATGCAGGGGCTCAGTACCCCCAACCCCATGTTCTTCAAGGGCCAACTATATATTTCTGTAGTTTTGTAATATTTTTAAAACTATTTTTGTTTGTAACTTAGAGAAGATGACAAAATTACATGGAAAACGTTGGGAGCGGGGTGCCTGGGTGGCTCAGTGGGTTAAAGCCTCTGCCTTCGGCTTAGGTCATGATCCCAGGGTCCTGGGATCAAGCCCCACATCAGGCTCTCTGCTCAGTGGGGAGCCTGCTTCCTCCTCTCTCTCCCTGCCTGCCTCTCTGCCTACTTGTGATCTCTGTCAGTCAAATAAATAAATAAAATCTTAAAAAAAAAAAAAAAGAAAACATTGGGAGCAACGAAAATTACATAGAAAACATTGGGAGCCAGTCGCTTTTTACCTTGGCCCACCTCTCAGGAAAGCTAGAGGCAAGACGCTTTTTCTGGGGCTGAAACGGAGCCCAGGACAAGGATATTGAGCACAAAGTCTACCCTTAACAGAACACTATGAGGCACAGCAAAGACAAATTCTACCCCACATGTTGTGCTAAATTATTCGGAACTGTCTGCGATGAAAAATAATCTGGAGTTCACAGGGAGGCACGGGAAATCAGGGTCGGTGGTTCCAGATCTCCAAGTGGTCCACCTCCACCCATACCTTTACTCCAAAGCTCTGAACCCAGACAGAGGACGGGCCACCCCTAGGGCTGGTGTTAAGTATGAGCCACAAGGACATTTGCGGCACAAGGTCAATGCTGTACAAGGAGCTGTGTCCTGGTGGCTAAGGCTCTCTAGAAATCCGGCTGCCTCTCAGCAACTGTGTGCTCTTGGACAATTCCCTTCGCCCCTCTTGGCCTCTGTTTTCCCATCTGTAAAATGGAGGCTCATTTGTTCACCAACATTTCATGAATGCCTACCCTGTGTGAAATTGATCCAATACGCACCATATGTCAGACAATGCTCCAGCCGCCAGGGCAACAGGAGCAAAGCCAGTCTCTGCCCTTAAGCAGCTCTCCTCCCAGTAGGGGAGGAAGACAATCAATAAAATAAGTGGCATATAGTGCTAAATGCTACAGAGGAAAAGAAGGCAGGGAAGGGGGAAGGGAAGCATTTTGTGGGAGGCTGCCCCAGGGAATAGGAGCAGACCTTACCCATATGGAATGAGTGAATGCATGTAACTCTGCAGACATAGCCCCATCCCGCAGCATCTAGTGACTAAGGCCATTACTACCAAGACTGCCATTATCACCACCACTGTCTGCCTGCTCCTCTCCTCCTACCTCTGCAGCCAAGTCCTGTCTTTGTAAGTTTTTCTTCATTGGTATTTCACAAGAAGTAGCCTTTTGAATAATTTATCAGGGACAAGGCATGCCACTAAACAATTTTACATATTCATCCTCATTTGATTTTCACGAATCCCTTAAAAGTAGGTTTTGTTACTTCGTTTTTTTTTTTTTTTTTAAACTAAGAGGAGTTTGAGGCTCAGGGAGATTGTGGGGGTGTGTGTGGGGGGAGAGGATTTCCTCATAGTTTATATGATTAAAAAAGTTCCCCACTGGGGCACCTGGGTGGCTCAGTTGGTTAAGCTTCTGCTTTGGCTCAGGTCACGATCCCAGGGTCCTGGGATTGAGCCCTACATGGGGCTCCCTGCTCAGCAGGGAGCCTGCTTCCCCCTCTCCCTTGGCTGCTCCCCTGGCTTGTGCTCTCTCTTTTCCTCTGTCAAATAAATAAAGTCTTTAAACCAATAATTTAAGAAGTTCTCCATTTTTCTTTTTTATTACAGTCTGCAGCATTTCGGGCTTCGCCCATGGAAAGAGCCTCCAGTCTCACAGAGAACAGGTGCCGGTGGCGGGAGAGGATGAGCAGGAAGAGGAGAAAGGAAGCGGGAAGGCTGCGGTGGTCTGAGAGTGCCCACAGCCGATCAGCGGGGCAAGGAGTGCTCCCTGCTTTCTCCACACCCAGGGCAACGGAGTCCCTGCCGTTGGTATGCACACACTGGAGCTTCTCCACAGGCAGAAAGAACCTTCCGGCAACAGATTCCACCTCCGTTGCTAAGGGGAGGTAGGGCCTTGGGCAAAGTCAAACCAGGGATCTTCCAGGAGGGGTGTGGTGTGGCTCTGTGTCCTTGATGGGCGGGGAGAGGTGTAGAGTGGGGGAGAGCTACGGGCACTTTAAAAGGCAGATTCAGCCTCTGAATCACCGGATACGGTACCTTCCCCCACTCTGTCGTGTAAGTCAAAATTTCCCAGACACTGCGGAATGTCCTGTGGAGAGTAAACTCACCCTGACCGAGAAGCACGGGGTTATGTATAGAAGGTCAGGACTTGGGCGCTAGGACCCTGGCTCAAGCCACCGGCTGCACTGTGATCCCAAACGTGTTATTCAACACCTTTAAGACCTGATTCCTTGTCTGTGAAACGGAGACGAGATGATACGTATGACTCATGGCGTTATTGTCAAGATGAACTAAGAAAAGTCTATGTTAGTAGTTAACACAGCATCCCACTCTCAAGGCTTCACAGCTGTCAGCTCTGGTTGTGACGGGAGATCTTGGTGGCCTCGGAGATGCACAGCGGGTGGTCTCTGAACGGGGGGGGGGGGGTGTGTCTGCAAAGAATGAGGAACTCTGGGCAGGTAGGGGTGTTCGAGTCTTGTGCTAGTTTGTTAAAGAGAGGGCGTGCCTTATTCAAAACCCAACAAAACGGGGAAACACTGCTCAGAGTCAGCGCTGTTTGAAGCAGCGTGACAGAGGACCTTGGTTCTACCAGAACAAGGCAAAGCAACAAGCAGGAGGAGGAAGAGGTGGGACTCCCCTGTCCCAGCCGGCAGCTCTCAGCCTGCAATGGCGGCTCGTAAGGTGGTTTTAGTTGAGCCCAGGCTGGCTGCTATGAGGAAGGGAAGCAAACGGTGAAAGGTGTGGAAGATGATTTTTTGAGGGGCCTGAGGCCGTCGGTGGACCCTATCCATTTTGGCTTCACATGCTGATGTCTCCTTAGAGAAGAACCCTTCCCACCAGAGAAAGACCTAAGCTTTCTGTAAACTCCTTTTTCTTGGGCACAGTTAAGGGGTGATGTCACCCAGAGGCCCTCTCCTTCAGGAGCTTTTATTTGATGGAGGAAAACACAGAGGAGTGGTTACATGTGTAGACTAGCAAACCCCACTTAGCCCACTCACTAGCTACGTGACCTTAAATTCTTTGACTCTTGGTTCTCTCATCTCCAAGAAGGGGACAATCGCTGTAATTTTTCTTTCTGTTATTATTGTCCCCTTGGCTTTTCCACTTCAGTCCTTAGCTACAACAGAATCAAAATACGTGGGTCCTGAGCATATTCCCCACCTCTGCTGATGTGGAAACAACACATGTTTTTTGTGTTTACCGTGTTAAGTGTCTTCTCATTTCACCCTAAGATGGCTATAGGTGAGGGAATACGGGCTCAAGAAGTTTAGATCATTTGCTTAAGGTCACAGAGCTGGTACCAGACAGAGCTGAGAGTTAAGAGGAATCTATCTGACTCTTGAGACTATCACCTTAATAGTAATTTCTAGGGCCTTTGGGTAGAATTTCATAGAGGACAGATGTTCCTAGAGCACATTTTTGTGTGTTCACAAATGAACATTTTCTCCCTTAAGATGCGGTACTTCACAGAGACAGGGCCAGAGTAGGGCAATAAAAGCAGAACCACCTCATAGATCATCCCAGAAGCTAGAAACAAATGCACCTAATGAAAAATTTGGATTTGCCTTAACACCTTCCTTCTCAATCTTGCCTGCTTGATAGAATTACTGGGGAGCATGAAAATATCCCCTGGCCCAAACCAAATGCCAGATACCAGTTACACTGGACTCTTAGGGATGGGGCAGAGGCACCTGCATCCTTTACATTCCTGGGATGATTCCATGTGTGACCAAGACTGAGAAGCAGTGTCTGAGTATTTTAGCATCTACCTTACATCTCACCAATAGGTGTCCAATCACACTTTCCCTTAAGCAAGACTAAGAAGGCCCGGTGGCCATTGTCTTTAGATTAAGTGTTAAGTATTCACTCTAAACCTTTTGAGTTTGAGGTGGCAAATCCCATGAGATATTGGCTCCTTTTTCCATCTTAGTCACAGCCAAGGGCCTCAAACATGCGATGGTTCTTGAGATTTGCTAAGGATAAGCCTTGGTCACCACTCAGTGAATGTGACATAACTGTGAATTAGTGAAGGTCTCATCTCTTGTCCTACCACAGTGATGAGACTCTAGAAGGGCAATGTCACACCATAACTTCTCCTCCCAGCAACACAAAATCCTCCTGCTGAACTTCTGGGCCTTGGCCTTAGGGATTTCGAGGAAAGGTGGAAGGACCCAGAGCTTTGAAGGCAAAGTGAAAGCCTTCTGTAATTTTGGCAACATCCACCTGGGAAAAATGACAGCTACTCAATCTCTCTTCTTAAAGACAAACATATCCAAAGAACCCCGGATTTTGTTTGCCAGGGCCAATACTGGCTAATTTGTGCAATAAAAAAAGAAGGGGTTTTGTGAATCATATTTCTGCATAACATATGTTTTGTTTTCAAGGATTACTGTTTACTTGAGGAAAGATTTTTGCATTAATCAGATTTATGCATGTTATGTGGCTAAGCCTGGATACCTGGGGTTATATGCAAAAGTACTGCGTATATGAAACCCAGGATATGACTAAGCATTGAAAGTAAATGTAAGCCACAGCAATAGAAAGATCAACAGAAAGAGCTCACAGACTTTTTTTTAACAAAACTTTTTGTCTTAAATGGCATGTCCTCCCCTCACGCTCCGCAACGCATGATATTTTTCACCTAATGCTTCCTTGTACGCTTGCATTTGCTTTTCGACTCCCTGTGCAAATCAGCTGACTTTTTCTACTTTAAGACACCCCCACTAAAAAAGGGGACGAGGACAGTGTTCTCAGAGGGATTCCAGGAGGTTGAACCAGAGCCAGCAATAAAATGTGACTGCTTCACAGCTCTAAATATAGCTCTCTCCCCCTTGACAACTCTGCTGGCCTGCTTTCAGTTGCTGGAACTGCACAAGTTCTCTCTTGCCTCAGGGCCTTTGCATATGCCATTCCTAAGGCCAATAGGGCCTCCTTCCCCTCCCCTCCTCTTCCTGTGCCAGACCAAGTTCTTTTATCTAATTCTTGCTACAATATCACTTCAGAGAGCTTCCTGGTCATCCTTTTTAGGTGGTTAACCCTCAACATTCTTTATTCTTGACCCTGCTCATTTCCTTCATGACACTTAATCACAATCTATCCGTGTGTGTGTTCCTACTCTGGCTTCTAGTGGGTGGGGCTTGACTTCTGGGAGGAGAGCGGAGTGCAGAGAGTGAGAGAGGTCAAGGTGTTGCCTTGGTTCCCTCCCAAGGCTGCAGGTTGGCTGCAGTTCTCTCCCAGAGTCCTTAGTTCTACTCAGCAGCCCTCCTTCATTAGCCTTTAATTACTCTTTGAATGTGCTGCCTATTTCTTGCTGGGGCTCTGACCCCTATAGGGACTGGGTCGGATTCATTCACCAATGTCTATAAATGTCTATTTATGCTCAATAAATATTTGTTGAATACATGAATATAAAAGAATAAAGAATCAAGATTTTAAAAAATGTACTCCTCCTCCCTATTCTGTTTCCAAAACAATCTTGACTCAAACTCTAGGATAGCAGACAGATAAAAAAGGGATGTTGGGATTCTGGGTGGGTGGGGGAGACAAACAAGCACGGTCCTCTTTCGAATGGCAACTCTAGAAACCCAGCGTGTTGGAGATCTTGGGGGAATGCCACGAGGGATGATGTGGCATCTTCTCCTGTGTTTACAGTTGCGGTACAGGATATTAGGGGCTGGGCTGACAGTGTTTACATCTCAGTGCTCCCAGGGGGACTTCGGGTTCAGCTGGTGGAAGACAAAAGGGGTGGATGGGGGTGGGGAGTAGATGGTACTTCTGTGCACCCACGGAAGAAGATTTAAAATTCTTTTTTTGCTGTTGTCTTGGAACTCAGAGGAAAGCTGGAATAAAAACTGTCCTCGGGCCTGATGTGCTCCATCTCTTACTGGCAGATAAAAGTGTGGCACCCAGGGGCCCTGACTACTGAGGCCCCCACAATAAACAGATTCAGAGAGCAGAGAATGACAGAGGAAGCCATCTGCTTCTCAGGCGGCTCTAATCCTGAGCAGAAAGCAAGCCACAAAAGACAGTGCTCAAGGTGATAGAAAGCCCAGCCACTTATAGCTCACCATTCCCTCAAGGATGGTGAGATCTGGGTTGCAAGGAGAACCATCTGAGAACCCTGGGGCCAAGCTGGAATTCCTCCCCGCCCACCCCCCCAGGGGCCCGAGCTTGAAACACATGTGCAAGATGAGAACCTGGCTGGGCTTGTTCCTGCGGCTGATAACGATCTCCATGGAAAACTTCCACTATTGTCTGTCCCCATTGTCTTCCCAGCTCCGGGCCCAGAGCAGGGCCTGCTTCTCATCCACAGATGGAAAGAACAAATTAACTCCTGTAAACTGTATCGAGTGGGAATTCTCTGAGAGGTTAATTGATGCTGGGGTGGGTGGGTGGGGGTAGTGGAGGGGGAGGAAGGGAGGTCAGGAAAGCAAAGGCTGAAGTCCAGGGGCTGGCAGGGGCCCTTCTCACACGGGGAGGGCGGGCTCCATTAGTACTAATAGTGTTACACGGGCAGAATTAGGCCACAGACTGCAGTAGCCTCTTTAAGCTCAGAGAAGGCTGGAGACTGAGATCCAGGGAGAAAGGGCTGCTCTTTCTTGCTGCGATCACCCCTGAAGATCCAAACAGCAGGGCTCCCCACTTTGGGTGTCTGCATGGGTCTGGACGGCTGACCTCGGCGGAACTGCCAGGCATCATGGCCCATCCGTCGATTCCTGCACCTCGGAAGGATTTCTGGATTCCATTCGCTCTCCCCTCTCCCTGGTTAAGTGAGCAACGGGCTGAGACACCGTTAAAGGAAGGTGGCAGGAGGTCGGCACTCTGGAGCCCCCTGATAGTAATAATAATAATAACTCTCCAATATTGAACTTGCCATGTGCCAGACATGCAATGAAGTGCTTTCTGCATACTACCCCACGCTTCACGACGGCCCCGGGGGGCATACATTGATAATCACGCTCTCTAGGGGATGCTGAGGGGGTGAGAGGTTTAAGCCACCAGCCTGAGGTCACACAGCTACAGTGGCAGTGCGATTTTAGCCAGGTCATTGTGACCCTTAAACACTAAACCCCAGTGTGGGCTGCAGCTGGGGTCAGAGCAAGAAACACAACCGGCTCATTCTACTGCATGGGGTACGTCTGAAACGCCCAGCCTGGGAGGCGCCTTCTCCAGCCATCAGTTCGGGATTCTAAGCGCCTGCCGCAGGAAGGGCTGATTTCCAAGGCAATAGTCTAGACCAGGCTTTCTCAGCCTTGGCGCTACTGTCTCATGGGACCAGATGGCTCTTGGTTGGAGGGAAGGTGCTGTTCTGTGCATTGGAGGCTGTGGAGCTGCACCCCTGGCCTCTACCCACTGGAAGCTACTAGCAACCTGCACCCCAAGTTGTGACAATCAAAAATGTTTCCAAGTGGCGTGCCCAGGTGGCACAGTCAGTTGAGTGTCTGACTCTTGGTTTCGGCTCAGGTCATGGTCTCAGGGTCGTGGGATCAAGCCCCTCGTCGGGCTCTGTGCTCAGCATGGAGTCTGCTTGAGATTCTCTCTCTCCCTCCCTCCGCCCCTGCCACTCGTGCTCTCTTCCTCTCTCTAAAATAAGTAAGTCTTTAAAAAAAATTGTCTCCAAGCATTGCTAAATGTCCCTTAGGTGACAAAACCCCTACCCCTCCCCACTCACCACTGCTGAGAACCGCTGACCTAGAACACCCTGCTCACACCCCAGGGGCCTTTGTGTGTGTGTTTATCACAGGTAAAGGGAATTTCTCCTCTGATCTTCTTACCTAGGACCCAGTATCCAGATATAAAGAAAGAAATTTTTTTTAAAAAATGAGTTATTCTAGGCTGTTTTCTCTCCTCTCCCTTCCAGCTCTGAGCTCAATCTGCTTCCAAGGAAAAGACACAAGGAAAGCCCGAACTGGATTTTCCTGCCTTTGAAAATCAGCGCCTCCAACTAAAAAGGCAGCCATCAGTATAGTCTGCTCCTGCCGGGCTTAGACACCCAGGCAAGGTCCAGCATGCTCACCACTGGGGAGCTCAGAATCCCTGCCAGGGCCAGTCACACAGGCCATCAGAATCAGAATAAGGCCTCCCAGGTGGCCCCAGACTGATAACACACTCTGCAGGCAGATGGGACCGGACCGGCTGAGTCCAAGAAGCAAGAATCCCTTATACTCTGCAGGGCTGAGTCAAGGAGCTGTTCCAAAGAAAGGCCCAGAGAACAGAAAAGAATATACCAAAGGACGTGTTCTACTGCTTTCTGCAAAGAGCGAAATAAGCACGTTTTTGCCCCAGTCCTTGTACGTGGGAGGGATAAAAGACAAAAGAGAAGACAGGAGCTGGGTAGTCTGCAAACCGGGCCATCAAACCCTCAGGGAGCCCAGAGTTGAGAAAGGCTCTTTTCTGGAACCCAGGAAAGGAGTGGAGGAAATGGGTCTGTTCTAGTTAAGTGGAGGGGGAATTTAGGAGGACATTTTTAAGCTGTTAAAACTTTTTGTACCAAAGAAAACACTAGGCTTTTTCTTAGTAATTTTGTGTTGGAAGACGCAGACTTTATCTTCTAGATGGTGCCCTGCCTGTTTACTCGGTCGGATTTGTGGCAGCTGTCTCCCAGAAACACGGTGTGCTCTGGTTTTGATTTGGGAAGGGTAGGCGGGAAGAGGTGCCTGGCGGCACACCGCTGGGAACACACACACACACACACACACACACACACACACACACACACACACAGCTACCTGACTGCTCATGGTGATGCGCCTGAAAATTACTAAGTTAACCAACCAATCAACCCACTTCCAATCCATGAAAACTGTGGTCTCCTGGCGCTTCGCTTGCCCATCGATTTCCAGCGGAAACAGGCCCTATTTGGAGTCAGAGTATTTTATTGTTCACCTTACCTGCTGCCTTCAATGACAATACCAAAACCACCAAATGCTCTTAGCAGGTATCACTCTCTTTCACAGTTAGCCCAGACTGAGTGCTTAAGAAACATACCCTCTGTGTTTCAGATAACATGCTCTTAGCTTGCTAAGATGCTATTTACGGTACCAAGGGCTATCCGATGTCAGGGACATCTTCAGAACTTTCTAGAAGAAATACAATCCAATTTTTCTTTTGTCCAAATAGGAGGCTAGACTCATGACTAAGAGAAGATGCAAAAGGGGTACCATCGGCGAGAAGAAACTTCTAACCACAGACAAGGCGGCAGGGAGGGCTGCTTACCCAGGCATGATCTGGGTTTCTCTAGCTCAGTGTTCCGTAAACTTGATGGACCTAGGACTTCTGTGGGGGCAACTGTTAGAAATGCTGATTCCCAGGTCTGGCCAGTGAGAGACTCTGTTTGCGGGACTTGGATGGGCCCAAGAATGTGTACTGTTGACAAGCATCCCAGGTCAATGTGATGTAGATGGTCCCCAGGTAACGGACTGATGGAGGGATGGTGACTATTTACATGAAGAAACAGGACTCCCCAAAGCTGCCCCAGGTGGGTTTTACTAGGAAGTGGGGTTTTAATCACACTCATTTCCTATGCTTGGGAGGCACTTTGTGTCTGGGTAGAGGAGGGGTGGTTGGGCCAGGATGGCTGGCATGGAATCGCTGACAAGCCTCCCAGTCCCACCAGAACACTCCATGGAGGAGATGCTCAAGTAAGGAGGTCAAGCAACTGGCGAGAAACTGTGCCAAAGTATTTAGAAGGTTTGATTATGTTTATAAGGAAAGAGTGAGTCAAAAAAGTACGTTTTTGTTGCTGCAAGTCAAAGGAAATGTAGATTTCAATACAAATCAGTTTGGGAGCCTCCTAAGGGTCCCATTCCAGGAACATGATGACGTCCATTCGATTGAATATTAACGTAGCCATTAAACATGATGTGATAAAAGCCAAGAAAAGAAGCTAATAACAGAATGCAAATGAAGAAAGTCAGGACCCAGAACATTCAGAATGTCTACAATTCAGAAAAAAAATAACATGCTGGTATACAGGGAAAAGATATGAAAATTCACCAAAATATTCGCACTAGTCAAGAGGTAAGAGCTATGATATATTTCTCCCTATATCTTAATTGTTCTCTTGTAGCTGTTCCTAGTTGCCCACATTTAAAAAAATAACTCCTAAAAACCTGAGTTTCAAGGCCATTACCAAGTGGGTGTGAGTGAAGTTATTTCCTTTTGTGATATTCTTTACATTCAAAAGCTCCAAGAGAAATGCACACAGGTCCTTTAAAAATTTACTTTACAAAATCTTGTACCAGTCTGAGGCGCCCATCGGCCCCCTCCCTCCACCCTGGGCCCATTTTCCTGTGTTGCCTTTTCAGTAATAAAATGAATAAAATCAGCAACCTTTTCTCTCCTGTCAGCAACCATGGTTACTTATTCTGGGTAGAGATGACTGCCCATGCCCAGGGAGGTTATAAATAAGCCTCCTGAATGGTTATTAAAAACCAGGACACTGGAAAAATTTCTCTGAACCCAGAAAATGTCAGTGAAACCGTGACCTGAAACAGGCATGCATCGGGCCCTCTGGGGTGAGCTCTGTCCAGACTGCTCTGTCCACTGCCCCCCTCTCCCTCTCACCTGGCCCTGAGAATATCCTCAGCTTCAACACAGCACGAAATTGACCCAAAAAGAGAAACACAAGATGAACAGATTCTACTGCGACTTTCACTCAGTTGGTTTTCATCTGGGCCTTGGTCTATGAGTCCGGTTCAGAGTCATGGAATACCAGTAAGGGGGCGTCGTTTCCATAAGGGACACAGAGAAAGTCACCCCGTGGAATGAGTCAGAAACCTGAATCACACCTTCAACACTGAGCTGAGGGGTTGGGTTCTGTCCAATCTGCCCTTGCAAAACATCCCCTTGCCATCCTGAATTCCCCACATTAAAATCACATATAAATTCCCCACATTCCCCACATTAAAATGGAGACATGCCCCCTTGTCACCAGAAAACCATGGCAAACATACATAATGGACATATGACGTCAAGTTCACATGACGGAGCTTCCGGAGGAAGGAACCAGATTCGGGATCGGTCCCGGAGGGATGCAATGCCCCAGACGGTATAGGCTCAGGAGCAGGTTCGTGTGCTGTTTACTTCCTTGCAGTACAATCCCTTTTCCTTCAAAAATACTACCTGGATTCCTCTTTGGGAAGCCCATCTCCATTCTCAGTCGCTGCAGTTTGGATGGGCTGCATCCCATCCCCTAGGTCCCAGGATGGGCACGTGACTCAGGATGGACCAAGCAGAGCAAACATTCCTCCGCTCCTTCCACCACAGGAGGTCCTTTATGAACTGTCAGGTGACGCAAGTCAGGCAAACGGGACCCCATTCTGGGGCTTTGGGTGACACTACCTCGTGCTAATGGGTGTTAGCCTGGAGTTGCCCACGGCCATCTCAACCACCACTGGGAAGAGCCCGCCTGAGAACGAAGCCAGCCAGTGGGGAGGAAGTAAGAACCCAGAGAGAGAGAGAGATGGAAAGTAGGTGGGTCCCGATGACATCATTTGGGCATCTGGATCCAGCTGTTCCCAGAACCCAAATCCTGTGAACTTTGTGGACACTCTACTTAAAGAAAACAAACTTATCTGTTTACACCAGTTGGGTTGGGCTTCTGACACTTGCAAACAAGAGTTCTGCCCTTCTCATGAAGGAAGATAATCCCAGAGTATTCTCGGTGCTGGCCCTGAAGCCAACTGACAGGACTCTGGGTTTTCTAATCTGTAATTCCGGACCAGGCCACCCATCCTTCCCGGCGGAGGGGATGAACAAAGGATCTGGGCTGTGAAATTCATGAGCCATGACTGAGGTGTGGCCGCTCAAGTAAGCGGGGGGCGGTGGCGGGGAAGGGGACTTGGGGGGGATGGGGGCAGCTGGTTAGGAGGTTTTACCCAGCCATTTAAATAAAGAAACTGGGGTAGAGGATGCACATCCAAACTATGCAGAAGAAAAGGAGCAATGTTCCTGCCCAGAATTAAATATAGAAATGTTTTGCATTACAAGGATTAAAAAACATTGCAGACATTCTTGGTCAAGTGAGCTGTTCCAGTTGGTTCTTTCAACTCCCCTCCACCCCTTGTTGTTCTCTGGTTCTCTCCCAGTTTGCCAGCAAGGCTGAAAAATTATCTCATGACTCCCCAGCCATCAGTACATCTTGCACATGCATCTCGGTCTTGCACAACAAAGTGTCCCTTGTCAAGGTGTGTCGGTGCCACAACTGTGCAACACTCATCAAAGGCAGCAGGAAGTCCTTTTGGACTTCTGCTTTGGTGGGGTCTCTACATATCCAGGCCAATGATATGTGCGCTTTTAGCTGATGGTGGCCTGGGTCAAAAATCAGAGTCGGCAAACTCTTACACAGTTCTAGGTTTTCAACTTGATCCTCTCTGTCTCTCAGAACCCTTCCCCCAAGGGCACTGTCAACCTGCCAGTTTTCTCTCCTAGGTCACCATCCTATCGGTCTTCCTCTATCAGTCTTTACTGTTGTTTACACTGTGGGCCTTCTTTCACGTGTTTATACTTGCCATACATTCCTACCACGGGGCCTTTGCACATGCTGCTCTTGCTGCCTGGAATCCTCCTTCCCTTGTCCCTTAAGCATCACTTTTTCAGGATATTCGATTAACCTCCCTGACTCAGCTCTATCTCTCTTTGCATGCCCTCTTAGCCCACATTTACCACAGATTCAATTTCATATTGCACAATTCGATGCTTCTACTCTATTGAACTCCACTAGACTGTGAGGAGAAGGAAGGTAGGCTCCTTGTCCACTTTTGCTCAGCACTGTATCCCTAACCCCCTGCACAGGCAGTGGCACCTTCTTGCTGGCACTGAGTACTTAGTGGACATCAGGCACTGTCCTAAGTTCTTTATAAGAATTAACTCTTTAATTCCCACAACACCCTATAAGGCACTGCTGTCATTTTATTTCACAGATGAAGACACTGAGGCATCAAAAAGGTAAGCTCAAGGCCACATGGGTATTAAACCACAAAGTCCAATTTCCAGCTCTGGCAGACTGGTCTATAGCCCATCACGGGGTAGGCCCTCAGTCATACTGGCTGGCTGCATGAATGCACAAAAACTGTCCTTTCTTTACTCCCATCCACACCTGTATTTCCTTCCTTTAGGTCGCAGCTCTCTCTGACCCAGCCACTCCTCACAGCATGTGGCTGATCCTCAAGGAGGAGCTGTGTTCCCAGCCTCATTGCTGCGCTCCATAGCGCTTTGCTGGGGACAAGCTAACCATCTCCAGTTGTCCTTTGGTGCAGCCTCTGCCTGAGGCAACAGGTCCCGATTTGAACTCTACTCTTCACCTGGCTCCACTGTGACTTGAACGGTGGCCCTGACTTGCGCTACAGCCTTCCCCTGCTCTCTGTAGGGGCCTCCCGCCAGGCGCCCACCCCTGGACTGTCTACACCTGTCTCCTTTGTCTTTAAGTTCCCCTGACCCACACAGGTCACCTCGGACTACCAGCTTTGCCTTCTGCCATGCTCTCCAGCTTTGGTCCAGCCCTGCCCAGGCCAGACGGACATCAGCAGACTGGCTGCAAGAGGAAAAGAAATCCCGATCCCGACTGTAACCATGACCCTTCCTGTGGGGACTCTATCAAGGAGGTTGAGAGCAAGGGCCTTGCAGGTTGAGATTCTGGCTCAATAGTGACCATGGAGTGGTCATCAGTAGTGACCATGGAGAGCTCACAAATCCTGTGGACTAGAGCATACTTCTCTGTAAATGGGCAAAATAATCAGATTTATCTCACAGGGCCATTATGAGGATTTAGAGAGACATTACCTGGGACATCACCATCATGTCAGACCATCGTCTGTGGTCTTACAGTTGTCACCCGTTACTACTATCATCACTGTGCACAAGTCCATGGTACGGTGGTTGAGGGCACAGGCCTGGAGCTAGACTGCCTGCATTTGCCTCCTGCTCCTCCACTTCCAAGCTGTGTGGCCTTGAGCTACACAGCGTCTCTGGGTCTCACTTAGGTCATCCATAAGAGAGGACTAACAGCGGGGTCCACCTCCTTGAGATATCGTGAGCTAGTTCCCACAAAGCCCTTTGAATCTACCTAGGACGTGCCCAACACACAATGCCAGTGGCTGCTGCTATTACTAAGGTGCAGTACTCGGGTCGCCCAGGCTGCAAGCTGCTTTGCGGGCACGTGTAGGCAATGACAGGGTTCGAGAGCTTCTGCAGGGCTCCACACAGTGCTGGTGTCAACGGCTGATTGTGCTCACCTGACTCACTCCGTGTGAGCCTAACGGGTGGATGGTATTTTCCAGGAACAAGGGGTAATGTGCTCCCGGTTCTAAGCAAATCAGGATGGGGCAAAGCCCAGATCTAAGGCTGGCAAGTCCCTGGGGCTGTTTCTCTAGATCTGTTCAAAGGAAAAATGCTGCCTACAACAAGATCATGCTTTATGCCAGATTAAACAGGACAAACTTATTCGATAACGTGAGTTATTGACGATGGAAGAAAAAAAATCCATTCTCTAGAAAACTAGCTTTCACCTGAGGATTAAGGTGTTTGGCTAAGTCTTCTATGACCCATACTTGTTACTCACAGACTGGGATTCCAGGATTTAAAGATACACAGTTCTGAGCACAGCCTTCTCAAAAGACGAGGGAATTTTCTAGCAAAATTTAAATGCAACAATGGGGTTTGGCAGCAAAACGACCGAGTTTCCAAGTCTAGTCAATACCACATCTTGGGTGCATGTGTGCATGTGTGTGTGTGTGTGTGTGCGCGCGTGTGTGTGTGCAGTGTAGGATCTAGAAGGCTATTTAAGGTTTGCTCCAGTGACCAAGGGCGAAGCAATGCTTAGAACATGAGTGGCAATCTTTCTTCCATACGGCTGTGTCTGACAGATCTATGGAAACACAGGGGCACAGAAGGCATTTCTTCAGTTCCCTGTTTCTCATGCTCTTCGCATGCTGGTTTAAAAAAGGAGAGCATCCCACAGGAACATCTGCAAACCTAAAAATGCAAACCTGTGCAGCTGGTGGATGCTGGGAGATGTCAGTAGCCAAAACATTCGTGGAGGTCCAATCTGTGCACCAGTATGCTTGGGATAAGAATGATGAAAATGCAATCATAGCAAAAAGTATCGGGTGAGCCTTGTAGAAGGTCCTCTGTGTCAAAGACTATATTAACGAGTTTAAATGCATTATCATAGACTTCTCCCCAAAACACTATGAAGGAAGTCCTGTTACTCACTAAATTCCACAGATGAGGTGACTGAGCCTTACAGAATATAAGCAGTTTGTGGAAGGCCACCCGTCTTGGCCATGATGAAGGTTGGATTTGAACTGGTCTTCCAAGCCATTAATTGACAATCTGAAAGACTGGGGCTCCTATGAGAACTTCCCAGGAGACTAAGGATGGGGTTAACTCTGGGCCCATCCTACCAGCTCCCTCCCGCCAGCTGTGCTGTCCAGAAAGGGTGGCTGCTAGCTACACGTGGCTACTGAAATTAAATGTAATATCAAATTCTGCTTGGTGCTCTTGAGCACTTGAAATGGGGCTAGCACAGCTGATGGCCTGAAATTTTAATCTCATTTAATTTTCATGAATCCGAATTTCAACAGTCACATGTGGCTACTGGCATCATGGGGCAGTGCTGATTTCAGGAATTTTTTTTTTTTTTTTTTTTTTTTTTTTTTGTAACGGTATCAGACACAGTTCAGGGAGGCTTCTCCTAATCTCAGAGTCAGAGGGACATTCAGTGCTTTGCCCAAGAGCCCACAGAAAATCATGGGGATAAATGTGTCTTCTTTAGGATGCGAGATGGTACATTCTTCAAACATACACCACATGGCCTTTCCAATATTTCCCAACACCTAGATCTCCTGATTTTCTCCTAAGTCATTACATGAGGACAATCAAGTCAGACAAGCCCACGGACAGCTGTTCTCAGACAGTGGCTGCATCAGCTTCAGCAGGAGCTGGTTGAAATACAGGTTCCGGCTCCCCCCCTCAATAGGGTCTGATGCAGGAGGTCTGAGGGGACACCCTGGAGTCCACGTTTGCATCAAGCAGCCAACGTCAAATGCACGTGGTCTAGCTTCGAGAAATGCTGCTTCGGAGGCTGAATTACCTGTTTATCTTCTGGCCTCTTAAATAATTATAGCATATACATTTTTCAAGAACAGCACACACTGGGCTGAAAGCCAGGCAGTCATCACTCGGCACTAACTGCTCGCTTCTCCGACATGCGGTAAGGCGCTTAGTCACTAAGGCCTCGTTTTTGTTTCATCTGAAACCGGAGGGTAACGATACCTGCTAGTTGTCCTCTAGGACACACGAGAACATAGACGTGAACGCATCTCAGAGGCATAAGGGTTACAAACATCCTGCGGAGACCTCCTAGGACTTAGAGACCTGTTCTGCTGGTCTAACAGAGTTTAAATAGATTTCCCATTTTAAAAATCCCCACGTTTAGCTCGTCTGGAGGCACTGGAAGTGTTGGCCACCTGGTATGATGAACAGCACCGCCCGGGGGGTCGAAGGCACACGTTCAAGTCCCCGCTCCACCTTTTTAAAAGCCGGATGACTTGGGGGCAAATTCTCCAATGTCTCTATGCTCCAGTTTCTTCCATTCTGACATGAGACTCTTAATAGTATAACCATTTTCTAGGGCTGGGAGGGTTTCCTTAAGTGAGTTAATATTTATGAAGTACGGAGAACGCAGTCTGGCACAGGGTAAGAGCTACGTCGCCGCTGGGTGAATAATTAAATGTCGTTGCACGCGGCAACAACCCGCTGGAGCTGAGCTGGGGCTGTCACCTCCGGATGGGGCTGGCACGTACAAGTTCATCACAAGCACCACCAAGACCCACTGACATCTGGGGTCCCTGATGTAAGGGGCAGGCAGGCGTACGTCCCCCTCCTCGGGTGTTCCAGCCATAAGGGAAGCGCATCTTGGGGCCGTCCTTCTCAGCTATCGATGGCGAAGGACCCGTTCTTAATTTTCGACCCACCGTAGGAGAATATGTGACCCTCCTGACCGTGGCTGACACACAGCCCATGCCACACACAACTCACAACCCACGACACCCTGACTGGTCCACACCTGGACCAGGAAGATGAGCCTGCTGGGCACACACTCGGATGTTGTGGCAAGGTCAGATCGTTCCAAGAGTTGCTAGACATTGTCATTTTTAGTACTTGTCTCGCTGCAGACTGCGGTGAGCTTCCACGCTCAGACTACACATTGCGGAGTGCCGTCTTAGAGAACTTCCACATCCGTCCCCACAGGTCCCACGGGCTGGACCACTTGTCTGGAGAAAGCAGACACTGGATGGTCTCTCTCTCTTCCCCCTTTGCTCCTTTTCAGCCTACTTCCCTTCTCCTGTCTGCCCCCATTTCTTTGGTCTCCATCTACACATTTAAATGAGCTCCCTAATGCGATACTGCAGTTTGGGACAGCCTCAGAAGCTGTCACAGATGCCGTGCTGTCTCAAGCATGACCCGGTATCTCGAGGACAGCATCTGGCTCACAGCTGCCTCTTCTCCTGAGTGCTGTCCTTGGCCAACAGCACCTGCCATGCCTTCTGCCCCTACCCACAACCTCATCCAGGAGCCACTCTCTAGCAGCCCAAAGCCCGTGACTGACAGATACACAGGACGCGGGACCATCCACCCCTGTCGCAAGACGGAGCCAACTGTACGATGCAACCCATCCTCCAGAGCCCCCTGTGGGGTCAGGTTGCAGTCAGATGCCAGCCCAGACAGGATTCTCTGCTTGGCTCCTCCCCCAACGCCGGCCTGCCTCTCTGACTCCCCTTCCCCGGGAGCCCGCCCTCACTGTGTCCCAGGCATCCTCATCCCTGCCTCAGGCTCTGCTTACAGGGAAAGTGATCAAAGACAGAAGCCATCTGAAACCACGCTTCCCCTCCCTGACACCCTGCTGGAGGAAAGCACATGGCAGGAACAACACGAAAGTCCTTGGGTCGCCTAGAGATCATTACCTCTTGCGTTCTGTTTCCCAGGTGACCAGAACCTACCTGTTGCATTAGACAGGGCCAGTGACTCCATGGAGCCCGGAGGGGTCTGCTCTGTAGGTGTCATGTTCTCGGTGTACTTCAGGGAACTGATGGGATGGCGGGTCCGACACTGCTGAGTGGCTATGCCCCCTTCCTCCTCCTCCTCCTCCTCCTCGTATTTGGCTACTGGGATGTTGCCTCGGGTCTCACTAAAGCTCTGACTCGACATATCGCTGTAGCTCTCCTGGGATCTCAGCCTTCCCGGGTAATAGTCCTCTCGGCATTCCTTCATGAAGCTGCCACCGTGCCCCTTCATGGCCAGTGATGAGCTCCTTTTGGGGTTGCTGAAGTGCTTGGCCCACATGTCGGGCTGGGCCCCGGCCCCCTGCCCTCCCGGACTGTAGGAAGTTCTGATGTTGCACTGGCTGAGAAGCTGCAGGGGACTCTGGGACTGGTTCTGCTCCATCTTGTTCCCGTAATGGTAGGGCTCGTCCCGGCTCCGCCAAATGGGGTCCCGGTTGAGGCTGGGCGTCTGGCTGGACAGGCTGAGCATGTCCATCTGTAGTGACAGGGGGTCCACGTCGGCCGATAGTCGGTTGGAACTCACCTGCAGCTGGCTGTGCTGGTTTAGCATGGGCTCCTCCGTCTTGCCCTTGTTCTTGCCGATTTTGGCACTGCGCCGGGACTCCTTAGCCCTGGCGTTCTGAAAGGCCGAATCGGATGAGTCAGAGCCATTGGGGTCCTCCCCGGCACTGCAGGCCCGTGAGCAGAATATCTGGCCCTGCTTTGGGAGGAAGGGCCGCCCCAGGAGGGATTTCTTACAGTGAGCACAGCAGAAACAGGTCTCAGTGGCATGCCAGTGTTGGCCGTCATAGGTCATCTGACCTTGGTCGATCCCTAGGGATGGAAAAGACATGAAAGAGGCTGACAAGTTAGCTCGGAGGCCCACATTAGGATGTGAGACACACAGCATCCTGGTTTGGCCCAGGGTTCCAAATACAACAGAATAAAATAATTATAAATCAATAATCAGGACCTCACATAGACGGTATTCACGTCCCTTTATGAGAACCCCCTTGTTCTACCAGCCAGCTGCTTCTGAACTCATTTGCTCTGAGCAGAGAAAAAACTAGATCAAAATGGCCTGTCCATGAATCCTTCTGCCTGGGACAGATTCTCCCAGACAAAATTATAATAATGCTACTAACACAAGATACAGAACTGCTTTAAGTGCTCTGCATATATGTAAAGTCATTTAACTCCGCCACTGTATGAGGTAGGTTTCTAATATGATTTCCATTTCTCAGATGGGAAAACGGAGGTACAGGAGGGCTAAGAAACTTGCCTCACTCAATGCAATTAGGAATCTCGGGTGGGATCTGTACCTGGAAGTCTTGCTCCTGAGAAACTAACATTTCCTTTTCACTCTCCCTGGGGGTCTGCTCCAATGCCAACTCCTTAGAGAAGTCTCCCTACACGCCTGATAGCATGTTCTCCACGGCTCTTCACCCTGACCTGCCATATTTTTCTTCAGAGCATGAGCCCTGCTTGACAACACACGACTACATGTGTGCATTTGCTTGTTAATTCTCTCCCCTCCGCAAGGGAAGCTCTAGGACAACAGGGTCCTTCATTTTCTGTGGCACGTCCAGGAACATGGCCTGACATATCGGAGGGTCTCTTTATAGGCTGAATAGATAACCTGAAGCCTAAACCCCCACGGGCCATTCAGATGAAAAAAATCACTGTTAACAGTTCAGTGGAAAACAAAAAAAAAAAAAAAAATGGATTTCAACACTTGGTAAGGAAAAACCTGGGTGTGGTTCATCAAAAGCAGCCTCCATAAGCACGCACACCTTTTGCTTAATGTCATCAGGGAAGGAAGAAACACACTTGCTCCCCACGCAAGGGCTGTCCCTGGTTTGCATAATCTTGTTACACCTGCCCTGCTGGAACCTTCCAGAGGCCCAAGGGCTCTTGCTTCTCAGCATCTCTTCCGCCCCCTGCTGGTTCCAGGCCTCAATCTCTCTGTGGGCCACCAACTTCGGGCCACCAACTTCTTGCCACCGTTGGGCCATGAGCTTTGGGCAGGGCTAAAGCCATGCCTGGACCTAGTACCGACCAGTAAAAAACTGTATTGCCCAACCTGGTGGCTGCTTTCAGAGTGGACCTAAGACCTGCACTAGTCCAACGGGAGAATTACATGGACTCCCCTAGAGCGCCTCCCTACGTCACTATCTCAGCAAGGTGCTCTTTCGACAGCAGTTGCTAAGCTGGTAGGATGGAAGTCTGGATGCCAGGGGCGGTGGGGGGGACCCGCTCCTATAGGGAGATCCTATGGGGGATGCAGTCTCATGCAAGTACTATAGAATGGAAGGGGACCTGTGCAAGACTCCTGATTTCTGATAATAAAAATCTTTCCAGAAATGGAGTTCTACTGTTGAACCTCCACCTTTAGGGGCTAACAGTCCGGAGCCCGGACCTTCCAGGAATCACCTTGAGAGCTGCATGTGGACAGGTAGTAAATGAGAAACTGGAGAACGACCTCTAAAGAGAAGGACAAGAACAAAGGGCAAAAGCCAAGCAGCTGTCCTGGCCTCCTCTGCTCCCTGACCCTACCTTCAGGTCCCTGGAGCCCAGGGAGAGAGAGGCACAAGGCTCCACCTCTCTTATGAGCTCTGTCCCAAATTAAGGTGTCTCGGCTGATTTGGAAGTCTGGCCCTAGGGACGAAGAGGGGACTTTCAGAGGGACAGGAGTGCCACAAAGGCCACTGGAAGGCAAAGTGGTCACTGTGGAAATCCACACCTTCGCATCAGAGCACTCCTGGGAGGAGTGAGAACTGACGGAGCGGGGCTAGGGACGGGACCCAGAGTTAGGGGACCCAGAGCTGCGGCTCCATCTACACTTTGTCCCCAGGCTCCTGGGAGGAAGCAGGGCAGGCCGCGCGGGAGGCCGAGGTCTGGAGTCCTGCAGAGGGAGGCTTCAGGAGTCAGTGAGGAGTCCGAGGAAGAAGGTTCCCATCCTGGCTGCATCCCATTCCAGCCGGCTGTGACACAGCTGCCAAAGCCCATCCGCCCAGGGTCCGATCTCGGCCCATGGCTGTGTGACCCTAAGCAAGTGGCTTGATCTCTCTGTGCCTCAGTGCCCTCTGCGGCAACATGGGGATGACAACAGGTCTGGCTTCCTAGGGTTGTTGTGAGTTAATATGCAGACGGTGCTTAGACCTGTATTTGCCAACTACTCTCACGTCTCTTTTTCTCCCATTTTCATTACCTCCTGATGCCCAGCTCCCTTTCTGCTCCGAGGGCCACTGCCCGGGTGCAGTCTAGGAAAGGCTCTGGGGCTGGCTCCGTCTTCCCTGCCCTCCCCTGCACAGGGCTGTGCTCACCCCTGGCTGCCCAGCATCCCCAGCAGCGGCAGCCTTCCCCGCTCCCTGTCAGAGGCACACAGGAAGCCTGGTTCCCGGGTTTGTCCCCCACCAGCTGCCTCTCTGAGCTTCTGTAAGGAAGCTGTGCTCCAATGTGGCAGTGGGGCCCCAGTAGTGGGGATGCGGCCTTGCAGAAGGCTGGACTGGGGTGAGGCGAGGCGAGCAGAGGGGAGGCAGGTGACAGACAGAACGGCCCCAGAGGCCATGCAATGCGGTCCCTGAGCAGCATCCCTGATGTCAGACAGTCCTCTGAACTGGTCCTGAACTCAAAACATCTGGAAAAGGGCTGTGCTGTCCCACATCTAAGCGTTCCTTTTCAATTCCCCCCTCTAAGCTCTGTAAGCCCTTCTCGGAGGGAGTGTGTGTCTACTGCTGCTCTAGCCTTGCTCTGTTTATAGGACTGTTTACTCGGCGATGCGCAGGCAAAAGTACCGTTGCCCTGGCAACGGCCGCCTGATGCACGGTCCACTCTGAGCGGCTGTATAAATATGGAATATTTGTGTAATACGGTCAGAGCAAAGCACCAGGAGATAGTGTTATGCGGGGTATACACAGCACACCCTTTCACTGTTGCAGGAAAATGAGGTTTCACAGAAAAGTAGATGAAGGGAGAAACCAACCAGGGACCACATTTGAACTACAGCAGTGATAACACTGCAGGCCACGGAGGTCCCCCTCTCTGGCAAAACACGGATGCCTTTTTATGGATTTACAAGGCAGGAGAAGGCAGTGCCGATCAAAGTTGTGAACAGCTAGAAGGGGAGAGAAAGAGAAGAAGACAGAGGGGCTTTCTGAGGCGGACCTGCTGTGGTGACAGACAGATTTTTCTCTCTTCCAAGTTGCTGAGCAAACGTTCTAAGTGGCAGTTTCTGGAGAGGCTTTGAAGCCTCAATGGAAAGGGACAGAAGAAACAGCAACACTGGTGAGAAGGGGGGGGTGTTGTGGTGGCAGGGGAGCGTCCGTACCCTCGATGCCTACTGGCGGACCCAGAATCCATGCACAGCGAGGCTGGCTCCGAGACCGGCACAATTCCCCCCTCCCCCTTCCGACACAGCCCACCTGGCCTTCCTCACGTGGCCAGCCACCTGTCCACAGAGAGCTCCCCGTTTCCTAACTCTTAGCATCAAAGCAAGTCTGTTTCCTTGTTTTGATCTTGTGAGAAAGGAAAGCCAGTGGGTCCTTGGTTGAGGCATCAGGCGGTGAGAGGGTGAGGCCGTCAGGGCTGCAGGGGGAGGTGAATTAGACTATCGCCCAGGCCCCGGTCAAGGACTCCAGCCCCGAAAGGCCTCCTAGAAGCAGGCCTGAGTCCGGGGGGGACAGACTGCTGGACCACAAAGGACCCCGAGCACACAGTAGGTGTGTTGTCTGCAAAGCTGTGATTTTTACCAGCTCCCAAAGCACTAGCTAGGTTTTCATTGGAATCTATCACTTCTGACGAGGCAGGGAGGCCATGTCCCTTTTTTCGGTTCCTGATAAAATCCTTGACGTGGGGCAAAATGGGCTCCCAGATGGATTCCCTCCACATCTCCCCACCAGAGGCAAGAAACTGGTGGCTTCTGAGCAGATTTCTTGGAAGGGCACAAGCCGCGGGAAGAGCAGGCTGCTGGCCTCCCCAACAGTCACCCCCTGCCAACTCTTTCTTTTCCTTTTTAAAGGGTGGCGCCTTCTCAAGGCGCCACAACAGGCAGTTGGATGAAGAAGCCACAGACACAGCCTGGTCTGGAAGAGCGCTGAAGGGTTGAACAAATCGGTTCTTTGCGAAGGGAAAATGATCTCCACCGCCTCAGATCTGCTGCTTCTTTGGGGGAGTCTATGGCTTATGAGCTATTTCAGGTTCTCTTGCTTTGTATTTGGCTGGGTCAGCGTTAGCTGATTTTTTTAAGGATGTGCTTGCCAGAAACCATTTGGTTTTCTTGACAACCCCTTCCTACCGAGAGGACTATGCTGGTTCCTCCCTCTGCTGATCCTCAAGTTTTCCAAGGAGACTGTGGAAGACATCTGTTTACATTTTCCCTCGGAGTTTCCTTCTGGGACCTCTCCCCCTCCCCCGGGTAGGGGAGCTGTACATCACATAACCCCATATCGGGGGTGGGCCCATGACTCAGGCAGACCAACCGAAATACCCTCTTCTCTTGTTTCTAAGGTGAAACCCGTGACCAAACCAGGGATGCTAATGTTCGTATTTGGAGGAGCTGATTTGGATACTCGGACAGACGTGGCCCCACTCCTTTTGAGAATGCAAGTGCTAAGGCTCTGTATAATTGGGCAGTCCTCTTAGCCAGCATGCGAAGGCAGCTTGCTTTTTACCAACGCCAACAGAAGGCAAGCAGTGCTGAGATACAAAGGATAAAAAGACCTCCAGACTTTAAACCCTTGAGCCATCCGTACCTGAAGCAAGCCCACTCCTTGGCCTTCCCGGAAACGTGAGCCAAGAAATTCCCTTTTTTTTTTTTTTTTTTCCACTTAAGCCAGTATGAGTTGAGAGCCAAAGGGCTTCTAACTACACCAGACACCCAGGAGACCCAGTCACAGTAGGACTAAGCTAAGCACCAAACATCGCCTCACCTATGTGCTGGGCACAGGTGTCGCAATATTCTGCATACAAGGACTCGAAGCAGTGGCAACAGTAGGGCCTTCCCTCCTTCATGATGTAGCGCTGGCCGCCAAGCACCGTCTCGCACTCGAAGCAGCAGAAGTGTTTCATGTGCCAGTGCCGCCCCTCAGCTTCTGTGCATTCGTCTGCAAAAATGATCTAGAGATGGGGAAGCCAAAGGATCAGTGGTTAACACCCAGCCAGGAGAATGCACTTTAATGGAGAAGAGCTTACGGGGACCCCAAACTAGAAGGATGGGAAAGCAAGACTTTGCCACAATTTACTCAATTGAAAAATCTATCTGTATATGCCCTGTCCTACAGCTCTATCAGTGAGCGCACTGGGATTTGCCTAAAGCACAATTAACCACAGTTTTTGGTCTGGCCAGATACTAACTGAACCACATTTTAATGAGAGATAAAGTTCTACCCTGAAGAATAAAAAGCAAGACCAGACACCAATGGCTCGTGGGCACTTTGGACAGCATGTCCACGTCTTCTTTGGCTGATGCAACATCTTTTTAAAAATAGGAAATGTCATTTTAATACTTAGGCTCCTGGTTTCTTTGTTGAAAACAAAGTATTTGAGAAGGAGGACTCCTGCTTCTAGATGAGTAGTCAGTTCTCCAGTTTGGTCCTTTCACCACTCACTGCTGTCTTAAAATAAGTCACCTTTGTGTACACAACCTGCCTTGCCCTAGGAAGCATTTGTGTTTTGACCTCTAATATAGACTTTTTAAGTTTCAAAGCACGGACTTCAAAGCTGACTATAAACTGTAGTAATCCAGGCAGTGTGGTCCTGGTATAAGAACTGACATATAGATCAATAGAAGAGAACTGAAAGTCCAGAAACAAACCCAAACATTTATGGCCAACTGCTTATCAACAGAGATGCCAAGGACATCCAGTGGGGGAAGGAATGGTCTTTTCAACAAATGTGGCTGGGACAGCTGGGTCACCACATGCAGAAGAACGAATCCGAGTCATATACAAAAATTCATTCAAAAGAGATCAGAGACCAAAGGAGCCATAAACTATAATGCTTACAAGAAAACACAAGTGTAAATTTTCAGGACCTGGATTAGGCGATAGTTTCCTCAGCTATGCCATTGCAAGTGTAAACAACAAAAGAAAAAAAAAAAGGTAAATTGGACCTCATCGGAACTAAACACTTCTGTGCTTCAAAGAACATCAAGAAAATGAAACTGTAACCACAAAATGAGAGAAAATAGTTGCAAAGCGTGTATCTGACAACTAGGATCCTATCTGAACTAGTATCTGAACTAGTATCCAGAATATGCAAGCAACTCCAGAATAGAAAGAAAAATTGCTCAATTAAAACAAAACAAACAAACAAAAAACCAGCGGAGGATTGGAATACACAGTTCTCCAAAAAAAAGAAGATACACACGGCCAATAAACACATGAAAAGATGCTCAACGTTATTACCCATCAGGGACAGATGTATCAAAACCATAATGTGGTGGGTATTATGGAGGGCACGTATTGCATGGAGCACTGGGTGTGATGCATAAACTATGAATTTTGGAACACTGAAAATAAAATTAAATAAAATTTAAAGCAAACAAACAAACAAAAAGAACCATAACGTGATACCACTTTGCACCCACTACCATAGCTTCTCTGAAAGAAAGTCTGCATTCCCTCAACTTGGGCACAGAATTACCACGTGACCCAGCAATTCCATGCCCACGTATATACTCAAGGAAACAGAAAATATATGTCCACACAAAAACCTGCATATGAACGTTCATAGCAGCACTGATCATAATCTTCAAAAAGTGGAAAGAACTTAAATGTCCATTAACTGCCTCTACCTAACATGACCTATATACGTGACTGAATATTACTCAGCCTTGGGAAGGAATAATATACATATACACTACAGTGTGGATTAACCCCGAAAACATTACACCACGTGAAAGACCACTTCCAGAAAAGATCACACATTGTCTGATTCCACTTATGTAAAAGGCCTAGAAAATGTAAATTCATAGAGACAGAGAACAGATTAGTGGCTGCCAGGGGCTGGAGAAGCGGGGAGAAGGGAAGGGACTGCTAATAGATACAAAGTTTCTTTTGGGGTGATGAAAAGATCCTGGGATTAGCCAGCAGGGAGAGTTGCACAACTTTATGAATATACTAAAACCCACCAAATTGGATACCTAAGAAAGGTGAATCTTATGCTAGGTTAATTATATGTCAAGGAACAAAAGTTTCAAAACACCTCAATCATCATATTCTATTTGCCATTAGATAACAATAAAGTATTAGGAGCACTAATTTCCAGAAGTAGAAACTGAGGCAGGAAGGTAAAGTGGCTGCTTGAATCCTGGTGGAACTGAATTCGGTTTCCCAAATACCCATCTAGAAGGTCTCTCCAAAACATCACCAACAGCATTAGAATCCAAATTAGTTAAGGCTGGCCAACTTCCTCCTAAAAAAGCAAACCCTCCCTAGGCAGGCAGGAGTGGGCTGTGGCTGAGAAAGGGGAGTGCCGCTTTGCAGAAGCCCACACCACCGTTTGCAGGGTCAGATGGAACCAGAAATCCACTCTGCAGAAGGAAACCCCTATCCAACATCCTTCCCAAATTATTCCCATAAAAGTGGTCAGGTTTAGAATATTCTTTCTCCTCCAACTTTTTTTTTTTTTTTTTTTTTTACTTTTTACAGGAATATAAGCTCCAAACTTTTGAAGCCAAAACAGCTATTCTCTTCTTGTAGCTTACAGATCATATCTGGGTGTGCTCCTTGTGGGAGAAAACACCAGGCACAGGCTTGGGGGTTCTAGTCCGCTTTGTGACCTGGGGTAGCAAACTCAAGGACCTCTCAGAGCAGGGCTCTCTCCTAAGGGAGTATCCACCTGCCTCCTGCATCCCCATCAGAATGTCCCCATGGGGACACTAAATTGTGACACCAAATGTTCCTCTTCTCAAAACACTTTGTCCCACTGGAGCTCAGGAATCCCAACTATTTTAAGAGTTCAGGGCCACACCATGACTGATGATTACTCCCGGCTGAAATCTAAAGCGGCCCAATGCCTCTCTTTGACAGTTCAGAACTGCCCTAGTGCCAGCGACTCTCAGCTACAGACACTGCCTTCTGGCCTGGATGCCCAGGACTTGTCCACTTCCAGATGGGCCAGCCGGCAGGGAGGGCTGGGGCTTCTCCCGCGAGGCTTAATATAGGAAGACGGAGCGGCCTGTGGTTTCCCTCCGGGCAGAAGAGCACAGGACCAAGTGAGGCCCATGGCCACACGGAGGGGCGATGGGCGGGGCTGGCCCCTCCCACCCCACCCGACCCGCAGCGTGCTCTGACCTCGTCGCAGGCTGCGCAGCGTGGCTTCAGGCACTCAGCGTGGTGCCGGCCACAGTAGATCTTCCCGTCTTGGTAAAAGTAGATCAGATCCACCAGCAGCTCGTTGCAGACGGTGCAGATGAAACACGGCGGGTGCCAGCAGACACCGTGGCCGGCGCGCGACGCAAACACGGCGATGTCCCCGCCATTAATCTGGCCTCCGCACTGCGAGACAAGCAGACAGGTCAGTCCAGACACCAGCCCCGTCTCTGCCTCTCCAGGGTCACGCGTAGAAGATAAGAGACCACCGCTCCCATCGAGGGCAGGTGGCTGGGCGCTTGTTTTCAAGCTGGTCACTGTGCTCCCTGCCTTAGGTACATGGCAGGGCAGGTTTTGCTTGCCCTCCCTCCCACTCTTCTTCCTTCCAAGGAAGACAAAGAAAAAGTCGCTGGGAAAATCAGGACTCACAAGGTGGGAAATTCAGAAAAGCCCCTTTAGCATCATGACACACTGGAGCTCTACAGGCAGGGGGCAAACCGACCGGGGCTGAAGGTGTCCATATCTTCTAGAAGCTCCCAACTCCATCCCAGGGCACAGCCCACGTTTAACACCAGGAGGAGTGGGGAGGATGGTGGTGGAGGGGAGGGTTGCAAGAAGGGTGCTGTACCATGGGAGAGGGAGGGGCTTCTGGGTGGCTCAGTCTGTTAAGCAGCTGTCTTCAGCTCAGGTCATGACCCAGGGTCCTGGGATCGAATCCCGCATTGGGCTCCCTGCCCAGCATTAAGTCTGCTTCTCCTTCTTCCTCTGCTTCTGCCCCTCCCCCTGCTTGTGCTCTCTCTCCGTCAAATAAATAAAATCTTAAAAAAAAAAAAAAAGAAGATGGGAGAGGGAGGGATGCCTGGGTGGCTCAGTGAGTTAAGCGTCTGCCTTCAGCTCAGGTCATGATCACAAGGTCCTGGGATCGAGTCCCACATCGGGTTCCCTGCTCAGCAGAAGTCTGTTTCTCCTCCCTCTGCCTCTGCCCCTCCCCTGCTTATGCTCACACTCTCTCTCTCTGTCAAATAAACAAATAAAATCTTTAAAAAAAAGAATAAAGAACATGTGATTGATATATGCAACAGGATACTATGCAGCCATCAAAAGAAATGAAATCTTGCCATTTGCAACAATATGGATGGAACTAGAGGGTATTATGCTAAGTGAAATAAGTCAGTCAGAGAAAGACAATTATCATATGATCTCTCTGATATGAGGAATTTGAGAGGCGGGGGGGGTCATGGGAGGAAGGGAGGGAAAAAATGAAATAAGATGGGATTGGGAGGGAAACAAACCATAAGAGACTCTAAATCTCAGGAAAGAAACTGAGAGTTGCTGGGGATTGGGGGGGTAGGGATGGGGTGGGCTGGGTTATGGACATTGGGGAGGGTATGTGCTATGGTGAGTGCTGTGAAGTGTGTAAGACTGATGATTCACAGACCTGTACCCCTGGGCCAAATAATACATTATACGTTAATTAAAAAAGAAAAAGAAAAAGAAAAAAAAAAGATGGGAGAGGGAGTGTGCTCATAAAAGTACCTTAACGATTTCCCCAAAGCTTTTCAGGCATGTTTGCAGTCTGCTTTCTCTAACATCTTTTTGCCTAGTCTTGACTGAAAAGGTACCACTTCTAAGGCCACGCTAGGGAAGGGGCTTCTCTCCCCCTTTCCTGTCATCTCTCTCATGTTCCAAGTTCCTCTCCCAAAACAGAAAGGAACAAGGCAGCATCTCTGATAACCCACGTTATAGCTGAGGTTGGGCCTCGGAGGGAGGAGTAAAGTGTGAGATGGTGGGTCCAGGGAAAGGCTCTCTGCAGACCATGGTGTATTTAAATAAATAAATAAATATCTATCTATCTATCTATCTATTCATTTATTTATTTTAAGGCTCTCTGCTTGGCCATGAGGTTCGCCGGCTGAGAATCTAGTTACTCGGCCCTACGTGAGTGGCTGGCTTCGGGGACAATGTCTAAAGGGTAGAAAAGATACCTTCAAACCTTCCCCACACCACAGCCATCATATGGGATTAAATGATTCATAGGAAATGGAGTCAAGGTCTCATGGAACGGTCTCTGGGAGCTCATTCAGGTAGTGACCAGACAAAAGAAAGACACTGTTAACACAAAGTACTACCCTTTCCTTTGAGAACATTAGTAGACCTGGGATAGGTGCAGTGGTAATAGATGAACTGAAACACATTAAAAATTTCAAGGGTTTATTTGAGCAAATACAGATTTAAGTTGGGCACTGCCCAAATGAAGGTGGTTAGGAGGCCTTCACCTATCTGGAGCTAGGAGGGAGGTGCTTAGAGAGAAGACGGGGGGGGGGCAGGGGGCAAAGCAAGGTAATTATTTGACCGGCTGCAGCTTAAGTGGTTGCCTTATTTGAGAAAACTTAGTTGCCTGTTGGTGATTGGTTAGTCCTCAGTGTTATTTTCTCAATACTAAGACACTGCCTTTGGCTTCGGTTTTGGTTTGCTCACATAGGTAATGAAGGTATCAGAGACATCTCAGTGTCAAGGCCTCCTTGTTCAATTGCTTTAACGATACAGAATACAGAATAAGGTAAGGGAATCCTCACCTTAATTCCATGATGGAAGCATTTTGCAGATGACAAAATGGAGGAAAAATAACAGGGGCAAGGTCGTCTGGCAGAAACATGAATCAAGCTTCTCTGCCTCCGTGCTCTTGTCACTATTCTACACAACTTTTGATACCTGCACATGAAATGTCCAACCTTCCTTTGTCCTTAAGAGAGTGCAGCTGGGCTGGTTCTGGGGGACTGATCTCAGAAGGGCAGAATTCCTGATATGAGGACACCGAATCTCACATATTTTCTTTTCTTTTCTTGTTTTTTTTTTTTTTTTAAATTTTAACTTATTTTTTAAACTGCTGTTAAGTATTTTTTAAAGGATTTACTTAATTATTTTAGAGAGAGAGAGTGGGGCGGGGAGGTAAGGACAGAGGCAAAGGGAAAGAGAAACTCAAGCAGATTTCTCACTGAGCAGGGAGCCCAACGCCAGGCTCGATCTCACAACCCTGAGATCACATCTGAGCTGAAACCAAGAGTTGGACACTTAACCAACTGAGCCACCAGGCGGCCCATTTTTAAAAAATATTTATTTATTTATTTTGAGAGAGAGATTGAGAATGTGGGCGGGTGAGGGACAGAGGCAGAGGGAGAGACGATCCTCAAGCCGACTCCCAGTGAGTGTAGAGCCTGATGTGGGGCTCGATCCCAGGAGCCTGAGGTCATGACCTGAACTGAAATAAAGAATCGGCTGCCCAACCGACTGAGCCACCCAGGCGTCCCCCTCCTTTTCTCTGTTTCCTGAATCTCGCATCTCAACCACTGACCACCTACATCTCAAGGGTGAGTATCAGGGGTGAAGACCCCACTTCCCAGCCTCTGGTCCTGTGCTCCCCCTCCTAAGGAGCATCTCCATCCCCCTCCAATGTCTCTGAAATCTCAAAGAGGGGCCATGGAACGGCACCCACTCTCCGCAGGGAGTAGCTCTACTTCTCACTGAGGCAGCTCCCTTGTGGTCCGCACCTGAGGGGTTTCCTGGAGAGCTTCAGGAGCTGGAATAGGCCTTTCAAAGAGCAGCAAAGCCAAGAGCAGGGCCAGAGTGATGGCTGAGAGGAGGGGCAGGGAGAACCCAGGCAGGCTGCCTGTCCACCTTCCTTTAAAACCCTCCGCCCCTGGGCCCTGAGTGCTCTGCAGGAGAGCAGCAGGAAAAACCACCCCCAGACCCAGCTCAGTGAGGCCCTGGGGAGGATGCAAGGGGGAATGCATGCATTTCCCTAAAGAACCCTCAAACCCAGGATGACCCTTTCCCACTTCTTTAAGTGGCCCCGGGTGGATGTCATGGTCCAGGCAAATTTCATTTTCTAAAGGGCTCATTATTTATTTCCTTTTAATGAACATATACTGTATTATTTAACCCAGGGGTACAGGTCTGTGAATCGCCAGGTTTACACACTTCTTAGCAATCACGGTAGCACATACCCTCCCCAAAGTCCATAACCCAACCACCCTATCCCTACCCCCCACCCCCCAGCAACCCTCAGTTTATTTCCTGAGATTAAGAATCTCTTACAGTTTGTCTCCCTCCCTGGTCTCATCTTGTTTCATTTTTTCCCTCCCTACCCCTCACGAGCCCCCCCGCCCTGCCTCTCAAATTTAAAGGACTCATTTTAGGCCATAAATCCATCATGTCTTTCCTGTGCTTAAATCCCTCAGACGGCTTCCCATCTCCTTCCAGTGGCGAACACAACCGGCCCTCCACGCACTCTGCTTTCATGGCCTCCCTCCATCCCTCCACTCTCTTCTGCGCCACAATGGCCCATGTGTTGGTCCCGGAACACAACAGAAAGGCTTCGGCCTCCGAGCCTTTGAGCGGCCTGTTCCCTCCGCCCTCTGAGATCTGCAGGACCCACTCCCTCCGTCCCTGAAGCCTTTGCTCAGAGGCCACCTTCTTCTTTTTTTTAAGATTTCATTCATTTATTTATTTGAGAGTGAACGCAAGCGAGAGGGAGCACGAGGTGGGGAGGGGCAGAGAGAGAGGGAGAAACAGACTCCCCGCTGAGCAGGGACACCCCCCTGCCTCCCCCTGATGCAGGATTCCATCCTAGGACCCTGAGATCATGACCTGAGCTGAAGGCACACGCTTAACCCACTGAGCCCCCAGGCACCCCCAGAGACCCCACCATCGAAGTGCAGCCTTGCCTGGCCACTTTCCTGAAAACCGCAAGCTCCCCACACCCCCCAGGGTTTGCAGCCTCCTTCTCTGCTGTATTTTTTCCTCTTTATTTTACTGTTTGACTTCTTCCCCTAGAAAGGACCTCCTTACGAGGACAATCAAAATCTTTCAACAGCTTTCACATCTTTTGTTCACCGCTGTATCGCCCAGAGTGAGAATGGGGTCCCGCCCCCCGGTAGGCGCTGCAGGACACAGCTGTTGATGGAATGGCCGTGCGTGACGCGACACCAGCGCGATCCCACCCCGCACCCCGGACTCCACGCTCACCTGTTCACAGATGGCCCCCGTCATCGTGACGGGGAAGGGCCTGACATTCCCGCGGCCCAAGTTTTCGCGTTTCCTCTGGTTGCTGAAGAGCTTCAGCTCCCTCTTCTCTTCCTCATCCAGCGAGTTGCAGTATCGAACCTGGACAGACATAGAGAGGGTCACGGGGGACGTCGCCCCTGCCCTGTGGGACTTCTGCAGCCCGCGCCCCAGACTTCTCATGACATGTGCTCGCAGTCGGCTTTACAGCGCCGGCCTGCACCAGCCCACCGGCGGGCTCGGGGCTGGAGAACGTGAGTTTCTACTGAAGCCGAAAGAGCTGACCAAAGGTGCCCAAGTCCGGAGCCCGAGTCACGAGCGGGCTCAAGGTTCTGAAACTGTCCCGCAGCCTTGCTACCCTGCCCTCCTGCCCCACGAAGGTCCCCATCATGTCGGGAAGCTCTGGGGCTAGTCAAGATCTGGGACTTCTTCCTACTTTAAAAAAATGATGTGGATCTTCAGACGGATTGTGGGGTCCTGATACGTTCACCTCCCTGCGTCCATGTGAGTGATCCCTGACACGGAAGGATGGCTCCAGGCCAGCGAGCAGGAACAGCGGTCAGAGGGCTCCCAGCTGCTTCTCCCACCTCGTTTTGGGAAAATGGGGAACTGAAGGCTTGAGGCAAAGGAGTTGGTCCAGAGGTACGTGTCCCGCTTCACGGAAGTCCCTGTGTGTTTATCTGTGCACGGGAGGGAAAGGGCTGCCCACTGGTCTGTGGCTGATCCGTCTACTTGCGTGAGATATTTGCCCTCTTGTTAAACATGAAAACTCCCAGCATTAAGGGCAGGGCACTACGGACACTCAAATCCAAGATTTCCCGGTCTTCCCCCTGATTAATACATACCATGGGAATTCTGCCATAGTCTTGAACCATTAATACCGTTTTTAAAATGGTCTCACTTTTTAAAACTTGAACACATTTACTTAAAAAGAAAGTATATTGTGACTATACATTAAAAATCAGTATCACCTGTAAGAACCAGAAGGTGACCCTAAAATGAGACAATGTGAGAATGAACTCATGTTGTTAGATTCTAGCAACTTCCGCTCAGGGGAGATCCTGAAACGGAGATTCTTTTCTTTTCTTTTCTTTTTTTTTTTAAGATTTTATTTTATTTAATTATTTGACAGAGAGAGATCACAAGTAGGCAGGGAGGCAGGCAGAGAGAGAGGAGGAAGCAGGCTCCCTGTTGAGCAGAGAGCCCCATGCGGGGCTTGATCCCAGGACCCTGAGATCATGACCTGAGCTGAAGGCAGAGGCTTAACCCACTGAGCCACCCAGGCGCCTCCTGAAATGGAGATTCTTAAGGCAGTTACCTAAAAGTGGAGACTGGTATGAGTTAGAGAGATAGGAGGAAATTGGGTAGCCCAAATCCCACCTCCCTGCCCCTGGGGCGGATCCTACCATTCCATCTGGAGGAATGAAGCACAATTTAAAAGGGAGTGATTCTCTTATTATGTGGCTCACTTTCACTAACTGCCATGTCTACGCAACACCCCAAGTCCTGTGTCTGCCACCCTTTGGGAAACACAGACCTCATCTCACTTCCTGTCCTTCTCTGGAGTAACAGCAGAAAGGTTAGGTGAAAAGCTCAGACGGCTTGTGATGTGATGGGCGTTGGCAAGTCTGTAGACCAGGACTACTGCTTCCTAACTGGGAAACCGAGGCAGCTAGATCCGTCTCAACTGCTTCCTCTGGGCAAAGAGCGAATGATCAGATACTGACTTTAGAATCATCACTCTTTGTCCTCAAAAGGGCCAGGTCAAGTGGGCGAAATCTTCCCACTGGGTCACATGGAAGGAATCCTCTCCAGCAGGAAGAAGGAGTTTGGTCTCTTTTCATAAACCCACAGTTAACTGGAAATCGTTAAGAGCAGAGCACAGATCCCCTTGCTCCAGCAAGCAAACAAGTGTTAAAAGGAAGTCGTCCTGTGGATGTCCCCGCGAGCACGGAGCACCACTGTGACCGAACTAGCTCGGAACATCGGATTACACCACTGACGTTTTATGGATGTGCTCTTAAAGAAAGGCACTCCCCTCCTGCTTGTAAAAACCCGCATTTTCACTTCCAAATTAGTTAACTGGGCATCCGGTTACAGGGCTTGCTCTCGGCTTTAAAGGGGAAAACATTGTTTGTATTTGTTTTATGAAGTTGGAAATGGGCGACAGGAAATTGTGGCTCTCTTTCTAGGGACTTGCTTTAGTTTTTAAGCTTTTGCTTCACTGACTCAAATTTATTTTTGAGGCTGCCAAATTATCCCTTTTGATCCAAATACAGGCAAATAAAGACTAAAATAGCACCTACTCAATTTCCCCGGAGATCCGGCTTGAGGGTGGGAGCAGTCGGTAGAAAGCTGGGCTCTAGTTCCCTGGAGGAGTTATTTCTCCTTTCAATTTAAAATCGTTTAAAATGCAATCAGCTAAGTGGACAATGCCATTCTAGGGGATGACTGTTTAAAAAAACCAGATATTTCAAAAATTCATTTCCAGTGTCCAAACCTAAGCCCTTCAAGCAAGATGATCTTTTCAAAAATGTATGCATGGATTTTCCCTTTATGAGCAATTCGACTTCAAAGATAAGAAACGCCTCATTACAGCAGTCTTCTATCGGGGTTCAGGAAAAAAGGACAGCCTGCAAGCCAGCCTTCCAGGTGTACAAATGGTGAGCAAGCAAAGCTGGTCTTTCAACGACAAAAACGCAGATGTTCAGAGCTGCAAAGCTGGATATGTGACTTCTACCACAGCATAACGTGGAAGACTTGCCCACTTACTTAACATGAAACGATGCTGAGAATGCCAGGGAATCATGTTTTTGCAAGGCTTGACCTTGGACTGGCCCGGGGAATCGCAATCAGCTGAGGGACTTGGGCAACCAGCACATTCTTCTTCAACTAGGAAAAACTGGGCTTGAGCTTTTAACTTTTAGGGCTCCCTGGATGCCCCAAACGGCTAGTTGTGCTGGGCTCGGAGATGAATCCAGTCCATAAATGAGATCTGCTTTCTGAAAAGTGTCGGGCCGTGTCTTTTGGCTCTCATTAAGGAAGCTAAAACCTAAAATGGGCCGGAGTTTTTCTTCGGAGACCTCACTGATCACAGCATGCTGATTATGGAGAAGGTGAACAATTCACAGAACCTCCTAAAACAAGTCTTGCTAAGGCCCCCCGGGAGCTCCTCCTTACCTCATTGTCATGCGGCGGCAGCTGGTGTAGTAGCTGCTTGATTCGAAGCTTCTCTCCGGGGCTGTTGACATAGGGAACCTTCTCTTCTGGGAGACAGCTGTAGTACTGATGAACCTGTAGGATGCAAGCACATGGGTCACTGCCCATCCCCACTTCCCCCGGGAAGAGGATTCCGGCAGCAGGACACATTCGACTTCCTGTCGTTTCCACCCTCCTGCAACTTAACAGCATCTGCCTTTCTCACTGCAAGCAGACAAATTCATCCTTGAAGAAAGAGTGGAGCCAATCACCCATATCTTGGGGCTTTCCCCTGTCTTGCTAGGGAAAAATAAAGCTAGTACACTTTCCTAGAAAAAGAGAATTCGGCAGATAGGCGGGTGGGGGCGGGGGGACCCAGAGGGTAGAGTTTTGTCGGCAGGCTCCCCGCCCTGAGAGAGCCAGAGAGAGAGAGAGAGAGAGAGACAGAGAATGAGAGAGAGAGCAACTTTACCATTTTCTCTGTGAGTCTCCGGCATGCGCCGTGCCTCCCTAGCCAAAGGGATGTGTCAGTGCCTGCCTCACACTGAAGTCAGAGCCAGGCTCTGGCACTCGCTGAGCTGCTGGGTCCCTTGGCCTCCACCTACACTAAAAGCCCTCTAGGTTTTGAGTGCTCTGTAAGGACAGGTAGCAGTTTCCAACTGTCTGAAAAGAGAGTCACTACATCTGGGATACTGAGTACGTAATTACAAATGGTCATTGGCGGATATTTCTGCACATCCCAGAATGCTCCTGTTTACGGCTGTTAGGACATATTCTTGTCCTTTCTGGGGCTTATTCAGCTCTAACAAAGACTTGGGAAGGCATCTAATTTTGCCTAAGAGAAGAAAACAGACATTCTGTTATCCAGCTGTATGCAAAACTTGGGTCAGGAAAAACTGGCCAAAACAGAAGGTATGCTATTACACAGGAGGGGCAAAAAAAAAAAAAAAAAAAATCCCACAAGTTCAGATGACATCATGGAAAATTCTTTCCAACTATCTCTTAGCATCATGACCAGCTCTTGCGAAACAAGGCATTCATTCAACAAGACACAGAAGACAGAAGACTTGAGGCTCTAAATTCATTCTATTTGTTCCACTCCGCAAACTTGGTCTAATTCCCTTGAGTTGAGGGAGCCCTGGACATGAATACATGTTTGGGGAATTCTGGGGCAAAGAGCTATGAAAGCTCTGTCTACTTTTATCTCCAGAAAGGAGATCATAACTCTTAAAAGGTGGGAGGAGGGAAAGGCTTGGCAATGACAAGGCCTTCAGGAAGATGCAGAAGCCATCTTTGTTTTCGTAACACACGACTGTAACCATTCACCATCATGTGCATATTCCTGTCTCAAGCAAAGCCCGAAGGCAACCGTAAACAGACTGCTCATAGACTAGCTGGCTTTCTCAAGACAGGGCCAGGGCCATGCAACCCCTCCCTAGAGGCATCTGGTGGGGAACCGCATCCTGGGATGGGAAGGAAGGGCTCCAGGTTTTGAAAGCAGCCCACAGGTTACCAGCACTCTCTCTGAGAAGAAATGAAAGCCCAGATCGTGAGTTAGTTTGGGAGGAGGAGCTGGCCGTGGGCCCGTCAGAGACCAGCACCCCACTCTGTGCTCAGAGCGATCTATGCATCACACACCACAGCCTTAAGTAAGTGCAGGCAGAAAGCTAAGCCCTGTGTCTTGAGGAATGGGTCTCACACCCCAAGCTGAGAGACCGCTGGTAGCAAAGCCTTGCTGCAATGTCCCTTTGTCATTCTCACGCTAGTGACAGAACCTTAGGGACGGATGCTACTAAGAAAGGAAAATCACTGGAGTTGCTTGACAGGAGAGTCCAATCTGAGTACAATGGACCCTCTCCTGACTCGCCCTTCGGGACTCACACACCCCTCTTTGCCGCCCAGAGCATGGACATCCCTGAGAGCCCCTGTGACCTGGCACCTTGAGCCCAGTCTTTGCTGACACCGGCCAAGGCTGAGCCTGGTTGGAACCTTCCTTGCCCCTTGGGCAGCTGTTTGTGAACCCCCATTCACAGCTCTGTCACTTCCCATCTCTGTGTTCCTGAGTGAATTCTAGAACCTCTCAGAATCCTCATCGCAGGACTGCAATTCAACAAGGGTGAGGGCGAAGAACTTGGCCCTCCATAACAATAAGCAATATGAACACATAGTGGGGAGTCCATCATCTGGCCCGCAGGCTCCCAAGGGAACGATCCAGATTTTCCTGGCCTCTCTTCCATTTCGAGAGGCAGAGCCACACTACCAGCTTGCAGAGTGAGACCAAACCTGGAGGCCCCCAACTACCTTAATCAAGGAAAGAAGGTGGCAAGGGGGGAAAATGTTATTTAAGATAGTTTGATTTCAGAGGGGAAAAAAAAGGCAGATTCTTACATAGGTGTGGTGTTCTCTCAAGAAGCCCAACAGAACTGTAGGGTCTTAAGAGGAAATGGGACCAGCCACTGAAAAGTGACCGGTAAGGGATTCTCATCTCTCTATGTTCAGTGTCCTCTTATCTCTGCCTTAGTTTTCTTCTGCAGATTTGTCCCTTAGCTTCACAAAGTTTAAAGATTCCCACAGCACCTTAACTTACACAACCTCCCTTTGCATCCATCCTTGACTGACTCACTTGGCTCCGTTTTGAAGTCGCCAGAGAAGGACCCTGCTTACCCCAACTGGGGCAAGGTCCACACCTGCAGACTGGATTGGAGAAGTTCCATCCTGTTTTGAGACTGGAGATAAAGGCGTCCCAACATGTCAGGGCAGGGCAAAGCAGAGTCGGCTGTGACTGGAGACCTCTTTGGGACCGGGAGCTCAGTAAATACCCTGGCACCCTGAGGTCCGTCCTAAAGACTTGGAATTCTTACGTCAACAGAGGCAGTGACTACTCTTTAAGAACACAGCTCTATCTTTCCTGACTGGGTATCTTGTGTTGCCTTTTATAATTCAAGCCAACAGATCACTGCTGCAGAAAATACGTCCTTCTACCAGCATTCAGCAATTCCATGTATACACAATGTATTAAAAATAGCTCCTCAGGAGGCGGTCAACGGTTTGGTGGACGACTTAAAAACTTACCGAGTGAAATGCACCATTACGAAACCAAATCAGCCAATATTAAGTAACAACCTCCCCCCATCATCCGCACGTCACGTGGTAGGTGATCTGGCCTGCTCTGAGGATGGGGAATGAGTTGGTTCTTCACCACTTCTCTTAGTTCTTCCACCCCCTGGCTTCTGTGTCTCCTCCTGGTGTTCCAGAGCTTGGGAAGTCCAAGCTCTTCCTTGAGCAAAGGGATGGGAAGGATGGAGAAACTCCCCTCTCAAATTCCCAGTCTGGCTCTGGCAAGACAGAATTGCTGCATGTAGTTTCCTCTGGCATCCTCCAAAAGAAAACTACTGCGCGGCCCAAAACAAACCCACGGCAAACCACTGGTAAAGGGAAAATATTTAGTGTACTTTCTGGCACTACGGAAATTAAATTTGGCGCCACCCCTGAAAACCCTGCAGATTGCTCATTTTTTGTCCAACCATGTTTCTCTCACTAATTTTCACAAGCAAATAATCAAATTCAATAGGATTTTGTCAATGGTGACCATTAACGAGCACTATCTGCTATGCTGATCATTTTTTCCTCCTGTGTGTACTGAGTATCACTCTCCAAAAGCAGGACTTTGGAATGGGCTAGAAACTCCATTCCATTTATTTATCACTCAGGTAGAGGTGCCCTGTGCTACTTGCACCTTGGGTTGAGCTGTATGAGGTATGCTTCCTGCAAACAAAAGCATTTTGCACACAATCCACTGGCTCAGGAAAATGAGATAGCTGAAGGCCTTTATTTACAATGTCACTCCCCACAGCGAGGTTTGGCAAGAACTTCAGTCTGTGTCAGATGGATTGCAAGAGCTTTAGTCAGTGTGCAAATAAATCTACAAAGCGAGGCCTCACCCAGTTTGAAAGACTGCGTTTGTTAGAAGGAACTGCACATTTGACAGCATATCTGCCTGGGCAGAGATGGAAAGGAGGGAGTCAAATGACTCCCTGTTGGAGAGAAAGGTGTGCTAATTAAAAAAAAAAAAAAAAAAAAGTGCAAAGTACTTCATTAGAGCAGTGGTTCTCAAATTTTAGCTTGCATCAGAACCACGTGGATGGCTTCTTAAAACACATTTCTTTAATTCCACAGGACTGGGGTGGGGTCCAGTGGTTTGCATTTACGCTGCCTTCTCCTGTAATGCCTCTGCTGGGGTCCAGGGAGCACGTTCTGAGATCTGTAGAGTCGTGTGACTGTTTTCCCTCAACAGCCAACCCCGTGAGGTTGCCCGGTAGATGATGGTGATCCTGTGTTCTCCAGGAGATCCAGGAGGCCCAGGGGAGGGGAGGGGACTTGTTGACTCTCACTTAATTTGGCAGGTGTCTCCTGCCACACCTACAGACATGCTTAGGAAGGGGGAGTCCACCAGCTCCAGCAAGGATAAGAAATTCTAAGGGCAAAATGCTTCTCTTATTGGGTGGGACATTTTCCATATCAAAAGCACTTGTGTTCTTAAGAGTGGGAACCCAATAGAGAAGTCAGATTTCCCTGGTTGGTCTCAGATTCAGCTGTCCTTCACCCTCTCAGTGAAGGAAGGGATCAGTGAACGTATTTATTTACGGAATGGCTCTTAGGGCATACATGTTTTTATAGACAGTATCTCGTGAATCCACCCCATGCCCTGGAGGCTGCTACATTGTACTCATTAGACTGAGCATCGCATAACTAAAAAGGGGGAAAACATTTTTTGGACTTGGTTTCCTTATCCTTTCCTGTTTTTTTGGATTCTTGGCCTTCTTTATCAAGAAAAAAAGAGGGGCGTCTGGGTGGCTCAGAGGGTTAAGCCTCTGCCTTGGCTCAGGTCATGGTCTCAGGGTACTGGGATCGAGCCCCACATCGGGCTCTCTGCTGAGCGGGGAGCCTGCTTCCCCCTCGCTCACTGCCTGCCTCTCTGCCTACTTGTGATCTTTGTATGTCAAATAAATAAATAAAATCTTAAAAAAAAAAAAAAAGAAAAGAAAAGAAAAAAAGAGACTGGCAGATGGATGGGAAAGAACTGAAACACCGGATATAGCAGATTCCCAGTATGTATGACTGACCACATACATGATGGACGTTTTCCTTTGGTGTTCTCCAGAAAATAACCAACATATGGTCCAAAATGAACTGGCAAAAGGTGAAAAATGAGGTACTCCAAATGAAAGGTCTTTCTGCAACTCCATGGAATGATGCTACAAGAGAGTTGTGGTAGACATGGTTGCCTATCTACATCCCTTTTCCTTAATAAGAATGCCAAAATCTTACTTAAAGCATCAATATATACCCAGCTTAGAATAATATTTTTACAGCTCCCTAGTAGCTATGAGTGGACGTGCAATTAAATTCTGGCCAATGACATGTAGCATGTGACTCCTGGGAAAATTCTTTTAAAGGAGTCTGAGCAGTTAGCAAAAACACCCCTCCCCCATTCTCCCTTCTTACTGTTTCCTGTCTGGAATTAAAAACAATGGCTGGAGCTCCAGCAGCCATCCTGTACCATAACTTTCTTTATTGTACTATGGAACACCAAACCAGCTCTGGATTGCCTATCTCCAAACCTCTCTTACCAATGAGAGAAAGAAATGATTTCTTTATTCACAGTCTAAGGTACTAGGAACTGAATGCCATTCCTAAATGATATAGCAATGGTTCTCAAATGTTAGCAAACTGTAGAATCATTTGAGATCTTCATTAAACATTATCCCCATTTCCATTCTTCTGGGTCTGGGGCAGGGGGGGAAGCCCAGAATTCTATATTCTTAATCAACACCTCATACCACACCAGGAGAAACACTGATTTAAGAGGAAGGCAAACATGACTCCACAAGGTGAAGGTAAAAACTCCTGACGTATAATCTCCGATGTGGGCTGACGCATTTGAAAGGCTTTATAAAAGCTCATCTTAACCCAGAGACCAAGTGGAAGATGAGACCTTTATTTCACACTCTCCCACTCCTGCAGTTTGAGAAGCTTGGAACCTTGGTTAATCTACCTCAATTCAGGAAGGCAATATCTAGAATAAGCCCAAGGTCTCAGAAGGCAGATGTTATGGAGAAGGGAAAGATGCTGCCTGAATTTGTGGCACGTGGTGGTTTTTATGAAAAGCACACACTAGTTCTGAAATGGAGACCTGGAGAACAATCGGGAAGCATTACAGCTATAAGCAAGTGGTGATGGGCTGCTTTTAAGGGCCCACTTGTTTACTGTGCCCCCACTTGCCAGAATTTCATTACCCAAGCAAGAGGAGAAAAGTGGTGTTAAGTGGCATCTAAGAGGTAAAATTATACGAGGTTTGGCTCCTTTCCTTTTCTCCTGGAGACCCACATTATAATTTTAATTGGTTTACTCAGGAAGTAATGTAGGAAATAACAGTCCGATACCTAATGCTTAAACACTGACTCCACCATGCTTCGACTCCCATAGGGTTAGGATCAAAAATCAGAAATAAAAGCTCATATAGGGTATTTTCAGAGAAGAGTATTTCAAAGGCTTTTTTTTCTTTCTTTCTTTTTCGCTCGCACCCAATGTCTGATTCAACATTAAACCACGTCAGACGTAGGTTCAAAACATACCAAGAACCCAGTCACCCTCCCCAACCCTGTAGGACCATCTAGCCACAACTAAGTGCTCAGGGGAATTACAGACACGGTTGCTTCTGGACCCTGGCTTTCACCTTTATTCCCTGCAGGGGAGTCTCTATCCAACAGCAAGGACTACCCTATCTGAATATTAACCAGGTCATGACACTGCTCTTTTCGAAACCTTTCATGGTTCCCATTGCCCTCTGATTCAAAACCAAAGTCTTCCACTATACGATCAAGGTCATGCCTCCTCCTGGCCGATCATGTCACTTACTATATTCCTGTGGCTCAGTTCTGCTCCCAACATCCTCCTTGCCACTCCTCCCGCCTCAGGGCCTCTGCACTAGCCCTTCTCTTGGCCATGCACATTTTCTTCCCCAGATGTTTATGGGACGCCCATTCTCACTTCCTCTACTCTTTGCTCAAATGCCACCTCCTCAGAGAGGTCTTCCTCCCCAGAGAGGACGACATTAATAAATCAGCACCTTCACCCCTTACTCTTAAGGTGAGTGTGTGTGTGTCTGTGCAAACATGCGTGCTGTTGGCATCGAGTGGGCTGAGGGCAGGGATGTTGCCAAATGTCCCACCATGCAGAAGACAGCTTCCACGGTCCAGAATAACCTGGTTCCAAATGTCAATAGCACTAAAACTGGCAAACACTTAACCTGCTTTTCATCAAAGAACTTACCACTTGCTGGTGCATGCTCTACTCATTCATTGTCTCTCTCTTCCCTCTAGAGTGTGAATACCTGGGATTTTGTTGACTGTATACACCCCAGATGAGTGTCTCATACCTAACAGGTGCTCAACACATGTTTGCTGAGTGAATGCATGCTGTGTCCAAATCTCACCTTTCTGCCTCGCTGGTTTATGGGAGGATTTGGACAGATACATGGAGGAAGGAGAGAATATGTAGGTGAGATTTCCAGAGCAACCAGAGTAAAACTCACAGAGCTTTCCTTTCATCCCATCGAAGCACCTGCTTTGTCACTGAAGATTCCTGGTGTGGAGGGATGGAGGAGCAGCTAGAAAGATGAATGGAATAACTGACAAGGGACAAGGGACTGCTTCTTTAAGAGGAAGGGACAAGGAGCACCTGGGTCCCCAGGGATCAAGCCTGCTCAGCAGGGAGCCTGCTTCCCCCTCTCTCTCTGCCTGCCTCTCCCCCTACTTGTGATCTCTGTCAAATAAATAAATAAATAAAATCTTTTTTTTGAAAAAAGGAGGACGGGGCAAAACAACACCATTTGTATTTGAAGCTAGAGCATTTCTTCCAAGTTGAGTCAATTTTGTTCAAATTATAGAAAATGATCATATTAGGTCCTAAGGAGCTCCTGTAATCGCAAATCGTGTGAGGTGTTCTTTCTCTATGCCTCTTAGGTCCACATACTCTCTCCTTCCCAATCTTAAAGTTTTCAAAACTTTTTAATTTAGAATATTAGAATATTAAACCTCAATGTTTATTAGAAAGTACTTTCCATTTAGTTTGGATTGGATGTGGATTGGAAACCTGGCATTCACTGTATTCTGTCTAGAAGAAGAGGTCCCAGACATGAAAGAACTTGGAATTTGAACACTTCCCCTTCAAACTACAATTACATCAAGTCTCCCTTACCCCAATTTTGTCAAAACTGCTCTTTGCACAATGTCTACACATTTGCATACATGCCCTGCTAAGAATTCCTCAACAGTTGCTTACTTTATTTGGTAACAGTTTCAATATTGCCTTTAGACAAAATATACACATACATATGTATGGAAAAAGCAGGAGGGTAGTTTCCTATAGTGGTTGAGTGTTTGGACTCTGGAATCCCATTGTTTGGGTCTGAATATTGGATTGAAAACTTACCATCTGTACATAGTTGGGCAAGTTACTCTACATCTCTTGTCAGTATCTTCATCTGTAAAATGTGGACAATAACATTCACCTTAAAGCATTGCCACGAGGCTCAAATGGGATAATGCCACTAGTACAGAGGCAGGCACATAGCGAAGGCTCTGTTTTCCAGCTTTGAAGAAATCAAATGCATAAGTCATAAATGTCTAGGTCATGGACGGACCTGTGCCCGTCTGTTCACATGCTAAAGCCCTAACCCCAAAAGTGATTGTATTTGGAGACACAGCCTTTAAAGAGAGGATTACATTTAAATGAGGTCAGAAGGGTAGGGCTGTAACCAGAAAGAAATGATGTCCTTAGAAGATGAGGAGGCACCAGGAGCGTGCACGCACAGAAAAAAAGCCCCGTGAAGACATACACAGAGGGCAGTCATCTGCAGGCTAAGAACAGAGGTCTTACCAGAAACCAACCCTGCTGGGTCCTAGATCTTGGACTTCTTGCCTACAGGACTGTGATGGAAGCAAATCTGCTGTTGACACCACCCAGGCTGTAGTGTTCTATTATGGCAGCCTGAGCACACTGGACAATGCAGTCTTCTATATGCAAGAAACCGTTCAGGGCTAGTGGGGAAAGGACACGCATACAAATAAGAAATGATGCCTGGATGAAGGTTATATTTGAGTATAGTATGTAAGACAAGGATGCAAGTGGCCACAATGTGAAGTTAAAATAATGCAAGAGCCATCCGAGGCAGACCAAACACTACAAAGTTTCAAAGAACAACAGATTAGATCCCTAAATGTGTACATCTGCCCATTTCTATGGTGGAAAACAATCCCGCTAAGGATAATTTCTAACTACCCATGGGACGTCACTGGATGTGGGACTGGAAGAGACACAGAGCAGCGTTCATTACATGGCATTGCCACCCCACGGATGTAACAGATGAAATAAACCCAAGAGCACAGACAACAGGGAAACACAGGAAAATAATCATGAAGGGATGAGTCCTGAGTACTTATCACCTCTGTTTTTAATATAAGTTTATACAATTAAGCTTTAAAAATGGCTGAATGAGCACTGGGTGTTATATGCAACTAATGAATCATTGAACATTGTATCAAAAACTAATGATGTGGGGCGCCTGGGTGGCTCAGTGGGTTAAGCCTCTGCCTTTGGCTCATGTCGTGATCTCAGGGTCCTGGGATCCAGCCCCGCATCGGGCTCTCTGCTTAGCAGGGAGCCTGCTTCCCTCTCTCTCTCTGCCTGCCTCTCTGCCTACTTGTGATCTCTGCCTGTCAAATAAATAAATAAAATCTTAAAAAAACAAACAAACTAATGATGTGTTATATGTTGGCTATTTGAATTTTTAAAAAGTTGCATTCTCAAAAAAAAAAAAAAAAGGGAGAAAATTGAATTTAACAACTGGCTTACAGAATTCCTGAAAACTGACCAACGGGATCTTCGGCCAATTCCAGCACACCACTGTCAGAAACTTCCATGGTCAGTTCTTTGGCAAACTCTCTTTAAGAAGGGAAAAACAGTAGAAGGCCTGTAAATACCTAAAAACTACTTTAAAGGGCAGGAAGACAACCATCCAGCTCTGACTCTGTCTTTGATGGTTCTGGAAAATAGCACATTTCACCAAGTCATCTACTTTCGCTGATACATTCTTCAAAATATTTGCACATCTCCCTCTGCGAGTCCTTTCCATATTCCTTCCATCTGTGGGCCACATACTTTGCCCTTTCTTTATCCATCTTTTCCTTTGCTCCCTTCTTGTTTCCTTCTTAAACCCCTGGGCAAAATCCAGAGGCAAAGAACATTTAAAAATAGTCATGTATATACTGGCATGCGTCTGATTTTCTCTTCTAATGTTAAAAAGGATGTGAGTCAAACATATTGTGGGTATCCACAAAAAGAAAAACAGCAAAAACCCCACCTGAAACCTTAATAAAACTCTACTCTTTTTAAGCTAGCCTGGGAATGGCCAATGGTGTTCTAGTAGGTCATCGATTCTTACTTTAAAAAAAAAATGATGAAGAAAGATTCTCCATTTCTGGGAGAGCCACTCAAACCTCAACTATATTACTATTTGTCTACAGTACAGAAGAGAGGAACTGCATTTGATATTTAATGAGTCTTTTTTTTTTTTAAGATTTTATTTATTTATTTGACAGACAGAGATCAGGCAGAGAGGCAGACAGAGAGAGCGAAGGGGAAAGCAGGCTCCCAGCTGAGCAGAGAGCCCAATGTGGGGCTCGATCCCAGGACCTTGAGATCATGGCCTGAGCCAAAGGCAGAGGCTTAACCCACTGCGTCACCCAGGCACCCCTAATGTTTGAGCCTCGACTATGACAGATGCTAAGTCTGCAACTGCAACCAAGTTATCTAAATTGTCTGGGCTTCTGTGTTTTCATTTCTAAGAGTAGGGTAATTGTACTCATCTCTCAGGGGTGTGAGGATTAAAGATGATGACAGAATGAAAATATACTGTTAACTGTAAGGCCGTATATAATTTTCAGGTGAGTATTACTACTGAAAATAAAAACAGTGGAGATAAGAATTGCATTACAATTCTAACTGCATTAGAATTGGGCAGCTAGTAATAACAACCTAAGTATAGTGGTCTAGGGCCAATATGGCATTTCTAAAAACCATCAAACATCTGGGTTCCATCTCTCTGTACCACCATCCTAACTGTGGCATCTATTCTCCAAATCACAAAATAGCTGCTGGAGCTCCAGCTATCATATTCACATTCCAGGCAAGAAGATGGGGAAGGTCAAGGGGAAAACTACCTATCTCCCAGTTGGATCAATAAAATTTAAAGAGATTTCCTAGAAGTAACTATTCAACGTCTATTTATAACTTTTGCCTAGACCTAGCTCCAAGAGAAGCTAGGAAATAACACCTCTAGTTAAACAACTGCTGTTTAGAATAAATAAGTAAGAAAGTTAGTAAGAAAGGAGGAGCCTTATATTGGATAGACATGTAGCAATTGTGTCCCAATAAATATATCAGTTTTGGGTTACCTCTTCCCTAGGTGGACTCCTAAGGAGTTTCCTGTATGGCATTTTCCCTGTGTGTTACTGTTTCTGATTCTATACTTCACATAATTAATCCATTTTCCTCCTCTATTATAAGTACAGATTTACAAGGTCACGTAAAATCATTTTGAAGAAAATTTAGAAAGCAGCAATAGGAGGAATCCTAGAACAAATTCAACTTTTTAACTACCCAAAGTGATGTATAAGGACACAAGCTATAATTCTAGTAAGAATTCTTCCTTAAATAGGGGATTGGTGATCATGGGATGCTATTAGAAATCCATGTTTATTGTTGGAAACCCCAAGTTGGTTGGGGTGCCTGGGTGGTTCACTCAGTTAAGCATCGGGCTCTTGATTTCAGCTCAGGTCATGATCTCAGGGATGAGCCCTGCGAGGCGAGGACAAGTCTCCTCCCCACTTCACACACACTGCATGTGCATGCTTTCTCTCTCTCTCAAAAAAACAAAAACAAAAACAAAAGAAAAACAGGTTGGTGATATTTATTTGCAATTGGTTTATTTAAGGCAGTTTCATTTCTGCCCATTAAATGACAGTTGTGAACCCATGAAAAAGTATGAGAACTAAGGGGCTGCATCCATATTATTGAATAAATGTTTCTGACCACCACGGCTACCTTCAGCCTGAGTTCCACTGCCTGTTAAGTTTCATTAAGTTTCAAATGTATCATGCATACAATGGCAAGAACTGAGTCCTCCCTGCTCTGAGAGGCCAAAAGATCAGAGGAGGTAATACCCTAGTCTCCGGTTCAACATTAGATGTGACCATACAACTCTAAATGTCCTAGACTATACTATTGTGGAGAAACAGATGGGAAAGAAGGTTTCGTGAGGATGAGCTAGGTTATGCCACTGTAACAAACAATAACAAAATATCAGTGGCTTTGCACCACAGTCATTTTTTTTTTAAGATTATATTTATTTATTTGACACAGAGAGAGAGATCACAAGTAGGCAGAGAGGCAGGCAGAGAGAGAGGGGGGAGGCAGGCCCCCCCCCCGCTGAGTAGAGAGCCCGATGTGGGGCTCAGTCCCAGGACCCCAGAATCATGACCTGAGCTGAAGGCAGAGGTTTTACCCACTGAGCCACCCGGGCACCCTGCACCACAGTCATTTTTTAATTAAAATAAAAAATTTTTTAACATTCTTATTGTGGTAAAGCCTATAAAAGATTTGCCATTTTAATTATTTTATTTTGTTGTTGTTGTTGTTGTTGTTTTTAAGTAGGCTCCCTGCCTAGATATTTCATCTAAGGGCAATCATACAATATTTTTCTTTTCTGGCTTATTTTGCTTAGCATAATTTTCTCAAGGTTCATTTGTGTTGTAGTGTCTATCAAAATAGCTTCTTGGGGCACCTGGGTGGCTCAGTGGGTTAAGCCTCTGCCTTCAGCTCGGATCATGATCACAGGGTCCTGGGATCGAGCCCCATATGGGTTTCTCAGCTCAGCAGGGAGCCTGCTTCCCCTCTCTCTCTGCCTGCCTCTCTGCTTACTTGTGATCTCTCGCTCTGTCAAACAAATAAATAAATAAAATCTTAGGGGGAAAAAAAAAAAGAGGCCCTCCTTTCTAAAAAAAAAAAAAAAAAAGCAGCTTCTTTCTTATGGCTGAATACTATTCCATTGCATGAATATTCCACATTTTGTTTATCTATTCAACTGTTGATAGAACTTGGGTTGTTTTCACCTTTTGACTACTGGGACTAATACTTCAATGTGTACTTGTATGGTGTACAAATATCTGTTTGAATCTCTGCTTCCAGTTGTTTGAGTGTATCCCTAAGAGTGGTATATACTGTTAGATCATATGTTTAATTTTTTTTTTTTTTTTTTGAGGACTTCAAACTGTTTTCCACAGTGCTCATAGCATTTGCCATTTCCACTGGCAGTGTACATGGACAAGGGCTCCAAATGCTTCACATCCTCACTCACACCTGCTATTTCCCTTTTTCAAAAATGATAGCCATCCTAGTTGGTGTGAAATGGTATCTCACTGGGGTTTTGATTTGCATTTCCCTAATGAATAATGATGTTGAGCATCTTTCCACTTCCTTATTGGCCAATTGTTGATCTTCTTTGGAAAAGTCTCTATTCAAGTTCTTTGGCTATTTTTTAAATGTGTTTTTTTTTTTTTTAATATATTGTTGTTGAGTTAAAGGAGCTCTTTATATATGCTGTATATAAAAGCCTTATCCACACCAGTTTTATTTCTCACTTACACTGTATCTCTGAGTGAGCAGAGACCCAGGTAATTGCGGCTCTATATTAATATGTACCTCCACGATGATGACAGCAGAGAAAACAAAAGTCTGGAGCTCAATTAAATGCTTTTTTTTCTGAATGTGAAGCAGGCAACTTCTGCATATATTTCATTGGTTAAAGCAAGTCATGTGGTCACGTGTAATTTTCATGTGCCTGGAAGAAGCAGGAGTCAATCATTTGTGAGCAGCACTAATACCCACTCTAGCAGAAGAGGAATGCAGTGGTGTGTGAACAATACACTACCCGTGGAAAGGAAAGTATAGTCAATTCTTGTTATTCGTGGTCATTATAGTCTATAAAGTAATGGCAGTCATCAGAGGAGTAAATAATAAACCATTGCTCCTAGGGGAAATATAGGACTAGGTTCCTGCCAGCCTCTGGTCACATTTTTGTCAGTGGATCAATATGAGACCTTGTTTTAATTACACATATACAGTTGATTCACAAACGCTGAATTCATGGTTGACAGCACTATAACACACGCTGAGTGAAGATCTGTTATTACCCACTGAACACATATCCTCCATGAGACTTCTCACAGGATTCTTGCCCTAAGGAACATTAGAGAGCACTTACGCGCTGAGCTTGAGAGGCAACTCAAACAGTGAAACCAACAAATGCAAAACATGTACAGCTAAACAGATGACAAAAAGCACGCTTCTTTATTTAATGAGAGCGGAAGCATTGCCTTGTTCACATAAATGGCAACGTGCATGTTGGATGATTCAATTTTTTCACCCCTCTGCACATGTCTAGGAATAACTGCAAACATGCTCTGGGTACTGATTTGGGGGTTACAATCAAATTTTGGTAACTAGGCAAATTTGCAAATACTCTGTGAATAAGGGGGATCAACCAGATTCTAATCTATTGGAGCTGTTCAGGAGTAAGGAAGGGGCTTACCCAGGATTCCAACTTAGGTCTGACTTTAAAGCTCACTCTCTTTCCACTTCACCACACTGTCTTCATAAGCCAGTCACAGGATTACACTCTGCCATAAGTATTTGATGAACAAATGGCCAATGCAGTCACAGTTCATTCTTCAAGCTTGAGATTCCTGCTAAAGCCTTGGGCAATGAACAGGCTAGAGTGGCTGCCTAATCATGAAAACCAGATGGACCCAAGGGAACTCCAAAGAAGGTGGACATCAACGGAGTTACGCAGTAATGTGCATGCTTTGAATGTTACGTGATAAGGATCATGTGAACTGACTCGGGCTTGACAAGGTTTTTTCTTTGAGGTCTACGCAAGAGAAGATAATGTGCTGAAGTTTATCCCCAACAAAGACCATGTGGTCCTTGAAACGACTGCTCCAATTCACGAGAGTACATTTTTAAATTTTATCAGTTTATTATTATTTTACGTACTTATTTTGTGATAAAACACATATAATATAAAACTTAACCACTTTAACCATTTTTAAGTGGCATTAAGTACATTGTTGGGCAATCATCACCACCATCCCTTTCCAGAACTTTTTCATCTTTCTAAACTAAAATTCCATACCTATGAAATACTAACTCCCCAATTCCTGCCCTCCCACCCCCGCACAACCATCATTCTCTTTTCTGTCTCTATGAAGTTGACTACTTGAGGGCAATTTTTATTACATGCTGAGACCAAATGTTCTTCTCCAGTAACATTTCTCTGAAATTCTGGTGAAAATCAGTGGAGGAAAAAATGAGTCAGATAATATATCTATGCTTACCTTTAAGTCTTTTTATAAGAAACTTTCCTTCTGTTTTTAATAAGACAATTAAAGGTTCCACCTGGGACACCTGTCCCAGCCATCAGTATCTATAACAAATGAGAGGATGTGGGAACTCAGCCACTCAGAGAGAAGACCCATGAGATAAATAGCCACTGATAATTGGGCAAGTTATTTCTCCTGACTTTTCAGCCTCAGGGCATTGACTTAACATTTCATAGATCACAGAAATTCCATTATGTAGCACCTCTTCCTCACTCAAGACAGTCTCCTTGTTATTCTAGAAGTGGCGTGAGAAGAATCAAAAGTGTTAGCCAATAATTGCAAGAAAAGAGAATACAGTATCAACTAGGTTCAGACCCAGACAGACAGTTCTAGCAAGTACTCTTCAGGATCTTGACATTCCTTATAATCTAGTGTAAAAACAATGCTCATCCATGTGTCACCACAATGTCACGCAAAAAACAGATACCGTTACATGCTTGGCCAAGAACAGCGTCCAGTTGTAGTAGTATCCTGCAGTCTTGGTCTTCTGTCATAATTACAACATCTTCCCTTGTTGTCTATAGCAATCTTTACTCTTGTTTTAGTTTACTGAACTTTCCTCTAAAAACTTTTTTTGGAAATCAGTAGAAAATGGATGAAAAAGAAAAGCAAAACCTTAATTTTACTCATATATATTTTAGAAACCAGAGCTATAAAAATGGGGGCCTTCTAAATCTGCTCTTATCTATGTTAAGAAAAGGGAATAAAGATGTAAAATAGGCATGAAATTGATCTCAACGTTATTAGTATTGATACGATTTTGGTTTTAAATTGTTTTACTTACACTTGACCAAATATGCATGCAATCGAGGTGGCTGGAAAGCATAATGACATGCAGGCTTTTCAAGATGGGAGGGAAAAATCTGTCATGAGTAACCTAAGAAATGGTACTGAAAGGACATCACAGAAGTTCACTGTCAGAATCAGGAAGAGGATGGAAACACTGATACTTGTTTAAAATGAATGACATGTGAACACTGTGAGTTTGAAGGCAGCTCAGGGTATGTGAACAGTGGCGAGCGATCCAGTGTGGTTGGATGTTAGGAAACAGTGAGCCACCCCTACAAAAACGGGAATATATTCCACGGCTTTCCAAGAGTAAAGGAAAATGAAGGAAAATTCTATTAAAAAACAGAAGTCCAGGGGCGCCTGGGTGGCTCAGTGGGTTAAAGCCTCTGCCTTCGGCTTGTCATGATCCTGGGGTCCTGGGATCGAGCCCTGCATCGGGCCCCCTGCTCAGCAGGAAGTCTGCTTCTCCCTCTCCCACTCCGCTGCCTGTGTTCCTGCTTTCGTTCTCTCTCTCTCTCTCTCTCTGTCAAATAAATAAATAAATAAATAAATAAAATCTTAAAAAAAAAAAAAGTCAAGAAAAGAGAAAAAAGCAGAGGGAAAAAAGATGGCAAACACAAAACAACAAAAGATGGTACTAATAATTATCTAAGTTATCATAACAAATGTAAATATATTATATCTATCAATTAAAATATTATCAGTTTGGATTAAAAAGAAAAATGCATTACTCATCATATGCTGCTTGCTTAAAACAAACCCATAAGAAAAGGTTGAAATAAAGGAATGAAAAAGCACAGTCCTGCAATTATTCATTCACCAAAAGAAGGTAGTGTGCAATGTTACTACTACACAAACCAGAATTTAAACCAACAGAACTAGTAGTGACAAAAAGGGATGTTCCATGGTTATTTCTAATTAATTAGAAATTAACTAATCCTTGGTCATTTCAAAATTATTAGTGATACGATTTGTTGATCACTTTGTAATAACCACTGGTCTACTATTTATGTTTCAGGAAAATATTATTAATGCAGCATTCATAGGCTTTTTAAAAACTATAAAAATGGTTTTTGTGGTAAAATAAATCAAATGCAAAAAATACTAAAAAGGGATGCTACAAAATAATAAAAGGAAACATCTAGAAAAATATCGTGTAACCATGAATTTGCAGGCACCCAAAATAGAGCTTCAAAACACATAAAATGATAACAGAAATACAAGGATAAGCAAACCCATAAATACAATGAGGGATTTTAAGATGCCTCTCTCAGTCTTTGAAAGATCAAAAAGGCGAAAAATTATGAAGGCAATAGAGAATATTATATCAACAGTAATTACTGCTCACTAACTCTATCTATCATGCTTTTTTCTTTTTTTTTTTTTAAGATTATTTATTTATTTATTTGACAGACAGAGATCATAAGTAGCCAGAGAGGCAGACAGAGAGAGAGGGGGAAGCAGGCTACCTGCTGAGCCCGATGTGGGGCTCGATCCCAGGACCCTGAGATCATGACCTGAGCTGAAGGCAGAGGCTTAACCCACCGACCCACCCAGGCGCCCTATCATGCTTTTTTCTAATAACCTGAAAACATTACCTTCCTTATTCTTACTTTATATTGGGAAGAAAGATTTAATATCCTTATTTTCTAAATGAGAAACGGACGCTACACGGTGCTAAGAAACTTGGTCAAGATCACTTAGAGATCCTACTGTCCGACACTGAATTTCCTGAATCATAACTTTTTCTGGCCTTAAATGCCACTTTTTCTGTCTATCTGTCTGATCTACAGTCCTTATATATTTTCCCTGATGTTGTAGGGGGAAGAGTGGTCAAATAGATAAATTCTGCTCCTTAAATTCTGGTTGTATGTGGCAACGTGCAAATCATACACTTTCACTCAGACTGCATTCTTAAGCATTAAACGCATGGTTTATGTTCCAGTAATTTCTGTGGTCTCTACAGTTCTTGAGTCTGTCCACGCTCTTCCCCCATTCCCTAGACTACCACTTCAGACTGAGATCTGTTTTGTTATCGCAGATAAGCCTTTCCAAAGAAAGTGTTTTCACACCACCAGTTGGACTTTCCAACTGGTAATTCTATCTAATGCTTCTTGAAATGCCACGTACTGTAATAGTTGCCCTATAAGGCAGGAACCATTACACCTCATTTTATAAAGGAGGAAAAATGACTTCACCAAGGTTAAATAAGTTGCTCCAATCATAGATATAGACAGAGAGTAGCAGACATGGATCAGGATCCTGGTGTGTCTGACACCACAGCTATGGCTTTTAATCCTGGTGCTTGGGAAAGACCACCCACAGACCCTATTTCAGCAGAGCTGTTTCTTAGGTAATTTTCATCATCCAGATGAATTCTTGATTATCCACATAGCAATGGGGTCCAGGAGAAGAGAGATGCTTCAAAATCATGCACAACTCAGCGTCAAATTTATCCACATAGGTCCGAACCTCTCCTCAAACATGAAAAGAATTGCCAAGTGCTTAGGAAAATTAGTTGGTTGGTATTTCAGCTCCTTCCCCTGCCTACCTCTCTGTCCAAGGCTATGACGCTTGCAATGATTTGTTAAATGTAAAAGATGAAGGAGAAAATAGAAAAGGGCATGAACTATCACCATCTTGACCATCAAAACTGGAAGAAAAAAAAAAAATTTTCCCTCCTTTCTGCTACGAATCACTCAATGTCAGTGAAGATGGGAATTCCACGTCCTGTAATATCCTTTGGCAAGGGTCAGACAATAGATTTCCCAAAACCCCAGGACTGCAGGGAAGTAAGAAATAAAATCATCAATAAGCTAGGCTAGTTAGGGTTTATAGTCCCTTCTATGTTGCTGTTAGACTTTTTGGTATCTTTACAGAAATTATACAAATACCCTTCCCAACCACAAATTAGAAAAAGCCCCCAATCTCTTAAGATAAAGTCTTACATCATACAGTAAAAGGTATGCCTCCTTTTGGGAATCATCAGAGCACAGGTGACTATCAGCCTCCAATCACCCCCCTGGCTGGGAAACTTTGTGCAGTGCACAAACTATACAACTGTTTGTGGCAGCCCTGATACCCTATCCAGTGAGAGCTTATGAATTTATCCAGTTCATGCAGGAAATTCAGGTTCAGAAATTGCCTGAATAATTAGCTTCTCTTAGCAAGATCTGATCACCAAGTTTTATTCATCCAGAGCAATAACAACTACCACCACTACTGAGTGCCAACTACGTATTAAGCACTGTCCTAGAGAATTTACAGAGATGATGAAATGAACCAGTCTGTGGAACTGATTTTTCAGGGCTATCCCTCTGGATGTTGATGAGTTTCTGTCCCCAATCTCCTTTTTATTGTGCATAATTAATACTAAGCAAATTCCTTCTGACAGTACTTGGCCAAAATGTTCTGTTAATTCCTGAGGCAACCACAGAACCTTAGGAAGAACCCACCACTGGCATGAGAAGATGCTTTCCTTCCTTTTTGCTAAAGAGCAGTTCATTCATTCAGTCACTAGATTGAGATAATTGAAATACAATAAGTTGCACATATTCAAAGTATCTATCCTGATAAATGTTGATATATATATATATATATATATATACATATATAGCCACAAAACCATCAGTATAATCAAGATAAAGAAAAAAAAAACCCTATTACTCTCAGAAGCTTCCTCTTCCCTTTTGCCATTCCTCCTTCTCATTCTCCCACCCCTCCTATCTGCAAGTAACCACTGATCTGCTTTCTGTCACTATAGCTTAAAGCTCCTAGAGTTTCATATAAATGGAATCATACAGTACATAATTTTTTGGTCTGATTTCTTTCACTCAGAATAATGAATGATTTTTCGATTCCGTCAGGCTGTTACACATCTCAAGAGTCCATTCTTTTTTACTGCAGAATAGCATTCTACTCTACGGATACAGCACACTTTGTTTACCACTTACCTGCTGATGGACATGGGATTTATTTCGGATTTTTCACTATTAAAAAGAAAGCCCTATGTTTAAGGTATGGTCTCATCTAATCCTTACAACCATGCTATAGTTAGATAATGAGATTCTCATTTTTCAGATGATGAAAGGCAAGATCAGGAAGGTGGAGGAACGTGGTCCATGTTTGGAAGCGACACAACTAGGATTTGAACACAAAGCCAGTGAGTGTCCAAGCTCATGCTCTGGAACATTCTGAGCTGTCAAGAACAAGTACGTCAAAGACAGAAGCCACAGGAGAGCAGCACAGAGCCTGAAGTCTCGGTGGATCTTCCCCAGGGAGAGTTGTCTCCCTCTGCCTGTAAATGAGTCTGTGTCACACAGAGCAGAATCTGCAGGCAGGGGCTGGGACACACCCGTTCTACACCGGACTCCGGACTCCGACGACAGCCACACCGAATCACATCTGGACTGACGGCCCGCAGGTAATGATGACTTAATAAATAACGGTCAAACGAATAAATGGCTGTGTGCAAAGTGAATGAATGAATGTACAGAGACCCGGACGGATGGGTGGGGATCAGTTACTAAATGACCTGATAGCAGATTCATCTGACCAGCCCATGAAACTACTCAAAATATCTCACGAGTCAGAAGGCACAGATCATCCCGAGAGTAAATCAACCATCACAGCAGCTCACAGTGCAGGCCACTGGCCGCTCAGTCCACAGAAAGGGCAGGCAGCTGTGTGCTGAGGCAGGAAGTCCAAGTCCTGAGTCCCACTCAGCCACCCGGAGGATCCCAGAAAGCATTTACTATGCAGGCGGGGGCCATCCATCTTGAAAGCTAGAAACCCTGATGGCAGCTCTCCTTTCTGGTGTTTGCAGATGAGTCTAGGTTTCTCTAGGCATCACACTCTGCACACAAGCCTTGACAAGGCCCTGCTCGTGGAACCTGGCTGCCAGGCTGCTGAAGTGATCGGCAGAGGCCCTGAAGCCTGCACGCAGCTTCTAGTCCCATCTCTGACAGCTCCGCTGAGAACAAGTTCATTAACGGGCAGTTTTATAGAAGAGTGCACATAGGCATAGTTCCCACTGCCGCGTGATGATGTCAGTGCATTTCTGGAGCCAAGATCAACACGGCATCCATCGTTCACGTGACTGGTTTCCCGAAACCGTGCGGGAGATCTCTTCCGGGGCCTCCTTCTACCTCCCTTCCCCACTCATCTCTTACACCACACTGAGAGCCCTGGGATGGGTGACAGGGAAGGTGAACACGGGAGAGGCCGCTTAGAAGAAATTTAATCCAATCCAGTTGGGGAGCCATGCGTCTCACTGCAGCCATGAAATTCCATTCTGAGCTCAGCATGTGCTGATGGAATAATGAAATGAAGACGGTAGGGTGAATGGCTGGTGCGTCTAATGATGGTGTTTGTGGGGTTTTTAGAGGGGTGATTTGATTGTACGTTCCCTTAAGAACCAGAACCACCCAGCAGGCCTACAGAGATGAACCACGTCTCTGCCTTCCCCCAGATCTGCCAGTCTCTGCCCCTCTTGGTATAAACAGCTTCACACATTATAAAGAACGAACTGTCCATCGCCTGACAGCGAATGGCAAAACTGGTTGCTGGCACCGTGGATCCAGGTGCCACAGGGGTGAGTCACAGCGGTAAAACTCATGCTTCTACAATAACAGGGACCAGAGCATTTTCTGAACGAAAAGGGCCAAGGAGAACGTGAAGGAACAGGAGCAGTGAAGGGATTTTGAAAAGCATCCCCAATTCTCCTTTAACAGACAGCCTTGTACTCGGGCCATATTCAAGAGAGGTCGGCCAAGGGCAAGATGCTGGAGGTGGAAGCAGATAGCTTCTGGGGCTCATCCCCCATTATTACCCACAGGCAACTCTGCTGCAGTGTCTTGAAGACCCAAACAGTGACCGTGGTGATGACAGCAGTCACGGTCGGATGAGGACCGCCTATGGGTCTGCATCTCCCAGGCTCTTTGGGGAGAAATTCAGTTCGTCTTCTCAGTGACTCCAGACCTGGGCACGAGCCTCTGCATTTTTCAGACAAAACTGAGTGAAGCTCAGGTCACAGACCTAATAACTGGTAGAGCCAAGATTTGTCATTTCTAACATTGGTTTAGAGCAGCAGTTCTCCAACTTTGGCATGTTTAAGAAACACCTGAAGTCCCTGTCCAAAAAGAATGCTGGGCCCACCTTCAGGGTTCTGGTTCAGTAGGTCTGGGACAGAGCCCGGAAATCTTCATTTGTCAACAGGTTCCCAGGTAGTACTCATGCTGCTGGTAGGGGAACCCATTCTTTGAAAACCATTGGACTAGGCTGACAAAATATCAAACCATCATTCTGCAGAACAACTGAACTCAAATGTCATCTCCTTGGAGAGGTTCTCCCTGGCCACCCCATCTAAAGTAGCTTCTCTAAATCAGGTAGCAGCAAGCTCTGGCCTTTCAGTCAAATACTGACTAAGGCCCACTGACTGTTCTTGTAAATAAAGTTTTATTGTCACCTGGCCATGCCCATTCATCTATGACATCATGCCTTCCCACGACATCATCAGAGTTGGGTGAACAACATCAGAGTTGGGTATTTGCAACAGAGATTACATGCCTCCCAAGGCCTAATATTTACTACACTGTTCTTCACAGGAAAAGTATATCTTCTCTGGCTCTAAATCATATCCCCCATTTTTTACTGCTTTTCCAGCACACATCATTTTCTGCAAGTGTCTCGTTCACTTGTACAAACTGCTAATTTGTCCGCAGCCTCTACAATGATGTCAGCTCTAGAAGGGAAGGGAGACTTGTGTGTTCACGGCTGTCCCTCGGTGCCCAGCACAGAGTTGGCATCCCATAATATCTGCCCGGTGAATGAGTATCGCGGTCAGGGGCCCAGGTCTGCGACACTGCACAGGAGCATGAGGACCCGTGCAGGAGGGAGAGGCAACGTGGTTCTCACCATGGGGGCTGTCAGCCAGGATGACTCTCCTCAGTGAGGAGAGCCAGAGATAAACAGAGATTGTGGATGGGGGAAAATCAGCCTCTGAAGTTTCCTGCTTCCTGCAGTGATGGGGAAACAGGAGGTGAGGAAAAGAGGAATCCCTTAGTCACCCGGGTCAACCTGAGATTAGGGGAAACTATCCTTCCCTGAGAATGAAAGCACCTTGTGTGACACATGCCGCCCGCTCTTCCAACACACGCCACGCCGGCTTTCTTGGCTCTGATCTCCTGGGTGGATTGCCGCAGAGGAAAGCCAGGTGGAGGAAGAGGAGCCCAGACTAGCAGTGGAGTGTCCCAGGACGCCTGTGTGCGCCGTGGCCCCGCCCCTTCCTACCTGTGGCAACCTGGCCGAGCTTCTGGTCCTCTCTGAGTGGCAAGGGATTCACGGGAAGAGGGAAGGATTTTGTACACGGATGACATGCGATGGCTTATTCAGGTAACATGTGTACATCGCATGGGTAATCTGCAGCAGACATCATTCTAGGTACCAAGCATGCGCAGTGAGCAAGACAATGTGTGACTCCCTCCGACAGGCTCACGTTTGAGAAGGTGGGACATCTAACAAAATGCGCAGACAGAAACCTTCAGGGAGTATCCGTAATGGGGGCTCTCTGTTGCCCTATCCTGACTTGTAAGCAGAAGCCCCGAGGTGATGGGTGTGAGGTGAGCCCTCCTTCGATTTCCAAGGGGCGACCAAGACACTGGGGTTTTCCAGCCTTTGCATCCATGGATGTCTTGGCCACAGCTGGACACTTCATGGGCTCCGTTCATCTCTCCCCACACCGTTCACCACCCGCTGCCCGAATTCGTCATGCAGATGTGAAGTTGATACTGATTTTGTTTCACTTCTGAGCTTCACACAAGTGGGTCCCATAACATCTGCAACACGCCAGACCTTTGCACAGGCAGCCCCTTCACGTCCTTCAGCAGCGGTTCAAATCCCGCTTCCCCAGAGAGGCCGTCCCTGACCGACCAGCCTAGGTCAGCCGGTCCCTCCAACACTCTGGCCCACCTCCGTTGTCACAGAAGCTTCTCTGCTTTCTTTGAGGCATGGATTAAATGGGACACCCCCTGTAAGGCACCCAGGATCACACCTGACAGTGGAAGAGGTCACTAAGTGTGTATTGACGTTATTCTTCTCTCACGGATCCCCATCTTGAATTATCTTGAACATCTATTTGTTTTCTAATTCATCTCTCTAACACACACCCCCTTATGACTACAGTCTAGCAGAAACCTTCATTATCTTGTCTGCTGTTTTAGCCTCAGTGCCTAGAATAGTGGCGGAAGCACAGTAGATACACACGAGTATCTGCTGAATAAAGGAATGAATGCAGGAAAAAAGCCCCCCTGCTGTTCCCTCATCACAAAAGTCTCCAGCACGTTCTCTGATGCACTCTGTACACTCTCAGGGGAAACGTCGCCAAGAAGTCCACCTGCGAGAGACAGGTGTTAAAGAGGCTCTAAGTGGCCAAGAGAGGCCAGAGCCAGGAGTGATGCCTCCTGGTGACCCACTGCTCCCAGGAGGCTGAGCGGGGGGGAGGATTGCAGAATAGTCTTGGTTGTGGGAAGGCTCTCTTTGCACTCTGAGCAGCCCACAGAAAACGCCCCAGGGACACACTCCTCCCGGGCCTGGTGACCGTGAAGTGGCAGGAGCTCTCGGGCTCTGAGGGAGGTGGGTGGCAGAGCTCTTCTCTTCAGCAGACCGTTCCAGAAACCTGCTTGGGGTGTGAGAGAATTCGGTCAGGTGGCTCCGAGCAGGCCCCCGTCCAAGTTGCCCTTGGCACTTGGCTCCGTGGAACTAAAACTACATTAGAAAGATGTGGCACCTTTACAAGGCTCACACAGCAGACAGCCTGGGGAACAGAAAGACCTCCAGATCGGCAGAATTCAAAACGGGCCTACTGAAGGCCTTTGAGAAGGCTGAGAGGGGATCCAGGACTCCCGCAAAGCCCATGCTTCCCTCACCTCTTCCACGCCCACCTAACCTTCCTCTGTCCTGGTCAGCCCAAATTTCCTTTTGCCCTCTTCCTGCCTGCTCGGGACACTGGTCATCAGTGTCACTCTAGCTTTGCAGGAAGGGCAGGGAGGAGATAACCATTTTATGGAGCACCTTCTGTATGCACACACCCCCTCATTTGGGGCCCAGAGCAGCTCCTGTGGCCTACAGCTCAGAGAGAATCAGCTCCCAGGTCGGGTTGGCCAAGACCATCTCTGTCGATCGGCTGTGTGACCTTGGGCATGTCTCTTTGCATTTCTCTGGGTCTTGCTTTATTCACTTCCAAAACAGAGACAGGAATAATAATTTTCAAATAAGGTTGTATTGAGAATGGAGAAGGAATCATGCAAGCAAAGTGAAAAACTGGTAGGCAAGGAACAAGTGTTAATAATTTCCTCCATTGTCATCATCATCATGATCATGAGAAGACTGAGGCTCTTGGAAGCTGAACATCGTTGCTAAGGTCAGGAAGGGATGAAGCGGCGCCTGGGTGTGCCTGACTCCAGAGGCGAGGCTGGTTCCTCCCTGGGACAATGCTGCTTCCTCCTTACCCCGCAGCTCCCGAAGGGCTCTGCATGTCTGGATGGGGACACAAACGATTCCCTGCCAGGCCCTTGGCTCCCGCCACCTGGCTCCAGCTCCGGGTCCTGGAGTGAGCTGCGCTGTGGTAGCCATGTGCTAGAGCCAGGTCCTTCTGTGAGCTCCCCTTGTCGGTGGAGAAAACCCTGAAGCAATCTTAATGGCTAGGGGAATCTGCTTGGAACACAGGCCTTCAAGAGAAACACAAGGAGCAGGAGAAATTGACACAGAATCCTCCTTTATGTAGAAAATAATATTGTTAAGACTGCTCTTCCCATGTGATGCAACCCTGAGCCTTTCTGCTTCTGCAGAGGACCTCAGTCCTCCGCTCGTCTCCTAACAACTATTAGTTGGGTGTCTGCCATGGGTCAGGCTCTGGGCAAGGGGCTGGGATTCTAAGATCCTGCCCTCTTGGATCTTAGACCAAAGTGGAAGAGGTAAATATCCAACATATAATTGCACCAGTAAGTATCTAATTATGTTTGAAAAGTGTTAATAAGGAGAGTAGCAGGGATTGCTACAAAGCACGTCAATGGGGACTTAATCATGTATTGGGGGTAGGAGGTGGTCACGGAAGCTCCTTGAGGAAACACATTGAATCTGATAAGTGATGGCTGAACTACTGTCACTGAATTAAAAGCCAAACGAAGAACTTTGTGTACTTCTAGGAGACATGGTTCTAGACTTTCACAGGGCTCCAAACCAACTAATATGCCCCACCCCCGTAGGTGGTACTGGATGGTCTGCTTTGCCACATGTGGCAGAATACTAGGAAAGCCAAACATTGGACAGTGGCTCCCACTATCTTCACCCTTCCTGGGAGGGGTTGGTGGGCAAGTTGAGACTTCCAAACAAATAACTGAATTGCCACTCTTTATGCACAGAACCACAGTTAAGGTCAAGGTAGTATTACTAATGTCTGGAGACCAAGGATTGGGGCATTCATATTCGAGAAACCTCTACAGATACTCAGAGTATCCAAAACACGGATGGAAAGGAATTCCCTCAGGAGACACGATCTGATGGGACTCTTCAGGTTTGCATGGAGCGATGACAGAATTAATAGGAAAAACACATCCATATGTACCCAATGAAGACGATCGACCCAGAGGCAGTACCAGTTATAACCCTTCTGCACAGAAGTTTGTCACAATAAATCAAAAGCCTTAGAAATGTTTACAGGAGACCACCCCACCCCTAAGAAGTGTTGTGAAGCAGAGGAACAGACAAATGCACAGGACGATGGCTGCTGTCCCCTTATTCAACGCAGAGGAAAGCTGCCAGCAAGGCACATGGTCAAAAATGAACCTTCAGCTCCGCGGTGCTCGGCGGTGGTCCTCTTGGCATTCGGGAGGGGTGGCCTTTTCTTTGCCCGGAATCATCTGGTAATTTTCAGGATGTCAAGCGTCTCAACCCTCTACCCATTTTAGTGCCAGTGGAACTATTCTGACAATAACTACCCCTTCCAAACATGTATTTCCAAATGCTCCCTAGTGGCGGGTCGGACCACTCCAGGTAAGACACTAGCGAGGAGGACAGGCAACCATTCCAAAGGGTCGTCTGGATCTAAATACACGGATACCAAAAGCTGCTCACAATACACGAAGTGGAACAAAAGTCAGGGTAAGGGGCGCCTGGGTGGCTCAGTCATTAAGCCTCTGCCTTCGACTCAGGTCATGATCCCAGAGTACTGGGATAGAGCCCAGCATCCACTCCCTGCTCAGCAGGGAGTCTGCTTCTCCCTCTCCCACTCCCCCTGCTTGTGTTCCCCCTCTCTCTGTGTCTCTCCCTGTCAAATAAATAAATAAAATCTTAAAAAAAAAAAAAGTCGGGGTAAGTGAACAGCATCATCACGTTTTTGACCAAAACAAAATGGAAAGTTCTCCTATTACAAAGCTACTTGCTACATGCATACAGTAAAGGTTGTCGGATAATAGTTCTTGACTGGTGGAATTATGGGTGATTTTGAGCCACACTTTCTTAGGTGTGATTTCTTTCCTTTCTACGTATTTTCAATGAGCCAGTTTTCTCTACACTAAAGGAGAAAGCGATTTGTGTTTTGGAGAACAAAGGGGACATCCCCACCACTGCCAGCTCCTCACACCGGTCCCATCCTTCTTTTGACTTAACTGAGCACAGCGGGGTCTGTTTGCAGAGCACCAGACTCTGCTCAAGCAGAGGGACCACCATGCTTTCACGCCACCAGATACCTGACCCTGCTACAAGGGAGCAGCTATGAAACCGGACCCAGAACATGGAAGGTTCTCGAACAAATGTCTGCTGATGTGAGTCAGCCTTTTATGTCTTGACTGGGCCAGAATTTTGCTGACAGATCCTTTGGGTTTCAACATCACTTTGATTCAGTGGTTCTCAACTAGGGTGCCCAACCCACCCCCCCTGCCAGAGTCACAGGGCGCTGCCTGGAGATATTTGGTCACCCCAATGTCCGAGGGAACGGGTGGTATATGCTACTGGGATCTGGTGGGTAGAAGCCAAGGAAGCTGCTAATCATCCTACACAGCTTAGGACAGCCCCAACAGCAAAGAATTATCCAGCCCAGAATTCCAACAGTACTCAGGTATGGAAACCCTGCTCACCATTTGCTTTTCTTCCAGCTTGTCAAATACCCTCCAAATTTTCTTGAAGTACCACCTACTACTGTAAACTGATCACGAGAACATCTCTAGAAGACAGGGCATTTATTATTAACTGATTTGAAGTCAAACTAGAGCTCGAAAGAAGACAACAGACGGCCAGTCAGGGCAACTGAAGTACTGGAGGGCTCTCCAGATGACGGGACACACCTTGCCTGAGGTGAGCAGAGGGGAAGGATCCAGGCAACCTCACTGATGACTTTTCAGTCCAGTCATTAAAAAAATCATGACATAAATGTTACTCCTTTCCAGCATAATCTATTACATTTATCACTTTTTGCTCTATTTTAAGAAGGTCAGGTTTTGCAGCTAGTAGGGTTTTATGAAATTAAATGCCCTTATTCAAAAACACCTCCCATTTAGGGTACTTCTGTGTGCATTATACTTAATTGAAGGCATTTCTCAGAAGAAACAGGATAATAAAGAGTATCACCTGAAGGTATATTACCAACCCCATGCTCAGGGAGTCAAATGAAAGGTTTCTAGCAGAAACAAAGGCACATGACTCTCAACCCTAACTGGTCTTTGGTATTTCCCCTGGAGCACAAAGCATTTAACTTTCCCTGTAATTTCTTTTGATAGAAAAATGAATTTTCTTAAACCAGAGACAACTAGACATGCTATTAAACTTCAGCATTTTTAGTGAAAAGCATACAGGGTCTCAAATTTGCCTAATCTTAGGACATCCTACACAGCTTTTAAAAAATCCTTAAACATATAAACAGCTCCATAAATAATAGATTTTAAAAGAGCTCATCATTTTAAAATTTGAATTCCATTTCTTTCAGGCAACATGATCCCTTCAAACACCTTTAAATACAGACTCCCATTTTATTAGGCAAATATACAGCCCTTCAAACAGCTTGAAGAGAGAGTCTCTCTGGAGAACAACTGCCCTTCCAAACCATCTGTGTCACATAGGTTTGAAGAAATTCAGGGAATAAAGAAAACCATCCAAGGAATAGCAGAATTATAAGAGATGGGACTATCCATTCATTGGACATAATTCAAACCACTTATTTAATAACATTAATTGCTTTCTGTCAAAACAAATCAAAGAAAGTTGTTTCATGTTTCCCCAAAACATGCATTTTGGTTAAGTGAAGCACCCTCCAAAATGACTATCAGCACTCACTTTCGGAACTGGTGAACCGAACCAAGACCCCAGCTTCTGCAACTGTCTATACTCTTGGGCCAACTGAAAATTTTCTCTGGGCCTGAAAATCATAGGGTGATGTTACATGGTCTTAGGGAAGAGTCTACCTAAGCAGGGAACCCCAAATAGCATAACTTCACAATTCCAGGGCCCAATTTGGCAGAAAGCAAGGTGAACAAAAGAAAGATGGGTCTCTTAGAAGCTGCTGGAAATGAGGTTAGCAAGAAAATGAAATAAGCTCACAGATGTATCTAGGTGTGAAAACTCCCTGCTCAAATACTGGTGGCAGAATGGTGATGCCAGAGATCTTCAGTCTCCCACCACCTTGTTAGTGTTCAGACAAACTCAATCAAATACTCTCATTCTTCGGAAGCTTACTCCTTAATAATACAATCTTCACTGAAACAGAAGGAAATAACGATATACCCTTAACCTGCAAACCAAGAGAAAATGTTCTTACTTCTTCTTCCTGATACCTTGAATCCTCATGGAGATTATTTTCTGTGAATGTTTCTGTTCTAAAACATTTTCTTCCTTATAAGAAATCACAAAAATGGAGTGCCTACAGGGCTTATGAAGGGCTTCCTCAAGAGATAAATATGAACTTTCACATAAAAACAAATTTTTAAGGATTAGCAAGTAATTCAAAATTTAAAATAATATTTTGCTAAACAAATCCTACCTGGGTGCCTGATTCCAGGTGCCAATTTACGACCTCAAATATTGGAAGAAGAAAATGAGAAACGGCTAATCAAAGAGAAATTACTAGGGGTCTACTCTTGAGTTGTTGGCAAATTCTCGGGTCTTCCCTCGTCAAAAAGAACTTTTTCTAGAAGCATTATTGCACCCAAAGTCCCTGGCTTTAAAATTTCAGGACATTTTAAGCTTCCAAACATTCTGTCAGACATGAAGATCACTAGAGACAGCCATTTTCTGTGTCAGAGGGCAAAACTGGGGTCTCTCACAGATGGTAAGTGTCCAGATTTAAAAAAGGGGGATTCTAAACCAACACGAGGCTGGTGGAGAAGAAAACTCCAAGGACAGAAATGCAGTGAAACAGAAAGAAACCGAGATCATCTGATCGAGCCAATATTTGCAGCCTGTAGGTAGTGCCAAATATTTCAGGAAATGCCAATGTCTTTCTTTGTAAAGCAAGGCCAAATTTAGTATTTAAACACAGCATATATCACTGGGAAGAATAAGGCAAATCCTTACATCCTCACTCTCTTTTAACAGAGAATCTTAAAGATTCATGGCCAGTGTTGAACTACCTTTCCCCCATTCAAAAATCAAGTTTCCCTAATGTTTCAAAGCCAGCGTTTCTGAGAAGTTTCTGGCCAATCTTCTGTTGACAGCTAATAATGGCAATCCAGAGTGAATTAGCAGTGGCCCCCATAGGACTAATCTTTACTGCTTTTCCTCAGCACCCACTGGTACGCTAGATGTCAACCCATGGACCCCCAACCACTTCTCTGACTCAGCAAAGTGAACTCTTCCTTCTGAGCTGGAATGAGGAAGTATGGGCAGGACAGAGAGAAACAGCCCAAACCCCGCCCTCCTCATCAAGAATGGTACCTGTTTGCCTCTTACCCTGTTGGTGGAAATACAAACTGGTGCAGCCACTCTGGAGACCAGTATGGAGGTTCCTCAAAAAGTTAAAGATAGAACTACTCTACAATCCAGCAAGAGAACTACTAGGTATTTACCCAAAGGATACTAAAATACTGATTTTGAGGGACACGTGCACCCTGATGTTTTATAGCAATGTTATCAACAATTGCCAGTTTATGGAGCGAGCCCAAATGTCCATCGACAGGTGAATGGATAAAGAAGTGTTGGTATATGCATGCAATGGAATATTACTCAGCCATAAAAAAGAATGAAATCTTGTCCTTTGCATTGACCTGGATGGAGCTAGAGTATTATGCTAAGTGAAACAAGTCAGTTAGAGAAGGACAAATAGCATACGATTCCACTCATATGTGGAATTTAAGGAAGAAAACAGATGAACACAGAGGGGAAAACAAAGGAGTGGTAAACCAGAAAACAGACTCTCTAACTATAGAGAACAAACTGAGGGTTGCTGGAGGGGACGGGGGGAGGTGGGGGGGAATGGGTTAAATGGATGATGGGTATTAAGGAGGGTTCTTGTTTAGATGAGTAGTGGGTGCTGTAAATGAGGAATCACTAAATTCTACACCTGAAGCTAATGTTACACTTTATGTTAACTAACTGGAATTCAAATAAAAACTTGAAAGAAAGGTTAAAAAAAAAAAAAAAAAAGAATGGTACCTGTTCAGGCTTCAGTCCCGGTGGGATCCAGGCATACTCCTCCAAGGCGCAGCCCGAGTCGTCGTCTGACGTGGAGTTCCTCTGGAAGTCAAACATGAGTTTGCTGACAGTCTTCTCCATCTCTAGGGGCATCACTGTCACCATGTGCTCCTCCTGAGGGCACTTGCAGTGCAGGCAGATCTTCCTGCAAACAGCAAAGGCGGGAGGTGAGAAGGAAGGCAAAAGAAACTATTGTTCAACCAGCCTTCGGGTCCTAAACCATAAACACATTCTTGGGCAACTGCCTTTTGGCAGGATCGCCTAAAGCGGCACCCCACAGCCCGCCTGTCTTCTTGGAAGGTGTGGAGCTGCACGCGTGGAAACGTCATGGAAGGCCAGAGGCCACCAGGTAAGCCTCATGAGAATGTTCGAACGTGGACTCCAACCTGTTCTTCCAAATCAATATCCCAAGAGCAACGTCAAATATATTTAACCAGACAGAGCATGGGCTATGGACCATGACTGCAATTTTCTTGACCATAATAGTCATTAAACAGACATAATACATATGCTGACTAGAAACATTACCAGTGGACTTAACAAATACTGACAACATACCATTTTCATAAAAGCTTCCTAGCAGCTAAGGAAATGGAAGCGTTTTTAAAGAGACCCGCAGGTGAGGTTTTCTTTCAGAAAAAGAGCAAGAATATGTTTTCCCACCAAACAAATCTAGCCCCAAGATCTCATGGAAAGACATTTTCACCTCTACTAAATATCCCCATAGGTTTAAAATTCTAATCAAAAACCCAAATTTTTCCTACATTGATTGTTTTTTTTCTTTTTTAAATATACAGTAGGAGAGGATCATGCATGTGAATTATTTCAAAAGGTAGCAGCCAAAGATAAAATCTCTCCCCAAAGTTGAACATTTCTCTTTTAAGGTTACCATCTGTTCCCTTTTCCATGGCTACAAAAATGATGAAGCAGTAAAAAGGTTGATGTCAGCAGCACAAAAGCATTTCTAGCTTCTACCAGTAAAAAAGAGAAGAAAAAGAAATCAAGGAGGAAAATTTTTAGAAAACGAGCTGTTCTTTGTGGTACTCAGATCTTCATGATCAGTTTCAATAGCATCTTATCCAGGCAATGAGAGGGTCCAGAATCCTAATCCCCACATGTGCCTAATTTTTTTGACAACAGCTTTGTTAAGATAGAATTCCCATATCCGAAAGGTCACCATTTTAAAATGTACAAATCACTGGCTTTTAGTGCATTCACAGAGTTGTGAAACCATCACCACTACTTAATGCTAGAATGTTTTAATCACCCCAAAAGAAACACAGGGCACATTGGCAGTGACTTTCCATATTCCCCTTCCCCCCAGGCCCTGACAACCACTAATCTATTTTCTGTCTCTATGGCTTTGCCTGTTCTAAATTCCATATGTATGGCATCATGTAATACATAGTTTTTTGAAACTGGCTTTTTTTTTGCACTGTAGGATGTTTCCAAGATTAATCCATGTTGTAACATGTGACAATCCTTCCTTCCCTTTTACTGCATTGTAATATTCCAGAGTATGGTTAAGTTACATTTTGTCCATCCATTCTTGAGGTGAAATTTGGATTATTTCTATTATTTTTATTTTTGCGACTACTACTGCTGTAAATATTTATATACAAGTATTTTTGTGCGAACATAGGTTTTCAGTTCTCTTGGCTATACACCCAGGAGCAGAACTGCTAGGTCATATGGTAACTTTATGTTTCACATGTTGGGGAACTGTCAAACTCTTTTTCAGAAATAGATGCACTGTTTTACATTCCCACCATTAATATATGAGTGTTTTATTTTCTCTACATCATTCCCACACTTTTTAGTATCTTTCCACTGTTTCCAACCTAGTGGGAATGGAGTGGCATCTTTTTGTGGTTTTCTTACTTCCTTAATAGCTAATGACACTGAGCATTTTTCTAGGTGCTTATTATATATCCTCATTGGAGAAATGTCTGTTTGAACTCTTAGTCCATTATTAAAATTGTTACTTGTCTTTCTATTGTAGAATTATAAGCATTCTTTATATGTATTTCTGAATACAAGTCCTTTATCAGAAATAGAATTTGTAAAAATATTCTCCCATTCTCTGGGTGGTATTTTTTTTTTTAATTGGATAAACACTTCCAAATTTGTTCTTTTTTTCTTTTTTTAAACACAGGCCTTTGGGATTTTAATTAATTAATTAGTTACTTATTTTTATTGGAGGAGGGCAGAGAAAGAGAGGAAGAAAGAAAAACTTAAGGAGGCTCCATGCCAACATGAAGACTGATGTAGGAGGGCTTGATCTCAACAATCCTGGGATCGTGACCTGAGCCAAAATCAAGAGTCGGATTAATTGACTGAGCTACTCAGGCGTCCCCAGTTTTCACTTTCTTGATGATGACTATTAAAGCACAAAAGTTTCTTATTTTGATAAAGTCCCATTTTTCTTCCGTTATTGCTTGTTCTTTTGGTATCTTATCTAAGAAACCACTGTCTAACTTGAAGTCAAAAAATTTACTCCTATGTAATTATCTAAGATGTTTATGGCTTTAGCTCTTATATTTGGGTCTGTGTTCCATTTTGAGCTAGTTTTCATGCATGGTGTCAGGAAGGAGTCCAACTTCATACTCATGTAGTTATTCAACTGTCTTAGCATTATTTGTTAAAAAGTCTGTTCTTTCTCCATTGGGTTGTCTTAGCATCCATATCAAAAATCAGCTGATCATAAATGTAATGGTTTATTTCTGGATTCTCAGTTCTATTCCATTGAGTTATCTGTCTGCCTTACGCAATTATGACTCTGTCTTGATCACTGTAGTTTTGCAGCAGGTTTTGAAATTGTGAATGTTGAGTCCTCCAACTTTGTCCTCCTTTAAAAAAAAAAAATGTGCTAGCTTTCCCGGGTCCCTGGCATTTGCACCATGAAATACAAATTTTAGGACGAGCCTGCCATTTTCTGCAAAAGTCCTAGCTGGAATATCGACAGGAATTGCACTGAATCTAGAGATCAATTTGGAGAACATTGCTATCTTAATATGAGATCTTCCAATCCATGAACAAAGGATGTCTTCACATTTATTTCAGTCTATTTCAATTTCTTTCAATGCTCATTTGTGTTTCTCCGTCACAAGTCTCACATATTTTTTTAAATTTATTCCCAAGTATTTTATTCTTTTGGATGCTATTTAAATGGAATTGTTTTGCTTAATTTCATTTTCAGTACAGAAACACCAGTAATACAGGCACATTCATCTTGCACCATACAATCTTGTTGAACTTGTCTTTTCAGTTTTAAGAGCACGACGTGTGTGTGTGTGTGTGTGTGTGTGTGTATTCCTCAGCATTTCCTGTATACAAGATCCTGTCATCTGTAAACAGAGACAGTGTTATTCTTTCTTTTCCAGTTTGATACCTTTTATGTCTTTGTCTTGCCTTATTGCCCTGGCCGGAACCTCCAGCACCATGGTCAACAGAAGTGTCAGTGGCAGACATCTTGGTCTCGGTCTTGATCTTAAGGAAAAACATCCAATCTTCTACCATCAAGTATTATTTAGCTGTGGGCTTTTTACAGCTTTTACCAAGTTGAAGAAGATTCTTTCTACACTAGTTTGTTGAGTGTTGTTGTTGTTTTTATCACTAAAAGGTGTTGGGTTTTGTCAAATGCTTTTTTCCATCCATTAAGATGATCAGTTGGTTTCTGTCCTTACTCTATGAATGTCTTGTGCCTACATTTTGACACCAAAATGTACTCAAGAAACAAAAGTGGTTTAGTTCAGCCAACTTGGGTTTGATAGATTCTCCTACTTCCTGCTTTTCATCAGATTGAAAATATACACAGATAGAATGCACACTTGGATCTGGTTTGCATCTCCAAACTCAAAGAGGTTTCTTCCCAACCCAGGCTGCTGCTTTTAAAAAAAGAGCCCATTTTAACAGTAACTCTTTAACTAACCAGCTACTGTAAAGAAGTCAAGGGTGTTAGGAAGTGGCCGGGGATTTTTCCCTCCCGTTATTTTTACATCAGTTAATGACTTAAGGGGCAAAAAAACAAACCAAACCAAAACAAAACAAAAAAAACACACTTCAGTGTGTTTGAGTAAATTTAGGAAGCTCTTTGGTGATTCACGGATTATACTAGACAGCCATACTTTTCAAAACGAAAATGTAGAAGAATGTTTACCAAAGTCAGTCTCCAGAATATTCGTCTGTGCAACCCATGTATCCAGCAGTACAGGGAAACAGCATAATAATACAATAGTTAAGGTCTGACGGACATAATCTAATGAAGTGAAGATCGCCGGGAGAAGAAAAAAGACAAGAAGAAAACAAAATACAGAATTGCAGAACCAGAACCAGAATGAATCTCACTGAGTGGAAGAGAACAGAGAAGGGGAGAGGGCTAAGGGCCGATTTTGTCACCATCAGGCAGCTACCGTGGGCCAGGCACTGTTCTTGCATTCCGGAAATCTAACCAAAACAAGCAAGGATCTCTGCCTTCTTGGAACCTGAGCAATCCACATAGCAAATGATCTGATCAAACAGCACAGTAAAGATGCTGGGTGCTAGGGAATACAGGCAAGGTGAGGCAGGATGAGGGTGATTGGGGAGGGTGCATATAGGGGCAGAACACATAGCATTTGGCTTACACATGCCTTACAGGAGCCCAGATTGGTACACCAGCCCTCCAAGAAAGAAAACACCATCCCCACTTCCCGGAGCAGAAATGGAAGTCCCAGCGATATCAAGCAACATGTTCAAAGTAAACCCCTAGTGGTGAGCGGAACAGAGACTCAAAATAGGATTGACCTGATCACTGAGCCCCAACAATTAACGGCAGAAAGCATACCTGATCCCAACCACAGAATGCGCTTTTACCCTTGAACAACACACACATCCAGAAAAAATCAAAGAGAAAACAAAGAAAAAAAGAAAACAAAATGGTAAACAGAAAACCATGAGGACCTCCTGTGTTTTCCCTGCTAGCTGCCTGCCTTCTACTTCTCATTCATAATTAACAGGCACTCCTACGGCAAGGCATTTTTATTTGTAAAGAATTTTCAATCTTTGAGTGATTCCATGGCAGCCTTTGGAAAGACTAATTTAATTACCCCTGTTTACAAATGGGGAACCCAAGGCCCAGACACTCAGAAAAGAGCAGAGGGTCAGAGATAGGCCAAGCGGATTTCTCTTGGTCCCTGTGTCTCTCTCCCCCTCCTGGCAACATGTACACAGCAACACCCAACCACTCTCTCTTTCGACACACTGATTAAAGCTTTTCAGGAGTGTGTGGGGAAATATATGATTTGGCTTTAAAAAAAAAAGACATTTATGAAAATAGAACCTGCTAGTATAGCAGGATTTCATTAAAAAAAAAAAAAAACACTAACCATATAAAGCACGCATTGGTTTCATTCTGTCAGAGTTGACATGTTACCTGCACATAATTGGGTTTGTGAATGACAGGTTTCCAGGGAGGAAGGCAGGATTCCGAGAGCAGTGATCCCGCATTCCCCTTCCTTTCTTCCCTCTGCCGGGCAACCACCCCTGCAGCCCACCCCCCCATCCAAAAGTTGCAGCTTTTAATGTATTTGCTTCCATATCCAGAAGCCATGATCTGCTTTTTCTTAGGACACACAATACTGGTGGGCAGGTAGAGGCTCTCTTTCTAGCCATCTCTAAGTACTCTGGTCATCTGCACCCACGGCCACACCATTTGAAGAATGGCTAATTTAGGCTAATTACCCTACCTACCGTGCTGTGGAAAGGTTCATTATAAACAGAATGGGTGCCTGGCTGGGTTCGGGTGTGTGTGTGTGTGGGGTGGGGGGGTCTCATCTTGGAAATGTTGACAGGTTATTTACAACACTGATCCCGGAACCACAATGTCTTGTTTTGTGTGAGAAGTGATAGGATGAAGGCAAAAAGGGATCCTCCTTTATAATGCGATTCTGACAAGTTTGTGTCCTGAACTGCAGGATTCTAGATTTGGATGGCACTGTAAACATCATTAAGTCCTTTTTTTTAAAAAAAAAAAAAAGGGGGGCTTTCTCTCTTTCACCCTCCTGCTCCCTTTTTTTAATGAGAGGAAAATATCTTTTCAAAAGAACTCATACGTGAAATCTCGATATAGAAACAGAGCTGCCCAAGTTGATGTAAGGGAAGGAGACCTGGCCTGTTTCAGGCTCGACATGCTTTCCAAACTCCAGGCATTTTCACGGCCCTAAGATCCCAAGAACATAAGTTTGGAAACCAGCACACTTCCCTCGAGAGCTCAAGGTCATTCCTAGCACTTAGCAAAATGTAAATTAGATGCTCAATATTCTGAAAGATGATGGAAAGACACCCTCCCCCAGAAAAGGAGGCTATCAATGACTTTCAAAAGACAAACAATTCCCATCATGAAACGCTGCATACAAATAATGATTCTAGTCATGGGAAATGACATATCTGGTTGCCAAGACATTACATGGAGATGCTTGGGGAGGAGGGAGGTAACCTGGAAATTCAGATTTGATAGACCTGAGACAGGGCCCAGGAAATGCGTTTCTCCCAGCATCCCCGATCCACACTGGGAGGACACTCTTCTGATGCTGGTCTTCCAGTTAGAAGGGAACACTGGAGTCAGGGAATGGTCTGAAAACGTGAAAACATGTGTGTTCTGCCAACATACCGAAGGTCTCAAGAACCCTGGACAACACACGTTTTTAAAATTGTTCCAGGGAACCTACAGTGAACCCTCCTGACTGCCATGTCTTAGACTTTGACATTGCTAAGCCCACCTGTCACTCCCCTGGGTACCCATCGAGGTACGGGTATAAAAAGGTGCTAGAGAGGGGCAGTATCACATCAACAGCCAGAGGCGTGACTCATTGCCAGCCCTGCCACCTGTCCTCCTGCCTTCCACTGCCCCTGTGCTGTGGACTTCTCTGTCCCAAGTCCATGGCCAGATTAGGTTCAGGCCACTTTTTATGCAAAGTGTCAAAGGGCAGACTGCTTAAAGGGCAACTTGGCCACAAGACACACTAAGTAATTGATGAGGAATGGACAACCCTAGACATGGCCAAGGGGCCACAGGGCAGTACCTTAGGCTGCTGAGCTCAGCTCAGAGTGGGGAAATTCACCTTTGTTAAAGACAAAAGGGATAAAATAACCCAAAGTCTTCCATAGCTTTTTGCTATGTAAATGGATGGGTCCTCAGTATTTGAATTTTTCCATGACTCCAGATCATGGAAGGCAAAAAAATAACTTATTTTATTCTTAATAAGAGGAAAAGGGGGAACCTTTTTCTCCATATTACAAAGTTACTGCTTCCTTACCCTTTAAAAAAAAAAAAAAGCACACAGTTAATGTAGGAATCAGGAATTGCAGATAAGCAAGAAGAGAAATATTTCAAAACACTCACAATCCCAGGGATAATCACTGTTAAACAGAAACAGCTGCTGGTCCTCTCTTTTCCCTCATGTTAAGAAACTGGAGACCAGACTTCATTCTCTATGTTCCCCATCGGCGAGTACCAAGAGACAAGACTGTCCTGGAATGACAAGGCATGAGCCAGAACACCCACACACGTACACACAGCACTCTCGGCAAAGAGAAGGGGATTATTCAATCCAGATAAGTGGGTTTGTTCTGATCCAGTGCCCCATAACGGGATTAGAGAACTTACTTACATAGCAAGGAAGATGCCGGCAACGTGGGAATCACATATGTATTTATGACTATCCCATCGTTATGTTAGGTCCGTCAGATAAAAACACATCTGAAAACCAGATTTCAATAGCTATCAACTTTCAGTTTTCTGTGCAAGTGGGGAGAGATGGGGCATGGATAATTTAAAACCACTAAGCCTTGGCTGTGAATTGGGTCTTTGTACCTCGGTCACATACTCTCAATGCTGCGGCAACTGACATTACTTCAAACCGCGTGGAGGTTCCACCCTGGGCAGGACGGACTTGGCAGGAGCTGGACAGGAGCTCCACTTTCACAGTCTACTCTGTTGCCCAATTTCCTTAAGTTTCCAGCCTAAGATGAGGTGAACGTTGTTCTGAGTTCGCTGTCCCATGGGGATACCTCCCCTGGGTCTCCTTAGGGGGAAAATAAGTGTGTGGGGTGAAAAGAGTTTTTACTGGGCTGCAGGTTGCCCCAAAGTCAACAAATGAAGAGACAGTGGGTGCTGTTAGCAGCAAAGGCATTGCCGTGCTGTGTTGCAGGTGAGCTGGTAGGAACCGTAAGTGGGGTCTGTCTGCCGTAAGATATGGCTGACATGATCCCGTCAGGACTAAGGCAAAGCTGTCAAAATGGTGCTCTGACACAGAACACCCGCTGTTTCCCTCCGAAAACATGGTCACATGATTATATAACCTACACATACGGCTACTGCTCCCACCTCCTGCATCTTTCACCAAACACAAGTGGAGGTTTGGAATGGTGGAAAGGCAGGCAGGCAAGAGAAACTTGGGCGGAGGCTGGCCTGAAATAAAGTCAGGATGTTCCATTTGGTGAAACTGCCCCACGAAGGAGCAAGGGCTCCGCATGACAGTTCCGACCTCCGGGCTCCTTCCTCTCCACTGCTACTACACCTGCTTTCTGACCAGAGAACACCAGGTAAGGGTGAACATGGCTGATGCGTTTCTACTCCCAGCGTCATTTCTCACATTTATGGAGGGTGTATGACATTCGTGTGATCTTTGCATAGTTTATCTGACCTCTTCATTCTCAGTAGTCCTGTCGACTTAGCATTTGAATCCATGGCACAAATACAAAAATCAAGGCTGTCACCTCATGGGTGACTTCTCTGAAGTCACACAGATGAGAACCTACGTCGTCTGCTTCCAAGACAAGGGATCATTCTACCACCTTGTTGCAAACAGAGGAGCCAGGTCTTCCTTCCTCCTTTTTTCCATGCATCCTTCCATCTTGCCATCCATCTGTCTGTCCATCTGCCCACTGATCCATATCCATCCATCCATGCAACCTACCCACCATCCAAGCAGACAGCAGTCCATGAGCTTCTACGGCATGCAAGGTACACCATAAGATGCTGGGCACAGGGTGCTGACAGAGACTTACGACGCTTCCATCTCGTGGAGCCTAGACTCCAGTGGGGAAGGCAGACAAAAGGCAGATAAACAAACAGGTGAACTTGCCATTTGCGGATCGTGGGAAGTGCCATAATGGAAATAAACAGGGAAATGAAGCAGAGGGGGGCTGAGGAGGGGTTAGGACAGGCCTCCCCGCCCCAGTGACATCTGAGCTGTGATCAGAATACTGAACAGGAGGCCACTCTGGGGGAGCATTCTCCAGGCAGAGGAAGGCAAGCACAAAGGCCCTGAGGTGGGGAAGAGTGCAGCGTGAGGCGTTCTCAGGAGGTGGTGCGCGGCCTCCCCTCCCCCACCACAGTCTGCCTCTGTGACAGTGACCACACTGGATGTGCCACTGCCTGCCCCCCGAGCTCAAGCACAGACGTGAAATTCAGGGGACAGCAACAACTAAGTGTGTGCCTCAAGCACACTGTTTCCCTCATCCCCTCGTCCCTGGAATTCCTCTGTCCCTCTGTCTTGATACCCAGATATCAGCACATCCTGTTATTTGCAGCCTGACTGGCTCCTTTGCTCCCTCCCCACAGCCACAACACGTTGTTTGCCCCCCCCTTTCTGGCAAACACTCCGTCTGAATGAGGGACCCAGGCATGAACCTTGACACTCGCCATGTCTGGAAGCGAGATTCCTATCTCTGTGAGAAAGGAAAAAATGGTTTCCTAATAAACACAGAAGCTAAAGGGTGAGACCGTGACAGCGCCAGCTGGGTAGGAGGCTGGTGTGTGCTGAGAGCCAAGACCACGCTGCCTGGCCCCATCCAAGTCCTTGCCCTCGGCCCGGGCTCCAGCGGCTCGGGCCATCTGCGCCGACAGGAGCTTCTCTCTCCCAGGCACTGCTAAAGTTGGTAGAGGATCATTTTTGGTGGCAGTGGTTTCCTCTCATATGTCAATTCATATCTCCATGAGCAAATACACACTGCTCCCTACTCTGAATTTATCTTGTAATTTCCGAGCAGGAGAAATATTCCGTTTGAACGATCAGCCTCCTGCATGACCTCTCTTACAGAAACTTCTTTGGAACCTCTCTTACCGTACTTTGGATTTAGGACTATGATGTCTCAGTAACTGAAGGACGGTGCCCGAGATTGTCTGTCCCCAGAATCAGAGCCTCAGGAGGTATCTGAGTGTAAAGAATCATAGGAGTTGATCCCCAGAAAGTCCTGACAGGGAAATCGAAAATGAAATTGGGCGAAGGGAAGGATGCCAACATAAGGTAAGGGACAGGCTGCAGCGTTGGACAACTGTGACCCATTTCAGTTGAGGAGCTGTGGAAGATGGTTTGAAACACTCCTCAGAGAGGAGCCCAGTCAACCAAGCTGGTGAGTGCCAAAGGGGAAGAAGGGAATACCAAAAACGTTCGCTGCAGGCAGCTTCATTTATTAAACAATAATTCACTGAACATCTATGTACTATACATCCCAGGAGGTATTGTGAGGCATTCAAACAAAACAAAACAACAACAACAAAACCAAGAATCCCGTCTGACTGGGACACAAAGATATAAACATAAAGAGCTAAACCACAGATATCAAAGTGAAGAGTTCTTTGGGGGGACACTGAGGAGAATGTCCTTGTTTCAAGGAGACAGATGCTGAAATATCATCAGGGATGTTTGTCATTTGTTTTCACATGGGTAAGCTAGAATATTAATAATATATATGCACGTGTGGGGAGAGAGAGAGACAACCTGTAGCAAATGTGGCAGAATGTTGACAACAGAGAATTCTAGAAAAATATATGGATGTTCACTGTTATATTCTGGAAACAACTATGTAACACTGCAGGTTTTCAAAATAATAAGTTTGAAAACAAACCAACTAGAAAGTCATTTTCTGTGGCTTTGCTGTTAGGAGAGTTACTAACAGAAAACCTACCGTGTGCCAGGCACTGTGCTACGGAGAGTTTCTGGTTACCAAAGAGTCAGGGAGGGCTCTTTTGGGGAAGCTGGACCTAAAGGTTGCCAAGTAGGAGGATGCTAAGCAAAAAGAGAAGGAAGGAATATTCCCAACAGGTGAATGAAAGACGGAGGTGGGAGAGAAGAAGGTGCCATCAAGATATGGAGAGGAGTCAAAGATGGCAGCAAGAGGGCAGGTAGAGAAATTACACATAACAGACCATGTGAAGGAGTGTTGACTTCGTTGTAAAAATGTTCCCTGGCCACTGAGGAATCTGCCTACCAAACACACAGCTAGCTAATTCAGCATCATAATGAGTACACACAGTGAGCCCTCAGAGGAGAAGAGCTTGGCCACGGATGTTGTCTCCATGGCAACGCTGCTACCTGCATCACTGCATCCCCAGGAAGGGCTATGGATATCTAGAGAAGCTCTGATTTCCTTAGCTGCCTGTCAGACCCATGGCTCTGTGAAGAATAAACCGAGGTAGACAGAATGGTTACTCTTTCTGGAAGAATTCTTCAGCTTCACTTTGTCAACATGCTATCTGTGATTTTATGACACGCACGTTTTGTTTCGTTGGTCATTGAGCAGAGTAAGTTCTGAGAGCGTTTCCTTTCCAGATAAGTCCTTCAGGAGAATAGTTTTTGAAGAAGTAACTGCAAATTGGATTCTAACACTTGCCTCCAAACTTCAAGGCAAGGACTGGAAGATTCCACAAAATATCTCTTTGCCTTCATCTTCCATGCTATCTGCTGATTGTAGAAGAAGTTGGCTAATCTCAGGACAAGATCTGAGGCATTAAATATTGCCTAGGCACTTAAAGGCAGTAGATAGTATAGTGGATTAAGATCTTAGATTCTGGAGGCACGCTACTTGGGTTCAAATCCTAACTCCACTACTTCATTGACCTGCTGCTAGGATTAGATGGTGCATACATACAGCATGCATCAGGTAGCAAAAGCTGACTGTCTGCCACTATGTCATGCCCTATTCTCTATGGAAGGATAGCAAATAAAACAAGTAAAAGCAGTCATGGTTCCTGTTCTCTAGAAGTTACTCTAGACCCAACTAATGTATTCCAGTCAGGACAGAAAATAGATCGATGGAAAACTAGGAGCAAAGAAGTCCTTTCCATAAGTCTTTATTAAACTCCTGCTATATACTTACAGGTATGCTGGATGAAGCAAGTAACTTGATTACAATCCTTACCCAAGGATTATGTATCTTTAGCATGCTTTTAATATTTCAAGGTCACACAAATGACCTTTTCTAACCAAAATACAATAAGGTAGAACAGGTTACATATTGAATTATTGACCCCCGGGCCTAATGAAGCACTTTAGGGAATACCATCCATTTTCACTCCTGGGAATCCATTGAATTACCTTTTTGAAACTCTACAAGGTTAACGAGAACAGCAAGGGCTATTATTGTCCTTTCAGAGATAAAGAAAGTGAAGCTCAGAGACACCAAATGCTGTGGTTGTGAGTGTCCAGAATCCCAAATACTTTTTTCTTTCCTGAGCAAGGGAGGTAAAGCCCATTTGGTTCCATTTCTAGGGTTTGCTTTCCCCAACTTTTCTTTTTTTTTTTTTAATTAATTAATTTATTTATTTGAGAGGGCGAGAGTGAGCACATATGTTGAGGGGGAAGGGGCAGAGGGAGAGAGAGAATTTCTAGTAGATTCTCCACTGAACTCAGAGCCTGGACCAGGAGGGGCAATGGAGGGGTGGGGGGTAAGTAGGCCCTTAATCTCATGACCCTGAGACCATGACCTGAGCTGAAACCAAGAGTCAGACGCTCAACTGACTGAGCCACCCAAGCACCTCAACTTTTCTTTTTAAGAAAATATTTTGATTGTATGCTGGGCTCTACACTAAGCACTTTCCACATTTCCTTATTCAGTCTTCAAAGCACAGTACGGGATGGAAATTATCGTTCTCATTCTCATTTTAGAGATGGGAAAACCAAGGCTCAGAGCGTTTCTGGAACTCACCCCAGCTCCCACGGCCAGGAGGTGATGAAAACAGGACTGCAAATCGTGATCTGCTAGACTCCAGAGCCCTTCACCAAACACCTGAATGCCTTTTTGATGCCCTTTCAGACTGACGGCACCGGTCCCCTAATCCATGTAAAACAAGTTGTGCTTTTCTCCCTGTTCACATAGAGGCCCCCAAATCACTGGCAAGTCATAGGAAATTCTTAAGTGGCTGCTTATTAATAACATTTTCAGTTTATATTAGGCTGCCTTTCATCCAGGGGAACTCAGCCAGCTCCATACACAGAGAACCACTGAAATCCAGCCATTTCTGCTATGGCGGGGGGCCAGCTGGCAACAGCTTCCCTCAGGGGCTTGGCTTGTGGGGATTCTGGCAATGGTCACACCCTTCAAAACTTGACAGGGGCCCTTTAATATCCGTGCTGAAGGGCTTGAGGCAGAAACTTCCCAGAAATCCAGGTTCCTCAGTGAATGAGGCCAAAGCTCAAGACAACCCCAGCAGATTTGGAAAACGAGACCATCAAGAAACTGGGTATTTACCAAATACTGAAGCTGGAGGTAAAGCCCCTCGACTCACATTGAGTCAGACACAATAGGGAAAGACATTCTTTTCAGGAGAGACCTGGCTTCAGTCAAGTCCAAGGGAAAACAAAACAAAACAAATTTCTCAGGGTTTCCCACCGCGGCGGCTAGGCAAAAAAGGAAAGACTCTGACTTTCCCTCGATGGAAGCTGGATCTATGGAATGGTTTTTGCGGTTTTGTTCTGAACCACAACTAGTTTCCTCATTCTGCAGCAGTGAGAGGACAGGGCGAAGTATACAGAAAGAAAATAACATTTCCTAGTTTCATATTTTATTGGAAAGAAGCCTTTGATGAATTGAATTCACATGGTCTACAGGAATAAGGGTTTGAAAATACTTAAGAACTTGTTGTATTCAGATTTTGACAAGGTAATGGTTGAAGAACATATGTCCCCTGCCCGTACCCCACCCCCCAAAGCCTACTGGAAATAGCCACGCCCACACACTTTTGGTATAGTTGTCATCGTTAACAACAGGTCCAGCTTCCTTGGTGCATGGATGAATCTTGGTCATTTCTCCATTAGCTCTTCTCACTGTTCCTGCCTTTACTCTCGTAGTCCAGCTCATGATGACCTCCTGCCTCGGCTACTGTAACAGCCTACTTTCCTAATTCTCTGCTTCCAGCCCGGCCCTTCTCAAATCTATTTTCCACCAGCTGTTTGTTTTTAAAACAAGGGAGACGACACTCAAGTCTCCTGCTTCAACTGCTGGTTCTCAATGCAGTCAGAATAAAATATACACTCTCCTTAACCTTGGCCACAAGATCCAATATAATCTGCCCCCTTCCTCTCTCTCCAACGTTATTTTGTCCCACTCTCCATATAGTCTACTGAAGTTTAGCCACATTGACCTTTAATTTGTCCTCTACACTTGGACATACCAAGGCCATCCTTCTCTTTGGATCTTTGCAGTGGCTTTTCCAATGCCTGGAACACCCTTTCCTGAGTGCTTTATGAGCTGGCCTACCCTTCACCATTAATGTGACTCAGAGTCACCTCCACCAAGGACCCTCCAGAAAGTAGCCCACTTCTGCTTCTCATTCACTCACTACTCTATTACCCTTCAATTTTCTTTCTTAACATTTGTCATACTCAGAAACTGTCTTACCTGTCAATGTGTCCATTACGCTTTTCCCACTATACTGTATTTCTACGAAGTCAAGGGGTTTATCCCGTATCTAGAACAATAAGCACTCCATAGGTATAGTTCTTTAAAATTTTGAATCTTTAATGCCCAGCCCACAATCTAGCTGGACATTTCTCAACCAGAAGGCTCTGAACCCTTTAGGGCCATACACAAGATTATGATCACTGCGTAAAATTTTCTTTATACTTATTTTTTGCAATAACTGAAAATGCATATCGTTTCAGTGATGCCAGAAATGTAGAGTGGGAGTCTGCTATTCACATGATCAGGAGTATGTCATCAAAACCATACCAAAGAGGGGCACCTGGGTGGCTCCGTGGGTTAAAGCCTCTGCCTTCGGCTCAGGTCATGATCCCGGGGTCCTGGGATCGAGCCCCGTGTCGGGCTCTCTGCTCAGCGGGGAGCCTGCTTCCTCCAGTCTCTCTCTCTCTCTCTCTCTCTCTGCCTGCCTCTCTGCCTACTTGTGATCTCTGCCTGTCAAATAAATAAATAAATAATCTAAAAAAAAAAAAAAAAACAACCATACCAAAGAAAGACTGCCTTTTTCCTGGATTAAATGAAAGTAGGCAAAGAAGAAGGTAAGGGCAGAGAAGAAAGTATTTGTTGTTGAGGATGACTGAGAGTTGAACCATAACTAGACAGTAATATAATTCTGCTAAGTGTATTGCAAATGTCAAATTTTTGAAAGAATGCCTGGACTATACTGAGAGGCTGAAAATCCCTCACTTAACCCAAAGCAAATGTTCAAAAAATTGGTAAAATATTAAATGAATACTAAAAAGTCTCTGAAACACAGAGGAAACAGAGACTGCCATGGCCTTCGCACCTGAGACTGCAGACCTCAATTTACCCATCTGTAAAATGAAACAGATCCAGGTAATTCTCCTTCTAGTTCCACAGAGCTTAACATTAGCTCCTGGGTAACCATGCAGAAAAGTGGTGTGCTTCCTCCCGCAGAGCAAGAGGATAGTTCTTTCTAGTCACTTAGTAACTTTTTAGAGATTTTCCTGGATAGTTTAGCAGTCCTTATCTTCTGGGTTACTTTATATCGTTAGGAATCTGATGAAGGTGGAGGTCCCGCCCTTAAACAAAACCCACAAACCCACCACACCACACACACAAAAAAACCCCACAAAAAACAGAACACCAAAACCCCACCCACATATATACAGTCACAGAAATTGCTGCATTTAATTTCAAAAAGTTCATCCATCTTTGCTGGTCTTTTGGTACTCCTGGATTCTAAGTTTAAAACACCTGGTTTCGGGGCACCTGGGTAGCTCAGTGGGTTAATCCTCTGCCTTCTGCTCAGACCATGATCTCAGTGTCCTAGGATGGAGCCTCTCACATGGGTCTCTCTGCTCAGCGGGGAGCCTGCTTCCCCCTCTCTCTCTGCCTGCCTCTCTGCCTGCTTGTGATCTCTCTCTCTCTCTCTCTCTGTCAAATATATAAATTTTAAAAAAATCTTTAAAAAAAAACAAAAAACAAACAAAACAAAAATATCTTAAAAAACAAACAAACAAACAAACCTGGTTTTGAGAACTGGTTGAGCGTAAAAGGCTTCTCTGTGGTCCCTATAGGGCCAGAGACAATGCCTTGTATGCTGTAGATGTTCTATTTCTCACTCTGTTTTAAAAATTCAAAATAGCAAATGATATCATAGTTATGACTTAGGAAGCCAAACCTTAGCAATTCAATGGTACAGAATTTAAAACAACTTCTAAGCATGGCCAGGGCAAACCCCAGTGGTATTTAGGCAGCCGGTTAGGCAGCCCAGGGGACAAAGGGCAGGGAAAGCAGGTTTAAGCCAGTCTGATCAGTCCAGCCCCGTGCTTAGGTTGCTTTTCACCTACTCATCTTTTGGAAGCCATTCCAGCAGGAACCCAAGCTCCCCTAGTTGGGAGAAAATATATGAATTCTTTGCTTTGCATTTTCACCCACTTCCTAACATGGCAGGTGTTTCTGAGTGCCCTAACCTGCACAGAAAGCATGAGAGATGGTGTGGGGGGAGGGGGGCTCACTCTTCCGGCTGGTGGCAAGCATCTAGTCTAGACAGGCTTTCCAGGGACTTCTGACATGATGAACTCAAACGCAAGGAGGAAACTTAAGTGGTCATTTAAACGGACACCAGATTCTTGATGGATAAGCTGTCAGGGGGAGGGCTTTAGCTGAGCACGGTGCAGTTGCTGAGCCAAAAGCAGCCATTTGCTCCTCAGGGTCACCTACCCGACGGCTGAACCGCCCCGGGGATGTCTACAGAAAGCAGGTCATGGTAACGCGGGTATTCCTCTGGGAGCATCGTAGCAGGAAAGCTGGAGAAAGACTCTGCGTTCACTGGTGATGAAAAGTAACAGAAACCTTAACAACGCTCACCAAATTAATCAGAACTGCAGGATGCATATCCCAGAGAAAGGAGAGAAACTCTATGAAAACTTTAACTAAAAATTCGACGAACTCAGACTTTCAGTAGGCCTGCAAGTTATCCACTTTGTAGAGGAAAGGATAAAACGAGAAGGTGGAAAACATGTCTTTTTCGCACGCCTAAGCAATTAGGTGTTTAATCCATATTTATCGAACAGAAAAGAGACTCAAACTTCAGGGAATTTTTAAGGGTTGACATTGTGGGCAGGTTAAATCACTTGGGCTAATGGCAACGGATGGGTCCAGGCCGCGAGGCATGCTGAGGTGAGAACGAGTCTAAGATTCTGTTGGGATGTGGCAAACGGATTGGAGGGTTTCATCAGTGAGGTCTGCGATGGGCCAGGGGTACTGGGGCCTGCTGATGCAGGTGCCCGGTCTTTGCCACGCTAACTCTACAGTCGGGATGCTTCTAAGAACGGAATTCAGACATGAGTACACATTCATGTGAGAATAATTCTCTCACCTGAAGAAGACTGCTACTATCAGTCAGATAGAAGCCTCTGGGGAATTACAGGGAGGAGTGAGAGAAGAAATCGGACATCTGCTTATTCTGACAGATGGCAGCCTGGTGTCCAGTGAGGTGACAGATGACGAAGTCAGAGGCTGTTTGCAATCAACCTCTTATGACTTCCACTTGAAGAACAAATTCAGCAGGAATTCATGTTCAGGATAATAATTTACATGGTTGCCATGTCCTAAATCACAAGAACCATGTAGTTGGGTAACCCTGCTCTTCCTACCAAGGCAGTCAAGGGATTGGGTATATTTTCCAAATAGGCAAAAATAAGGCAGGAGACTAACTTGGATTTCATTCCAAATAACCAAAACCTCAGTAAACCAACCTCCGATTCCTCTGAACATTCCTCCTAGGGAACACATTTTTGGGGGGGCTAGCTGAACTACGCGAGACAACATGGCAAACACCTGTGTTCTTCAAAACTTTGAAAAGCATTGGCTTTTTCATAAACTGGAACATTTTTTTACTCAAGACAAATACAATCTCATCTGGAAAACACCTCTTCTACCTCTTCTTTTCAGGTGTCCTAAATATTAAGGTGAGCATACCAAAGAAATGGATGTTTTTATTTATATGGTATGTTTGTACAAAACACACACACACACAAGTAAGTTCCAAGAACTTTCCTATCTACCATGTCTACAAGTTGCGAAGGCTCCAGACTCAGATGGTACAACTCAAATCCTAGCCTATGTATGAGCCATGGACCCTGGGCAAGTTATTAAACTATCTGTGCTCAGCTTCTATAGGATACAGCTGATAACAAAGCCTACCTCCTAAGGTTATCACGAGGATGAAATAAGGTAGAGCACACACAAGAATGAGCACACCTGGCATTCGATGTTAGTTAGTAATTATGTTTATAACTCTGTAGGAGAAACTCTGAGGAGCTAAGGGATCTCTTTGAGGTTTGTTAAGATAAGGAATGATATAACTGGGATTAGAACCTGGGATTTCCAAATTTGGTTACATTTTCTTTCCTGTGCGGCACCCGATGCTGATCGGAAAGGTGGGTAAGAAGGAGCCGTGCTGGCACCACCAGGGAGCGTGTTACAGAGTCTGAATTTTAGCAACAACCCAAGGTGTCCACACATTCAGCTGGAGCAGCCTTTGTCTCTGGTACCTGGCGGGATGCTCGCATATGTAACAGCCCTGGAGGGTTTCTAGGGGTGAATAAGCAACACCAGCACACGGATGAGAGGCACGCACTCCCTCTTCCCTGGCGCAAAACCGCCAAAGGTCAGATGTTTCTCTGGGAAGCTCTGAGTCATTCTCTGGAGAGCTACTGCTTCTCATCTTGCCGCACATATTCACAACACAGAGGGGTCAGGTCCCGATAGAAAACCTGACCTTTTAGTTCTCTGCGCCAGAGCCACCGACGGCGCAAATGGCACGTCTCCACCGTCAAGGCTGAGTTCATTCTCAAAGTTCACGCTCATCAAGGTCAGTGCTGGAAGAGAACTTATGGATTATTTGATTCGGAACCTTCATTTTAGGGATGAAAGAACAGAAGCTCAGAAAGGGAAACACATACATTTTAGTTAGAACCTGATGTGGATGCCACAGGGGTCAAGAACTAAGGAGCATGGCCCCTCTCTCCGTGCTCCGACTGGGTTTGGCCACATTCACCTACAACTTCCGCACAGCAGAACTTCCCACGCCCCCCCTTGTCCACCCAAGGGCTGCTTCCATTGGCTTCTAGCTTTTACCCCTCACCTCAGTGTGTCTTAACGGACTTTCCAACCAACCTCCCTTCCATTCTAAAAGCCATGTTCAAAACCAGAGTTGAAGATGCCATTGTGTTCTGTTTCAGACCTGGCGAATTCTCTTCCATGTTCCCTCTAATCTTACCAACAGATTAACGGAAAGGATTTTGAGGGCTGAATAATGAGACGTTTCTCAAAGGAGAGAGCCACAGCAATGATCTAGAAAGTAAAGAAAAAAAAAAAACATTTACAGTGGACGTTAGAGTGAGAATGGCAGACATGACTCAGGCTTTGGGTGGTGATTATCCTGGGGCTGAATCCCAATTTTCCTTGTTACTGTCTGCGTACCCTTGGCCAAGTCACTTAACTTCTAGCAGTCTTGGTTTCTTTAGTATGAAATAGAGCTGATAATCCCTAGCGGCATAATTGCTGCAAGAACTAATAAGGCAAGGTACGGAAAGCTCCTAATAGGTCAGCTAGCACACCCGTCTCTGATAGTCACTACTGTTTCTATACATTCATGCAAACACTGACGCAAAGACTATAAACAGATACCAGAAACCCAAAACACACTGACATGTACACTAACAGCTACTCTGAAAACCTGTCTGACCCTGTGAGCCCAGAAAGTATGGTTGCTTTTCAGCTGAGTTCTGGAACTTTCCTGAACAAGCATCTCGGAGGACTCACAACTGATGAATGGATGCCAAGAAAAGAGCTGGAAAAATGGCATCCTGCCCAGTCGAAATGAAATGCTAAGAATTCCTGTCCTAGTTACTTTTAACCCTGGATGGGGCTGGATGACATTTTTAAGGTTTGATTTTAAGGTGTCCAGCGGGGTTGGGGGGAATTCTGAGGGGAGTGGCGCTCCCCAAGTGAGAGGAATGGAGGCAACACAAGTCAGCCATCTAGCGTGAGGCGTGCAGAGTGCCAGACAGTCAAAGGCATCAACCTGGGCTCCATCTCTGTGCCATATTCCAAGGAGTAAATGATGCCTGTGATCCCTCCAGAGCCTTGGGATGGTTTATATATGGCAGCTCAAATGACAGCACCAGGAAGAAGGGGGGGGGGGTACCGGAAATCACATCCTTCCTTCCTCTTCCAGGTTCACTCTGCTGTTCTGAGGCAGCATGATTCAGGGTAACACTTTCCCACAGGAGGCCAGCCCCAACTTCCCTGAGGCTCCCACTTCCAACCAGGGATGCTTCTCCATTCTGTGTCCCTCCTAGTGCCCTATCTCCTCTTCTGGGTCGACCCTCAGAAAATCTGAGTCTTTGGTTCAGCCCACCTGATTTTTCCAGACTTTATGGCCAAACATGTACTGGAAGTTTACCATGTACACCCACCAAGGAAAGGCAGGTTCATATCATCCTTGAAAACATGTTCTTTTTCATTAATGGTGTTTTCATAATGGTCCATGGTGATCTGGTGGAAAACACACTGTGTATTTAGCCACCAGGAAGGTTTGAGGATTTAAAATGGCTGCACTATGAATTCTGTAGGACAGATGGGGAGAGGAATTTCTAGCTGAAGGAGAACAGAGGCTCCTGTCTCCGAGTTGCAACTTCACCCACAGGGAACCTTCAGCTTTCCACTTTCATGGTGGATTGGAGATTGCTCTGATATTCTCCCAGCTGCTTTCACATTCTGGCTTCCCTCCTCCCCTCCTCTTAACTCCTCCATCTCTCTAAATCGCCCCCCCTCCTTCCTTGCTTTCTCCCTCTGCCTTGTCCCCAGGGAAATAAACGAATCAAGCAAGCCTCCGGGCTTCAGACTCCAAACAAAGAGATGCTCAAACAACAGGCCAAAGGAAAAAGAAAACCTAATCTCCCAACTCAACTGGCCAAGTCCCCAGTGAGATTTTGGAGGACTTAGGTTGCTGGAAACTCAGTCTGATCTTATCCAACATTTTCTTTTCTGCATCATCTAAACATGCACGCGCGTGCAGGCACACACACACACACACACAGAGACAAGGCATAAAAACAAGAACATTTCATTAACAATCTTTACAGGATGGGACCAGAGCAAAGTGGCAAGCGTCAGTCATGAACATCCATGAGGGAAACAGATTTTCCCAGTGTCTCACTCCAAAGCTTCTTAGTTTACCACAGCTCACAGTCACCAGCAATTACCTGATTTTTAAGGACAACAGTCAGGGAGAGAGGGAAGAGAGAATGGTTTTGATGGGCCTGCAGACACAAAAGAAAAGTCCTCGGCCAAATGAAAGCCACGATCCTGAGGGACAGAACATTTTCGCTGGGGTGTGCTTGAAAACAACAGAGATGAGAGAGGACCATGTCTTAAGGCTTCTGAAGAGAGACATCGTTGCTAGTTCAAGGAAAATAGTGCCATGGGGTGGCTAAAAGCTCTGTTCCTATTCTGAGCCTCTGGAATCGATGTCTCGTAGAAGCAACATTCTGCTAGGTCCCAAGCTTCATCACCAGTGTGTCATGTAAGGTAAGGGCTTTTCCCTCTGTGGCCTTAGTTTCCTCTGTCAAAAGACTATTTAAACTCCAACCTCCTGATGTGCATAGGTTGGGACTAAATGTGAAATATGAACATTATTGGCACCAGAAAGAAAGAAAGCCCAACACCTAGTAGGTACCAAGAATCGGTCAAGGACATCATGGCCACCATTTCACAGTCATGCTATATGTCCAGGGAAACTGATTTCCAATTTTCACATAAGAAAACCAAAGTTCAGAGAGGTTAGGCAACTCTCTCAAGATCCCCTATACCAGCAGGAAATAACGGAAGTGGGCTTCTGTCAAGGTATGCGTACAATTCTCTAAGCAAAACACAACTTGACTGAAAACCCATAGAAACCAAGAGTGAGCAACTCCCAGTTCTGAGTCTCCTGAGGAAAAAATTTTCTGCAAGACTCCTCTGGCTCCTTTGGTCCCTTCTCATTTGTCCTTCAAACCCTACGTCGGAGCTCCACTTCACCTAAATGTAAAAGAAAGATGTTGAGAAGAAAGGGAAAAAGAGCTGTCAGACTGAGTGACTAAAGGGCGCTCACTGGCACGAGGAGTGAACTCACAAGTCTGGAAAAGACCTAGCACGTCAGCAGAAACCAAACACAGCCTATTCCTTTCTTCACAGCGCGTCTCCATGCTGGAGTCACCCACACGGTGACACACACACAGCCCTAGGGCTTCTGAGGACCCAACCATCCAAAGGCCTCTCCGGATGGAGGGGGGAAAAAAAAAATGCAAAGTGTCTGCCCTGAGCAGAAGAAAGAAAAGGACTGCCTCTCACATGCGAAGTTGGAACTGAAGAGAAATGGGAAGAGGAATCCAGAAATGCTTCAATTCCAATTTGGATCCCACAGCTTTCTGCATGTGACTCGTCAGCTGCCCAAGCAGGAGACCTTCTTTCGGCATGCCTGAGCCGTGGCTAGTGCTAAATGATTTCTGTGGCACCATCCGGTCACTCTGAGTTCTACAAAACATGGGAGCCCTCGACGCTGCACTTGATTCTGTCAGCTCGGTCAATGGGGTGGAAGGTTCCCTTGAGTGGGAATGGATGTGGACATTACAGTCACTGCCGATGGCACCTCTGCCACCAGGAACACCTCTTTGCAGACAAATGGCCTTTCGGGTGGACCGTCTTGTTTTTAGCAACAGTGCTGACACCAGTAGTGGTAAAAAGGAAACAAGGATGGCAATAATGACGGCTAGAATTCACTGAGTACGTGCCGGTGGCTAGCACTGTGCTCCGTGCTTTTCATGCGATCTCATTAAATCATACCTATTGCACTGCCTAGAGGTCCTACTGGTCTCCCCATTACACAGATGGGGTCAACCCTCAGAAAGGGAGCTAGCTCTCAGTGTCTTCAGTGCTGTCTGAACCCAGAGTTGGAGCCCTCAGTCCACATCATTACAGAGTGCCTAACCTCTAAGTTCCTTTCTCATTCTTTAGGCTTCTACAAATGCACCCTCCTTCCTACATTTCTGTTTATTCCCCTACACTGCATGGTGAGCCTTTACAAGCCTGCCATTCCAAACAACACTATTTTATTATTTCTGGCTGCCCCATGACTATTTATAGGCTGAAATGCCCAGTGGAGCCAACATGTTTTAATGTTTGAAAAAAAAAAAAAAAAAAAAGAACTTCCGAGGGGAAAGAGCATCTGATGGAAAGGCAAAACCTTTACAAGCACTCAAGGAGCCCTTAAAATCCAAATTTCCAAAATATGGTAATTCTGTCAAAGTTGTGACTGACTCCGGAGCCCAGGGGGATCCTCATCCTGACCCATCTGTGAAAGCCATCGGCAGCCAATAACCCTTCTGCCAAATCGGCCTCCAGCAAGGAGGCCAGGCTGCTTCCTTTAGTTTGAGTCTCGTGGAGATGCTATAAAACAGTCTCCGGGAAGAGATGGTCAAGCAAAGCAAATTGGAGCCTTGCAAGCTTTAGCTTTGGTGCACGGCAGTCCGAGCCGATATATTCACGGCACGCTGGAGCCCTCCCCTGACTGTGGTCATGGATGCATGGCCTGGAAGCGGAACTCTCTCGCGGGGGGGAAATAATACATGTGCCTAAATTATGCAAGAGCCGTGCTTGGGCCCGCGGATGGCATCGCACCTGGTACAGATCACTCACCCTGGTGTGATTTGGCCCGGCCCGGCTTATTGAGGGTTCGTAAAAGTCCCACCGGACCCCAGCGTATTCTAAGACCGCACAACAAAGAATAATGGGATTAAAGATCTGGATTTCATCGCAAGACCTCCGTGGCGGATTAGTAATGCTCTGACCGGTTTTGCGGCAACCGAGAGTGAGGAGGAGCACTAATGAGGAGCACTCCTCCAAAAACCCAGTGTAGACAATACGCTGAGTCATGTGATTCAGCCTGGTAGTGCAGGCATAGTCGGGAGCTCTGTCACCATTTCTAACATGAAAGCGCTGGCTAAAATTAAACCTAAATTATTTGAGCACCATTTCTTTCCCTGGAAGTCTCAGCAAAGTCCTCCTTCCCCAGACCCTCTAATGGTTTCTGATATCCGGAGCAGAAGAGACGACTGGGCATGAACATGAGCAGGTGTTTGGTTTTTAAACCCTCTCCCCTTCACGATTATTTTTTAAAGCTAGCTGCACTTCTTTTTACAGAACTGCTGCTTCTAGAGCATGAAGACGACAGAAGCGTTTCTTCAGGACTCTCTACAGCTGTGACATGTCACTTTGCAAGTGAGCTTTCTAATCAGCACAGAAAAGGTAAAAGGTACCAGAGGACCACTAAAAATGTCACTTGCCTAAGATAATGGAGCTCTGATAACCTCTCCTCCATGCAAAGCATTTATATGCAGCTTTCTCAGCCTCCCTAGAAAATACACAGTTTTTTTTTAATATGTGGATTAGAACAAATTTCTCACCTACCTCCAGGGAGGATAAAATGCCCAGTTTCAGGGGTGGGGGAAGGTTCCACCAGACCCTCTGAGCTTGTCAGTTGCCACAGTTCACTTTCTCCCCAGGTCTGGCTTCTAAGAACGCAAGCAGGACCACAGGCAGCCAAAGCATCTTCTTCTGGAAACCCTTCTTAAAATCTAGACCCTTCCCGAAGCCAGAGGCAGGCTCAAGGCGGAGCGGCTCTGCATGCGCTGGTGGAAAACAGCACTGCTGGATGGAGACCCTGCTGGGCACCCACCGCGCAAGGGGGGAAAAAAAAGTGTGACTTCTACCCTTCCTCTGGATCCGACTGCCTTTCTGCGAACCCAGCCTCTCAATCCGCAGGAAGTCACAGACCCCAGCTTCAGCGTCACCAACTGATCCCGAGCCAGACCCGGGGCGACCAGTCAGCTGGTCGAGGAGCCCAAGACGCCGAACCACGAACTGTAGAGCTCGGCCAAAAAAAATAATAATAACTGTGGTTGGAGAGGCTGGTGGTGCCGGAGAAGTCGCTGTTGCAGTGCCCGCATCCTCCGCATGCTAATGAAGCCGTGACGTCAGCAAGTCAGTCACGGCATCTGGACGTCCCGTCCCGCTGCCCAGCACCGAGATTTATTTACATGTAAATTAGCCTCGCCTTCCCAATCAATAATCCCCAAGACAGGGAGGGGTGGGGGGAAAAGCCTTCTCTGGATAGGAAGGCCCTAGGTCTGCACCCTCCTCCGAAGGAGTACAAAAATATCACACGTTAAGAAGACAGGCTTTAAAGATATACGCCTATTTTCTTTTCTTTTTCTTTTTTCTTTTTAAAGGTTGTGCTCTTGTGTGCCGGGGATCGGATCTGGGCACAGTTATCAACCTGAGCGCCTGTTTTAGATTATATGTTGCATCAACCCAGGAGTGGAATCCAAGCTCGTTTTTTCCTCCCCTACCCTCCCAAAATGTATGGAGTCTTCAAATGCCTGTACTTTGTTTTCTCTCTTTAACTTTCATTTCTGGGTGTTTGTTGGTCGGAGACTACGTCATCCTTGAATTTTTGTGCATGCCGGAAATAAAACACAAGACTACTTTCCTCAGGTGCTTGGGTGATGAATTAGTCATTGCCTCCCTCCGGCCCTGACCCTAGCTCCTCCTGAGTATAAGAGATGACAAAGCATAAACCAGTCTGAGGACCCTGGGACTCTTAAAGAGCACTTCTTCCATTCCTGCATTTTACAGATTACAAAACCGAGGCTTTGAGTAGAGAAGGGGTTTTTCTTCCTACAGCCAAGCTGGGAGTTCAGCAAGGGTAGGCCAGAACCTGTATTTCCTGCATCTCAGACTGCAGCTTTGTTAAACACCTTTGGGTCTCTAACACCCCATTCACTGCTCCAACAGAGGCCCATCCAAGCCATCACCAAGAAGGAATCCACAGAGCCTGGGAGTCCTGGGTTCGAATCCTTTCATTTCTGCAAGTGATGTGACCTTGGACTAGTGACCTTGGACCTTGGACTAGTCACTAGTAACTAGTTACTGGCAACTAGCTACCAATAACTAGTAACTAGAAACTCCTGGGGTCTTCAATTTCATCTGTAACTTCCCTTCATTCAAGAAATATCTGCTGAGTATCTACTCTGTGCCATGCACTGTTCTAAAGACTAGGTATAGATACAGCATCTGCTCTCTCCTAGCTCATTCTAGTGAAGGCCAAGTGTTGAATGCGACGGCAGTGAGGACTGATACAATGTCACTCTCCATAAATAACAGTGATTTCTGACATTTTGGAAGAAGTCAGAAAAAAAAAAAATCACCAAGGCCTTCTTTCCACTAGGATGGTCATTGTTTCTATCCTCTATTTCCATGGTCATCTCATCTTCTGGTTTAAAATCAAGTGTTCTTTCAGTTCTGCCTGTCTATGCTGTGAGAGGCAAGTGCCAGCTGATATCCTCACCTGTGTGCTTGTGATAAGGAAATGCTGGGGGTTCCTTAGGTGGAGGCTGAGGGAGGGGCCGGGGAAGTGGGGAGATAGGTTTATCCCATCATGCATGGAAGCGGTCCCCAGGACAAAGCAGCCAGCACGGCTCCTTGCCCACACTCCCCCCGCCTAAGGAACCCACTCTGATGAGCTCTGCCCTTCCAGTGGGAGTTCCTGAAGCTTCAAATGAATTTCTTTGTTAGATGTGGGGAAGTTAAATTATTCTTTTGTTATATGTAATTGTATTAATAATGCCCTATAACTTCTTTCAGAATGCTTCTCTTTGGTTCAGAGAAGACCTTTCATGGTGAAAATCATGGGACCTGGTCTGACTTGGCACTAACTGAAACAGAATACGAATAAAGGAGTCCCACTCCGCTTTAGGTGTCCATCACGCAGAGCTCAGAGCAGGTGGGGAAGCGGATGGTCCCCTTAGACCTCAATATCCTTCAAGGAGGAGAGCAAATACGACATTTTGGGGCCACCAATGGTGAGGAGGCATCCTACTCTGGTGTGGCCATTGACATTTGCTAACTGAATGATTTGGGGCCAGAGTTTTCATCTGTAACAGGATGGACAAGAACAGTGTCTTCCTTTGCAGGGCTGTTCAGAGAATCAAATGACCCTCAGAATTGAGCATTGAGCACTGAGCACTGAGCACACATCAAACATGAAGTTAATGTGAGCTCTTGGTACCTGGACGTAATGATGCCTTCACTGGTAACTTTGGCACTGATGAGTTAATGGACTAGACAAAGTCAAAAAACAGGAGGAAGTAGGTCCATGGAGACAGCAAAATCATCCCCACTTCCGGGGTATAACTCAAAGTTCCACCTAACGCGGGCGAGCTACTGATGTGCCCTTCACATCAAACAACAGACATTTGCAAGGGGCATGAAACGAGGGAAATAAGCAGCCAAAATGACCAACAGGCACTAGAGGCCTCCCCCGCTGAAGCTGCACAAGAGGGCAAGACAGCTAGGCTCCTGGGAAGCATGGACACTTCATTCATTCCTGTAACCCTGCACTCATTAAATGAGCTCCTACTATTTGTCAGTCACTGGGTTAGGCCTCAGGGACATCCTGGTGACCAAGACAGACATGAGTCCTGCCTTTAAAAAGCTCAGAAGTGAGAGGGGAAGACAATTAAGCAAGCAATTAGAGCGAATGTGATGCATGTCAGGATAGGGCACGTGCAGGGGTTCTCAAAGGTCTAACCACAGTTAGGAGGGGGATGGTGCAAAAGCACGTTGCTGAGGTCCTTGTGACAGCGTGTGCTCCATGAGCACAGCTTGGTGATGGGGAACCTGGAGATCTATGCATTATCCTTGTACAGATTAATAAAATAATAAAGCCCACGGATCAGTAATGCCTCATGACAATCATTTTCATCCCGGACACCACCCTACTCGGGATTTTTCCAAAATATACTGCAAGGTGTTAGACAAGGTGAGACCCCAGCTGCTTGGAAATTTCAGAGACCTGGTAAATGGGGACAAACCTCACACTGTTCTTTTACAAAAACAGAGTGAAATTCCACAGTAATGAGAGCAAACTTCTTGGCAGGGGGTGGCAGGGAAAACAAGGAATGCCTATGAGACAATCAAGTATTTATTGGGGATCTGTGAAATTCAGGACACTTCTTGAGACAAGGACACAAGTGCTGACCTTCAGAACTTTCTATTTAGACAGAAAATAAGATATTCATATAAGTGGCTGGAACTGCATACCGTGTATAGGTAGAGACACGCAGGAGACTAGATTCATGGTGGCAGAGGTGATCAGAAATCAGGAAAAGTATGATCTGAGTTCTGTTGAAGGTCAAAAAAAAAAAATCTTTCTTTTATCCTGGAATGAGAAAACAATTTTATGGGGGCGGCAGGGGGAAGCTTTACCCAGCATGACCCAATATCCACAAGCCATAAAGGTAAAGTCGGCTGTAATTGCCAAGGTCAAATATGAGCTGCCAGAGAAGGTGATGCAGGCAGGAAGAAGAGCACAGATACGAGGGGAAAGTGTTAGCACCCGTGCAGAATTAAAGACGCATCTGTAAGGGCACAGGACAGCAGAGCGACACTGACGGGACGCTGGTGGGGCTGACGAGAGGAGCTCCTGACATTGAGGAAAATCAAATCGGCTTTACATTCTAGCCAGCATCCGTTAAAATCTTGTTAGAGGAGTAGAGGGGAGGGTCAGCAAATCACTGCTGGTGGCTCGCTGAAATGGCAGGGGGACTGTGGCCCCCAAGATGAAGGCTCTGTGCAGGGCACTCCTAAGGAACAGTTTCTTACCTCCATTTCTGGAGGTATAAAATAAAATGAAATGGATTTGAAATGAACTAAAGAGGGACCTCGCTCCGACTCAAGGGACTTTTGAATACTGCGATGGTAGGAACTGGCATTGGTCACTCAGAGCAACAGCAGGGACTTGGTCTCAGGGACACTTGAAAAGGAGAAAGACAGGGCACCTCTGGTGCAGGAGGTTATGCGTCTGACTCTTGATTTTGACTCAGGTCATGGTCTCACGGTTATGAGATCGAGCCCCATATCGGGCTCTGTGCTGGGCATAGAACCTACTTGGGATTCTCTCTCTCCCTCTGCCCCTCTCCCCACTCTCTCTCTTAAAAAAAAAAAAGAAGAAGAAAGAGAAAGAGAGAGATAGAAAGACAGCACCAGTCCTAGCTAGTTTAGATTAATACCTCCTGGCCCTGTTACTGTGAAATCCTAATTGCCATAAGGGATATTACCAAAGTTTCAAAGCATGTATCTAACAAAGATCAAAAGTTCATTTAAGTTTATTTTATTAAGAAAAAAGTATGTATGAGCAGAATATACATATTATATGTGTGCTTATAGTTTATAATTTAATTTTATTATAATTTATAATTACATATAGTATGTATAATATATATTCTATACACACTATATATAATTTTAAAGAATATTCTTTAAAAACTTTATACATACATATATATGTGTGCATATATATGTGTGTATGTACATATATATATATGTACATACACACACAAATGCATAGTTTTATATAGTTTTAAATGATCCTCAAATTTCAAAATCTAGTACTTTTTAAAAAATGGGGCCGAGGAGGCTGACAAAGAATTGTTGTATTAGCTGGGATAGGCTGGACTCTGGTGCAGTAACAGACAATTGTAGTCTCAGCAGTTTAACCACAAGAACTGATTTCACACTCATGCCAAGCTGCCTGGAGGGGCAGGGGTTCTGCAGGGACTCGGGGATCCAGTCAGCTTCCCTCTGGTGTTTCTGTGGTCTCGACACCTAACCTCTGGAGATGCAGTTAGGTGACTTGGCCTGGAGGCAAATGACATCACTTCTAGCGAAGACTTTGTCCCATGACCTCACCCAGCTGCAAGGTGGCTGGGAAGTACAGGCCGAGGAGGCAGGGACAATAAAGAGATCCTGGGGAGCCCTGATAACACTTAACCACAGCTATCCATTTTAATTTTGGCCACGTAAATGGATTAGCACAATGTACTAAAACCATCATGTCTTAAAACAATGGGATGTCAAACATCAAAGGATGATGACATTTCGGGGCGCCTGGGTGGCTCAGTGGGTTAAAGCCTCTGCCTTCGGCTCAGGTCATGATCCCAGGGTCCTGGGATCAAGCCTCCAATCGGGCTCTCTGCTCGGCAGGGAGCCTGCTTCCTCCTCCCTCTCTCTCTGCCTGCCTCTCTGCCTCCTTGTGATCTCTGTCTGTCAAATAAAATAAATAAAATCTTTAAAAAAAAAAAAAAGATGACATTTCTAAATGAATGCTAGACATCAAGGATGCATCTGCTTCGCTCATTTGCTCTAAAAAGAAAAATGACAAGAAAAAAATCCACATTCTTGATTTGTAATAACTCTCAAGCAACAACAGAGAACCCATACAACTCTGAGGAAAATGAACCGGTGAGGTTTCTGGAGGGCAGGTAAGACACATAAGGGGCTCACCGGGTGCAGGTAAAGATAAATAAGGCTCCTTCGCAAAAAAGAAACACTCCAGGGAGATTCCCCTCAACAGTTTCTATCCACTTTTCCAATTAGGACTTACAATAAAACATCTGCCTCCTGTAACAGAAAGACCTGAATTTCACGTCGGCCTTATGATCTCCTTGCCTACGTGACTTGGCAAGAACAGCCACTCATCTTTTCTAAGCCTCAGTTTTCCCATCTATAAAATGGAGAGAGACCATCTATCTACCAGGAGTGCCAAGGAGATGAGCTGAGTTAATGGGTATTACAAAGTACTTCGAAGAGTGCCTAGCCCAGAGTTAGTGTAATGTTACTCCCCACTTGGTTTTCAGACAAGGGAACAAGAATGAGAGGTGCGAACGTAAATTATAAAATTGTTCTTGACAGACATAGGGACTGACCCACCCCGAGCACCCCTTCTTTCTTGCCTATTTTAGACTCCATATCTTAGGGCGCCTGGGTGGCTCAGTTGGTTGAGCGACTGTCTTCAGCTCAGGTCATGATCGAGGAGTCCCAGGATCGAGTCCTGCCTTGGGCTTCCTGCTCAGCGGGGGGGTGGGGGGTCAGCTTCTCCCTCTGACCCTCCCCTTCATGCTCACTCTCTCATTCTCTCTCTCAAATGAATAAACAAAATCTTAAAAAATAAAAAAAGACTTCACATCATGAATGTTTCTTACACTGTGGAAACATTTCTAAATCTTGTGAAAAATAATCTGCCACACTTTAAATCCACCCCCCCCAAAAAAAGGCCTTCCTTTCTCTTTTCCACCATTTTAGGAATGTGCCTCATCTCAGACATTTTAATTATTCTTGATCCTGATAATCTAACGTGCAAAATTCTACCACAGCCTCTTATCCTTTTTAAATTATATTAATTAAAAGGAGACATGTGGACAGGCTAGCATGGGCAAATCCAAATGAAAGACTGTTACAGATTTTGCTCCCTCCCCCCAAAAAGATTAGAAACTGCATCAATGATTTAAACATGCTTACCACCGCACATTTCCATGAAAATATTGTTAAACTGACACAATGTGCTAGAAAATACCGCTTTTGTTTTAGAGAGAGAAAGCTGTACTTTTATTACAGCAGCTTTTTGGAGGTACTCATTTTCATTAAACAGCTGAGCGAAACCTGAATTTTCTCAGTATAAAGGACGAGAACAATGAGAAAGAGTTGCACAGGGATGCTTTGGTTTTCCAGCACTTCCTAAATGTGGGCACTAGAGCTCCCCATGCTTCTCTGGGGAGAGAATGCTGGCAAGATGGAAGATACCCCGGAAAAAAAAGCTGAAAAACTCCCTGCCTCAGAACACATTCAACTTGGAGCAAAGACCTGTCTTGTCTTGGGAAAATTATCTTGGAAGATAACATGTCACAGATGTACAAGATGACATACTGTTTTTCTCAAGGAATGGGAAGGATCTCCGTGCCAGGTGTTTTATACACTTTGTCTCATTTAGTCCTTACCGTCATCTCGCACTGTGGCTTTTACTATCCACTGTTGTACCCATGAGGACAATGACTTTCAAAGAGGATCAAGAATGGCACCAGGTCCCACAGCTGAGGTTTGGTCCTGGCTTTGAGGACAGAGCCTGCATTTCTTCCTTGGGTTCAGAGGTTCTCAAACGTCCTCTCAAAAACCAGGTGTGTCCCAGTCAGGATGTGATACGTTGGAAATCATTTATTATTAAAAACAAAGAAAAATATGAAAGGTTCCCTGGCCCTCCAAATTAGATCAATTCTTCTTCTTTTTCTTTTTCTTTTTTTTTTTAAAGTAGGCGCCATGCCAGCATGGAGCCCAGTGTGGGGCTTGGACTCATGACCTTGAGATCAAGACTTGAGCCAAAATTAGGAGTCAAGTGCTTCACTGACCGAGCCACCCAAGTGCTCATTTGATCAAAAGATCAATTCTTTTGTAGAAAACTCACAGTACTACTCCCTTAGATAACTCCTTTCCTTTAGAACTCTTACTGTGTTTGAGGGAGGTGCACCCATCCTTGGTTGTTAATGAATTACCTAATGAATATCTCTCTCCAAAGACACTGCATATGCTCTCTGAGGGCAGGGGCTGTGCCTTTGGGGGCCTGTGTCCTGTTCCAAGCATCTAGCAGAGTGCCTGGTGACCTGACAGCTCATGAATGTTTGTTAAATGAATTAAAAAGCCTGACAATAATTTTCTTGTCTGAAAATTAGAGGGAATTCAGGATTCTTCCGTAAGAACATTTCTCTGCTCATTTGCGTACCAACATGATTCTGTGAGTGGGGAAGGAAAGGACGGATTTACCCTCTCTGAAGCATTTTCTCAGCTTCACTCCGTGATGTCACCTTCTCCTGGTTTCCCTTCTATCTCGTGGCTGCACTTCCTCAGGTCCTTTTGCTGGTTCCCCTAATCTATCCAACAGCTAAAGACTGGAATAACCCAGGGCTCAGTCGTCAGACCCCTGCTCTTCTCTATACACTCGCACTTCCTGGATCTGGTCTAGGGTCTCCAATTCCACCTCAGACCAGCCTTTCCTCAAACTCAAGGCTTACAAATCTGGGTGTCTGAAGACTTCTCAGATTTACCAAGAGACCAGTCCTCACAGATCTGCTCTGCCGGTAAGATTCACTCTCACAGTTAATGGTAACTCCATCTTTCCAATGGTTGAGAACAAACACCTCTGAGCTACCCTTCACTCGTTTCCTCCTCTTGCCCTGACATCTAACCCAGGAACCGGCAGACCACGTCCCATTGGTCAAGTCTACTGTTTCACATTTTTGCCAATACACTGGTACTAGAACACAATGATAATTATTCATTTATGCATGTCTATGGCCACATCCAGGTTTCAACAGCAAAGCTGAGTAGTTCCAACACAGACTGTATGACCTGAAAAGCCTAACATATTTACTCTCTGACCCATTTTACTGAACATTTTGTAATCCTTGACTTGTCCTGTTGGCTTTACCTTCAAAGTTCCTGCAGAACCCAACACGTTGCCATCATCCCCACCCTTCTTCCCCTGCTCCAAGCCATGTCATCTCCCTCCTGGTTAGAGATGCAAGCCACCGTCCACCCTTGCCTCTGTCTGACCCCCCTTTCAGTCTATTCACAAAATTGCAACCATAGTGATTCTCTGAAAATAAATAGTGTGTCAAAATGCACCAACACTGCTCATCTCAGAGTAAGGCCCTTGAATTTGAGGTCCCATGACTTCTGTGGGACCATCTCCTGCTCCTCTCTTCCTTGACGTCGCACGGACACTAGTCCTCACACACACCAGACCCGTCTTCCAGGTCTTTGCACTGGCTCCTCTCTCTGTCTGAAAGTTTCCTTCCATGGATAGTAGCATGGCTCACTTTCTCACCTTTTCTAGTCTTCAAAATGTCACTGCAGTGAAGGCTCACTCTCCTATCCCAGATTGTCTTCCCTCCCACCTTGCTAATACTGCCAAACCTTTACCCTACTTTCTTTTTCCTTAGCACTTGGCACTCTTTAAAACAAGTTTTATTGAAATACAATTTACATATCATACAGTTCACCCACTTAAAGTATATAATTTGATAGATTTTAGTATACTCACAGACTTATGCAACCATTATCACGATCTAATTTTAAAACACTTTCACCAACCCTTCATGCCTTAGCCAGGAATAATCACTCCCCATTTGTCCCACTATTCCAGCCCTAAGCAGACACTGATATATTCTTTCTGTCTACAGATTTGCCTATTCTGAGACTTCATATAAAAGGAATCATATAATATGTGAACTTCGGTAATTTGTTTCTTTCACTTAGTGTAATATTTTCAAGGTTCATCATCATGTTGTAGCTTGTACCACAGCTTCATTCCTTTTTTACTGTTGAATAAAATGCCTACAGACTTACATTTTCTTCACCACTTCATCAACTGATGGACGTTTGGGTTGTTTCCACGTTTTTGACTATTATCAATAGTGCTATGGGGACCATTTGTGTAGAGTTTTTTTGAAGATGCATGTTCCACTTTTCTTGGGCATATATCAAAGAACAGAATTGCTGGGACAGGGTGCCTTAGTGGCTCAGCTGGTTAAGCATCTGCTCTTGGCTCAGGTCATGATCCCAGCATCCTGGGATCGAGTCCCACATCGGGCTCCCTGCTCAGTGGAGGGCCCTTCTCCCTCTCCCTCTGCCTACTTGTGCTCTCTATCTCTCTATCACATAAATAAATAAAAATCTAAAAAAAGAATTGCTGGGACATAGGGTAATTCTATTTAACATTTAAAGGGAGTATCAATCTCTTTGCCGAGACGTAAGAATCAGCTCTTAATCCTATGAGAGTTCCCTTATTTGCGATAAGTTGTTTTCCCCTGCTGCTTTCAAGATTTTCTCATTATCTTTTCACATTCTGACTGTGATGTGCCTCAAGGTAGTGAGTACAGATCTTCTTAAATTTACCTATTTGGGTTGCATTAGCTTCTTGGATGTGTAGACTAGTATTTTTTCATCAGATTTGGAAGTTTCCACTATTATTTCTTCAAGTATTGTTTTCCTGCTCTTTCTTCTCTCTTTAGCTAATCCCATCACACATATATTGGTGTGCGTAATAGCATGCCATAGTTCTCAAACACTCATTCAGTAAAGCAAACCATCACACTGTGCACCTTAAACTTTATATAGGGATGTATGTCATTTATTTCTCAATAACACTGGAAAAAAAAATTATCTTTAAAAAGCTGTTCATTTTTCTTTTTCTCCCTATTCCTCAGACTGCATCATCTTGATTGATCTACTTTCAAGTTTTCAGTTTCTTTCTTCCTCAGATTAAATCTGCTGTTGAGCCCCTCTAGCGAATTTTTCATTTCAATTACATTTTTCAACTCCAAAATTTCCATTTTTTCAAATAATTACTTTTTAAAAATAACTTCTCTTCATTGATATTCTCTATTGGATGATGGATCATCCTAATGGTTTCCTTTAGTTCTCTAGACATAGTTCCCTAAAGTTCTTTGCACATATTCATAATTGCGGATAAATCTGTCATTTCTTTTGCTTACTTTTTCCCTGTGTAAGGGCCAGAGTTTTCTGTTGTTCTTTTTTTTTTTTTTTAAGAATTTATTTATTTATTTGACAGATGGAGATCACAAGCAGGCAGAGAAGCAGGAAGAGAGAGAGGAGGAAGCAGGCTCCCTGCTGAGCAGAGAGCCCAATGTGGGGCTCGATCCCAGGACCCTGGGATCATGACCTGAGCCGAAGGCAGAGGCTTTAACCCACTGAGCCACCCAGGTGCCCCTGTTGTTTCTTTTTTAATGACTCATGATATTTTGTTGAAAACAGAATGTTTTAGATAACATATTGAAGCAATTCTGGATACTGACCCCCTCCCTCCCTTTTCTGGAGCTTGATGTTATTGTTTACTTGTTTGGTGACTAGCTAGACGAGTTGAGTGAAGTCTCTTTCCTCTGCGGTGTGCAGCCTCTGCTGTTGCTACTCAGAGAGCATGAGTACCTTCTCTCTGAGCACCTGGCTGATTTGTATTTATGGTATCACACCCAGCTGTTAGCCTCCACTAATTGCTAGCTGATTGTTCTACTATTTTTGACAATAGCCTGGGGCACAATTTGCTCCACAGTTTGATCTAAGGTAGGGCTTCTTTGCAGGGGCAGGGTGTTCCCAATCTCTAAAGTGCCCCTCCCAGGGTGAAATCATAGCCCTAGACTGAGAGCTAGGTGGATAAGGAACCCCATGTTCTTGGCTGCATACTCCCGAAGTGAGCATCCATCACAACGATCTGTGATCGTGATAAGGGCACCAGGAGAGGGGTGGGTCATGGTTCACATGCCACAGACTCTCTCTTCTTACCAAGATTTAGTAGCTTTTCTTGAATAGGTATTTCTGCATTTGCTACATGCCCCTGGGGTAATTTTCAGAAACCTTAAATAGCTGTATCTTGTTTTTTTTAATAATGTTCACAATCAAATGATTATTTCCCTGGTTAAAGGGTCTGCTGTGCCCCCCACACTGTCATTTTGGAAACTGATGCACAGGACTGAATACTCTTAAATCATCATATATTTTACTTGCTTATGTCACTCTATGTTCTGTCTCCTTACGGAGGCCTAAAGAGTAAGCGCTAGGGGATGGTAGGCAAGATTTTTCATTGAGCACTCAATTGAGCATTGAGCACTTTTCATTTTCATTGAGCACTCTATCCTCAAAACCCAGAACACTGCCTTGCATACAGTAGGCCCTTTAAAAACATGGTAGAATGAAGTGCCCAGTGACCTACGGCCTATCCCATGTCTACCATGGCCGGTCATAAACCGCCACAGCCGATGATCCATTTAGGATGGTGACAATTATTAATAAGTGGGGTCCTTTACAACCATGTAACTTTTTTTTTTTGCATTTTTTTGCAATTCTCTCACAACCCTGGGCAACTGTCACACTTGTGCATGTCATCAGGCAGGTGACTGATGGAGAGAAAAGAATGCAAACAGCCGCTATGGTACACATACTTCTTCGCCCACCGTGCTGGATTCTTCCTGTTCCTTTGAATCTTAAATCTTCTTAGCATCTATAAATAGCTATGAAGAGCAGCTCATTTATCTGGGTTAAAAGAGAGTCCTGTTACAATGAAACTAGCCCTGGAATTGGAAAAGAAATCTGTATTTGATTCTGGGCTCTGGAACTCACAGTCTGTGTGACACGGGTAAGTTGCTTAACCTCTCTGTTTTTCAGAAGTCTTCTGTGAAACATGTGAGTAACGGTGATAACTATAAAACCTCTTGTTATAGGAGTTCAAATCATCTTCACAAAGCACTCTGCACAGTACAAGATGCAGCAAGGACACTGTCAGCGTTAGACACTATTATTATTATCCGCTAAACGGTCATCACAGACCTGCCTCTGGCTCTGCAGACAGATTGTGTGGTGCACTGTGCAAAATGGCCTTTTGAGAACTGCAGAAATAAGTCTTCCCGGCTTGCCGGGCTGAGAAAAAGCCCTGTTCAAGTTTGCTTCAGTCCCACTCCATCCTTCCACTCCTCTGACAAGTCCTAACTTGTCAACCTTCTGACTCAATGAGGCCCTTCAGGAGAACCTGGGAATCCTGCCTCAAGACCCTCACTTCCCTCAGGCAGGAAGTTCCTGGTACAAGGCCCATCGTTTTCAACACTGCCTCCCAGCTACCACCTTGCTCAACAGAGAACCCAGCCAAGGCAAGGTCCGAGCTACAAAAAACTGGTAACACAACTTGAAACACCAGCAGAAATGGACAGTGGGAGAAGTTCGGTTACACACAGTCATGTGCTTCCCTACAGAGAACCTGGCAGTGTCTGCCCTAATGTGGGAGGGTCCAACCCACTGAGACAGCCAGCGTCTGGAGGAGAGAGGAAAGGCCCCTTGATGGCCAGGCATCTCTGGATAACAGGGGATCTGTGAGGCAGGATGTATCCAAGGGCAAATCCTGACTCTGCCCCTTATTAGCTGTGGGAACTGCGACAAGTCACTTTCCTTCTCTCAGCCTCTTCTAGCAGTCTCTGCCTCGTGGACTTTCTGGATTATAGGAGATACTACAGGTAAAACTGCCAAGCACACAGCAGGTTCTTAAAAAATGTTCTTTTAATTTTTTTAATTATTTTTAATTTTTAATTTAATTTTTAAAATTGATTTTTAAAGTTTTAAAAATTAATTTTTAATTTGAAACATTTAAATTAAAAAAAAATTTTAAATGTCTGAGTGTAAATATGCCCTCCGTCACACTCTGGACTGTGAGGATGACCAGAGCTGCCCCCCACCCACCCTGGCCTGAGCAGCCAGCAGCCCACAGGGTCAGTGCACCCAGGCTGTGAGCTGCCTCCCCGCTGAGGCCCACAGAGCCCTTGACAGCCCTGAGGGTGTTCACACTGCCTTGCTGATTCTTCCTGCTCCCCTCGACGTCGCAGCACAGCGAGGAGGAGCCCTGCTGGGGCATCCTCAGGGTCGCCGGAGGACAGGCCCGCATGGATATTGGAGCAGTCTGCCGTAATGAATTATTTAGCACCCGCTCTCCATGGCAGCAGCCCCATTCATCCGGCAGGAGCCACATTCCTCGTCCCGCAAGTGGCACACGCAGAGCCTGCTGGCAGAGCCTTTACTGCTCAACTCAGCACAGCTGGGGAGGCCGTGCAAGGAAGGGCTGTTCGGAGCCTAGCCAGCAAGAAGACATGTGCACAGAGTGTTCGGCTAGCTGGGAGGAGGGGAGCAGACAGTCCTGGCCCCCAGAAACACCAGGGATGGAAGAAGCTTAGAGGCAGCTGCCCAGAAAAAATAGGAATGCTTCTTGGAGGGTCCCTTTGGCAGAGCCAAATCAGAACCACCAGCTGCCACCCACAGACCTTCTAAAGGCCCAGACTCTTGGGATCTCTGAGATGATTGCTGTCAGGAAGACCTAGCCAGCCACAGGGCCATATGTGGAGAGAAGATTTATAAGCCAGAATTACAGGTGACATTTACAGCATACCCAACTTCTAATATAATCCTCAGGACAATCATCCAGGTGATACCAATAGTGTAAGGAAACAGAGTTACAGACGAGGAAACGGATGCTCAGAGAAATCGAAATAGCTCTTAACGACATGCATTCCTCCGAGTCCCGATTCTATATCCTTCTTCTGTTCATGGCAGTCCTTAAAAATCTTCACGCTGCTTGCCGAGTCTGGTCCTCCCTCTCCATCCCATTCCATCCTAGATTTGGGGTTGATCTTGACAGAAAAGATCTTCCTCCAGGATTAAGAGACAAGTTCCCTGTGCTTGTCATGAATGCAGCGTTAGCCCACCACAGCCCCTCTTCATGGTCACACTGACGTGCGACAGACTAAGCACACCCAGCTAGAGCCGCCCTGCGGGCTATGCAGGCGGTCTAGCATAGATCTGGGTCAGTGTGATGCTCTTATTTGAAGAAAGAGATGCTCTTCAAACTAGGAAATGAGGCAGATCTGTAGGACTAGGCAAAGTCATAGAATCCTCCTCTGGGCCTGCAATGCCTCAGGGAGTCTATCGTAGGGTTCTACAGAATTCATCCCTCTGCCTTGGCCAATTTAGTCACCCACATGATAGGCCGGGGGCTTTGAGATACTGCCCCCCCTGTAAAAAAAAACAAAAACCAAACAGAAAACCAAACGTGGCATATCTAAGCCCCGACTTCCCAAGTGGACTCCTGGACTGGCAACACTGGCGTCACCAGGGAACCTGCTAAACACGCAGGTTCTCGGGCCCCACCTGGCCCCACCGAATCCGAGGGGGAGCCCTCCAGGGGGTCTGCATGCAGGCTGAACTGTGAGAAAGGGTGCTCTGACGAACCCCCAGTACCTGCTGTAGAAAGCTGACAAGAGGAAGAAGGGGTGAGATGGGATACCTTCCAAGGGGTCCAGCATGGTCAGCAGGTGGTGGGATTTGACCCACTTCTGTTTTGCTGGGCCTGTATCGGAGGTAGGGAAACTGCAAAGAGCCAAACAGTATAGATGTTGGGCTCTGAAGGCGCTACATTCTCCGACCCAATGACTCAGCCCGGCTCCAGTGGCGATCATCGGCAAACCAGCACAAGGGGGCCCGAGTCCGGTACATCTTTAAGCAGGTGCTGGCCCAATCTGGGCTGCAGGGTATGGCTCGCCAGCCAGACATCCCCACAACAGCTTCTCTTCTCAAAAAAAGAAAAGAAAAAGCCTCAGAAGATCTGGCCATTCGAAGCTCAAGTTCCCGAGACCCACTGATCAGGTAGACCCACTGAACCGGCAGCCTTCCTTAGGCTGGGGACACTCAGGTTTTCCACGGTCCCTACCTCTTCTCTCCCAGACACCAGGGCAGAGAGTGAGTTCCCATTACTATCCTGCTCATTGTCTCATTCACCTATTTATACCAACATAAATGTGCATTTGTCTATATATGTGTGCACATGCATATGTGTAAGTGTGCGCACGTGTGAACATATGTATATTTCAACATTCACAGCTTTCGGTACGTTTACACTATGGAGCTATTGCAATGATCTCTAACGGGCTTTAATACCACAGTAGGAGGAAGCCCAGTTTTGAATCCTTGCTCTGTCCTTGACACTGTAACTTGAACGAGAGTCTGACCCTCTCAGAGGCACGGATTCCTCGTGTGTCCAAATGCAGAAGCCACCGCACCCAGGGTCACTGTGAGAATAAGCAGCCGCAAGTCTGGGACAGCAGCGCACAGGACGCCCACAGGACTGGCCCAGCAGAGCAAAGGGTTTGTTTGGTTTTGTTTTCTCCTACATCAGGTGTTTATATGATTCCTTAAATCAAAACGGGTACTAATCCAGGGCACTGGTCCTATCCTTATCCACCTCACACCCTGTGCCTGAGAGACCATGGCGAGACCCCTGCCTGTGTCTTACTTTGCTCAGATTGGCTGGAGGGTTCTTTGGAAAGCTCAGGATGCCAGGTGTGACTTCTGATCATCGTCTCTTTTCCAAGAGCCGCTCAAGGGGTCAGAGGTCTTAAGGGAGTCTTCTACCCTCATCCAGTTTTCTTTCCTCTTCTTCCCATTTCACATGGACCCAAATAAGTAAATAATGTGTGCATAATGTATTCATCTTTTTTTTTAATAGAAGGAAAAGGCCTATTTATTATGACTTCTTAGCAGTCTAGATGGAATCCTGCATTTTAAGTTACATGAAGCAAACACAGCATTTTGAACACTGCCTTTCTCTCTTTTTTTTTTCTTCCTTCTTCCACAAAGGAAGTTCCTCTACCAAACCACCTCCGTCTTTCTTCCACTTACACCCTTTTCCCACCCGATCTCTTCTAGAAAATGTCTCTTGAAAGCAAATACATCCATCTTTAACTCATCTGGGTGGTATGTTTCACAGAGAATCACAAAGATTCTTTGATTGGTTACACAGTTAATTTTCCATTTACATTACAGAGCAACAATTTACTCTACAATAAAACTAACCAACCCTGGGAGTCCACTTCAGCCAATGCCTTGGCCGGAAGCCAAGATTCCTGGATTCTTTCATTTCTATCACCCCAACTCCCGTACTTGCACTGGTCACCCATCCTTCCCAGTGGCTTCTCCTGGGATGCCTTTCACCCACACCCTCCCCCGCGTGTCTAAGACACCGAGCATCAGTCCATGAACGGCAGTCTGTGGCTCCCACTGGCGTGCACAGTGGAACCAAGCATGCACCTGGCCATCTGTAAGAGCGCTGGCCAACCAAGAGGCTTATAAAAGGGAAGGGAGGCAATGATGACAGAAGGGTATAAGGATACTGAGCTCTCACTATGACCCAGTCATCCCAGGAGAATGAGGACCTCCATATGTGAAATGAGAAACGGGCGTGATGGAACAGAAGTGTGAACGTGGGTCCATCTTGTCCTAAGTTCTGTGGCTGACAAACACAGGGATGGACCGAGAGGGTCCAGCTGTGGTGCACATGTGAGCACCACTTTAAGCACAGGCCTGTCACTACTTGAGGATGGGCTCATGTTTTTTAACTTCTGGGAACAATGGTGAAGACGGTGTTTCTGTGCTGGGCCCAGACCAGGGATTCTTGACCTTGGTATTATGGTGTCAGACAATCTGTGCCAAGTAATTCTTGGCTGTGGGGCTCTGTGCCACATACTGTATAGTGTTTATTAGTGTCTCTGGCTTCTATCCACCAGGGGCCAGCAGTACCCCTTTTCCTAGAAATGCCTGCAAACATGGTCAAATGTCCCCTGGGGGGCAAAAATGCTCCAGCTGGGAACCAGTGGTCTAGAAGTAGTTCCTACTTTGCCATAAGTTATTAACTGCCTCTTTGGGGACCATATGCAGTACAGGTGAAGAGCACAGATTTGAGCATCAAACATACCTGAGTCAGAATACTCAGGTCTGCCACTTACCAGCTCTGCGGCCTTGGATGAAGTATTCAATCTCTTTGAGCTTTTCGGTTTAAAATGGGACAGAGTTTTATAATTTGAGGCTTAAAGGGTGAAAATGCAGATGAAGGCTTTAGCAGAGTGCCTGACACAGTAACAATGTGATAATGGCAGCCACTGTTACTGAGATTAAGAAAAAACAGATGTTAGAAGGTGTCTAACCGCCTCCTCTCATAGATAAGTACACTGAGGCTCAGAAATAGGAGGTATTACTTCTAATTAGGACTTGTTCTACTTCCCCAAGAATACACAATTTTGGCCGCTGCTCCAAATGCCCAGGATGGTTTCGGCCCCATAAAACTGTATCTTGGAGGCTCCTAGTATCTTATTTCTGTACTTCCCCTCCTTTCGTCTCATAATTGCTAGGATTCCAATCTGTGGCGTCAAATTACGAAAAGAGACAAGTTGAGTCTCTTAGGGAAGGACCTACCATCCATTTGGCCGAGTGATGAATCCAGGACAAAAGAAAACAGGAGATAAAGAAGAACTTGCAGAAATCACAGAAGGCTCTGAGAGACCCTTCCAGCATTTTTGCAGTTACAGTATTTTGGCCCCGATAGTCTGTTGAAATCAACCCTGGGGGCGAAATACCCCATGTTGTTTGATTTTGCTCAGTGAACATGTTTGGGCCACCACTTGGTAACCATGGCCAGAAACCCCGCGATCTCAGTTCAGGCAGAAAAATACCATCTCGATACGCTCCAGTTTATACCCTCATTTGTGCCTTGTCATTCTAAGGGAAGTTAAAAGACAAGCTGGCTGGTGGAGGGAGTCATGTAGTAACTAATGTGGTAATTAGTCTCTCACTTGAAAATGTCTGGGATAATTATCAAGTCATATTTAGAAGGGAGATCTCCCTGGCTGGAATCGACATTCAGTTACCCTGGATTTAGGGGACATGTCCTAGACCTTCTGATGTTGGCTACTAGGTGATGAAAATTAAAGGAAAAACAGTGATAAGCCTAGAGGGAAAAAAGTGAATGGCTGGTGTGTGTGTGTGTGTGTGTGTGTGTGTGTGTGCGTGCGCGCGTGCGCACGTGTGTGTATATGGGGAGGGTACAGAAAAAAAATGGGTGTGGGTAAATTCATATATTCCTTTAAGAAACCACAGTTTAGGGGCGCCTGGGTGGCTCAGTGGGTTAAAGCCTCTGCCTTCAGCTCAGGTCATGATCTCAGGGTCCTGGGATCGAGCCCCGCATCGGGCTCTCTGCTCAGCAGGGAGCCTGCCTCCTCCTCTCTCTCTGCCTGCCTCTCTGCCTACTTGTGATCTCTGTCAAATAAATAAATAAAATCTTTAAAAAAAAAAGAAAAGAAAGAAACCACAGTTTAGCATGATCTAGGCTTCATTTGGTCACCAGGATACAGGAAGAATAAGGCATAGTCCTTGACTCAAGTGGATCCCGGCTCAAAGGAGAAAGATACAATTGCATACGTAATACATATACCGATTACACTGAGGTTCTCAGTAGACCAATGGCTTTCAACCAGAGTTGCATAGCATACAACAGTGTACCCTGCGTGCTTAAAAACTGGGCTGTCATGGGGCGCCTGGGTGGCTCAGTGGGTTAAAGCCTCTGCCTTCGGCTCAGGTCATGATCCCAGGGTCCTGGGATCGAGCCCCATATCGGGCTGTCTGCTCGGCGGGGAGCCTGCTTCCTCCTCTCTCTCTCTCTGCCTGCCTTTCTGCCTACTTGTGATCTCTATCTGTCAAATAAATAAATAAAATCTTTAAAAAAAAATTGGGCTGTCAAACCTTGATCAATGTGTATTAAGTTGTTTTGCAGTTAAAGATACACACTAGAACGTTGATATCCTGCCCTAAAAGATGCAGAATTCAGTTATTTAGCCACTTGGTATCAATGGGGTGAATTAATAGTAAGAAAAGGTAAGCACAGGGTAGCTTCAAGCCCATTTTTCTAAAAGAAAAATTGTGTGTTCATTGGATAGATGACATTGGAACATTTTATTTCAACTTTCCAAAGCTTGCTTAAAAAAAAAAAAAGTTCAATTCTATTCCATTTTTTTTTTCCTATTCTATTTCCATTCCATGACTTTTAAAATGACCTGCCAAAAATTGTAGTATTTCCAAGAGTTCCACAATTAAAAGGGTCGAGGGGTAGCAGAAGAAGGACAGGAGAACCACCCCCGGGGTAAACTAGGCTTCTCAATCTGGAATAAACCAGGGAAAAATGTATTAGAATTCTTTGTCAATAGGGCCATATAAATGCTAGTGGCCCTTGTCTCCTACCACCCTCCTTCTACTTTTGGAGCATTCAGAGGACTCCATGTCCATGCTCCATGTGTCCCCTGCAACTTCTACCTGGAATCCAATTCCGTGTTCATACCAACAGAAGCTCTTAAAGCAAAAGGAGAACCTTGAAAGGGAGAGATGTGTTCAAGCAGACTTCAGGAAGATACCCTGAGCAATTCAAGGGTTTTGACTCGGTGATAAAACTATTCTCTCCACCAAGCCAATCACTGAAATCCAGGGAAGCACAGGGGAGATTCCTCTTTTGGACCCACAGATGGTCCCTGAGAGAGTTTGAAATCCAGTATAACTGGCAAGCTATGCATTCTCTAGCTGAGGGTTCCATGGTTTGAAACCCAATTCTGGCCTCAGAGCTTTCAGGTTACGATAGCGGAAAGCACGGGTGAAAGGACCAGGTACGTGAATCACCGTGCGGTCTCCCCTGGCCAGTAACTCAGGTATTTCGGCAAAGATGACTTTCTTCTTTTAAAGGCTGTTCACTGAGACTTTTCCTGTCCGTCTGGTCTCTCCTGAGTATCCCTAAAGACCAAGTCCTTCCTGTGTACACCCCCTCCCTTGGAAAACTTCATGGCCATAGTCGTCATTTGAAAATTGTCCCAGGGATCTTGGTGACGCTATTAAAAACAGAGCTCGAGGGGCACCTGGGTGGCTCAGTGGGTTAAAGCCTCTGCCTTCGGCTCAGGTCATGATCTCAGGCTCCTGGGATCAAGCCCCCACATCAGGCTCTCTGCTCGGCGGGGAGCCTGCTTCCTCCTCTCTCTCTGCCTACTTGTGGTCCCTGTCAAATAAATAAATAAAATCTTTAAAAGAAAAAAAAAAAAAGGAGCTCGAGATCACATCAGGTAACGCTCAACCCCACCCCCAGACACACCTCCACCTTTGGACATTAGAATAAATTCTCTTTTTGATCTTCTAGTTTCTCCACGTGATAAGGCCTGTGGTCTGGGTTCAGTTACATCAGTGGTTTTAAACGTTTTCTGTACAACAGAGTCACATGGAGGGCCTGTTACCAAGAGACCTGGGAGCCGCAACCCCAGACTTTTCCACTTGGTAGTGGGTCTGGGATGGGTGGAGCCTGAGAATTTCCATTTCGAACATGTTTTCCTATGATGGCAAGGCTGATGCTGCTAATCTGGGGCTCACACAGTGTGGACCACTGAATTAGACGCTCATACTTGAGAGGTTTAGCTGGGAGCCAGTTCACAGCCAGAGGTCGCACTCACCCATGCCTCGCCCCTACCTTTGTTTCAATAAAGTCCTGGTAAAACGTGGTTCTCGAAGTTCTCAGGTTTCCCTGGGCTGTCCTGTCCCCTAATACAAGGAGGAATCCCCAAAGAGGGGTTGGGTAGGACCTACCCACAGGGTTTCATTGCCAGGTTTACCAATACTTATTCACGGGAAGGTCTTCATGGGTCAACCCGAGGTCCATTTTTCAACACTCATATATTTGGGATCCCATATTCAAACATCTCATTCGAACATCAAACAGGTCATGTGACTGTCCAAAGCCACCAGGCCTGCTGGCTGTACCTAGCACGGCTGTACCTGGAATCTGAGCCTCTTGATGGGTCAGTTTCCGGCACAGACTTCTCCAGAAGGCCAGACTCCCCGATCAGGTGATAACATTTTAACCATCTGTATAATGTTTTTTCCCTCATTTGAACAGGAAGCTCCCAAAATACAGTTTAATAATTGCAGCCATTACTATGCATGCATTTTAATGTGCAAGGAAGATCAAAATGAGGTTCATTTTCGAGCAGCACTATCCTATTTATGTTACCTTGCCCTGTATTTATAGGCTACTGATTACCTTTAAGCCTTCTGATTTTAAAAGAGTAACACTCTGAAATGACTATTATTCTCAAGGGACAAAGACATTTTATTTTGCAATCCTTTTGTCTTGCATCATATATAACCTCCTGGATGGTAGGTGGATTCTTTTGATTCCTTTGTTTAACTATGCAAAAATTTGCTGCAATTAGGAGGCAGGCACAAAGTTTTTTCCCCTAACTTCATACGACACCATCTCAAAGGAAGGAGTGCGTAGCTAAATTATCGGAGGTCATAATTTTAGTGACCCAGGCCCTAGCCATGACGTAGGATAGAATGAACTGTTCTCCTCCTGAAGTTTCTTGAGCCTTGTGATGAGATACAAAGACTTTCACCAGACATAGGCCTTTGGGTGCGGGCTACTACTGAGCTGACAACTCAAATTGATTTTTAATGAAGAAAATTAATTCAATTAGGAATTACAGCATGGAATTTCATTTTCTAATGGGCCTGAAACACAAGTGACGGTGTAAAATAATTTTGAGATCAAAGGGACTTTGGGTCTGGACTGGTTTTCACCAGCTTGTCACTGACTGGGAAATCAGCCATTCATTCTTCAGACGGGTCAGGAAGACTGACCGCCCTCCCTTGGTCTGCACCCTCCAGTCCACAAAACTTTAAAGCCCATCCTCTATCAAACTTATGTAACTGAAACTTCACTCGCTGAACATTTGTGCAATAGAAAAGCGGAGCACTTGGTACTTTTTTTAAAAAGGCAGCCCACCATCTCACCAGATAAAAATTTAAATGCACATTAGAAATAATTCACTTAACATCAGTTAATTTTCATGAGTCATTCCCACTAACTTCTTGCTAATGATCTGTCTTGGCAGAAACTTGCTTCACCTAACTTCTCTTCTGTCTTCCTTACTCATTTCAAGGAAAGCATTTAATAATGGGCAAATGGCAACTAATTAGGGGGCTGGGGGGGGACTTCCAATCAACTCCAAAGGGAAACTGCCTCTCTTCCCCCAGTAAATTCCCAATCAGAAAGGACCGAGGAAAGTTAATTACTGTGTAGCAGCATGTGGCTATGGGGACATGGACACATTCAGGCAGTTGCTGGCTAATAATTAAAGTCCCCCACGTGAAAAGCAAAAGGTCAACCTCTGTAGCGATCAGGCAGGTGGTGACTTGAACCACAGATCAATCACCATTCACATCAAAGGAGGGAGACAGGTAAAGCCAATGAGACAAATCCAGCTGGAAAAATGTGTCCCCTCATTTGATAATGTATCACCCCTTTTTTAAAAGCCACCCCCCCACACACTATTCCCTTTTGCAAAATGCAGCAAATATCCCGATGGACTCTCTTAAGGAAACAGAATTAAACAACAATAGAAATAGAAATCAGGATCACACACTACCTTGGCTGATAACAGGACTTAAGGGAAGCTGAAAAACATGCTGAGAATTCAACCCTTAAAGGAAATTCTTTCTGGATTCCTTACCCAAAGCTGTGATTTAAAGTAAACTCCTTTGATATCCAAATTTATCAGACATTTCCTCAACAGGATTTACTACCGTAAAGAAAAACACATACATTAGCATTCTAAGAGGGGGGACTAACCGTAGTACTGGCCATCGTCTTGTCAGACGGAGACTCAGTATGAAATATTATTCCTTGCCAGTAAACCACATAACCAACTGTTGGTTACTGCAAGGCTCAGCCCCCGAAAGGAGAGAAGCTACAGGGTCAATGCTTTGAGGACTGCACCGCCCTCGGCCCTGAGCCCTACAGTTCACCAGTTCTGGTGCACCCCCAGAATATCTTGTTGTCCAGGCTTGAATCCACTTTCGGGCACTTGGCAAGGCTGTTCCTCTCACCAGCCCTGCAATGGTTGCCTCCTCAGGCAGAGACGTCTCTGCAGAAGACAAGACGTGTCGCAGAGCCCTCTGCGCAGGAGACCGTCTCTAGCCTGCATTACTCGGGCAGTGTATCAGTGCATAAATCGCTTTTGCACAGAGCTTCAATCCCACCCTCCTCGACGCTTGGTCTTTGGGGTCTTTTTCCACAGATTTTCCTGAACAGAAAACAGAAGCTAAATACTTGCTCAAGGCTTGACAACTTAAGGAGCAGAGGCAGAAGGGAACTCGGGATTTCAGAAGCCGTCACCGCTTTCCTTCCCTCGGTCACCCAACGAAAGGCTGATTTTCGGTCTCCACCATACCATTACCCAACAGCAGGTTTTGTGGAAGGCTCTGAGAGCCAGGGGCCACTCCTGGTGAGTGACAGGTTCTCCTTGCAGAGCCATATCCTCCTGGGGCTGTACTTAGCTTCTTACCTATTGGTATTTTCTGACATTGGCAAATATCCCCATGAAAGAGGGAGGAGTGGACCACACTGGGAGCCACCCGGCTAGAAAGAGGAAGGTCACCTTGCCTGGAGGGAGGCAGATGGCCTATATCAACTGACCAGAACATCCCACGCCAGTCTCCTCTGCCCTTGATTAGCTTAGGACTGTGTATGTCAGCAGGACAGGGCCAATCAGTATTTCCACCCCCCCACGGGGAGGGCACTGATAAGGACCCCTGGAAGAGTGAGAAAGCCTTGCTCCTTAAATCCTCGCACTCTTAGGACGGAAGCTGCCAATGGTCATCTTTGGGGAAGGCTGGACAGAGGAGGCCTGGAAACCAAGCCAATACAAAGTGGGATACAGATGTAGAGAAGAGAGAGAATCCCTATGACATTGTGCAAGAACACGCCCCCAGCAGTGCCTGAAATAAGAGCCACCCCTCACGACTGCCAGGAGCCAATAAAGTCCCTCTTGGCTTAAACTGCTTTGACTTGGAATTCGGAACCTGGCAACCCCTGGAGGCCTCCTTCAGTGCAGTGTGTGCCGCCCAGTGTCGGCTTCCCTTCCAGCAAAGAATGCAAACCAGACTCCTATTCCAGGCTAGCAAGGCCTTACGTGCTCTGACCTCTCCCCTCCTCCCCGCTCACCCATCCTTGCTCCAGCCCCAAGGTCCTCCTCCCTTGCTATCCCTTGACACCCTAGGCATGCTCTGTACGTGCTGATCCCTCTGCCTAGGACATGCCCCCAGTCCCCGCACACCTTCTTTCCTTCAAGTCTGTCTTCAGCACACTGTCTCTGGAGGGAGAGCTGTAATCACAAGCCACTCCTTCCTTAACCTTTCTGCTGAGAGGCAGACATTCCATTTTGCACATAGGCCAAGAACTACGGGGAGGGGTTAGAGGTCAGGGACTTGCTCGTGTCTCGGTGTCTGTTCCTCACTGCTGCTCTTCCTCATCTGTGAGTCTGAAGCTTTCAATTTCCAAGTCTGAGTCTGGGCCCTTTCACCCATATCAGGTTTGCCTTTGAGCAGAGCAGCCTGGTTACATCTGGAGACTTATGCTAATAACATTTCACATCTTGAATTCTAGTTTGTCCAAGACACCACAAATATTTACTAAGCTCCTAATACATGCCATGCCCTGTTCTAGGCTCTGGGGACACATCAGTGCGCACAAAAGACACATCCCCCTGCTCTGATGAACCATCCAAGGTTGGGGTCTCTTACCCCTTTAGATGTAGACAAGATTTATTGCTTTTCTGGTCAGACATTCCTATGGGTGAATTCACATTTTAATGGAACATACTGGAGACGTTACCACACAGTGACTAAGAATGTGTATGAATCAATCCAAGATGGTCTTAAAAAAAAAAAAAAGTAAGGGCATAGCCTACACCTATGCCAACAGTCGCCCCTCATCTCTAATATACGCCTCTTTTCTTTGGAATCTGACAGACCTTCATGCCTTGGCTCCACCACTGGTCTCGTGACCTTGACCAGGTCAGTTAACCACTCTGAGCTTCCACTTCCTCCTCTGTAAAACAAAGGTCACCACAGTTTCCTGTCTTAGAAGGCTGCTAGAAGAAGGATTCAATGACGTGCTTCAACAGGACACTCAACAATGAAAAAAGAAGAGGCATTCAACATAGGGAGGGACTCTAAAGCAAAAAGCCTGTGAAAATGACTTCCCCCACCAGGTCTCTCTTTCAGCAAAGTTCACCCGTGGTCCCCACTGGCTACGCCCAGCCGGGTCCACCACATGCTAGAGGGGCCCAGCGGAAGCATTCCCCCTCCCCAACCACTGGCTGACTGGCTGGAGAACACTGAACCATGACGTAGTAGCTGATCTGAGCACCAGAGTGGAGGGCACGATGCCGCCATCATCCCAGTGTTGATCCTTTACATCTAGGAAGTGGTTTCCTCCATGGAAGGATTGGTCTCTTTGCTGGCCAACAGCACTTCTGCTCTGGGTTTCAATATACAAGCGACATAGCTCTCCCTGGGGTTTCCATTATCCCTTTCCTACCAAGCCAGGAGGCAAGAAACACAGCAGCCTGGGAGCAGTCAGTGAGCTTACAATCAAGACCTGGCACCAGATCTCAAGTCTTCATCCTCCCCTGAGCCAGGGTTTCCTGAGGGGCAAATCCTCAGTGGATTAGATCAGGGTCAACAAACCTGCTCTGTGGAGGCTCAGAGAGTCGAGCTTTTAGGCTCTGAGGGCATGTAGTTCCTACTGCCTCTGTCACAACTATTCAACTGTGCCCTCGCAGTAGGAGAACAGCTATAGAGAAAGAGAGAAGACATAAATGAAAGCGCCAGAATGTGTTCCAACAAAATGGTGTACAAAAAAGACCGCAGGCTAGATGTGGCTAGAGCGCCAGACTTTGTCAACCCCCAAGCTGATGATCTTTTCATGGTACCTTCAGTTCCGAAAGTCCACAATTCAGCGATTCAAGTGTCCCCTCCAGTCAGGCCTTGTAGGAAGTCTCAAAGGCTAGAAAGTTCGAGGTTAGGATCAAAAGTTCAAGAGACAGTGACAACAGCTAGCACTGAGGAAGTGATTCCTGTGTACCAAGTACTGCCCCAGTGGCTTTAGGGGCGCTATCTCCTCCTGTCCGCAGAGCAATCTGTTGAGCTACACACCAGAATGAATCCATTGTACAGGCAGAACAACAGACTCAGGCGGGGTGAGTGCCCCAGTCGACATCATCAAAGTGGCACGTGGCAGAGCTGGGATGTGAACTACTGTCTGACTCCAACGTCCTTGCTAAAAACTAGCCAACTATGGGATCATCGCAAAGTTATTCGGAGACCTACGCCTGCTGGTCGCTCCACCCCCTACCCTGGTTACTGTTCCGTGAACCCTCGAGAAGTTCACGTGAGAAACCCTGGTCTGGCATGCCACATAAATTAAGAGGTTGGCCTAAAAATAACACAAGAGTTCACTACTCTAGATGATGAATTGCTTTTTAATGCATAATAATTGACTCCTTGACCAGCTCAAGACCTTACAGCGGCTGGAATACCTACAGCATGCCTTATTTGGAAGGTGACCACGAGACAAGCGCTGGGTCTGCGGAGGCCATCTGCACTCTCTCACCCAGCCTCACACAACTCCATTTAAAGAATCTTTTCCAGTAAGAAGAACGGGGGAGAGGGAAAAAAAAAAAAAAAAAAAAGAAGAGCCAAGGGTCTACCTCTTACTATGGTTTATCATAATTAAACCCATCATAAACAAAACTAACGAGAGACAGTGGCCTTGGAAAAAAAAATCAAAGGGCAGCTTGGAATGTGCCTGGGACCGGCCAGCTGATTGCTTGAGAGGCATTTCAAGGTAGGGCGCCTCTCACTACTTCATCCCCCGCCGTGCGCTGTCTTACCGTCTTCAACTTCAACCAAGTCTCCTCCAGCAACTGGCGGTGATTCTGGCCGTCTCCCTGGGCCCCTCAGAGAGAGCGAAGTCTGTCATCATAGGGGTGCAGGTTTCGGCTCGGTCCCAGTTCCTTTCTCTCTTTGGTGGCAGACGACTGCACTCTCCAGAGAGTTCCGGTGTCCACAGGAGGCACAGTAAAAATGTTAATGCAACAATTCAATAAATATTTAATGGCTCCTTCCTTAGCTTGCTGATGCGATCTTGCAGGAGCCTCATTACTAAAACCTACTTTCACCTCCTCTTTTATTTATGAGGTTTATTCCTTTCCATTACCATACAGAGCCCAGCACAGACAAACCAAAGTCCCGAATACAGTAGAAAGAGGAACAAACAATTCAACAGAAGACCATCAAAACTCAGGGTGAGTCGTGTCCTGGCAAGAAGCTTTGCACCTGGCCCCCAACTTGGCAGATAAGACTGAGCTAGACGAGAAGCCGCCTCAGGAATAGGGATCTGCTATTTTTACGGTGATGGGAGATGAACAAGAAGACAGGGTTCCCGAATCCATTTCTCACCTCCTCACTCGACAAGGCTAAGTATTTACTATTATAGTAGATTGTGTTACATCTTTGACCAATAATGATCTGTTTCAGGGGCTTTCATTCTTCCTACCCACACGATCCTACTCACGGAGTCCAGCTCAAATGTCCCCACCTCTTGAAAACTCTGCCCATTTCTCCCCCCAAGTCAAAAGGAATCATTCCCCCTGTGGTAATCCCATGTGCTTTGTTGAAAATGCCATTACAGCTTTTAGCTTACAGGGTGACTTAAATATTACAGTCGAAAGTAGTAGAGTTAAAAGTGAAGACTCAACTTCAAGTGCATGGGTTGGCCATGTATAGCCCTGTGGTCTTGAACAAGTTACTTACTCTGTCACCACTGTACTGACTTGTCTTTAACATGGTAATGATGACAGTATCGCAAAGGGCTACTGTGGGATTATGGGAGTTAAATGATTTGGTACTTAGCGAGCATTCAAACGTTCTCATAGCTGGACATCTGTACCTGTACCTGTATTTATACATTACTCATATGTATACACACATACAGACATACATATGGGTATGAAGTTTTAGATTCCAACCACATACAGGGAATATGTAGAAGTATGTTGTATACGTATTAAGCAGAAGGAGCCTGAAGTCTCATACCCACTTTTCCCCAGCTTCCCATTCAGCGTAAGATGTTGGGAGCCTGGTTGGCTCAATGCCAGACCACAGTAGTGAGTAGAGTCACTTTAGAAGTCCACATGCCCTGGCACTGTTTCCTTGCTCCTATGTCCTTGCTTCCCTGCAACTTGGTAGGTAAGTGGGCTTATCGCAAGGCCCGTAGCCCTCCTCTCTGCATGAGGGAGCTTGATGGTCATTATATTTGCTCTCTGTTCTATGTGACTGCTGAAAAACTTCGGTAAGATTCTCATTTTCATTTATGTTTAGGGGGAAGTAGGAGGTGTCACTGAGGCTTTACCCACAGCCATGTGCCCTGGTACAGCCTTCACTGGGCTCTCCACTGAAGGATGATGGTCATCAACCTTCCTTATAGGTACTCTGGGAACGCCTTTGGAAGGATCAAGGATACACGTCACTCATCACCTCATTCCTTATGTTACGCACGCGGACCTCTCCACAACGCTTAAGGGTAGGCTTAGGGAGAGGGACAGAAGACTCTCGAATTGCGCAGACCTGGCTCAAATCCCAGTCTGCTCCCTCATGGCCCTGGGAAAGATGGCACTCTCTCCAAGGCGCACCTTCTGCCCTTGTTACACGTGGCAGAGAACTCTAGCTCCTGATCCTAACCTCTCTCCTGCCCCCTCAGGAGGTAGGATTCCAACTGTTCTCTGAGCACACGAACAGGGGGAGTAGACAACCTCTTCTGTAGAGATGTGTGATCATGTGACCCTCACTGGCCAATGAGAGAGTAGTCGGACTGGGGGACACTTTGAGAGGTCTCCTTAAAAAAGAGAAGCTATGCGCCTCTTCCCTCTTCCTCCGTTTGCTTACGGAGATGCAAACGTGATGGCAGTAGCTGGTAAGGGGGTGATTCTGATGACAGAAGCCATACGCTGAGAGTGGCAGGGCAGAAAAAATAAACTTAGGTCACTATGACATGGTGAAGCTGCCAGGTCAGCCCTCACAGTCACCGCTACACCCCTTTTGCAGGGAGAAAAATAAATGCCTGACACATTCATGCCGCTGCTGAGTTTTTCCCTGTCCTCTGCAGCCCAGATTCAGCATTACTGATACATGAAGCCCAGCAACAATGTAAATTAAACTATCTATGGCCTCCAGGCCAAATCCAGCCCACCACCTGGCCCAGGAGTGAAAAGCGATTTTCTGAGATAAGCACTTGCCATCGATTTCATGACAGGGAATAGTCACGCCAATCTCCACCTCCTCAAAAAAGAATTTCATTCTTCTCATTAGCAGACCTGTATTATGAAAATGTCATGCTCAGTGATTATCATTACATTGGGAATTCTGTCAATAAAAATTATGGGGAAATCTGTCCTATAGTTACGTAAGTACCTACATAGCGTCCACAATTTTGCCTCTTTACTTGCAAAACCTAAAATATTTACTATCTGGCCCTTTAAAAAAACAAAAAACATCTGTTGACCCATGACAGAGACCCATGACACTGCTGGTCATATAAAAAAAAGCTTAAGGGACGCCTGGGTGGCTCAGTGGGTTAAAGCTTCTGCCTCCCGCTCAGGTCATGATCCCAGGGTCCTGGGATCGAGCCCTGCATCGGGCTCTCTGCTTAACAGGGAGTCTGCTTCCCTCTTTCTCTCTCTGTCTGCCTCTTTGCCTGCTTGTGATCTCTGTCTGTCAAATAAATAAAATCTTAAAAAGAATAAATAAAAACTTAAAAAGGCTTAATAAATGGCAGCTACTAGTATAACTAAATCTCCAAAGGAAGTTGGCCAGAAGTTGCTCAATTATTTGCCCATTTTTGTGAGACATTATCATCCTCTAGAAAAGTATGCCTTGATTCTTTGTTGACTTTAACAGATAAGACATCTCCCGGAATCAACCTCACCCTTCCCAAACAGCCCCACTTTCTTTCCCACTTCTTGGTCACCAGGCAATACAAAGTAAACACAAGAGCATAACAAAGACACTCACAACGTATTGTTTCCCATGCCTCCCTCCCCACTCCACCTGTCATAGACATATTCGAAGGCCACCTATCACAAAAAGGGACAAAATGAGTAAGACAAAGGAACCAGACCAGCCTAATTTCATTGAGATCTCATCTCTCTGAATGTGTTGGTAACTATGACTAATATCCATCTTATATTTCCCCAGAGAATTCTGGATTTGACATGTGTAATCTGGCACAAATTAACAGAACCCCAGGCAAAGCGACAAATGGGATTCTACCATTCACCGTATGGTAGTAATGCTTCATCCATGACCAAACTCAATTCAGGGACCTAGGAGAGACTCTCTCATGCATGTAATACCAGGAACAGTTGAAGCATGAGTTCCAACCTTCCCCAACAAAAGGAAAATCGCATGGCTGAGTTAAACCAGCAGCTTCCAACCTTCATCAGCCATGGTGCCAGGTTTTTGGCTCATGCCCACATCACAACACCAGTTTGTGCCAACTCCTCCCTCCACCCTTCTGCCCCCAACCTTCAGCCGGACTCGCTCTAATCTATAAGACAGTTTGGGTTGTTCCAAATGCCAGGTTTGGGATTATGAAATGGGTGTGTAGGATTACTTCAGTAAAGCCTCAGATGGAGAAGGAAAGGGCCATCTGCGGCGCATCTCATCTCTCCTTAATACAGTCAGGGAGGAAGGGGTGGACTTCCCACTGGCAGCGGAGGCACAAGTAAAAGAGGGAGGTGCCAGGAGGTGGAGCTGTGCCCCTGGCTGGGTGTTGCATACTTTGAAATGACCACATCTGGTCCCAGCCCACCGAAAGAGAATTCTGCAAAGTGTGGTGGTTCCAAAAGATTTCAACCATCATGGAAACGTCGGCTTGGCCAACAGTTTAGGAGTGTGGTGGGTAGAAGGGAAGGAGAATGATTCCTTCAAAGCAGCCATGACCTTGGTTATGAGAAGTTCTCTGTGTTGTGAGCTCCTAAATTAGCATGCTATGTGGGTAAAAAAGAGGTCTTGATTCAAAGTACTGTGGATTTTGTTCCAGCATTGTATAGTCCCCAAAGGATGTGTACTAGAGTGACCAAAGTAGTACTCTTTGTAATAACCTCTAACTAGAAACTAACCAAACACCCATCAACAACTGAACAGATACACTGTGGTCTAAGAACGGAATACTAAACAATTAAAATTAATGATCTACAACTATAGACAACAAAATGATTGAATCTCACAAACCAAATGTTGAGTGAAAGCCAGATTCAAAAGAGTAGCTATTGTATGGGTCCATTTAAGATATCAAAATAGGAAGAATCTATGACGCTAGATGGAAGGAAGGATGACGGTTAGTGTAAAGAGCCCAAAGAGGGGGGTGTCTGGGTTGCTCAGTTGGTTAAGTGGCTGCCTTCGGCTCAGGTCACAATCCTGGAGTCCTGGGATGGAGTCTCATATCAGGCTCCTTGCTCTCTCTCTTTCATTCTCTCTCAAATAAATAAATAAAATCAAAAAAAAAAAAAAAAGCTCGAAGAGGGCACACAGAAGAGGCTCTGGGACCCTGGTGACATCTGATTCTTGATCTGTGTGCCGGTGACACAGGTGTGGTCAGTTTATAAAATCTCTCTGAGCTGAACACTTATGTTCACTTTCCTTGATTATATTATACTTCCATGAAAAGATCTGAAAAATCAAAGGCCTTTGAGACTTCCAGGATCAGCCACTAGTTCTGAGAGGAACCTGGACATTTTGTGCAAAGCAGCAGCCTCATCACTTTATTTGACAAGAAAGTTCAAAGAGAAGGAACATGGTTAAGAGCAGTAGGAGCAGGGACACCTGGATGGCTCAGGCATTAAGTGTCTGCTTTCAACTCAAGTCATGATCCCAGGGTTCTGGGATCGAGCCCCACATCGGGCTCCCTGCTCAGCGGGAAGCCTGCTTCTCCCTCTCCCATTTCCCCTGCTTGTGTTCCCTCTCTCGCTGTCTCTCTCTCTCTCTCTCTCTGTGTCAAATAAATAGATAAATAAATAAATAAATAAATAAATAAAGTGGTAAAAGCAGCAGCAACAGTAGAAACAGGTCGTTAGAGCATTATCCCATTTAATCTTTATAATCATCCTATGAAATATGTACATTACATCCCATTTAATAGTTGAGGGGACTGGGGTTTTGAAGGTAAAGAAATGGGCCCTGTCTCCTGAGTAAAGCATTCTAACTGCTTCCCTGGGGAAGCTGTGGTGGGCAGAACTCTTGGCAAAGCAAGGACCAGATGCAGGACTCCTGATTCTTGAATCAAATGTCCTTGTGTGAGGTTGAAAAATGACTCCCCCCACCACCCCAAGATATGTCCATCTCCTAAATCCTGGAACCTGTGAATGTCATCTTCTTGGAGAAAAGGGTCCCTACAGGTATAATTAAAATTCTGGATTTTGAAATGAGAAGATTATTCGGGATTATCTGGGTGAGCCTAAATGTCATTGTAAATGACCTTGTAAAAGAAAGGAAGAGGGAGATTTAATAGACACAGAGGGAGAATGCGGCCATGTGAAGAAGAGGCAGATACAGGGAGTGATATACCCACAAACCAAGAAACCCTAAGGATTGTCGGCAGGCACCAATCATGGGAAGAGGCAAGGAATGGATTCTCTCCCAGAGCTTCTGGACGGAGTATGGCCCTGGTGACACCTTGATTTTCAAAATCTGGCCTCCAAAACTAGGAAAGAATACAGTTCTGTTGCTTAAAGCTATCATGTTTATGACACTTGGATATGGCGGCCCTAGGAAATGGATATATTCCCCACTTCCCCAACATCATAAGCCATCTTCTAAAGAGAGTGGTCTACAAAAGGGCAACAGGTGTCCCTTAAGAGTATCCTGGGGTGACAAAGATTTGGGAAACAGTGTGAGTAGATTTCTTTATAACTGAACTTCTGAGGACCTTGACTATGTTTACTCCGCCTTATGTGTGTTTCAGAAGGGATATGGTAACGCAGAATTTCCCAAACTTTACTGGAGGATCCCACCGAACACTTCTAGGAGGTACTATAAGGCGCCATGTTGAATGCACTGATGAGACCCCGGAGGAAAACAAAGGCCTAAAAAGTTAAGGGTTATTACTTCACCAAGCTCAAGATTATTTTTCTAAAGCCCCCAAAACACGGCTTAGTAGTTACCAGGTCAAGAGTTGGACTGGATGATCTCTTTGGGCTCTTCCAAATCTAGCAATCTCATTCTTTATGGACAAGACCAAAGACGATTCTTGCCCACCACAGACACTGCTCATCAATCACGGTGCTGCCCCCTGAGCTCCAAAAGGGCCCTTTAATGCTTCCAACCAGAGCTCCAAGCAAACAAACCCTCTGCACTTTTCCTGCTCCAGTGACTAGATGAACAGTATAAATAAACCGGGGCCTGTAGGTTTTCAGAAATGCCAGTATCATTCTCTTCCTACCTAGGGAAAGACATCCTATTCTTCACCAATACTCGTTGGCTTTTACTCATTTCTAGGATATGCGATCCTTTGCTCTGATTTTTTTAATATGTTTTTTAAAGATTTTATTTATTTATTTGACAGAGATCACAAGTAGGCAGAGAGGCAGCCAGAGAGAGAGGAAGGGAAGCAGGCTCCCTGCTGAGAAGAGAGCCTGATGCGGGGCTCGATCCCAGGACACAGATCGTGACCCAAGCTGAAGGTAGAGGCTTACCCACTGAGCCACCCAGGTGCCCCCTTTGCTCTCATTTTTAAATGAATACTCCAGTAATGATGTTGGGTGAGAGTCTTTGGGAACAGGGAGGGGAGGAAGTCTCAGACACTAAACATCCAGTCTACCTTTGTTCTCTGGGCAAGATTTTCTCCAACAGATTAAAAAATATATGCATGTTTACTGCGCTGTGAGTTTCAATTTGTGGGCGTTTCAGTGAATCTTAAAAATCTTTGCATCGCGGGTCACCTGGGTGGCCCAGTTGGTTAAGCATCTGCCTTTGGCTCTGGTCTTGATCTCAGGGTCCTGGGATTGAGCCCCACAAGGGGCTCTCTGCTCAGTAGGAAGCCTGCTTCCCCCTCTCCCTCTGCCCTGTGCTCTTTCTCTCTCTGAAATAAATAAAAGCAACCTTTTAAAAGAAAAAAAAATTTTTTTTCTTTTGCATCTCAAGTAATGCTCCCAGAGCTGATCTAGTAAGATTTCCTCAGCAGGAGAGCTCAAAGGCTCACGGTCTTCAAAGAAAACCATTAGCCATGGGGGCAATTTTTAGAAGGTGACAAAACACTAATGCCTCACTCCCACTGTGATAACACCTTCCTCCAAAGAGTTTATAGACCTCTACAAGGGGCAGCTATCACCGACCTTGTTTTATAATTAAACAAAACAAAACAAATGGAGGGTCAGAAACGTTAAATATGTGGATTAGTGGGGTCAAAAAGCACATTCCCATCCCCAAGGAAGAGGGAGTTGAGAAAAGAAGAAGAGTAATAAAACAGAACTTTAAAACTGTTTATTAACTAACAATTTTCTTGCAGTTGCTACGTCAGACACTGAGTTAGATGGTGGTCATTCAACTTCATGAGCCCCTACTGGGTGGCAGTTCTGTGTATGGAATATGGGAAGCGAATGACACACTCCCTGCCCTTCCAGAGGGAGAAAAAGACAGTTACCACATTGAAAAACACTTCTATCTTGAGAAGTGCTTTGAGCAAAAATTAGTTAAGTAATGTGGCAAAGAAAAACATAGTGTCTGTGTGTTGGGGGTGTGGGGGTTGGTGGTGAAGCAAAGCCATGTAGGGATTCTTCTTGGTAGAATGACGCTTAAGCTAAGGAGGTCAATGATGAGAAGCTACCAGCCAAGCAAAGTTCTAGAGCATTCTGACCAAAAGGAACAGCAGGTACAAAGGCCCTGAGGCAGGCAGGAGCTTCTGGGGTTAGAGAGCTAGTATGACTGAAGCATAGGTACTAGAGGTTGGGGGAGGGAGACATCCTTACAGAGAGATGTTTGTGCCAGTGTTGTTGGAGTGGGAGTGGGGGATCTCGTAGCTCATAGTAATGTGTTCAGAGTTTGTCCTTATTGTCGTTAGCATCAGAAGGTGCTAATAAAGGAGGGAGAGAATCTGACTGAAGCTTTAGAAACACTAGGTATTTGGGAAAGTGACTGAATAATCAAAGTGAGGCATGATGGCAGCATTCTGAAGTCGTGCCTGCAGACACAGTGAGCAGTGGCCCCACTTGGGATATTTATCTTTTCTATCAAATTTTTTTAGGGAGGTATAATTTACATACAGCAAAATGGACATTTTACCTGGAGAGACTGACCAATTTTGACAACCACCTATCCGCATGAAACCCATACTCTAATCAAGACATAAGCCCCTTCAGAACCCTATGAAGTTACCCGAAACCCCTCTGTAATCAGCCCATCCCCTTCCTTCCCCATGTCCCAACTAGAATATATTTTTGAGGTTGAGCTGCAAGGACTTATTCTTACTGGACTAGACAAGGGTGTGTGTGGAAAAGAGAAAGGGGCCTGATGTTTGTAGCTCAGCAACTGGGTGACTGGGATGGCGGGGGGCGGGGGGTCCAGTTGCTGGTGAAGACTCGGGCAGAGGAATAAATCTAGGGTTGTGTTTTGACACAAGAGGTTTGAGAAGCCTGTTTCATATCTAACAAGGACACTAAGAAGAGATGTGTGTACATGTCTGGAGCTCAGGAGAGAGGTCCAGGCGGAATATGTCGATTTGGAAGTCATCAGTCGGTGACGACATGTGGCCAAGGATGATGTTGGCAAGTGAGCAAACAAAAATGAGCAACAGAAAAACAGAGAGAGAGAGAGAGAGAAGAGCAGTCCAACTTAGAATGAGTGGAGAACAAGGAAAGGAAAATACAGCAAGGGGGACATACAGAGGGTCAGAGAGAGAGAGAGAGAGAGAGAGAGAGAAAGCCAGGAGAGAATGACGTTCCTAGAGGGCTCAGGCAAACGGTTCTGAGGTGGAAGGCAATCTCTTAACTTATTTAACTTTATTTAAATAAACTCTGTGGGGTAGGTACCACTATTATTCCCGTTTCAGAGAGAAGGGAATGGAGGTTGCGCGAGGTGAGTGACTGGTCTGAAGGCACACCCTAGTAAGTAGTAGCCGCCATCTTACACAGCAGCGCCCCCAGCTGTGTTCTGGGATCCCATGAACAGGGAACACGCAAAGCCAAAGAGGTTTCTCTACTCCAGGTCTCAGAGCCTTGAATGTACTAGCATGAACTGTGATTCCTCAACAAAAGACACAGGATGTCACGTGTTGCAAATATACATGGAACCATTTTTTGCCTTCCTGTTTGGAAGACCAATCTGCCGACAGGTGTTCTCTGGAACACAGAATGAGAACCACCGCTTGCCTGAAGGGTAACATAAGCACACCTTCAGAATGTGTTTGAACAAAGCCCAAATTGCTTCCATGGTCGTTATGTCACTTGTAACCCAAGGAGAAAGGGTTGACAGGAGCATTCCACTGTACAGATAATGGAGGCAAAGCTCATGAGGTTAAGTGGTTTGTCCCATATCACAATCTTGCAGCAATTAAGCAAGATAAATCAGCACCCGTCCGCATGCCCAGAGGCAAGAGAAACCAGGTCAGGCCAAGGGGGAATCAAGCAAGAGGTCTAAATGAGACTCCTCGTCTCTGCCTCTCTTCTCAACATTTCCTTTGCGTTTGTTTTCTGCAGGAATTGACCCAGAATGGGGGCCGTTTATACAGAAGACTGAGAAAAAAGAGGGGCTTCAGGTGGCCTCAGGTTATGGGTATCAGAAAAAGGCTTCCACCTCCTTGGGCATGGGAATCATGAGGGGTCATGCAGGAGGATTCCGGGGAAATGTACAGAGAGAAGACAGGAGGTGGCCCTGGGAATTGTGAAGGGGCCCAGTGAAGGGGACCGAGCTGCCTTAAGGGCTCTAAAAGCTGGGGGACTGAAAAGCACCTCACGGATAAATTAATCTGATTTTGACTTATCTCGCTCGGCAGTTAGAGAACTCAGGGCAAATTACTTAGACAATCCTTAAGCATTAATGTTAATGCCTACACCCCTATTCAGTCCTTCCTAAATTCAGCCAGAGCAGACAGCATAAAAGGGGTCCCTGAGGACTAGTGTCTCCTAGAGGCCAGCCAGCATTATAGAGAAGGGTCTTTAGAAGAGACAGTTGGGGGGAAGGGTCAGCAGGTCCCACTTGTAGGGAGAAGACCTCCCAACCACCAAGAGAATAGGCCTGAGCACAGGGACAGTGGAGTTGGAGAGTTACAGGCCCAGGTCCCCGGCATGGCCACTTAGTAGCTGTGTGACCTCAGGGTGTTACTGAATCTCTCTGAGCCTACTCTTCCTTATAGGTGAAACAGGGATGATAAGAGCACCTATTTGGGTTATAGTGAGGATCCGAATGATAATGGACAAAAATGCTAAGTGTGTTTCAAACTAGAGTCCAAGGTCCCACCTAGGATGCTTCTTAAAATGCAAATTTCCAGGTCACACCACAGATTTACTGAAACAGAATCTCGGACGGATATTCTTACGTACAGTCAAGTCTAAGGTTGGTAAGACATTTAGTCTATGCTTGGCAACAGTAAGTGACAGCTATCATTCTGTTTATTATCATTTACAAGATGCATATATGAGACCTCTACTCAGGCTGGACAGCCAAGCGCTCAAAAGTGAATTTGAGGGGCTCTGGGGTGGGGGAGTCTATTAGGCATCCAACTCTTGCCTTTGGCTCAGGTGATGATCTCAGGATCCTGATGGGAGCCCTGCATAGGGCTCTGCACTCAGCTAGGAGTCTGCCTGAGCCTCTCTCTCCCTCTCCCTCTCCCTCTGGTCCACAAACCCCCACCCCTGCCCATTCTCTCACTCTCTAAAATAAATAAATAAACCTTAAAAAAAAAAAAAAAAACACAAAAACCCTGGAATTGTTTGAAATCCAGCTCAACAGGTATCTGCTCATTCTCAGGAGCCTAAATAGAACCTTGATCCCTGAAAAAATTAAAATGCGTAATTAATGGCAGCCCAGGTGAATGCAAAGGGACCTCTTGCAAATGTTCCCAACAAATCAAGTAGTCACAGTTTTAGTTTGGTTGGTTGGTTTAAGAAAGAGTGGTATGAAGCAAATTTTCAAAGAGGTGGTAAGCAATGTCACGTACACACTCCCTGTGGAACTGGCTTCTTCTTGGAAGGTGCTTTGCAAGGAGAGCGCCCCCTGTGGTGGGTAACGTGATTTCTATACACAGGCTGGCTGGTAAAAGTCAAATATGAAACAATCCTCAAAGGCCTCTGGGCTAAATCTGCAGGGAAATCATTCATGAGTTTTCCCAGACACTGAGTCCCACAGTACCTGCGTCTGTCTGTCCCCTCCGCTGTCCCTACACTTTCCATTGTTCTGGAAAATGTCCAGATACAATCTCTGCAAAAACGCGTCTCCCCCTGCTTGTTGCGCAGAGCAGCAGGATATGAAAAAGAACGTCACCGAAACAACTGCCTGGTAATCAAATGCTAAGTATCCTGAAAAAGAATCCCTTGCCATTTCGATTTTGAGAAAATAAAAAATAGCAGCAAAGAAACGTTTTCTTTTTTTTTTTTTTTTGAACACTGCATTTAAACTCTTGCTACAATTTTCATAAGGTTTCATTATATGCAACAAGGATTACCATCCTGTGCTCTGTTAGCTTAAAAAAAAAATTACTTCCTCTGCTTCTTCTCCTTGACATGGGAATAGTGCTCTGGGTTTATTTGCACCCAGGGCTCTCCCATTTGATGATGTGGCTAGGAAGTGCTTAATGTGATGGGGTACCTTTCGGGAAAGATTAAGAAAAATGGCCTGGGGGAACACAGCACCTCTGAGGTTTGGTCTTCCAAAGTATTAACACCGGCAGATCTCTGTAAGCACCACGACAAAGCAGCATGTTGTGTCCCTCAGTTGTCCCTTACAGTCTTCCAAATGCCATTCTCCACGCTGCTAATGCATGATGCCCTTTCTGGTTAACTCAACACAGAACCACTGAGCCTTCTCTGCACATAGCTCTGCACAGACCACAAATGTTTCCACCAAATCGGTGAGCACTAGCTCCCATCCTCGCGCATCTCCTTCCTTGAGACATCTGTGTCCCTAAGGATACCAATCCTGGCTTATAGGAAATCTGGGGAAAAGCAGCCAAGTGCTTTTCCTGCTGAGGCTAGGGGGAGGAGGCCAGTGGGGAAGTACGCTGGATAAAACTGTCTCAAAAATAAGTTCCGTTTTAAAAAGCTCATGAAGGGAATGAGAGAGTTATTTTGGTTTCTAAAACGAAAGCACAACCCCAAAGTTAAAAAATAAAAGGCTTGCTGATGGAGCAGCTCAGAAGACTGGGAGTCGAGGTTATCACGGCAGAAAGATTGCCTGGTAACAGAGCTTTCTTGTTTTACACCCAAAGCTGTGTACCATCTGAGGCTGATTCAGGAAAATACTCAAATCTCCTGGTAATTTCCTGCAGACAGGACGTTTAATCATCTCCAAGCCTCCACCGCAAAAGGGGATAGGGGGAGGTGGTGGGAGAAAAAACCTAAACCAAATGATTCACACTCTTAAAAGGAATCTGCCTTCAGAAGGAGAACCATTTTCTACTCTTGAAAAGCAGCCACAATTTGTTATTCTAACAAAGTGTTTCTTTCCTCCAAACAGAAATAAAAGTCACTCAAGGAGGGCTTGTACTGATTTCTGTACTGCATTTCTTGAAACTTCCATTCAGTCAACAGTTTCTCCTGGCAGGTTCTCAGAAATCCAGGGAGAGCTGGGTAGTCAGTGACTAAGAACACAGGATCATTTTCATAAGCCTCCCTTCCCCCGACTTTTTGGCCCCATGGGAAGATGTTTTATTGTAGGACGAGCAGAATTAGTTGCACATATAAATTCTTCACTGCTCAGCTCACTTGACACCTTTATCTGAATTTCCCAATGGCTGATTTGGCAATGGACGATTTGAAAAGGAAATGCCCAAATCCTCCCCAAGCAGTGTTTGTTCACTCTGTACATAGAGGGCCATGTCCATCTAATTCTTCAACGAGTTGCAAGATAAAAACTTCTGTTTGCAGAAAGCAGGGAACCCAAAGCATACAAATGATTCACACCACCTCAACAATTGGAAAGAAAGGCCAGCCAGCAAAATGCCGAAATAATTTAATATAGGCAGAAAAGGAGTTTGGCAGTCTATGCATCAGACTTTGTTCTGATTTACGAAGGCATTGCTTCCAGCTGCCCCATCTTAAAAAAAGAAAAAAAAATCTGACCTTTTGTATTAGGCTTCCAACTTCTTGCTTAGGTTATATGCAAGTGAACAGACAGATTAGGGAGAGAGAGGATGGAAGCTAAAACTTTTAATCTTTTCAATAAACCTTACCTCCCTCCCCCACCAACCCTATGGATTATGTTGGTTTTAAAATTCCCTAGGATACAGCTGCCCAGGCGCTCCAGATAGGCATAATTCCAGTCCCCCTCAAGTCCTCACTCCCCCGAAACAGAGGGTACACTGGAAAAGCTGGAAGAAGAGAATTTCAATTAACTACCTCCCCCGAAACCTTTCCCCATCCTATAGACTCCCCTATGTGAACTAGAAGAAGGAAGAAGACCAGGAGAGGGGGTCTCTCCCCCACGTCTCCCCCTAATTCACAGAGAACACATGCACAAATCCAGAATCGCTTATTGACAGGGATCTACAAAGGAGAAGAGGATGACTATTAAAAGTTCTAGGAAGGCAAGCAATAAGGAGTGTGGGGAGAAGTCCTTCGTTTTTTTCTGATCTTTCTGAAGACACCGAAAGTATCTTTTGATAGCGTAAGGGAAATAAGTAAGTAGGTCATTAGCAGTAAATGCATTGTAAATATTTGAGGAAAATGAATCATAAGAGCATAATGACTGTTCAAAAAGCAAGTTAGGAGAAGTTTAAATGTTTCCCCCAAAGTCGTCCTAATACAGTCACAACACCCCCACCTCCTGGTATCATTACTATTATTACTGGTTAATAAAGTGCGCAATAGCCAGCAGACAGCTCAAAATGATCCCTAGGTCCCCTCCCTAGAGCTCGGGACATCCTCAGTGTCTCTATGTGGCCAGGCGCATCACTGCCAGACGTTAGTGTCCCAGCTCCAGGCCCCTTTCCCTGGGAGGGTCCTGAAAACCAGGAGCAAAGGCGCCCCAGCGCCCCCTCCGAGCGCCCCGGCCACGGGAGGGCCACTTACCCGGCTCAGCCTTGCATTGCTCGCCGCTGCGGCGCCTCCGCCTGCGGGGGACTCAGGGGGGAAGGGGGAGGGGGCCCGCAGACCTAGGGGCAGGGGGTGCGGCTGCGGCTAAGAAGCCCAGCAGGGCGTTGGCCGCCAACTGCCCGGAGCCAGAGGGGGCCCTGTAGGGGCTCCGCGCAAGGGGAGTGACATTCCCGGGGGCTGTGGCAGCTGCTCCGAGCGCAGGAGCTCCGACTCCAGGAAAATCGCTCAGGTCCTGGGGAGAGAAGCTTCAAGCTCTCCAGGCTGCCTCCCTGCTGCTTAAAGGGACGCCTCTCCACCTCCCACTCCGCTTATTGGTGAAAATTCCGAGCCACAGGCCAATCCTAGGCCTGTTCCCGAATTGAGATTTCAATCAAGGGAGCTAGTGCTTTAAAATTAGAAAAGGCTGATGGGTGGTGGTGCTGGTGCTGGTGCTGGTGAGGTGGGGTGGGGTGGGGTGGGGTGGGGTGGGATGGGATGGGGGGGTTCAGCCCCCTTTCCGATGTGGGACTCGGGCTGTCTGGCTTCTGCATGCAGAGATACTAAGATCTAGCTGCGGCTGCAAGAGCCAGATTATAGGGTAAAGAGCACTGGAGGAAAACAGGGAACATGCTGGACCCTTGTCCTTCACCCCTCTGGTCCATCTTCCCCCAGCTCACTCATTGTTCAAGGGTCATCCAGTTTTTCACAGATGCTGGAGACCCTCTATGCCTGGGAAGAGCCTTCAAGCTCTATGCTTCTAAAGCTCCCTTATTATCTCCCCTTCCAGACACTCATCACGCTTTTTTTTTTTTTCCTTAATCTGTCTCTGCTTTCACACTGCATGTTCCACCAGAGCAGAAATGATTTCACCAATAATCACAGTATCATTCCCTGCCTGGAACACTGTGAGCTTCAGGAAATCTCTGAGAAGGGAAGGAAGGAAGGATGAAAGGAAGGATGGAAGGAAGGAGGGAGGGAGGAGGAGGGGGATGTCCTGGAGCCTTTGTGACAATACAAATGTTAATTAAGAGGTAGTATTCAAGAGGCCAGGCACTAATCTCAGACACAACTGTATCCAAATGTGGCCTCTGCTTCTTGCTAATTATGTAAATAACCTGTATCTCAGTGTCCTGGTCCATACAGCAAGATGCTGTCTGTCTCACAGAGTTGTCAAGATCGCATTAACTCGTGTCTGGAGCAGAGAAGACGCTCAGTCAAGGGCTCCAATAGCTGTTGTTATTACGGAAATCAAAGTACATTGCTTGAGGTTGGGTCTGGTGTGATTGCTGGTTTAGCCTTTCTGTAAGTACCCAGTTAGTCATGAAACAGATCTGAATTCAGTGCAGATTCAGCACTGAATGGCCCCACGTGGGGTGCCAGAGTCACCAATGAATGATAACACCCTTGAGTGCAAGGAATTCATAGTGGGGCTTGGAGGTGGGGGGGTGGGGTAGCCAGGGTTTTCCAGAGAAACAGAACCAACAGGTTACATAAATTTGAGATTTATTAAAGGAACTGGCTCTCATAGTCACGGAGGCCGAGAAGTCCCAAGATACACAGTTTGCAACTTGGAGAACCGACAGCGTAATTCAGTACAGGACTGAAGGTCTGAGAATCGGGAGCCAGTGGTTTAAGTCTTGGTGTGCGTCTGAAAGCTTGAGAACCAGGAACAGTGCTATCTGAGGACAGTGGAATGTGGATGTCTCTCCTCAGGTAGAACACTGACCTTTCCTCCATGCTTTTGTTCTACATAGCCCTCAAAGTCATGGGTGATGCTCACCAGCATTGCTGAGGGCAATCTCTGTGAAGTCCATTGATTCCAATGTTAATCTCTTCTGGAAATACACTTGCAGACACACCCCAAAATAATGTTGTACCAGCCATCTGGGCATACCTTAGCCCAGTCAAGGTGACACATAAAATTAACCATCATGGGGTGGGGAAGAAGAGAGAAAAACAGAGAAACAGGTCAACAAAGAAAACTATGTTAAGTGATACACAAGCAAAGACACATGTACAGGAATGTCTACTGGAAGGTAGCTTATCAGCTCAAAATAACGGAAAAAATTATCCAATAGGGAACATGGTTAAGTAAATTATAGTACCTCCATTTTAGGGGATATCGTGCAGTCACGACAAGAGGCATAGCTGAGTACACTGATATATGATGAACTCCAAAACATATTGCTAAGTGCAATGTAGAAGGTAAAATATATTCTCACCAGCATAAATAAATCTTCATGTATTGTGTCTACATATGCATGCTCTATATACATGAAATGCCTCTAGAATGATACCTCAGAGAGTGCTAAAGGTTATTATATCTAGCAAGGTGATCTGAGAACTACACAGGTCAAAGACAGGAAGGAGACTAATATTTCATAACGTGCCCTTGTGTATAATTTGATTATTTTACCATGAACTGGTAGTAAGTTCCTAGTTCTGGGCAATGTGGCAAATGATGGCAGCCTGAAAATTCCCACCCTTCAAACACCTAGATATGCTAGATAAAATATTTAACAATTCTTTGAGTGCTTAACCCATAATAAGAAGAGGAAAACACCCAGGTGGTAGAAATACAGAGGTATCCGAAGAAAAGAATGGTAAGCCTATAAACTCATGAGGTTGAGGGAAAGGTGGTGGCAGCCGGGCAAGGTTTGTCTTGGTTCCCTAGGGTGAGGGATTTAATGCCCATGCTGGACAGGAAATAAGGGCTCTGGATAAGGAGAAGCAGGAAGTTGTTACATGTCCCCTGTAGAAAATCAGGAGCACTCACTGAGGGTAGCACCCGTAAAGAACACACAGATTGGAAAAACTGTCGACCAGCCCAGTGAAACTTGTCTAATCTTGGCGTGTGCTTTGAGTGGAAGGGAAAAGTTTAAGCTAAGAATTAGAAACCCTAGGCTTGTGCCTTTCTTGAGAGTGGAGTAGGAATTACCAAGGCCAGGACCGGGAAACCCTAACTGAAAAATAAATATAAAAACTGGTCCTGTTCATGACACACCTGGAACACCTCACAGAGGCAGATGAAAAATTGTCCTGGAGAGCCAGTTCCATAACCTGGGCTATACCTGGCCCAGCAAAAACATAAGCTCCCACAAGTACGTTACAGGGCACCCAGGAAACTGATAAGACTCAAGTCAGCAAATATAAGGATGAGAGCTCATGAGTTCAGGGTCACTAAACAACATTCTGAAAAAAAACATGCAACAAAGTCTACAATGATTAAAAACATGAAAGCTAGGGGTGCCTGGGTGGCTCAGTGGGTTAAGCCTCTGCCTTCGGCTCAGGTCATGATCTCAGGGTCCTGGGATCGAGTCCCACATCGGGCTCTCAGCTCAGCAGGGAGCCTGCTTCCCTCTCCCTCTCTCTCTGCCTGCCTCTTTGCCTACTTGTGATCTCTGTCAAATAAATAAATAAAAGCTTAAGAAAAAAAAAATGAAAGCTAGAACGGAACGCCTAAAAGGGAATAAAAAGTGATTTCTATCTCTCCCCACTGATTCACTGACATTAAAAACTCAATCGATCGGTTAAGCAGGAAGTCAGGTACTACTGAAGAGAGAAACAGAGATCTTAGGACGTAACACAAAATGAGGCACAAAGGGATAAAGAGTTGAAAGACATGCCAGAGAGGGTCAGAGATACAGAGAAGAGAATGAGAAGGCACACCATATGTCTAACAGGAATCTCCTAGGGAGAGAAGAGAGAAATTGGGGAGAGGCATAATAGCTGAGAAATTTCTAGAATTTATACAACTTGTGAATTCTCAGATTCAAGAAACACAGAGTATCTGAAACCAGATAAATAAATGTAAGAACATCTGCATGTATTAATTTTTCATAAAAGTACAGTTAATAAAACAGTGACGTGTTAAAAAATCGAACGGCTTAATAATGCAAAGACAGACGGAAGCAGAAGGCACTTAATAGAACAGCAGAGAGGCAACTCTGCCCTTCCACATTTAGAGCTGGATTGCATTTCTCTAAATCCTTTCTCCTCAAATATAATGAATTCTAAACTACAATAGATTGTTGAAGGACTAGCTGTACATCATATATGGTGCCCAAGTAAGAACGCAAAGTGGCAGAGGTCTCCTGGGAGAGATGGACTCAGTCAGCCATCAGTCAAATGTTGGGGGCCGAGTGGTAGCAGAGAAACAGCCCATCGCAGAACGGAGAGTATTATAATAAGGGAGTATAAACTGCTATGGAAACACAGAGGCAGAACATCTCAACCAGCCTTGCAGGGGGAAGTCTTCCTCAAGGAAGGCTTCCTGGAGGAAGTAACATCTGCATTGAGAGAGCTGGCATCTTTAGGGGAAAAGACTCTAGAGTTAGGCCTGGCTTTAAATCCTAGGACTGCCACTTACTATGACCTTGTGACTTTGGCCAAGTTACATGACTTCTTCAAAGCTCATTTATGTCACATATGAAATGGAATTCATATCACTAGTCTTGGGGTTATTTTGAGGTTTAGGGATAATATATATAAAGCATTTAGCAGAACACCCTACCTACAAGTGACTTTCCATTAAATGGGCAGTTAGTATTTTCATTAGATGAAACTTAGTGCCTGGGTTGGGGGGAAAAAAAAAAGCTTCTGTTTTTAAAAGATGATTTTTTTTTTCCCTAAAAGTTAAAGAAAACAGAGGTTTGCCAAAGTTTCATCAAACTACCTTGAGGAATATGAAGTATTCACCGAGTATCTACCCTGCAAAAGGCATATTACCACACTATCAAAATATAAAAAGTTACCAGATCCGGACCTTTCTGTAAGGAACCTACAATCCACTTCCCAAAAAATAACTCAAGTCTGCATATTTTGTGTCAAATACATGAGTCCCCCTGGTGTTAAATCCTGAAATGGGCAGAAATTCTACCTAGAGCAGTAAAACTTCAGATTCTCAGCCACAAGTCAAGTTGGAAGAATTCAGAATCCAGCATGGGATGGATTAAATGGATACCCCTCTGTATTACTCGATAGGTTTGTGAATGACTGGGACAATGGATGGAAGGGAAACTCATCAAGTCTGGCTAATGATGCCAAGTTGCTTGGCTCTGCCAATGCTCGGTGGACAAAAGCACACATTGATCTAACCAGCCTGCAGGAATGAACAGAATGAAAGCAGACAAAATTCAGTCACAGTAATTGTTGTGCCTGCCCTTTAGAAGAAGCACTGATCTGTATAGTCTTAGGGAGGGAGGAAAGAACTGGCCAAGGACCTGTTTTCTATTCATTCCTGGTGTACCATGTCACAAATATTTATGGAATGTCTTATAGGCTAGATAAACATGGAAAAACATGAATAAAACACAATGCCTGCCTTCAAGGAGCATAAAATAAAGTGATCTGAAAACCTCTTCACTTGAAACTACCCATGGCTTCCAACATTCTTCCTTCTACCATGAAATGGTGATGCAACCTTTACAGATTAAGCACCATCATGTTGCAGAATGGCAAATAGATTTCATCTCTTGGACTAACACTGATTGATTAGCCGTGGCTTCCTGGAGTGCTGACTTGACAAGAAGTCCGAAACTACATTTGGCAGGCAAGCATGCTGTGATTGATTAGTGATGTCTGTCATGGGATGGGAAAGGAGTGACAGCACTAGCGCTGTAAATTTGACATCTCCCATCCAGTTCAACCCCCTCATTCCACAGATGAGAAAACAGAACAGATCTTTCTTTCTTCCTATGGCATTATAAATTCAGCAACTCTAACAGGGGCAACCGAGGAGAACCTCCATATCTGAAATGCTGCTGAGAGAGAAAAAAAACATCTATGGCTTAGAATATTTCTGATGAGCTTTTAAGATATGCACTCGAATCCTTTAAGAAGCTTTATATTCTGTAACAAACTAACTAAATGGAGGAAGCTACCAACTTTGATCTGGTTAGCTGCAAAGGGCAACCCCTGCCCACCCCCCCCCCGACATACACAAGATCAAATTAAACACATATCATTTGAATATGCTTGAAGATTTAAAATGCATTGGGGGACGTAAATGTCTATAAATAAAGCATATTTCAGAAACACAACATGAATAAATACACAGAACAGCAATTAACATGTTATTTAAGACAGGATGAAGATTTTTATCATTTTATTCTATTAAATGGTATTGATATCATCCACTAAAGAAAGGAAAAGAGAAGCCCTTATTTACTTTCATACAGACACCTTATATCCTGGGGACTCTGTAACACTAACTAAGAAGATAGGGTCTGTCCCTGTTAAGCATTTCCACGCCCAATCTATCAACACTCACAGCCATCACTCTGCCCAATCACAAAGAATTCAGGCTCATTTGCTGCAAAGGACAAAATAGTATAAACGGACAACAGATAAGCAGGAAGCCCAACCCCAGCCTGACTCAGATACAAAGAACAAATTGTAGCATTTGATTAATATGCCAGCTCTTCTGTCAAGCCAACTGCAAAGTGAATTTTACAGAAAACCAACTCTTTGAGAAATAGGTCTAATTAATTCAGTTACATAAACTCCAATGAAATATTAGGGGGAGGGTGTGAGGAGAGAGAGGGAAAGAGAAGGTGAGGATGAGGAGGACGAGGAGGGATTGACGGAGGGAAGGAGGAAAAGAGGGAGGGAATGAATGAATGAGAGGCTATGAATGGGTGCTCTGGAGGCCACTAGGTTTACCTTAAGGGAGCAAAAAGATGTTTTCTGACTTAAGAAGACAGAAAGCCTATTTATATTCCAACCAAACACACTATTAGAGGTCTGGATAAGAAACTAAAGGGTAACCCACCACAAACAATTCCTCAATGCATAAATTAGCCAGACTAGTTCCCTCCACTCTCCTGCAAGACTCCCTTACTTGCATACCGCGCCTATAGGATTTCTCCCAAATCTGCTTTAAATAAGTACCATGTTCATAATTTGTTAAACGGAATATGACTTGTGTTATTATTTAGAATGACTATACTGTGGTATACCCATATAATGGACGAGTACTCAGCAATTACAAGGACTGAACATATGCAACATGATGGATAAATCTCAAGTGCATTACGCTAAGAAAAAGCCAGACTGAAAAGGCTACATATTATAGGATTCCATGACATGGAATTTTGCCAAAGGGCAATATTATAGGAACACAAAGCAGATCAGTGGTTGCCAAAGGCTGGAGGTGGTAGGTGGGATTGAGAAGCCCGAGGGACTTTGGGGAGGGGAGAGAACTGATCTGTATCTTGACTGGGGGCATGGTTACGTGACTGTACGCATTTGTAAAAATTATGAAATTGTAAACCCAAGAGTGAATTATACTGTATGCAAACATGAAAAGTGAAAAAAATGAAACAAAACAAAACAAAACAAAACAGATAAAAGGCCAAAGTCAAAATCATCCCTAGTATCACTTTGGTTTTAATTATTCTGTATTAACTACTTTTCTATTGTCTTAATTTTTTTTAAAGATTTTTATTTATTTATTTGACAGAGAGAGATCACAAGTAGACAGAGAGATAGGCAGAGAGAAAGAGAAAGGGAAGCAGGCTCCCTGCTGAGCAGAGAGCCCGATGTGGGACTCTATCCCAGGACCCCAAGATCATGACCTGAGCCGAAGGCAGCGGCTTAACCCACTGAGCCACCCAGGCGCCCCTTGTCTTATTTTTATAAAGATGTTTAACAAATCACTCAAGGCTGTAACCCTCATGTTGCTTTTTCAGATATCTGATCAAGTTTTAGAAAAGTAGCAACTCTAGCCCCCAAATGAGATCCCCTTCTTGATGTATCTACAAGGTTTAGAAGATTGGAAAGAGCATTTTTAAGGATGCGTGACTCAGTCTTGGTTAATGATTGAGTGGTGTTACAGCCACCCCAAACCACCTCACATTTTGGGAAATGGTGCTGTAGATTGGAAGGTCCATCAGGGGTTGTCTCTGTCTTTTCTTTCACAGTATCCTCAGGGCTATCAGAGGAAGCACTTGATGGATATTCATAAAACAAAGGAAAGGAACCCTTTTACTGTGTCCCACACTCCAGTCCTCCGAGAAGGAGGTTCATCACTCCCAGCACAGCCAACTCTCCCACTCAACATCCTTCAAAAACCCAAACCTTCTCTTCTGTCATCTTACTTCCATTAACTGGTCCTCATGGGATATGGTTTCAAACTCCTTGACACCCCAACCACTCAAAATAAAGTGGCTGTGGAGAAAATTTCCCCCTGTATTTTTAGGAATATTCCTTTGGAGGTATATGTCACTTTCAGTCATGCTGACCTGCATCCAGATTTTTTTTGGGGGGGGAAGCCCCCCCCAATGGGGAAGCCCATTACTCTGGCAAACAAATTTGGAAAACAAAGAAGCATTATGCAGATGACCAACCCCTCTCCATTTCCTCCCTCTCTGTCCTTTTATAAATTCATTATATCCTTGCAACAGTCCTTGGAAACAGGGCTTAGGATGAGGAGGCACAGCAGTTTAGTTAACTGTCTCTAGTAACACAGCTTGTAAGCGGCAGGGATGGGATTCAAACCCATGCAGTTCCGCTTCCAGATCCTTGAGATGTAACTGCTCACGTGTACCGACCACTGGCTAATACGCAGATGCTAGTCACCAAAGACATTCGGAAGAGAGGCAGAGCGGAAACTGAGCAAAGTAGTTTACTTCTATGAACTTTTCATGCACTTATCCATCTGCCTGTCTACCTTACACTTACTGACTACTATATGCAGGCATTATGGTAATAAGCTCTGGGGACACAGATACAAAAAAAGACTCAGACGACACTCAAAAGGAACCCACAGTCTGGTGGGAGAGAGACAGATCTGTCACACATACATTCACCCAACAAAGGCCCGAGTGAGTAGCGTATCCCAGGTATGGAGAAACGCTGCACAGCAAGTCACATGGACCAACCAGCGTAAAAAGGTGATGTTGGCAGCAAGTCCTGAAGAATGAGTAGGAACTCTTGAGGTGGAAAAGCGGAGAAGCATAGCCAGGCAGATACAACAGCAGATCAACATACTGAAAGCTAGACAGAGACCCTGGAGGGGCAGGTAGGAGAGTCCGTTCATAGAGCAAATCAACCTTGGCACTGGTGATACTGGGGGGCCAGATAATTCTTTGTTGAGGGAGCTACTCTGTGCATGCAGGATGGTTAGCAACATTTCCGGGTTCCACCCGCCGCATGCCAGGAGTACCCTCTCTAGCTGCGATGACCCAAAGCATCTCCAGATATGGCCACGTGTTTCTGAGCAGCTCATCCCACTGAGAATGTAGACAAATGGGGAAGTGTGTGTATGTACAGGAGAGAGAGGGAGAGAGAAAGAAGAGCTTGCCAGTAGACTGAAACAACACAGAGAGGTAGTCGGGTTCTAGATGGTACAATCTGTTGGTCAGACCCCACCAGTTAAGTCACCATCTGGCCCTGGGAAGCTCATTTCCTTTAAAAGGGCCTCCTCCCAGTTCCAGGCTATGCACGCAATCCACACGCCAGCCATTATTCTGATAATTTGGTTACCAACTTGGACATTTCATGCCTTCTATCATGGGACAGGCAGAATTCAGAGATGGCCCCCAAGATTCCTGGCCTGGGGGTACACACACACTCCCCTGGTTTTCCAACCAGACTCCATCCTAGGAGCTGCTGGGAGGGGATTTTACTGCAGTAACTGAGGTCCCAAATCAGTTGACCTTAAAATAAGGATATTACCCTCAGTGATTAGGAGCCCTTAAAAAAGACTAGGATCTTCCAGGAGACACAAAGAGTGATGGAACCCTGATGTGAGGGAGGTTGTCAGTCACTGGCTCTGCAGATGGAAGTCCCTGGGGCAAGGACCCAGCAGTTCCCCTTTAAGAGCTGAGAGTGGGCCCTCCTTGACAGCTAGCAGGGAAACAGGGAGCTCAGTCCTTTACCCAGCACAAGGAACTGAATCTGCCAATGATGTAAATGAGCTGGGAAGAGGAGCAGATGAGGACACAGACAGCAAAACCTTGACTTTAGCTTTTGAGAACCTGAGCAGAGAAGTCAGGCATGCTACCCCTGAACTTCTAATCCATGGAACCGTGAGACGAGAAATAGATGTTGTTTGAAACTACTAAATTAGTGCTAATCTGTTACGCAGCAACAGAAAATGAATACATCTCAGATCCCTCAATTCTCCAAGATCCTGCAAAAATCCTTCCTACTCCATGAAGCCTCTCCCCACAAAGTACAAAGGGCAGGCTGTGCCATTTCAAGTTTTCTCATGTTGGTCCTACTGCCCGGACACGGAGGCATCTCAGGTCGATAAACTACCATCCTGTCCACCACTGAATGTCCTGAATGCTTGCTTCCTCTTTCATTTGTTTACTCCTCTCCTCTTCTCCCCACCTGCAAAAAGCAGGGGGAAAGATACTGGTCGTCTATTCAAGGCTCTTTTGAATTTTTGCATAATGTCTATGACAGAGGTGACCCCACTGTAGGCACTTAGTAAATCATTACTGATTGATGACCATGGGTCCTCACCCTCCGCCCGGACATGAAGGGAGAAGAGGTATTGCATGCTACTGCCAAAATTCACATGATGATTGAACTAACTTGGAGCAACATGCTGGCATTTGAAAGAACCATTTATATTTCAATAATTACATGAGCTCACTCTCTTGGGTGACAATGACTCTCAAGTTATGGTGACCTCTCACAGGTCACTTAACTTCTCAGGGTCAAGTGACTGATCAGTTACTATGAGTTGCCAGCCAGAAAGTCTCAATGCTCCTTGCATTTCAAACTCTCTTGCTGCTGCTGTCTCCAGATGTTAAAGCTTGAGATTTCTGGGTTATTGGCCTTAGAGTTTACTCTCCTAGTTAGGAGACCCAACTGGGGAGGTTTCCAAAAGGAAGCCAGCCATTAGCATTGCCTATCGAGTATTCTACCCTCTTCCAGAGGGGCAATAAGAAAATTTCAAGGATTTGCTTTTATCTGGGATGATGATTAGCACAAGTAGGAAAAAATAATTAAGAGAAACTATTAATTGAAATAAGTTAAATTGGGACAGATTAGTTCTGAAAACTATCTATGCTAAAGAACAAATAATTATGGACAAAACTCAGCACCTGAACTTACAAGCTACGGAGTCACAGCTTTCCAGGGTGGCATAAAAAGGATCAGGCTATAAAAAGTCAAGCTTCACTCTGGCCTCATTCAACTCCCTTAGTGAGCTATGCTAATGAGACTAGAGAACCACAAGCCACCAAGCAGAGTACCAGGGACTGAGGGAGGCAGGATGCGTATCTGGGAAATGCAGACTGAGACATAGAACGGAAGTATTTCTGGAAAATTATTACTCATAGTAACAGATCCTCTAGATGAAGGTAGTGAATGTCAGCTATGTTGCCACCCAAGGACAGTCTCTGCAGAGAATACCACCAAATGACCACAGTGGTCTTTCCAGCTCTTTCCAGAATCTTCCTCAATATAACTCTCTTGGGAAGGAAGCACCTACCAAATGATCCCAACCGGCCTGCAAGATAAAGTCAATCTGCCTCTTGTTGGATTGACTCTCCTGAGGCTTCCCACTCCTCACCTAGAGCCATGCCTGCATTTAGCTGATTTTTTTTTTTTTTAATATGGGCAAGGAAAAAGAAAACAAGAAAAGAACAAAAAAAGTGAAGCACATCACCTACTCAGCTCTATCCTGCTGCTTCCAGAAACCCACCTGTCCCCAAGAACCACTCTTTTGGGATACTTGGAAGTTCTCCATATTTGGCCATTCAGAGCAAAGAGAAGAAGCATTTTGTTAGAAAGTTCCTCTTTCTTGGTCCTGCCTTTTACTGGAGTCCTTTTCAAGGTTCTGTCCTGGGCTCTTTTCTACACTCCCTGAAGGAGAGATGATGAACTCCCCTTCTCTGTCGCAGCATCTGTCACCCTCTGTCGGCTGGCTGACTTATTTGCTGCCGGGCACTGTGCCGGGTGTGGGAGATGTGGCAGTGAACAAAACAAGTACATTCCCTGCCCTCATGGTGCTTATACTCTATTGTGGTGAAGAAAGACAATAAGCAAGTAAGATGAGAAGTACTAATGGGGCAAAGTAAGTCAAAGGAGGAGAAAGACGAGGAGATGAAACGTAGAGGGTGCCCAGGACCTCAGATCTCCTTTCCAGCCCTGAGAGCTCTTGTAAGGATTGGACTTGTGAGTCCTCCCCACTTTCTGGGCACCTCCACCAGGAAGCCCCACAGGCATTTTACAAAATCACCAAGTTCACCAAAGACATATCACCCTCTTCTAAGTCTTCTTCTTCAGTGGAACCCTCCACCCAGACCCATCAGTCAGACAGCAGATGTCATCCTGTAACTCTCCCCCCATCCATCTTCATCCAAACAGCTTCCAAAGGCCCCTCCACTCTACTTTCTTCTCTATTTCTGTTGCCGTGTCCTGACCCTGCTGCCAATCTGACTCATGGCCAGAACTCCCGCCTCTCCTCCCAGCTCCCAATCCTCCCGCCTCTCCCACCCAACCCCATCTTATAAGCCATGGCTGGAATGATCTTTTGAAACAAACCATCTGCTCAGAACATTTCTTAGCTGCCCTCAGGTAAAGGAACTGGACTCACAAAGACCTCTAGGATGTGACCCTTACGATGCAACTCTATCAAAATGGTCTCCCTAGTGCAGTTACACTGACCAGTTTGCATGCGCTCTGGTTTCTTGCTCTTCCTACTCCTGGGACCCGAAACACAGTTTAGCCCTTTCTCCTGAGCAACACATCCTGCACATGCCCCAGGATGCATTTTGGACATCCGGGAAACCTCCCTTGACCTCCCAACCCCTCACAAGTGGCCCGTCTGTGGACTAACACAGCAATCAGCATGCCGTCTGGTGCATAATCAGAACTTTCTGAATAAACGCGTACGTCAATGTACAAATTGACTGGTACAATTATAACTGATTTCTTTTCAGTTTTAGGTCCAAGCCTCTGAAGGCAGGACTTCCCATGCTTTCGGGCTAAGTCTTTTCTTCTCCGAGACTCAGCTTCCTCATTTATAAAAAGAGAATAATGGCTCCTGCTTTGGAGAGATGTCATGATGAGAAAGCGGAAGAGTGTATCATCCAAAGAGCCAGCACATGGCTGGTGTGAAGTAAGCAAATGGTAGCTCTTATTATTAAAAAAAAATTGGCCTGTAAGTCAGAGGACAGAAATGCTTTCAGAGATGAGTGTCATTTCCCGGAGGTCGTCACAACGAGGGGAAAATGAAGAGAATGAGGAAAAATACATCCTCTTCATCAAATGCCTTTCCCTCGTTTGAAGATCTCTCGAGCACTTTGGACTTGCCATTCTGTTTTTATTCTGAGATCCTTTAGCTTTAAGCTCACAGTCTTTATTTTAATACACACTGCATTTTAACAAGTAGGTCAAAGCCATTTTATACTTGCAATATGATTACCATAGTAATAGCTGTATTTTATAACCTGCAAAATGCTCCCAGGGAGACCAGTAGGGACAGCTACAGTTTGTAACAAAAATAATAATTTCAGCCCTGCAGAATAAGCTCCTCTTAAGAACTCTCTTGTTGTAAGTATTAATTTTTGAGGCTCCCACAATATCTGGAAATGGCAAATGCTAATGACTAACTGAAGACATACTCAAGAGCTTTGCTGGAGTATGTCTTTACTTTTAGTAGCTTTATGTTTCGAGAGTTAATATTAGTAGTAATAATAATAATAATAGTAATAAGCAGCAGCTAATACTTATATAGTGCTTGAAGCCGACTGTCTGTGAAAATGGTCTGAATAATTTCCCTACCTGTACTCATGCTCCTGAGTCTCTCCCATTACGAGTATGGGCTTGGCTACGTGACTTGCGTTGACCGATGTGATATTAACGAATGTGGCAGAAGGAAAAGCTTGGAAAGATATTGTGCCGTTGCCCTTTAGTGGCTGTTGGGAATTCTGTGAGCCAGCGGAGCTGCTATTGTCCCAGCGACTATCACATTAAACATGGACCAGAGGCCATTCAGTAAGCAGTCCAGTCCAGCCCCAGCCAAAGTGACACAGACCAGACCAGAAGAACCACCTGCCAACCTGAATCATGAGAGATAATAAATGGGTGTTATTTTAAGCTACTAAATGTGGGGATGCTTTGATATGCAGCATGAACTAACTGATACAATGTTTATATTACATCAGGCAGTCTTCAAAGTGCTTTACTTAAGTAAACTCATTTACTCCCTAGCACAAGTTTTTGGGGGCAGAACTATTCTTGACTTCAGAGTTGCAAAAATGAAAGCACAGAGAGATCTGGTAACCAGCCCAAGATCACACAGCTAGAATGTGATGGAGTCTGACTTTGAAACCAGTCAGTCTGGTTCCAAATACTTGTTCTAAAACTACATAGTACTAACTCCCAAATATTCTCATTTTTCTCCTACAGAAGTTTTTTTCTATACATTATGGAAAGCATTGTCTAAGGTAAATAATTATGTCAACAATCAAGATCACAGAACACTATTGCTCCATAAGAATACATTTTGGATCCAGAAAGCAGTCAATTAAAAAGAACCCCCAGTCACCCATGCATCAAATTCTATTCCAAAATTCTGATCGATAATATACAACTTGATGTACACTTAAAACCACTATCGAATATACTCAAAAATTTTAAAATCTGACTGGTACCATGGAGCTTTTATTTATTTATTTATTTATTTAAAAGATTTTATTTATTTATTTGACAGAGATCACAAGTAGGCAAGGAGGCAGGCAGAGAGAGAGAGAGAGAGAGAGAGAGAGGAGGAAGCAGGCTCCCCGCTGAGCAGAGAGCCCGATGTGGGGCTCGATCCCAGGACTCTGAGATCATGACCTGAGCTGAAGGCAGAGGCTTTAACCCACTGAGCCACCCAGGCGCCCCTATTTATTTATTTTTTAAATATTTTATTCACTTATTTGACAGACAGAGATCACAGGTAGGCAGAGAGGCAGACAGAGAGAAGTGGGGGGAGCAGGCTCCCCGCTGAGCAGAGAGCCCTAGGCGGGGCTCGATCCCAGGACCCTGGGATCATGACCTGAGCAGAAGGCAGAGGCTTCAACCCACTGAGCCACTCAGGCACCCCTACCATGGAGCTTTTAGAATGAATTTGAAAATAGAAAGTAAATAAGAAGGTCCCATCAGAATATGTTAATTTAATTTTTTAGGTCATGTACTTCCTTAATTCTTCATACATTTCATTTCAAGTCAATTAAATCACAAAAGCAATACAAGCTTTTTAAACATAAAATAAAAAGTGAGTCTCTACCTCACTCACTTTCAACTCCACCTTGTTAATGTGACAAACTGTTAATAATTTAATGTGTATCCATTTATACTTTTCCTTTAATTATACAAACATGGTTATTAAAGGCTTACCAGATTATTGTTCTTTAAAATTGAAAAAAGAAAAAAAATCAGTTGATTATAAACTGAAGAGCAGATTTTTAACAGGCTTGTCATTCAAAGAAATTTTATAGAAGTCTCAGTTCATGAAATCAAGTTTCTACAACATTAATTGTACTTTAATTCTCAAAGTGACAATTATTCCTTCACTTTATACAATCAACAGAAAGGTTAGCTTCTATGACACATACACAGGAAACCAATTTTCTAGTTTTTTGGTCTAAAATAGAATTCTTATCTGAAAGGCATTACTACACCTTTTGGAATTAAAATCATATTCTCAGCATGGCCATGCCAGATCAGAGTCCAGGAATTCTAAAACAAGCCACGAAGATCACAGACACGCATCTGTACATATGACCACCCCCCAAAACAAACAAACAGGAACAGTAAATGCACAATTACAAAAATGAGAGGCCATCCCAATGCAGAGTAAGAGCGTGTCACTGAATGGAATAGAATTCCTTTAGAAGTTAAGAGTGTCAGTCTGTATTGCAAGTAGATAGGAACCATAGGAAGTCAATTTCTATCAAGAAAGAGAACCATAGCAAAGCAGTTCACTTTCCATTATATCCATAAATGTCTGAATTTGATTTTTTGAGAATCCAACCTAAAATATTTTTGTTTGGATCAAAGGTTTTTGCACCTTGTAGAGAATATAGAAAAAGTGAACACTAACATAAGGAAATGTTATCTTTGTGGATGCTTTGGCTTGTTTTCTTTCTTCTTCACGATATGTTATTCTAGACAACGTGTGGATAAAGCATATGAGATCAGGATAGTTAAAATTCACTTCAGGTTTCGTAAGGGCAACCTACTGAGATGGGGAAAGGGAAATGCTCCTGCCCGTTCTATCTGGACAAGATAAACATGAAGTGAAGACACAGCTCCATTTTTTCCATAATGGAATACACTCTACATCTTTTAGAGCACGAAAACCCCACTTAATTCACAACAGTGAACAGTGAACTATATATATCTAGTTCTCTAAGTCCATAATGTCCATAATGTCTTTAAGTCCATGAGTCTATAATCTGAATGCGTAATTAAGGGATGATAGTAAGATGAGCATTAACACAGGAACCAGTACTGAACCCTTCACTTTTCCTAGTTCATCCATTCAAGACATCTTTATGGAACAACTACCGTATGGCGGGTCAGGGGACGGATCCTAGGAACATAGGCACCAGTAAGAGGTACAATGAGACAGAAGATATACCCCAAAGGAGTGAACAAGAACACTGCGGTTACGAAAAACTTGTGCCGCTGTTGAGGTCCCTCCTTGAACAAATCTAATTAGAACTTCCACGTGGTAAATAAGTTACCATGCAAATGTTCAATAACTGGGCTGAGATCATGAGATTTCACTGCATTTGCTCATCGAGCATCCTTCCATGCCAGGCACTACAAGAAGTCCTGGAAGTATAAAGGGAACCAGACATGACCCCTGCCCTCCTGGGGTCCTCAGGTCAAAAGGCAGATGTAAGAACATAGTGGCATGGAGAGCAAGGACATCTAACCTAGTTTTAGGGAGGAGGCCTTCCCAGACAAGTTATATTCAAGTTCATACCTCAAGGATGAGGTTCCTTTTGGGCTTTTAAAACAGGAATCTTTTTAAAATATTTAATTTCCAGCCCATGATTAGAAAGCTGTTTGAGGAAGTGCTGACCTGAATCAAGTCACCAGCGTAGTATTCTCCAATTTTAATGTGTATCTGAATCACCTGGGATCTTGTTCAAAGACAACATTCTCACTTAGTAGGTCTGAAGTGGAGCTGCGATTTTGAATTTCTAATCAGTTCCCAGGAGATGCTGAGGCTGCTGTTCTGGGGACCACACTTGGAGTAGCCGGGCCCTTTGCATGGAAGGGCCCCTGGCCAACAAATGTGTTGTCCTTGGCTCCCACGGTGTTCCAAAAAGTCTCCTTTAGTTAGCAGTAATAAAAACCTGGAGATTTTACATAAAAAAGCAGGATTTCCAGCTTCTTCTAAGAAACTGGCATCAAACCAAGTGGGATCTCCATTTTCCCAAGGCAGCAGTCAACTGGAGGCAGGTGGATACTTGTGATCTCTCGGTTTCCACCATGGCCTCCCACCCACAGGAGTTCCTACCTTCTCTGACTTCATTCCACATGCCTTCCTTCCCCTTAGGTATCCCGCAGCTTGAAAGTGTTAACAACCCACCCAACCACCCAACATTCTTCCAGAAGCTGGCTGCACACCTGGCAGGAACTGGCACCATTCATTTATAACAAGGAAGGACCAACAGCCTTTTATGGAAACAGCACAGCATTCTGCTGCCAAATTCTTCTGGCTTGGCAAGTATCTGAACTGCTCCAAGGTGGCATTTCAGTATACCCCATTACGGAGATAACAGGGCATTTATGGAAGGACAAGCATGGACAGTAAGAGTGCATGGCCTCAGGCACCAGACACAGTCTGGGGCACAGCCCAGAAAACTCAGCTGGCCAAGGATCCAAAGAACCCATTCTCATCACTTAAGAAGTCAGCCCCTGAACACATCTGGAAACACTTCTCGAACTCAAGTGTTGGCCAGAAGTGGGGGAGGGGCTCCGCCTGGAGAGAACATGTGGGTTGGCACATGCCGAGGTAGTACCAGCGGACAGACAGACCAGACACCGCCCCCCCCACCCCACTCCCCGTCTCTTCATTGTGGAATACTAATCTGCATGCGGGCAACTTAGCTATTTTTGCATCTGAATGACATCTCTGTGTTTGGATAAGAGGGAAGAGTTCCGCATGGCATCGTGGCTCAGTCTTCCACAATTGCCAGGAACCCTCACGAGACACCCCTGCCATCCACATATTAACAGACAGAGTGAAATGGACTGATACAATTTTAGTATCAATTGATGAAAAGTATACCAGAAATTACTTAGTCTCTGGTGCTTCCGATGGCTGATGTGTCTGTCATTTCCTATGATGAGAAAGATCTATTCTTACTGCGTCAGACTGCAATTAGGCTTGTAAAAAAGAAAATCGGGCGAGTCTCTCCTGTTTGTGACTGCCACCGTGCATCTTACTCATCATTACTCGTCTCTACCAGGGTCATTTCTATAAGCCTTTCTTGGATTCGAACCTATCTTTACCCGTCACTGAGGAATTGTTTGACCAAAACTTCACATTTTCATAGAGCCTATGAGAAGATACGGGATAAAAAAAATTTTTTTTAGAAAAATCACTGACAAGGAATAAATGTTTATAGCAACTGGAGGGGAATAAAATGGAGCTCACAGCACAGGCATATTAATGCATCCACATGATCATGCCGCACGTATATTAATTTTGTGATGATAATAAAAAGGAACTGAGAGAATCCATAGCCTATCGACATATACATAGTGAGGCAAGACTATATAACCCAGCTTTTCTGTTTGTTTGCTTATAGGATTCAAATCCTAATTTTTAAAGCTTTCAAGATAATGGAGTTTGGCATAAATAACAGACGTATAAGAAACTGTTTTAAAAACACATTACCCAACACCGCAAGGCAACCTAAGTTCAACTAAGTGGACTCTGGATGTTCCTGTCCAATTCTCATCAACAATTCTTAATCATATGGCCTGTGGGTGAATGGTCTCATAGTATATGCAATATAGTGGTCTGCACTCATCATAAACTGTGACTAACTGATCCTAGGATTATCTGTTCCGTGTTGGTCTTCCATTCTAGCATCTAGAAGCACCAGGTAGTGGGGCCCAGGTTTATCCTTGACTGTGATCCCAGAAACACTCGGTGCCTGGTACACAGTAGGCACACAGATATTTATTGAATGAACAGAGATTAAACAGGTAGCTGAAACTGAGTTAGGAAACAATGACTGCCCTTAAGGAAGTTGAACTCCAAATGGGAACTCAGAGGACTACAGGTTCTCTAGGACTACACTTCAGGGAGCCATTGATGCACTCACTGGCATCACATCCTCACACTTGGCATTGAGAAGAGAGCTAGGAGCAAGCAGATCAGGTAGGATTTTCAGAGACTCTAGCTAATGATGACAACTTTCCTGGTCTGGGATGCAAGAACGAGTATCAGATTCTAATGATCAGCACTGCGCTTTTCAAATATCAAATGCGAACTTGGGAACTTGAATTCTGAACTCAGGTCAAAATGGAGAGGTTGGCATTTTTCAAGATGCACTAAATATCACCTCTCTTCTTTTTTCAGCTGCACTTCAGTAGTTTCTCAAAGCTGCCAGGACTATAGCACATTCTGGCATCCTGGGCAGCAATGACCGCATCAGGAGCGTTCATGAGCGTCTTAAAGGTTGACGTGACTCTCATGTGCTTCAGTAACAGTAACAGCAGCAAGGACTATGGGGCCCAAGAAAGAGCTCCAGATGGGAGTGTGTCATTTAACAGCAATTCAAATGCAAGAGGGATGGGTTCCTGAAAAAAGAAGAAAGCCATGTGCGTGTGGTATGCTACAAAGATTTACAACATGGGTAGTAACTGGGATAGCTATCAACTCTGCATGTATCATTTGAAAGACTTTCATTGCTCAGAACTGTCCAATGTGGATGAACATTTGGCTTAACCACAGAAATTTTAATCCCAACCATGAGCGGGAAGGAAAAGGTTTAATTTCTTAATTTCTTTCAAGGGAATAGGATCATATTTAATACCTGTAACAGCACTGACAGGCTTAACTTCTGGGCCCCCCAAGCATATATGGCCAAAAGTGTCCTTTACCCTCCAGTACAAAATAAACCTATGTATAGTAGAGAAGGCTTGAGATGGCTGGGTGTGAATTCTGTAAAACCCTGCTTACCTTTAGGTTGCTGAAAATGGCCCTCCTTGGGTGGACAGGCCAAACGGGATCAGAGCACTCCGTTTCTACAAAGATTTAGCTCATAAAATGATATACCTATGAAGCAAACTTTTTCAACAACCATAAAATAAAATAACTTGTAGGGTATACCTGAAGTCCAAGTGAATCCAAGAAAAGTTTGTTTTGGTGGAAACATCTAAATTAGGTACCCAATACATCCATGTATCAAATGGCCCAAGGAGGAGTAACACTATCTCTCAAATGAATGCCTTTCAAATAAACTATGGTAATATAATCCAAGAGCTATTCACATTTTCAAATAATGAAATGCAGGCAGAAATGAATCATCTGGAGTCACTGCTTTCATACCAATTATGATAAGCTTCTATGAAACATTTACTTATGAAGGAGGGCAGCTATGGATAGCATTGGTCTCCCCAGCAAGCCTCAACCATCTCATCTATCTGGTGCATGGCTAGGCATATCTTAGGCCTTCTCTGGCTCAGTCTGAACTTGAACCTTCCCTTGGTCATCTGTCTTTTCTTTTCCTTAAAATGAAAAGGTTGGACTATACAAATTAGACAGTTTTAACCACTCGTAAGTGTAATACATTTCCCCTATAATTGAACTGCCAAAAGATACCACATGAATAGTATTTAATTATTCTCATTGTTCTCAATACCAAAGGAGTTTACTGGGCCAACCCAACTAGCAGAATGACCTTAGAAGTTGTCACTACATGCCAGTGAAGATATCCAAAATTAAACAGGTTTTCTTTCTAATACCTGGAAAAGTTATAGCCCCGACAGGATGTTTTTTAAAAGATACCATTTTCCAAGAAGTTCAAAAGTCACTCAAGTTAGCTGGGAAGATATTCCCACTCCTTAAGAGACAAAGAAATGCAACATCCACATGGTAAGCTTGGAGCAGTTTTGAAGAGTGGTCTATGCCTTTTAACCTCTAACTTGCTCATAAAGGTCACAGATTATTTGAACATTCACTTTATTAATTTATGAAGTCAATGGCATAAGGATTATTAACAGGGGTCAGGGTCTCCCAAAAGCATTAAAGACAAGAAACTGATCCATGTCCCACTTGAAATTTCCCATCATCATGCAATTTCAAGGCGGCTGGCTGACACGATATCCCCTAAGTTGCTTAGGATGACAAATGTTTCCTCGGTGGATAAGCATCTTTTCACCCTGCTAAAATTTATAATGACACAGAGAAACATTTAAAAGAACCAAACCGATAATCTTCATATAGCTTCCATTATGGAATCTGTATATACTTGGTACTTTAATCATTTTACCATGTAAGAGGATTTGCCCTATTCATAAAACCAGGTTGTTTGTGTAATTCCAATTTAAAATGTTTAATTGAGTAATTGGTATAGACTTACAATTTTAAACTAAAATCTCGCAAAATTTACACACAGTTCTGAAGGACTTCAGTCAACTTAATGTTCACCATAGTTAAAAGTTTAATTTATGAGAATTGTGAAAATTATTAAAAGGGGAGTTTGGAAAGGGTGTTTTCTTGGGAAAGGAGGGGGTTAAGTCAGAGGACTTAAAAAAAAAAAAGCCAAATATTTCACACTAAGGAACACATCTTAAAATGTAAAGAATTTAATTATTTAAATTCATAAATGGGGACCAAATGTTATAGCCATTAGAGAATAGCAAGATCTGAGTGCAAAACTTGAAGAATAAGGTTTTTCAATAACCTGAATTTAAATTTTAAAACCAAAAGCAGTTTCAACATAATCTTCCCTTAAAAAAACAAAAACAGACAACTATCCTCCAGTGACTCCAAAAAAATCACATAGACCCCCTGTCAGTAAAGTGACTCCAAGGGCTGATCTGCAGGCCAAAGCAGGGATCGTGCCTGACCCTTGTGGGGCAATGAGACAGGCCTCAGGGTTGCCCATGTATGCCCATGTATCAGCTGCTAATAAGGACGGAATCCACACTGTAGACCAGGCCCCGGCTAAGCTCCTTGTAAAGATTACCTCTCTGTTTCATAGAAGAGCAATCCAAAGCTTCAGGACAGTATCTATCTTACTAGGACGACAAGGTAACAAATGCTAAAAATGGGACTGGAACCCCATGCCCTTAACTACCAAGCATTCTGCCTCCAATAGGAAAAACATCCCATGAAGCCAATGAGTTTCTAGAACCTTGCTACACTGGAGGGGCCACAGAATTGGCATCACCTGGAAGCTTATTAGAAATGCAGATTCTCAGACTTATTGGATTAGAACCTGTGGGTAATTCTTAGGCACATTAGCATTTGAGAAGCGCTCTTCTAGAGCAGGGGACCTGCAAACTTTTTCTGTAAAAGGCCGGATGGAAAGCAATTTGAGCCTTGTGTGTCTTATGTTCTCTGTTGCAATCGCTCAACTTTGCCATGAAAGCAGCCACAGGCAATACACAAATGACTAAGCATGGCTGTGTTCCAAAATTCTTTATTTACCAAGGAAAAAAAAAAAAAGGTCATGGGCCGGATTTGGCCTGCAGACCACAGCTTGCCAACCCCTGGTCCAGAGTGTAGCGACTATATGATTCAGACGGATCCATTCTCTGATCTGCTGGAAGACAACTGAACACACTTCCCATCTTGGGAGGTAGAGTCCCCACCCAGCCTGGCTTCACCCATTGCTACCAAGCAGCAAATTCCCAGTAATACCATCTTCCAACCTCGTCAAATGCTCCCTTTTTCTCGAGGTTGGGTGGTTATGTCTCAGTTTTAACATCGTCTTACAGCAGGCCCAGGGTTCACAAGGCCGGTGGGAAATTTCCCCAAATGCTTTCTCTCTTTGGCACAAAGACATCAAATTAAAATGGTGTGAGCGCATTGTTAAGTTCTTTGGGGAGTTCACAAACGATTGGTCTTACTTTTCAATAAACACAAGTGCGTGAGTGCAATTGGCTTTCGCACATTAACAGACTAGGATGCCCTCAGATTCTGAAGACCTTCTGAGCCAATTACTACATGATGATTCCATGTGTTGGACAGCAGTTCCTTGGCTGACAGTTATGCTCTGCAGACAAGCTCAGTCTTGCATTTGGGAGCACCACACTGATTGCTCAACTGGGAGCAAAGTCTGAGCGTCCCATTTCAAGAGCTCAACTTTTCCATCAGAGGGTCCCACAAAGATCTGAATGCTACAGTTAAAACGAACAGTGACAGCATTATTTCCTTCTCTTTCATGCTTCCCGTCACAGGTAGAAGGAGGCTGCTCACACTCACTGGGAAAATTCCAGAAAAGGAGTTTAGGAGCTGGTCTGGGGAAGGTGCTGGAGCCAACAGTTTTAAGTCTTCTGCTCATTCGAGAAAATGGAGAAAACCTAAAAATGACACACATGAGGCAACTGAGAGAAAAAATGTCTATTATGGGAACTTACTGAGTGATTACTGTTTATAAGATACTGTGCACAAGCCTTCCCAGAGACTGTCTCCCATAATCTCACCACAGGGAGAAGGGAGAAGAAGATATGGAGATGAAGACACCAAGGCCAGTGAGGTCAAAGGTCACTAGTAGAGGAAGATGATGGATTTGAACTTGCAGACACCAGAGCCCAAGGGGTGAATACTTTTAAATTAATCTGAATTAAATGGAATTCAAGGACAGCTCCAGTACATTTACAATGCCCTCTCCAACTTCTGCCAGCAGTGAACACCTCTGCTGTCTCTTCGTCCCACAAATAAGGCTGGGATCTGTGCCCCGTACTGCCATGATGCCCTGCTCTTGACCTCTTCACACCTTATTATTAACGGTATTGCTTGGTGCTCTGTCTTCCCATCTGAAGTACAAACCAGAGTTCTCACCCTCTGCCATGTGTGGTCCCTGGAGAGCCGCAGAGTTCTTTACTAGGGGGCCTATCCCGGGAACTGTAGGATGTTTAGCAGCCTGCGCACTCAATGCCAACAGCAAACCTCTCCACATGAGGTAAGACTCCTCGTGGTTGAGAACTATTGCTATCAAAGCCCCTGAGGACAGGGTTTCTGTCCACCTCATTGTTTACGTACTGCCTGATGCAGGGCCTGGCACACAGTAGGGGCTTAATAAAAACTGAAATCACTGCATACTGTCTTTTCCCAGTGATATAGCTAAGGACGTTGCTCATGTTGGTAAGATGGATCTAGCCGGCCCAGAATGAAATCGGAGTCTAAATCTTCTTTGTGCCGTTTCAATCAGATGTTCGGTTTCCATGACAGCTGGAGTCATCTTTAGTGACTATATTTCATCCACGATAAATTGATTTTATCCCCCCAGACATTTCTCTGATCTGCCTCTCCTCCTCATCTTCACGGCCACCGCCCTAGCTCAACCAAGCTGCCTCCTCTCTTGCATGGACTGACAGACAGAGCCTCCTTACTGTCCTCCCAGTGCCCTCCCTGGGGACCCTGCCCGATGCTCTGCCTCAGACACGGGAGATGCATTTTCAAAACCCAAATGTATTCATTCCACCCTCCTGCTGAAGGCTCTTCTGTGGCTTTCCCGTACTTGTTAGGTAAGTCTCCTTAACACGTTTTATGGGGGTCTCAGAGGTCTGCCTTGGCCAAACTCTGCAGCCTCCTCTTACTACCAGGGCTGCGGGTCCCAGAAGAGGCCATGATCCCATATGCCCCCGGGCTTTTGCATATGCTATTCCATGTGTGGAATACAATTTCCCCCTCCCGTTGCCTGTCCTCTCTGTAGATCTCAGCCTCGGTGTTGCCTCTTCCTGGCCTGGAGCAGGTACCTTCCTCAGAGGTCACTGTGGAACCCAGTTGAATTCTTTCCTAGCATTCATCCACATGGCCGCTGATCACCAAAGAGGACAGGCACCTTGTCTACTTTTGTTCAGCTCTATAATCCCAGTGTCTGGCCCATGCTGGGTGCTGAATGAATGCCGGTTGACTATACCTGCGTCATCGGTAACTTATCAGAGAGACACTGAAAATACGGAGGTTTCACAGAGGAGACGCGCTGAAGCAAAGTGGTTACGTGCATGAATTAAGGAGTTAAATTGCCTGGGTTCAAACTCCAGCTCTGTCACTTAGTAGCTGTGCGACCTGTATCTTACGGAAGAGCGTACCTGCGTTCCCAGTATCCTTCCTGACAGTGCATGCGAGCACATAAAGCCTTCCAACAGTGTCCGGGACATAAAAAATATAGAAGTTGTTATCTCTATTATTGTTAATATTGGTGCACGGAGTGGTATTTTTATTTCTGTACAATGGCCTAAGTGACAGGGTGATATTCTCTGACCTCAGCCCAGGGGACAGCAGCAGCCACAGTGGAGTTCTTCCATTCCGGATGGAGAGATTCATCCTTCTGAACCACGTTCTTCTGAAATACGAGCCGGCCCCCCCTTCCCCCAAGGCCCTCTGCAGACAGGCTGAGAGCAGCTTTGCACAGGGTCCCTTGATCAAGTTCCCAAGTACCAGCTCCTGAGCTGTAATGACAGAGCTGATCCTCCATCAGACCCTCACCTGGAGCCCTGGGGGCGCTGAGACACTCTCTGCACCTTGGCCAGTAGACTCATGAAAGACTCCCCTTGTTTGCAGTGCAGTGAAAGTCCAACCTCCCTGAAAAGCCTAAATCCGCCTGTGGACCTTTTTCACTCAGGGGCTACGAAGCACGACTCAGAGTTGTTCCTACTCCCTTCTCCACTCAACAGGTATTTCCTGACCGCAACTTAAGTGCCAGGCACTGCGTGATGGGGCAGAGACTGGCAGCCGCCACTCGGTGTAGAAGCCTGAGCTGCGGGTCCCTTTGTGATGAGTGGCTTTTGCTAATCTCCTGTATACTTAGGAGAATTCACCATGTTATTATAGGGTTGCTCCGGTTCACTGATAGCATATTTCAGGGAAAGGCAAATGAGGCCTTGCATTCGTGTGTAGAATCACTATTCTCAAAACATAATTCTAATTCCAAACATAACCGCAGGTTAAATTCCATTATGGAAAAAAAAAAAAAACAACTCCTAATGCATATGCAGGCCTGGGATTTTGCTGCCTGCAATGAGCAGGCCATTGTTTGGAGGAGGTGGGGAAATCTGTTGTCATATAAAGATTCTGTTGTGCTGGGATTTGCTGTGATGGGATTTGGCCTATTAACTTAACTGAGAATTAGCAAAGGGCCACTTTTATTTCCTGAATCCTAGCACCAGAGGGTACTGGCATGGGAAGGAGCTTTCTCCTAATGAGGCAATTAATACCTCAACGTGGTCTGCCTAAAACACATTTTATTGCTTTGCTCATCAGAAGGTAGGATGAGTAATAAAATATCAAAAGGCAGCCAGATAAACATTAAGGTAAAGTGGAGAAAGGCTGTTGATAAGAGATTATTTTTGTTTTCCCTTTAGGTCACGAAAAAGGATAGATCACAACTCAAGGTACCTTTTTAAAAAAGTGTTATAAACAGCTTGCTTCTCCTTGTACTGTGTTACTTTCAATTACGGTCTAATCTAACCCAGCTAGAGGAACACCTACATAGAATTTAAGATACGGAGTCCTTTGGGTAACAGATTCAGAAAGGTGAGTCATTCCACTACAACTCACTTGAAAAATATTCGAAAGGAGCAAATGAAAAAGTAGGATTTCAGATACCAAGAAGGCTTTAGCCACTCCAGTTGGTACCAGGTACAAATGTTATGAGTCAAGATAAAATAAAATATCTAAGTGCCAATCTATAGGATGTTCAAAAGTGTGGACCTTTTATGAGAAATAGTGCAATCACTATCCACTTTTCAGATTAACAACTGGCCCCAGTGCCTTAAATTTCGATGTATTTCAAGGGTGCCTGGGTGGCTCAGTCGGTAAAATGTCTGCCTCAGGTCATGATCCCAGGGTCCTGGGATTGAGCCTTGCATCGAGCTCCCTAATCAGTGGGGAGCCTGCTTCTCCCTCTCCCTTTGACTGCTGCTCCCCTGCTTGTGTTTTCTCTCTCTCTCTCCCTGTCAAGTAAATAAATAAAATCTTAAAAATAAATAAATAAATTTAGGTGTATTTCATCTAAAAAGATGTCAGGAGGGTACAGAAAAACATATATTAAAAATAATTAAGAAACCGTTTAAAATTAGTTTATCTTTGTTCCCAGTATCTCAGATACTCTGTGCATATTTAAGACCATCTAAAATAAAGGACAAAGAATGACCCAAAAATGAAAACACTCCCAACACTAGCATGAGAAAGAAAATATAAACTCTAAAGATTTAAAAAAAAATGGATTTGTTAGCCTAGCTATCAAGATTTTAAACACATACACCTTTTGAGCTAGCAAGTCCAGTTCAATGACCAAATGACTTATAGATAATAGGTCCTTTACCACTATCCGTGACAGTGAAACTTGGGGAAAATACCTAAATGTTCATTAGTAAAAAAATTAGGACACAGCCATAGAAAAGTAACACTCTCCAGTCATGAAAATTTAACTCACAGAAAAGTGAGTGCTTACATCATTTGTAGCACATACTGGCTACAGATGTCCTAATGGTCTTAAACACCTAGAAGGAAAAAAAATTTAAATCACTTCTTGAGTTCTTCTGCACAAATGACTTAAAATCCTACAGACTTCCATTTTCATTCATAACTAGGTCTTCAGAGTATATTCTTAAGGATTTTTAAAAATTTGTGTTCATAAATTAAAACCGGATTGCCTAGAGAAGGAATTCCAGAATGACAGAGTAAGGGCCTCCAAAAATCCATTCCTCCATAAAAGTAATAAGAATACTGGCAAAAATTGTCAAACTAAACTTTTTCAGGGCTCTGGAACTTAAAGGCTTGCAACAACCAAAAGGGCATTAATTTGAGAAAAACAGCATAATTTTGATGAGAACAGCAAGCTCTATGGCATTTTAGCTGATACTCTCCCCATTTCTGTGGTAGCCCTTAAAACCACTAGTCTGACAACAACGGTAATTGGCAGAATGTGCTTGGACAGCCCCCCATCCCCACCCCACTGCTCCCAGAGAGTCCCATCCACAGAGACTTGTCTCTATTTGACCAGTCTGGAAGTTTCCTTTAAAAACCCTATTAACAGGGCTTGTGTTCAGTTGACTTTCATCAGAGTTGGCTCCATGGTGAAAGCCCTATCCCCAGACGTTTGTTGAAAACATTTAGCAGCAATTGTTTAACACTGCAGTTGCCTGAGAAAGTAATACCGTTTGGGGAAAATGAGAGGCTGGCTAAAAGTCTTAAAAACAGAATTTAGAGAATGAGGTGAAATGGAGGGCTTAGAAGAGCTCCAACAAATTCTGGGGACTTTAAAAAGTAGGCATGTGAAGGGCTGTGCACATGCCCATGAAAGACTTAAGAGGACTCTCTTGCCTCTAGTTGACCTTGATGTTCTGACAAATGGGAAGTGAAAGCTAATGCAGAGTCAGAAGCTGCCTGAGTGCTGAATATGTACATCAACACACACACAGCAAGCAATCTGGTAAAGAAGACACTTCTTCACCTTAGGTATTCAAGAATATCTCTGGCCAATTAGTAGGTAGCCAATAAGGTAACTCTATAAAATCCCTAGCAGACATATATGATAAGACAATACAGACACTATAGAATTCATCTAGGAAAGTCACCGAAGAGAGGATAACAGTACAACAGCAAACCATTTGGGGGTAAAGGAAGGTATGATTTCCAGAGTTTTAACAATATTATTTCAAATGTTCAGATCTCATTTATAATTATGAGACCAGAAAACTATAGCCCATACATAGGAAAAAGAGCATTCAGTGTAAATTGATCTTGAAGAAGGCCAAATATTAGATTTACTGAGCAAAGACTTTAAATTATTATAAATATGTTCACGAGTTAAAGGAAAACATCCTTAAGTACTAGAGTAAAGTATGTGAACAATGCCTACTAAATAGGCAGCATCTAGGTGGCTCAGTCATTTAAGCACCCGACTCCTGATTTTGGCTCGGGTTATGACATCAGGGTTATAAATCGAGCCCTATGTGCACTGGATCTCAGCACCTCAAGCCTGCTTGAGATTCTCTCTCACCCTCTCCCTCTGCCACTCCTCTCCCACTGAAAAACAGACAAACAAAATGTACAAACTGAAATTCTTGAGTTGAAAAAGCATAATAACTGAAATAAAAATTTCATTTCACTAGAGATTTGTGAGCTACAGAAGAAACAACCAGCAAGCTTGAAGACAGACCAAAGATGATCTAGTTTGATTTATGATTTTTGGAATACAAAAGGAATTTGTTTGAGGAATGCAAAGGAAAAAGAATGTAGAAAAATGAACACGGCCTCGGAGACCTATAGGACACCATCAAGTGTACCAACATATACTTAAGAAAAATCCCAGACAAAAAGGTGGAAAAGAAACGCACAGAAAGAAAATGTGAAGAAAGGATAATTAAAAAGTACTAAAATGTGATGTATATGCATGGACACATCCGAGAAGCTAAACAAACATCAGGTAGGATAAATTCAAAAGTATCTCCTTCTAGGCACAACATAAATTGTAAGAAGTCAAAGACAAAAGGAGAAACTTAAAAGCAGTCTGACAAAAGAGACTTCTTAAGTACAAAGACTTCTCAGTAACAATGAGTGCAGATTTCTCATCAAAAACCATAGAGGCCATGGCTGGAACTAGAAGCTGTTATGCTAAGCAAAATGAGTCAATCAGAGAAAGAAAATTATCCTATGATTTCACTCATTTATGGACTATAAGAAACAAAACAGAGGAGCATACAGGAAGGTAGAGAAAAATAAAACAAGACGAAATCAGAGAGGAAGACAAACCATAAGAGAGGCTTAACTCTAGGAAACAAACTGAAGGTTGTTGGGGGGCGGTGGGGGGCTGGGATAACTCAGTGATGGGCATTAAGGAGGGCACGTGATATAATGAGCACTGGGTGTTATATGCAACTGATGAATCACCGAATGCTACCTCTGAAACTAATAATACACTGTATGTTAATTAATTGAATTTAAATTAAAAAAAATAAATTAAAAAAAAACCCATAGAGGCCAGAAAGAAGTTGAATGGCATATTCAAATTACTGGGGATACAGTGGGGAGGAGGAAAGACTATCAGCCATGAACCCATTAAAACTATCTTTCAAAACCAAAGAAGAAATTAAGATATTCCCTGATAAACATATATTGAGAGAATTTGTCACTAGCAGACCTGTGCTGCAAGAAATACTAATAAATGTATTCTTTCAGGCTGATATTCACATGCAAAAAATGAAGCTGGACCACTTTCCTTATATCATAAATAAAAATTAACTCAAAATTAATCAGAGACCTAACTGGAAGACCGATGTAATACCAAAAACTATTTTTAAAAAATCTTAGAAGAAAATAGAGGAATAAATCTTCATGACCCTGGGTGAGGTAACAGTTTCTTAGATATAAAACCAAAAGCACAAGCAACAAAAGAAAAAAAAATTGATAAATTGGTCTTCTTCAAAGTGAAAAACTTCTGTTCTTCTCAGGATTCTATCAAAAAAGCAAAAAGATAACTCATTATGAGGAAAAAAAATTGTAAATTGTATATCCAATGAGGGATTTGTATCCAGAATATATCAAGAACTCTTAAAACACAACAATAAAAAGACAACCCCATTTAACAATGGCCGAGGCTTTTGATACATTTATCTTCCAAGATGATATACAAATAGCCAGTAAGCATAGGAAAAAATGTTCAACATCATTAGTCATCAGGAAATTACAAATCAAAATCACAACAAGACACCGCTTCACATACACTAGGACATCTATAATAAAAAAAAAAAAAAACAAGCATTTTTAAGGATACAGAAACGATGGAACCCTCATGCATTATGGTAGGATTATAAAATGGTGCAGCTGCTTTTGAAAAGAACCTGGCAGCTCTTAAAAATGTTATTCCACTCCTAAGCACATACCTATGAGAAATGAAGATGTAGGTACACACAAAAACTCAAACACGAATCATCGAAGAAGCATATCCACAGCAGCCAAAAAGTAGAAGCAATCCAAATGTCCATCCACTGATGGACAGAAACACAAAATGTGGTCAATCTGTACAATGAAATATTATTCAACAATAAAGAGGGGAACAAAGTACTGATACATGTTGCAACGTAATTGATCCTTAAAGATGTTCTGCTAAGTCAAAGAAGCCAGTCATAAACAACCAGAGATTGTATGACATCATTTATATGAAAGGTCCAGAACAGGCAAACCTAGAGGCAGGAAGTGGATTAGCAGGGACTAGGGACAGGAGGCCATGGGGGAATGACTACTAATGAGGACAAGATTTCTTCGGGGGTGATGAAAATAGTTTGGAATTAGCAGTGTTGGTTGCACAATTCTGTAATTATACTAGATCGCACTAAACTGTTCATTTTAAAAGGGAAAATTTTATGATATGTGATTCATAGCTCTATAAAGCTGTCTTTTTTTTTTTTTTTTTTTTTTTATAAGCTGATAAGAATGAACCAAAAATAGATTACCAGGATTCTGGAGCCAGACCACCAGGTACGACATTAAATCTCAGGTATGACATTTATTAACTGTGAGACTCTTGCAAATTATTTAACCTCTGTGTACCTCAGTATCTTCATCTATAAGATGGACATAATGATAGTTCCTAATTAATGGGGTCATTGCGGGGATTAAGTGAATCAGCTATTGTTATTATTTTAGGAAGGGGAGGTTCAGGCTTTCCCTGACCTTCTGAGGAAGAAAGGAGGGAAAGAGAGATAATGGAGCAGGTGTGTCTAGAATTGGAGAATGAAGTTGAAGATATAACCCATGAGTGCCTTTATTTTTTTGTGCGAGAGACTGGGTTACAGGGGTTTGGGAAAGAAGTCACCTTAGCATGCTGACAAGTAGATGAGAGGCCAGCTGAAGCAAAAAAACAAAAACCAAAACAAAACACTTATGTTTAGGGCTGTCACTCACACGTCTCCAAGAGTCCTTCCTCACAAAAACATGGCGGCCTGGAATCAGTAACAGAAAACAGAATGACAGGACTTTTCCAGGGCTGTTGAGTGGCTGGGGTTGTGGGCAAAGAAAAATGGAGTGAGGGAAAACGAGTATGCTCAGAAATGTCACTGAGGGATTGGCAATGGAGTCTCAGTCGAGAACAGAGGAAGGATGTGCTGCTAACGGAGCCAAGAATGAAACAACTGCGTCAAGTTTCTTAAAAGATGGTTAGTCTGAAACAAAGCTTAGCTATCCAGCAAGAAAGGAATTAGGATTCTTATGCCTGGAAATGAGGCAAATCAATGATGACAGATTCATTTTTTTGTTGATTTTTATTATTATTATCATTATTATTATTAGATTTTATTTGCGAGAGAGAGAAGGAGCGAGAGAGAGAAATAGCAGGGGGAGGGGCAGAGGTAGAGGGACAAGCAGAGTAGGGAGCCTGACACAGGGCTCAATCCCAGGACCCCAAGATCATGACTTGAGCCGAAAGCAGATGCTTACCTGACTGAGCCATCCAGACACCCCTGATTTTTTTTCATTCAACATTTTCTCCCTCTACTTTTTTTTTTTCTCCAACACCTTATCACTGTCACATTCTCTTCCTGGAAACTGATCTTATTACTCAGGCTTCTAAGGTAACGCAAATTTTAGTGGAGGTGGTATATTTAAAATAGTACATCAAAGACAAGTACGTAACAACAACAACAACAACAATAATAACAACTCATGAATTTACCTACCACTTTTCTCCAAAACCCAAAGTAATGTGGCACAATTTATCATATAATTCCCCGGGGCAGCATTTGGTGTATCAACAAGTGAAAATCGAGTATTCCTTGGGGAAAGAAGCATTCTCTAAAATGATTTTAAGAATCATTACAAAATAGGCCTCTTTAGATATTTACAATGAATCTTAGCATATTTAAGGCTCTGAAAAGTCCTGCAGTGAAGAAAACTATTTATTTAACCTGAAGTTTCCAAAATTTATTTGATTAGAGAATCCTCTCTTTCTAGAGAAACTTTTATAACATAATTCAAGCATTAAGTCTGTGAAGCACACTTTCAGACATATGACTCAATGAAAAGGCAGTGTTATCTATAATGGACACACAGGCAACTGGAATCCAAAAGAGAGGAAACAACTTCCTAGAGCTTGGTAAGGAAAAGACTCCAGGTCTGTTCCCATCCCTGCCAACTAAGTCTATTTCCCCAGGCACAGCTCATGTGAAATGTACCCCCAGACAAGGAATGTGTGAAGGCATTTCCTACAATGACATCAAAGCAGAAGCATGCAACAGATTACCACAGCGTCTGGGCACACTGAAGTATAAACACGAGATGGCAACACTTAACCCATCTCAGTGTTCAACCCTGCTGGGTCAAACTCCCCTTACCTATCAGGTGGAAGGCTCCATCAATAAACACCTTTACCCGACTCTAATTTTTCATTAACTTCCAATTGTTTCAAGGGTCTCATTCTGGTTTTCTAAGGCTAAGCCCCTGTTCTTCTTCTTCTTTTTTATTTTAAGATGTTATTTATTTATTTGACAGAGAGACATAGAGAGGGGGGGAACATAAGCAGGGGGAGTGAGAGAGAAGAAGCAGGCCTCCCGCTGAGCAGGGAGCCTGATGTGGGCTCCATCCCACCACCCTGGGATCATGACCTGAGCTAAACGCAGACGCTTAACAGCTGAGCCACCCAGGGGCCCCTAAGACCCTGTTCTTTTAAAAAACCCCTATTTTGTATTCGGATCCACATTCCCTCCCCCATCCCATCAGGGCAGGTGGCTTAAAACATAAGGCAGAGGTGTGTGGTCTGCCCTCAGAGTGCTTCCTCTTTCCTGAACTTCCTGCTGTGGTGTTTGGGACACGGAAGATGAAATCTGCACCCGCAGCAGATTAGAGATTGGTCAAACACATTCATCTCTCCCATATGCCTTTTCAGAAGGGGTATCTTCCTCTATATCCATGATGGTGGTGGGCTTGGTCACGTGACTCGCTTTGCCCAATAGGATGTCAGCCCCCATGACATCAGCAGAATCTCGGCGCACGCATGAGCAGTAGAGCTTGCTCTCTCGCACTTCACTCATCGCCATGAGTAAAAATTTCCCCGGGGTAGCTGCTGCCCCTTTGTCCTGGGTCCCCGATTAAACACAGGGGAGCGCATCTGAGGCTGACCCACAGTGAACAAGCATAGCTCAACTCCCACGTCAAAGCGGGACACCAACCTGTTCCGGAAAAGCTGACATGAGCAAGAAGCAGTGGCGGTCATTACAGGCTGCTCTGATTAGGGGTGGACAGTACTACTGTAGGAAAAGCCAGCAATGCAGCAGGATCACAGAGAGATAGTGCGGAGCTAGCATGGTTTCGTTACGTGCATTTGGTTCAAACAAGTGGCGCCTCGCTGCCCTGGTCCTCGAAGGTTCTCCTGAGAGAACTGAGCGCAATCTGACCCCCAGCTGGTGGTCTGGGGCCACATGCCTCTAACATACGCGGCGGCATTTCTCTCCAAGTCCAGAGCCTCCACCTCATTTCCGGTGTCTGTCCTCCAGCTCCAGCACCCTCGGGCACCACAAAGGGAGGTCTACACCTGTGCAGAAACAGAGGGGCCCCTGTCCCAACCTGGGCTTGACCATCCCACTGCTCACCTCTCTCCTGTTTTTTTATTGTTGTTGTTGTTGTTGTTGTTGTTGTTGTTTTCCCCTAAATCTTCTCACGAAGGTCCCAGCAGGTCATAAGCCACTGCAGTAGCTGGGCAAAATGCACACCAAAGATCACCAGGCCCTGACTTGACTAGAGGGTAGAGTGGGGATGACTGGCAGTTGGGACATGTCCAGACTTCACAAACAGCTCTCTCTCTTGGAATATCCCTCCTGCGGCCTCGAAAAAAATGCAGTACTATGGGACTGTAATTTTTTTAAAAATACATCTGCATAATTAGGGTGATGCCATGTACATGCCAGTTAGTTTAGTCTTAAATTTCAGGGCTGTAAGCGAACATGGGACCAAGAATACACAGACTCAGGGAGGCCACTTAGCACCGCGCTGGAAAGGGCCATAATCCAAGGACAGTTACCATATGCACACTTCCTTAGCTGAGTTTAATCAACAATAAGCACTTGTTAATTAGCATTGGGGATGCCAAAACAGGTTCTTATTGGTGAAACTGATGACGTGTTAATTAGCATGATGGATGTTAGAAATAGGGTCTGGTTGGTGAACTCCAAGGTATTTAGAATGCTTGAAATGGCTAAAATCGTCTGGGTATGCTTCTCACCTCTGTGTGAACTGGAAACAACAAAATCCACTTTGGCCTGTACCCCGCACCCCTGATGACGACACCCTTAGGTGCAGACAATGGAGATTTTCTAATTGAAAGAGTCCTAATGAGTGAAGTCAGAATTCTGCCTCTGTGATGGGGCTGGGTTGGCCTGAAATGAACCTTTCACACAGGGTAGGATGGGAGTTTCTCAAACACTGATTCTCCGCCTATGTTGAACAGGAGCTTTGCATGGGGAGCATTTAGGATCCAGAGAGCCAGGCCTCACCAGAGAAAAATAATGCAGGAATCTCTGGACGGAGGACCAGGATCAGTACCTTTTTTAAAGCTCTCCCCCTGCTTCCGGTGTGTAGTCAGGATAAGCCCCACCGCTAAACAGCTATACGGCGTGCTGGGACTGCACGGGCCTGCAGAAGGGGTTGATGAGCTGTTTTGAGCCTGCTTTGCTAATGAATATTCATTTAGTCAATGTCTGTATGTGTGGGAGAATTTGGTCCAAGGCCTGCTTTCATTAAATTGGAGCAAGGTTAGAGAAGAAGAGCTAACACTCACCCACTCTAACTTCTTTGGGGGCTTCCAAAAGCTCTGGAAGGATCAAATTAACTTTGGTCAGCTCACAGTGAGGGGATAACCCCCTACTTCTCTTACAGGAAGGAAAGGGAGATAATAGCGTCTGGGAAACCCTCTTCTCCCTAAAAAGACAACCTTTCTCTCTTTCGAGTTTACTTCTTTTATCAGCTCAGTTTGTGGGTGAAGCCAGAAAGGACCCTTCTACTGAAATGGAGCCCATTGGCAAGTGCTGCATGGCCCCAACTTTGAATTTAGAACACAGGGTACTTGCATCTTCTGTCCATACTCTCGGTCTTGGCCAAAATTCTGGAACAACAGGGGATGACTTCTGTCAGTTCCCAAACACTATTCTATTATAAATCCATAAACAAGTGGACACATAAGTTATAGAATGAGAGGCCAAAGCCAAGGATCTTGGAAAATGCCCTAACACATTTAAACTCAATGGTAAAACAATGGAAGGAAGGTAGAAGTGCTACCCCTGATCTTTTCTTCCCAGTCTCTTGACAAAGACCAGATTGCTGAACACAGGGCTCATCTCCACACTAAGCAAACCTCCTCTCCCTGGGAGCTCTCTGTTATTACCACTTCAGGGCCCTATCTGCTTTAATAACAGGCATCCATCAGAAGAGGCCTGCGAAATAAACAGACAGTAACAAATAGGACAGGCTACGTTTACAGGAGAGGAGAACAAGAAGAGATGAGATTAAATTTTCTGTGCTTTTAATCTCGCATGTCACTCTCACCAGCTGAAAGAGTTTACTGTGTCCTTTTTCCACCCACAGCGGGCTCGCTGAGATCTTCCAGCAGAGACTGCGGTCGACAAGAATGCCATGTGAATTAGAAGCACAGAAAAGACTTTCATGTTACCCTTCATGAAAGAAAAAAAATATAATTCTAGTGGACTGAACCATGACCCCCCCAATTCATATACTGCAGCCCTGACCCCACACTGTGACTGTATTTGGAGATGGGGTCTCTAAGGAGCTCATTAGGTAGGACACTGATCCCATAGGACTAGTGTCCTCATTAGAAGAGGAAGAGGGGTGCCTGGGTGGCTCAGTTGGTTAAGCAACTGCCTTCAGCTCAGGTCATGAATTCAGGGTCCTGGGATCGAGCCCTGCATCAGGCTCCCTGCTCAGCGGTGAGTCTGCTTCTCTCTCTCCCTCTGTGACCTCTCTCACTCTCCCTCTAATAATAAAAATCTTTAAAAAAAGAAGATGAAGAAGAAGAAAAGGAAGAAACACCAGAGATATTTCTTTCTCTCTTCCCCCTCCCCTCCCCACCACTCACACACACACAGAGGAAAGGGCAGGTGTAGCTATGATAAGAGAATGGCTGTCTACAAGCCAAGAAAAGAGGTCCACCGGAAATGAATCCTGCTGGCACCTTGATCTTGAACTTCCAGCCTCTAGAACTGTGAAAGAATAAATCTCAGCTATTTAACTCACCCAGTCTGTGGGACTTTGCTATGGTCGCCTGAGCTGACTAAAGCAATGATACTGAAAGGACTTTTCTTCTAATGAAGAGAAATGGGTCTCCATTCTGCCAGGTGGAGTTCTACTAACTCCAGTATGGCGACTTTTCTCTACCACAACTGGGGGGGGGATGGAAAGGAGTGGAAACTGAAGAAAAAAAAAATGCCCCCACAACGCACCATCAAAAAGCAGGTTGTGAATGGAAAGTCCCAGGTGTCAGTCCTTACCGCTGACCATTCAGGACTCAGAGTGAAAGCAGGACTCAGGCCGATGGACGTTGTGCAGTTTTAAGAATCGAACCCCCAAAACCTAGAGATAAAAGCTTCCAACTGGTTGTAGAAAGGCCAGTTCCTTCCATTGTTTGCAATGGACTGAGCGAGCATTACCATTGTCTAAGCAAGAAATTTCGATCTGTGCATGTTTGGGTTGGAAAAGGGAACTTTGGAGAAAACAACCCCTGAACGTTTCAAAGCAAAATCTTCAAGTAAAGACTAATTCAGGGTGGCTGGTTTTGACACTTGAAATAAATGGAACAATATCTGGATTCCTAATGCTCGGCGAACAGCTAAACAAGCTTCACGAAACACAAGCTACATTTTTCCTTCTTTTTTTAAACAAATGCATCACAGCAGTTAATAATAATGCTCCGTCATAACATACGAAGGGCTTGAAAGATTTTTTAAAATACCCTTTAAATAGAAATCCTCGGTTACTTAAAAAAAAATCTTAATTAAATAAGAGTTTTAATACCACATTGAAATTTACCTGCATCTAGTGACAGAATCGAGGCAACGACATTTGTAAGCACAAGCCGTGCCGGGCTCTCTGGTGCTTAACAACAACCAACCATTCGCTCTCCTGAATGACACTTCTTTCCGGTGGAAACAACAACCATCCCAGTAAAGCGCTCATCAGGGTGCAGGACTGAACGGTTACCGGGACACCGGTCGTCGGAAAATGTACATATTCCACGTGTGAGGGCAGCAAAATGGAAAGAACAGGCACAGCATGCTTCTCAAATTCTACTTGGACTTGGACATGCAGACTTTGGCCAGAATGCAAATCCCGGCGCTGGATGACGAGGGAAGGACAAAGGGAGGCCAGCTTGTGTTGAGTGTCTGACTTTAACTCATACTCTTTGGATTCAATCCACTGTCTCCCAGGCAGAGAGAAGTGGACCCCTTCAAAAACTCCTGCAAAACAAAGGCCACCATGTGCCCGTTCCTCTGTAATTTATACATCAAAGATATTGCTCTGTCCCCAATTTGTGTCTTTTGTGACCCTCTGCAGCATCTTTTGGCTCACAGACATTTCACCCGGACTCTAGGTTCATTTCTGCATGCTACTTTGTTGCTTGGTACCTATTTTTAGAGCATTTTGTGTGTATGTCTCATGTGTCTCCAGGACAGCAGAGGACCAAAGAACATTTTGAAATGACCACAGTGTCTCATATAATGACCTTGTAGAGTGAGGAAAAGGAAGGGGAAAAAAAAAAATCAGTGGTTCCATATAGGGTATGAGCTTAAATGGTATACTTAGGAAAACAGAGATCTATTGTGGCCATCTGTGGGGTTTTACCTAATGGGTTTTTCCCATTTCTTGGGTCAAAACATCCCGGTTTTCATTTGGAAACTGTCCCTCCCCCATGCTCAGATGAAGTAACTGAAGCTAATATAAGAGTAGGTGGGTTAACCCCACTCCACCGTTGGGCTCCAACGACTGGCACAGGGTCCTAACCCTGGCCACTCTCAGCCCCCTTCCTCCTTAGCCCAGGGTTTGGTTTATGGGCAGATTCTTATTTTATGTTGAAACATCATTCCCAAGAGTGGTGCTGAAACTTTTGAGAAAGATTCATTTCCTTGTTGCAGGGGTTGTCAAGCTGGTCAGAAAAAGCCTAGAGGTGGCTGGGTCAAATCCTGCTTAAGAATGATGCCAAATGAAAGGGAAGCCAAGCTCAAGGGATGAAGAGAGAAAATGTGAGGTCTGATTTTGTTATTTAGGTGACAGATGAGCTCCTAGATCTAGTCGTGCTTGAAGTTAATCTACCACTTGGTTCTGAGGGCAATAAATTTACCCTTTTCAAACTCAACACCCAAAGAACAAATAATCCAATCAAGAAATGGGCAGAAGACATGAACAGACATTTCTGCAGAGAAGACATCCAAATGGCCAACACACACATGAAAAAGTGCTCCACATCACTCGGCATCAGGGAAATACAAATCAAAACCACAATGAGATACCACCTCACACCAGTCAGAATGGCTAAAATTAACAAGTCAGGAAATGACAGATGTTGGCAAGAATGTAGAGAAAGGGGAGCCCTCCTACACTGTTGGTGGGAATGCAAGCTGGTGCAGCCACTCTGGAAAATAGCATGGAGGTTCCTTAAAAAATTGAAAATAGAGCTATTCTACGACCCAGAAAGCACACTACTGGGTTTTTACCCTAAAGATATAAATGTTATGATCCGAAGGGGCACATGCACCCAAATGCTTAGATCAGCAATGTCCACAATAGCCGAACTATGGAAAGAACCTATATGTCCATCAACAGATGAATGAATGAAGAAGATGTGGTACACACACACACACACACACACACACAACAGAATAGCATGCAGCCATCAAAAAACCCCCAAATCTTGCCATTTGCAATGACGTGGATAGAAATAGAGGGTATTATGCTAAGCAAAATAAGTCAATCAGAGAAAGACAATTATCATATGATCTCTCTGATATGAGGAATTTGAGGGGCAGGGTGGGGGGCCATTGGGGAAAGGGAGGGGAAAAAATGAAACAAGATGGGACCAGGCAGGGAGACAAACCATAACAGACTGTTAATTTCAGGAAACAAACTGAGGGATGCTGGGGGTTGTCGGTGGGGAGGGATAGGGAGGCTGGGTTATGGACACTGGGGAGGGTATGTGCTATGGTGAGTGCTGTGAATTGTGTAAGCTTGACGATTCACAGACCTGTACCCCTGAAGCAAATAATACATTATATATTAATAAAAAAATAAGTTTGAATTGGACTTCTGTCACTAACAACCCGAAGTCCTGATTCATAAAGGTCCCTCACTGCCAGTGACCTACCTAACAATGTAGTATGTCAACAACTTCCTGGGAAAACAGAAGAATGAGCAGGCTATCTTTGACTCAGATGACATGGATTCAAATCTCAGCTCTTCTGGGGGAGTCTCTGATGATCTTTTCACCTGATTGTTCTTTCTTATAAAGTGGATATTAAAAATATTTCTTCTCGGGGCCCCTGGGTAGCTCAGTGGGTTAAAGCCTCTGCCTTCTGGTCAGGTCATGATCCCAGGGTCCTGGGATCAGCCCCACATTGGGCTGTCTGCTCAGCAGGGAGTCTGCTTCCCCCTCTCTCTCTCTGCCTGTCTCTCTGCATACTTGTGATCTCTGTCTGTCAAATGAATAAATAAAATCTTTTTTAAAAAAATTTCTTCTTTGGCCCAATCATGCAAATGAAATAAGAAACAGTAGGTGACATTAGGCTACCAACTGGGCCAGCCATCATTGGGTGATTTAGAAACAGCTACTAATACTTCTCCCCTCCCTTTTCTATTTAGTTCATATACTTCTCACCTGAAGATCAGGAAAAGGTAGAGAGTAGTTCTCAAAGTGTGGTATGGAAATTCCCAGGAACCAAAATCTTTCCAGGGGAGTCCTGGATAATAACACTAAGATGTTGCCCTCATTCTTTAATGGTCAAAAAATTTTTCCAGGCAGTAAATCACTTGTGATACCACAACAAACTGAATGCAGAGACCAAAGTGATTATCCATCTGTCTTCTAGTAAGTTAGATGTTAAGATTTGGAAAAATACTGCCATGGGGCCCAGTTATTTTTGTTTGTTTGTTTGCAAAATATGGTAAGTATGATAGCATGCAACAAATTCATTATTCTTATATTTTAAATATTTCAGTAATTTAAAAAGATTTCCAGTTAGAAATATGATTATGGTACATATTCATAGATATATACCACTCGAAAACAAACTCTTTGAACAGACTAAAGGGGTCCTGAGAATAAGAACTTTGAAAACTCATACAAAGCATGGATTTGGGAGCCAGATAAGGTGGGTTCAAATTTTGGCTATGCTATTCACTGACCTACTGAGGGAGGGAAGTGACTTAACTTTTCTGGGCTTGCCATACTTTTCTCATTCATAAAATAGGCCTATCATAGTACCTACCTCCCAAGGTTATTTTAAGGATTAAATGAGTTAACAAAGGTAAAATGCTTAGTTCAGTAAATGCTAAAAAGAAAAAAAAATTTAGTTGCTATGATCATTATTACTAAAGTTGAAAATATGGCATTAAAAAAGCTAAGGGTCGCCTGGGTGGCTCAGTTGGTTGAGCTGCTGCCTTTGGCTCAGGTCATGATCCTGGAGTCCTGGGATGAGTCCCGCCATCGGGCTCCTTGCTCGGCAGGGAGCCTGCTTCCTCCTCTCTCTCTCCCCGCCTCTCTGCCTGCTTATGTGTACTCTCTCTCTCTGACAAACAAATAAAATCTTAAAAAAAAAAAAAAAAAAAGAGCTAATTATACAGAGCTCTACAGTATGTGCACTGTTTTTGGTACAACAATCCCTTTCAGCAGATTATTTAGAAATAATTTCAGCAAATTATTTAGATTATTAGTCTCAGGGCACCTGGGTGGCTCAGTCAGTCAAGTATCCAACTCGATTTCCCCTCTGGTCATGATCTCAGCTTCATGAAATCGAGGCCCTGCACTGGGCTCTGTGCTCAAAGCAGAGTCTGCTTGAGACTCTCTCTCCTTCTCCTTCTGCCTCTCCTCCAACTTATGGCCTCCCCCCACCCCAAGCTCTCTCTCTAAAATAAATAAATAAAGTCTTAAGAAAAAAAAGAAATACTATGCATCAATAAACACAATGTACTCAAAGATCAAAAGAAACAGACTGTGCCCCCCCCAAAAAAAGACTGTGTCTTCAGGAAATTTATAATTTAATAATAGTAAGAATAATTATTCAGGTCATACTTTTGTACCAAGCACTTTTGACTGTTCACTTCAAACCACTGAGATAGGTACTACTGACTTCTGCGTTTTATAGGGGCAGTAACTGAGATTGCCAAAGATGTCATAATTTGCCCTGAAGCATACAGTTAGCAAGTAGGCACACATCAAGTAAAACCTACATGTGTGAGACGACAAAGACCTGGGTCTTTACCAATACCCTGCAGAATCCCTATTGGGGTGGCTGGACCCTGGAAAGTACTGAACCAATGTTTACCTTCAAAGAGAAATAGAGAAGTATGTCCTTATTTCAAAAAGGCCTCAGGAAATCCCAACAAACCCACCTTTATTTTATTTATTTTTTGGGGGGCACACCACCTTTATAGGGGTCCTTCCAATACTGAAGGCTATAGGGACATGAATAGTAGAATTACTTCTTCTATGGGCTGGGGTAGAGAACAGTATTATAAATGTGAGGGGTAAAATCATGAATCCCATTCTTTAAAAAAACACAGAAATGAGCCATATTACATACATCTTTATAGAAGGGGTATGCCCATTGGTGAGGGGCATTACCTGCTTTCAAGTAATGCCTATAAAAGAAAAAGCTCTTCTTAGGCAACAATCACAGAGATAAGAACCACCAAACACAATACAGAAATGTCACACACAATTTGTAGCCCAAATTATAAGCTATTCCCCCTTCCTATACAATCTTCCAGCAAAAACGCAATGTGCCCCAGGGGAATGAATAATAGTTAAAGCCAGCCAAAAATATGGCCTTTAGGAAGAGAAACAATAAAACATCTATTATTTTTAGCAATTTCTCATTATTTGTCTTGGGAGGGTGCTTTTCTCTTTCTTTTTTTTTTTTCTCAAAAGATTCATTTTCAGATTAGTCACAGAGGGCTGGCAAAATGCTGGGAAGTTGAAGGTGCTTCAGAGCTGTCTTCTGGGGCAATTCTCCAAAGCTTTTCAGGGAAATGATGCTTCCCTTGCCCAGAAATCTGTGCGAGGTACAGAGTTTGAGCAAGGCAGAGAACAGAAACCTTGGGGTAAATGCCCCTGGCTATTCAGCTGAACTTGAAATAGATCTTTTCTTCACTAAAGGGAGATGTTAGCTAGAAAAAGTAGAAAGCCTGACACAGTGAAGGTCTCCAGGACCATAAATACAAGTGGAAAAAGAAAGGAAGACTTTCAGAGCACCTAGATGGCTTAGTCTGTTAAACATCTGCCTCCCACTTGGGTCATGATCCTGGGGTCCTGGGATCAAGCCCTGCTAAGCGGGGAGCCTGCTTCTCAGTCTCCCTCTCCCTTTCCCTCTGCCCCTGCTTGTGCGCTCTCTCTCACTCACTCTCTCTCTCTCTCAAATAAATAAAATCTTTTGTTTGTTTGTTTGTTTTTTAGGGAAGACTTTCAACAACAAAAGGGAAAATGTGCATTACAATATGTTTCAGCAGGAAAAAAAAGAAGTTAAAAACAATTCCTCATAAAAGTGGTGAAGATAGGTTAGAAAGAAAATGAGATATTATTGTGGTCTAAGAGAATATTTTTTAAAAGTTCCCTTTCTGTGCAATTATGCAGTTGCTGTGGAAAACAGTATGGAGGTTCCTCAAAAACTTAAACATAGAATTAGTCTGTGGTGCAGCAATTCCATATCTGGGTATACATCCAAAAGAACTCAAGCAGAGACTTGGACAGGTATCTGTACACCCATGTTCATAATAACATTATTCACAACAGTCTAAAGGTGGGAGCAGCTCTAGTGCTCATTGGAGGATAAATGGATAAACAAAATCTGGTATACAAAAGGGTATATTCAGTCTTAAAAAACAGAATTCTGGGGTACCTGGGTGGCTCAGTCAATTAAGCATCTGCCTTCAGCTCAGGTCATGATCCTGGAGTCCCAGGATGGAGCCCCAAGTCATGCTCCCTGCTCAGTGGGGAGTCTGCTCCTCCCTCTCCCTTTGCCTCTCCCTCTACTCCTCCCCCCACCCCTGCTCCTGCTTGTGCTCTCTCGTTCACTCTCTCTCTCTCAAATTAAAAAAAAAGAAGAAACAGAATTCTGACCCATGCTACAAAAGGATGATCATTGAGGACATTATGCCAAGAGAATTAAGCCCATCACAAAAAAAACAAATGCTGTATCATTCCATGCAGAAGTATCGAGATAGGTTACACCTAGAGTCGTCCCATTAATAGGGCCAGAAAGCAGAACGGTGGTTACCAGGCACTGGGGGAGGGGGAGCAGAATGGGGGATTACTGAGGACAAAGTTTCAGTTTGGGGAGGTGCTGAAAGCATCCATCTGGAGAGGGATGGTGGGGATGGCCGCACAGCCGTGTGAACACACTCGGTGCCTGTGAGCTCTACACTTAAAAAGGACTAAAAAGAAAAATCTTATGCTACATGTATTTTACCACAACAAAGTAAGCTGGAAAAAACCAACCAACCAACCAACAACCCAGAACACAAAGGGAGCCCCCTCCCCTCCACCTGTACTCTTTTTGCAATTTCACGGGCTGCTCCTCCCACTAAGAGGCTTCGTCCCTGTCCCTGTCCCCAGCCCTCAAGTCTGGGCTGGCTCTGGGACAGACTGGCTTGCACCACAGACGGTGGCGGAAGGGCCATTCTGGGATGTTGGAGCTGAGGCCTTGAGGGGCCCTGCAGTGACCACTTTCCCACAGGGAACCTGGCCACAACATGCTTGAAGAATTCCAGATTATGAGAGAGAGAGAGAGAGAGGCCCTTGCCAGATGAGGGCGTGTGCGGAGACGAGCCTCAAGAAGAAAAACTAAGGCACCCCAGCCAAGAGTCAGCACCTAGTCACGTGAGAGAGGCCAGCTGGGATTCTCCAGAACCAGCTCGACTGCCCCAGCCAGCACCATGGGGAGCAGAGACAAGTGAGGCAAGGATGAACCCTGCCCAAATTCTTGACCACGGAATGGTAGGTAGGCCAGGGACTGGTGACAGCTCTAAGCTGCGGCACAGTGAGGTGGCTTGTCTCATGGCAATAGATGGTGAAACAGTTGTGCAAACGTATGCCCTCGTTCTAAAGAATTTCCTCTCATCTTATTCTACTTTGACTATCATGTATGACAGTCACCCATTCATTCAACAAATATTTACTGGGTACCCACGATGCAGCACGACTCCGCTGACACATGAGGCGTATCACGGGAGGAAAGGAAGCCTCCTGTCCTCACGGAGCTTACATTTTCAAAGGAGGAGGACAGAGAAGAAATACAATTCAGAAAAAAATAACATGTTTTAAGGTGAAATGTGATGGAGAAGGAAAAGGTAGCCTGGAGCACGGGGAGCTGGCAGAGGGGAGGGAGGGACTCGGGCATTCCTTCTAGAAGGGCCCGCACGAATCTTTTCTGTGAAAAGATAATTTATCTGTTCCATCCTATGTTTTTTGTTATCTGACCTTTTCTGATGATGATGCCTTGGTTTTAATTATATGTAATCACTGTGCTAATGGAAATAAATATAGGCAGCTCAGTTCATTATCTTGATTACAGAAAAAATTATATGTTCTCTCATATTGCTACTACATTAAAAAAAAAAAAGACAGAAACTTCAACTGCAGGCAAAATCTTAAAGAAAGACCTGGAGACCCCAAAATTCCTGAATCCCACACCAAATATAAAAGGGCATTTGTGAATTTTCCACAGTCTTCAAGCCAGACTTTACCAAAACGGACCCTCCATAATGCTGACCGATGAAGAGCCCTACTTCTCTGCCAAGGGCTTTTAGGGCTCACTGTCTTATCAGGTTCACATAAATTTGTGGTGAAGACCACATGTTTTGGTGTTGGGCACACCTGGGTTCAAGTCCAAGTTCCACCACCTACAACCTGGTTGACATGTTCCCTAAGCCTCAGTTTCCTAGTCTATAAAATGGGCATAATTATACCATGCTTCAAAGAAGGAAGAAATAAATGAGACCACGTACAACTTAAAGCATTTAGCCAGAGGTTACAAAATGACAAGCATTAGATAAATGTTACCTGTTAACACAGGATTACTTTTTAGAAGGTATTCTCAGGTATAAAAACCACAGAGAAAGAATGACAGTCAGCCCTTGACTTCATAACCACAGAAGGATTCACCCTTGGACATGTCATAAGACTCTGCAGGTCCTACCACGAAGGCCTAGAGCTCAGGACCTGGCTTCAGACAGAGCTCATACTGACAGGTACCTTCCTGCTACAACCATATTCTGAAGTTAGATGTAAGTGACCCTTTAATTATGCATGATCCTGGTGCAGGATTAATCATAAGAGGTCAAACTGAAAGCCAGTGTTGAACGGAAAAAAAAAATCCCTCCCCCCAGATCTATTTAAGGCTCCCATGACTCATCCATGCTACCTGGAATCATCCAGAGACAAGAACCTAGAGCTCTCCCTGCCCTCTTGAAACAGTATTTCTGACCCCAAATTTGCAACTTAGTGATGAATGTAAGGAGTTTTGTCTTTTGGGGGGTTGGGGTGAGGAGTGCTGCCTAACACTTAAGGTCTTTTATTTTTTAGGTTTTTTTTTTTAATTTTTAATTTACTTGAGAGATAGAGATCACAAGCAGGCAGAGAGGCAGACAGAGAGAGAGAGGAGGAAGCAGGCTCCCCGCTGAGCAGAGAGCCTGATGTGGGGCTCGATCCCAGGACCCTGGGACCATGACCTGAGCCGAAGGCAGAGGCTTTAACCCACTGAGCCACCCAGGTGCCCCTTAAGGTCTTTTTATGTTTGGAGAACCCTTGTTTTATAAATGGAAGACGGAGCCTATTTCACACTAGGGAGGGTGAAAAGTCAAAACCTTCACTTGCCAGCTCTCCTAGCAGCTGCTGCACAGGCAGGAGCCAGGCCTGACCAATCACACAGACTTGTCTAGACCAGAATAGGGACTAGAATGCGGATCTAATGACACCAAGGAGCAGGGCTGGGGGAGCGTGTGAGTCTTGCAACCAGCTACAGTGTGGGTTTCTAGGGGCAGCAGGGGTGGAGGCGGTGTCCTGCCCAGGCACCCTGAGGTACGGGAGAAAAGCCACAACCACATGTGGTACTGGCCGCCATGCCCCTGGGGACCCGTGTCCCAGTGTGCTTCAGCTTGTCTGACTGGAGAGTGCTTTCCTTTGATCAGTCTGCATCAGAATCAGACTCTCCAGCCTTCCTGGAAGCCCAGAAAGCTTCCGGATAACCTCTGAATAGAGATTTCCCTGACTAAATCAGCCCCAGCTCACAGCTGCTAAGAACCTTGACGGATACGGTAAATTCTAAAATAGCTTCCACACACTAAATCTGACCCGGTGCCAGGCCCTGGGTCCAGCACTGTCTGCTCAATATCTCAATTAATTCTCACAACCACACCGCAAAGAAATCCTCTTGTCTCCTCTTAAAGAGGAGGAAAACTGTTAAGCGGTAGAAATGGAATTTGACTTCAGGCCACTGGAGCACCAATATATACCCAGTTAATCCCCAGGCCAGATTTTTAACTCCTATTCCTTGTGACCTAGATCATCAACTCAAAAAATGTTACAGAGAATCTGCTCTATGCCAGGCACGGTTCTAGACATCAAGGACAGAAGAGTCGCTATAACAAGCAAAAATCTGTGCCCTAACAGGATTTACATTCTAGGCCTTTGCTGAAGACTGGATATTTGTGTCTATGCCCCCCGCTGCCCCCGAGTAATATACTGAAATCCTGACCTTGAGCGAGGTGGTATAAGGAGGTAGGTCTTTGGTAGGTGATTCAGTCATGAGGGAATGGGATGAGTACCCTTATAAGAGGCTCTGGCACTCAGGGCAGAAAGACAGCAGTCTCTGAACCTGGAAGCTGGCTCTCACCAGACATGGAATGTTCCAGCACCTTGATCTTGGACTTCCCAGCTTCCAGGACTGAGAGAAAGGAATGTCTGCTGTTTATCAGTCACCCAGTCTGTGTTTTGTCATGGCAGCTCAGACAGATTAGAGATACTTAGGTCCGTGATCTCTTACTCTGCGGGCTGGTTTTTGTTAATGGCAACCCCCAGCCCAACCACTTCACGAAGTCCGTGTAAGTGCACCGTTCCAGTTCGGGGGTGGGGGGTGGAGGGTGTGGGAAGAGCCCAGACCGGGTTTGTGCTGACACACGGCTACTCTCAGGTACTCTGCACCATCGCGGAGTCTCCAAACCCTTCTCCACACAGCTGAGAGCTGCTCAGGGATCAAATCTGCCAGGAGGGAAGAATCCGATTTGCCATCTCTGTTAGTGGTGCTCCAGCAGCTCGCACGGACTCGGCAACCAAAAACAACATTTGCTCGTTATGTTGCAGTTCTGTAGGTCAAAGTCCAAGGGGTTCTGCTGCCTTTTCTGCATCACAAATCTGCAATCAGGTGTTGGTGGGTGGGCCTCTGATCTGGAGGCTCTGGGGAAGTATCAGGCAAGCTCTTTCAAGCTGCGGCAGAATTTACTTCTTTGTGATTGTAGACCCAGATGGCCTTCCCTTTGCCTTTGGCCATATAATGTAATATAACCGTGGACGTGACATCAGGGGAAAAGGTCATGGAAGCCACTTAGCCATTTCTGCCTACCACACCCCGCTGAGCCTGGGCCTATGGTACAGCCGCTATTTTCAATAGTCTGGATAGAGCCAGTCTCTTCGGGAAGATGACATGAAGGATGTGAGCACGCAAGCTATATGGAAGAACATTCCAGGCAGAGGGAACTTCGAGTGCCAAGTCCCGGGGAAGGAACGCAGCTCAGGTGTTCAAGGAACAGCTGGAGGCCAGATGGCTGGAGTGTAGTGAGTGATGGGAGGGACAGGAGGAGAGGCAGTCCCTGAAGTTACGATTGTGGTTCTGAATCCCAGAGACCCTCCAAGGTCCTTGCAGGCTGCTCCAAGGACTATGGCTTCCTGTGTTCAAGAATTCTGGCAAGAAAGGATGGTGGCTCAGATGGGGCTGTGGGTACCAAAGGGGCTCTTTCTTCTGAAGTGGTCAGATGCTAAATACATTTGGAAGGTGGGGCCCACAAGGACGAGAGAAAGAAAAGAAAAAGATGAGAAATTCTGACTTTGGCATTTGTAATCTGTGCATCGCTGGGCAAACCATCGAAACTTTCCATACTTAATGTGTGCTGAAGAGTAAAATAAAATGGGCAGATCACGTATGAGTGGTGGGATTTCTGTGAGAATTAATGTCATGTGTTCTAAAATCTAGCAGGTGCTCAGAAATCTTTTCTTTCCTCACTGCTTAGTATTAAATGCACAATTCTTCCCCGTCCTGTTGTGACTTTCTCGTTCGCCAACTTCATTCTCAAGGAAAGGCATTAAAGCCCAACTCAGATTAGAGTTATAAATGCAGAGAGGAGGGACCAATGTCTGTCTGTTGCATTCGACCCCTTTGATCGAGGGGTTAAATAAGGATGTGAGAGGCTCAAAGAGGCCCCCAAGTAGAGAAACATCTAAGAGCCTCTGGCCCATGGGTATAAAAATGGGCGTTAAGAAGTTAATCTTCCTAGTGGGGTTCCTGCTCTGGCAATAAAGGTGCCTATCCAGCACAGAGGAGCAGCTCAATAGGTAATTGTTAAATAAAAACGTTAATAAATATTTACACTTTCAGTGTGGGGCTCTTTATCCAGACACGCCACGTTCACGCTGAAGGACGCCCACTAACAGTGCACGAGGCATTAAGAAATGAGGCACCTGCTATTTTTACAGCAGCAGTCATAACATCTTTATTTTGCATCCTTTCCTTACCCCTTATGAGCCGGAAGACCTTGGACAAGCCAATGGAGCCTCAGTGCTGGCGGCTGCGTTTCCTCACGGACTTACCAAGCAGACTAATGATACATATAAAATGCTCAGTAATGGTGCTCTGCACCATTCATCAATAAATGGTTAACTTCTTATTATCAACATTAATAAAAATAGATTCTGAGTATAGGAAGCAGGAGCTTCATCTCAGCCTCGCTCTGATGCTCTGCTCTATTTTTTTTCCTTTTTCTCACTCTCTCTGACATAGGAAGAGTCAAATTTAGTACACCGTTCCAAGAAAGAACTTGAGATGATTTTTGGAGAAGGCCAGTTAATAACACTGCTGCCCTCAAGTTTGACTCCCCCACCCCACCCCACACTCTTCTGGTGCTAAATATGCTAAAATTTCTCTTTTCTAGTCCTACCGCCACCCAACCTGCAGACTCTCCATTGACCAGTCTGAGTGACTCACAGGGTTTGCTGTGATGCATCTGGAGTTTCTCACAATCCTGCCTTCTTCTCCCAAACCTACGCAGATTTGTGTCATCAGCAAATTTCACTGACTTGCCAGTAAAAGAGTTGACATTTACACACCCACAGCTCTAGGCAGCAGTGACCAAGCCAGTGAATTTCTAATGAGAAAGGTTTTGGTCTCTGGAAATAAATATTTGACAGCTGGATGTCTCCAGAAGGAAGTTGACCATTTAACCCATTTGCAGCCATTGTCCCTCTCTTTGTCTGTTGCTCCCTTCCCTTTCACATTTTTTGCCTATAGAGCTGATTTGACTACCAGTGTTCTTTTTTTTTTTTTTTTAAGATTTTATTTATTTATTTGACAGAGATCACAAGTAGGCAGAGAGGCAGTCAGAGAGAGAGGAGGAAGCAGGCTCCCCGCTGAGCAGAGAGCTCAATGTGGGGCTGGATCCCAGGACCCTGGGATCATGACCTGAGCCGAAGGCAGAGGATTTAACCCACTGAGCCACCCAGGCACCCCAACTACCAGTGTTTTTAGTGGAACCCAGAGAGAGGACGTTAAAAGGAGGGGACAGGTAAATGGATTGTGAGACAAGGTCTGCCATAGGACTGGTGACTGTTGGCAGAGGAGAGATAGCAGAATGCTTTACCCTATAGTGTTGGGCATCCCAGACAATGCATTACAAAGATACCAGATGGTGCTGGATTGAGGGCAGGACTCCTTGTGTCTTCCCAACCTCCTTTGTCTTCTTCTGGAAAGAGCAGTTCAAGTTTCCCTTGGGAGCAGCCCCCCTCCCCAGTTTTGGTTGAGAATGTCAATCCAGTTCCAGGTCCCCGCCCCCTAGGGAGCACATGACCCCAGGGAAAACCATTTCCATTTCTCTCTCCCTTGCTTTAGAATTTTCAGCACAGGAGCAACACATCAAAGATGGCAGACCAACAGACAGGGGTTCCTGTTCCCTTGATCCTCGGGTCCCTCTCTTCTGAGAAGTCTGCTTTTTCTGCTTTGCCTTAGAATCTGTAAGTCACTCTACATCCTTCCTTTTTATGGAAGCTAGCAGAAACACTTTCTGTTGCTTGCAGTCGAAGACTCGCAAATGATCTAAGCTCTAAATCTAGCCTTTCCAGGGAAAGAGGAGCAGTTCAGAGAAACAATAAGCTGATATGTTTGCATTTACCAGCTGCACACTGGCTTTTTTTATTGCGAGCAAGGAGCTATTTTCAAGACAGCTGTAAAATTGTCACTGAGGGTATCTTAGTTTAATAGTTTTCATTTCTCCTGCCAGTTACAGGGGAAGAGCAGAGATGAGGGGGAGGCTAGGAGGGCACAGATATAAGTGATAGACTGGCACTCTTGTGGGATTAATTAAGCAAGGATTGTGGGTTTTATCAGCATAAGAGAAGAAATAAAAACAAAGCAAAACCCAAAGTTTGAAAGGAAAAGAGACATCAAAACTATCTAGAGATGGGTTTGCAAGAACAGGATAATAGAGACATCTTAGACAGGGGTTAGGTTCTGAAGTCATTGTACAAGGCAAAAATAATTGAGTCACAGTGAATTGATCTCTTGATTTACCAAAGAGTTACAGTGTCAATGATGATCCCATACAGGGAGATATTATTATAAATATATCACAGAGACTAAAATGTATACTGTGTAATAAGAGTACATATACACAGTATAATTTTGTATTTTTAACTACGTAAGACAGACAGAGTCTGAAATGCGAAATTTCCATGTGTGAGAAGCCCACACTATAAGCAGCAAGTTGGTTCTATAAAAGAGAGACACATCTCTTGTCTCACACATAATCTGGCCACAAACCTTATGAACGGAATGGCAGGCAGAATCACCTATGGTACTTCAAGTGTTATTTTTATTTTGGGAAGGGGGTTGATGGTCAAGTACTTATTAATGCATGCTAGAAGTATATCTATGTATGCTAGAAGTATATCAATGCCTGTGACCTTGAAGGGTCATTCACCTTACCTAGGGGTCCTGGGCTGCAATCACGTGAGCTGCTACCTCTTTAGAAACTTCGCTGAGCCCTCAGAGTCAGAGGTCTCCTAGGTTTTGAACACTAAGAGATACAGATTACCTAAAGCTCTTTCCTTGGTTTTGCTTTCTTTAATAAAATAGAAATGCAACTCTATAAAAACATTTTGACAAAATACTAAAATAAAATCAGCATGTAAATGAAATTACATACAAAATTTAGAGGCAGGCAGAGATAAATACAAAAACACAGGTACAAGGAATTGATTTACTCACTGGTCATAGAACCACAAATTAATTTAGGCCTGACAGAAGGCCTTAAAGGTAATCCAATTTAATTTTTTTTTTTAACAATAATGCCTATTGCATAGTGGGACACTCAGAAACACCTGTTGAGAAGATCAATAGCTTAACTTTTTAAATTAGGAAACAACAATGATTAAAATGATTCTCAAGTTCATCATGATAGTCAAAAGAAAAAGAAGAAAAGGAGAAAGGCAAAATTGTTAAAGTATGAGAAAGTACAAGGTAAAGCTCTTTTTGACAGAGGAATATCAGCTAGGAAATGGAGAATGAGTGGTAAAATTAGAAAATCAACATTGTGCGACCCCCAGTATAATAACCAATTCAAGCTTCAGGCTCATCAGTGCACCCTACAACGACGGGGTAGAAGGGTGTCGAGGAACAAGATATGCATACGGATTCCTTCTGAACTACGGTGGGGAGAAGCTACCTGTACAATGGAGAGATCTGGCAAATACTCCTTGATCAAATGATCACACTGAGCCCTGGCGATTATAGGACAGACTCATGCCATGTCCCTCCAGATGGAGGGGAAGCACACGGCACCGCCCATGCAATATTCTCACCAAGAAAACCTACCCTAATTCCAATCACAAAGAAACAGTCCAAAAACCCAGAGCGTGGGTCATTCTATAAGATAACTACCTTGGACGCTTCAAAACATATCAATGTCACAAAAGACAAGGAGGGAGAACATTTTCTAGTTTATAGGAGAGTGGGAGACCACACAAGCAAAAGTAACATGTAAATCTTGAATGGATCCTGGAGTTTAAGGCAAGAAAGGACATTTGGGGGAATACTGGAGAAATCTGAATCTGGAATATACATTAGATATTACTGAATTAATATATTTCTTGGATGTGAGGAAGTTATGATGGTTATGTAGGAAAGTAATCTGGATACGCTAGAGTTCTTCGAGGTGAGGGTCATTATGTCTGCAAATTACTTTTAAAGGATTCAGCTCTGTTAAGGTGTACACACACACACACACACACACACACACACAGAACAAGAAAGCAAATATGGCAAAATGTTCATGATTGGTTAATCCAGGAGAAGGTATAGAGATATATATTTTTTTTAAGATTTTATTTATTTATTTGACAGAGATCACAAGCAGAGAGGCAGACAGAGAGAAAGAGGGGGAAGGAGGTTCCCCCACTAAGCAGAAAGCCTGATGCGGGGCCTGATCCCAGGACCCTGGGATCATGACCTGAGCCAAAGGCAGAGGCTTTAACCCACTGAGCCACCCAGGCGCCCCTAGAGATATTCTTTGTGCTGTCCTTTCATTTCAGTATTTTGACATTTTTTTCAAGAGAAAAAAATTTGCAGACAATAAAGAATCAGGTTCAGAGACATCTTTAAATAACACACCCAAACCACTGGCAATGTTATCAATTACAGCTTAGTCTACCCCTTAGTTTCCCCTCAGGCTTGAATAAAAAATATTCTCATTAATCCAGAGCTGTTAAAAGCCAAGGCCTGGTAGGATAAAAAGAACCAACGTCAGAAGTGTTCGCAGCCAGAATATGTGAAGAATATTTACAACTCCATAATAAAACGACAACCTGATGAGAAAAGAAGTAAAAGATATTTTTCCAGAGAAGACAGACAAACGGTCAAGGAGCCCATGAAAGGATACCCAGATACAGCCACTAGACAAAGGCCAATCAAAGGCACCATGAGACACCACTTTTCATCTACCAGAATGGCTATAAAAAAAAAGATAAGAACAAGTGTTAATAGAGATGTGGAGAAACCAGAACCCTAACACATTGCTGGTGGGAAACTAAGTGGCACAGCCACTTTGGAAAAGAGTTTGTCAGCTCCCCAAATCCTGATGACCCAGGAGTGTCACTCCTTTCCTAGGCATAGATGCAAGAAAAAACGGAAACATCCATATATACAAAAATGTGTACACAAATGTTTCACAGCAGCATTATTTACAATAGTCAAAGAATGGGCCCAGTCCAAATGCCCATCAGCTGCGGTGTATCCATGCCAAGGAAGATGATTCAGCAACGAAAAGGAAGGGCACACTGATACATACAATGGTGTGGATGAACCTCGAAAACACCACATTAAATGCAGGAAGCTGGTCACAAAAGCCTACAGATGGTCTGACTCTGTTTATGTGAAATGCCCAGAGTGTGCAAATCTCTGAGGACAGAAAGTGGATTAGTGGTTGCCAGAGGCTTGGAGGAGGGGGAGGATGGAGAGTGACTGCTAATCCCTGTGGGGTTTATTTTAGGGATGAAGAAAATGTTCTCTAAATAAGATTTTAGTGATGGTCTCACAACCCTGTGAAAATACTAAAAAACAAAGAATTGTACACTTTAAGGAACTGAATTGTCCGGTCTGTGAATTATCTCAATGAAACGGACTTTTAAAAAGTATATGTATATTTATGTATTTATATGTATTTTGTATATTTACATAAATATACATATTTATATGTAAATGTGCACATATGTATACACTTTATTAAAAAATATGTGTGTGTGTATGTGCACACACAGGCACACACAATATGACCTCAAAAAAGTGTTTGCAAGCAGCTTTGCCCCTAATCTTTGATCCCTCTAGCAGGACATTTCTTCCTCCTGCCACAATTCATAGGGAAGTCCCATGTTTCCATTCTAAACTCTTTACTATAGACCTCTGGCTAAGTGGACAAAGAGAAGCCACAGGAAGCTTAACCTGCCTTTCCTACAGCGTGAGTTAGGACTCGGTTACTCTGAGTTCCATCCTCCCACACCAGGAACAGAAGCACGGAAGGATCAGCTGGTACCCAACTGTCCCTGGGCAATGATCACGCATTCAAGATCAGGCTCCAAACTGCTCTCTGAGGCAGCCTACTTCTGAAGCATCTGCTTTCTTAGATGAATCAGGAGTTTCGAAATTAGGAAGCAAAGGCCCAGGTTTTTAAAGGGATGGAAAGTGGTTATGCACTGATGAGAAAAAAAAGAGAGCCATGGCACAGGCAGGAAGAGAGTTGTGTGTGCGAAGCTGGAGCAGTTCTGTGATGGGTTTAGTCCCTCCAGCCAGCTGTCCTTCTCCTCCCGGAAGTGGCTACATGATTTCCCACGGGGATTACTCTTCCTCGATGCTTCAGGCCACTTGGTTTGGGTGGTGCCTAAGCTCAGCCCTAGGGGAGGCCCCAGGACCTGGTCTAACCAATCCGCACATTCATTCTCCGGGCTGCGGTGATTGGTTCAGGGATGGGCACATGACCCAAACGGGCCAATGAGATTGAGACCCAAGATTTAAATTGGAAATTCTGAGAAGAAAAAGACTCTGAAGACTTTTAAGCTAAGAGTAGCCGGCAGCGGTCTATCCCACACAGGAGAATGGGAATGGAGAGGTCCTCATACTACACAGAACCCAGGACTCTGATCTAGAAGCTAGAAACCCCTGATAGTTTGACCTACTGAATCAGTGTTTCCTCCCCCTCCCCAGTTTTTTTTTTTTCTTAAACCAGTTTCATTTAGTGTTCTGCCCCTAGCAATACAAAGAATTCTGTTTAACGTGGAAAAAAATCAAAAGAGTTCCACTAGTGGCCACCTAAAGACAGGGAACACTACCTGGGATAGTTAATTTTATGTGTCCAGTGGAGGGGTCATGGTATCTGGACAGTATAAGGTATGACATTATATATTTCTGTAAAGGTATTTTTAAGATGAGATTTTCATTTAAATCAGCAGACTTTGTTTGAGTAAAGCAAATTACCCTCCATAACGTGGGTGGGCCTCATCCAAGCAGTTGAAGGCCTTAAGAGAAAAGACTGACCTCCTTGGAACAAGAGGGAATTCAGTCAGCAGACTGCCTCTGAACTCTTAATTCCAGCTCCTTCCTGGGTCTCCAGCTTGCCAACCTACCCTGCTGATTCTGGGCTTGCTGGCATCCACAGGTACATGAACCAATTGCCTAAAATAAATCCTTAAGATAAATCTGCATCAATCTCTATCTGTACCTATAGATTTAGATACAGACAGGGAAGTGGGCATAGATATAGAGGGAGAGAACAGTTTCTCTTGAGAACCTTAATACATGATCAAATGGTGGTCCCAGGGCAATATGTTGGCTTTCTGAGTTTGAGGTGGGAAGAACATATGCTAGGGTTCTCACCGACTCTCCCTTCATCCTCAACAATAATCATACACACTGCATACCAGGTTCTGTGTGACATCTTTGCTCCTGTCAGCTTAATTGTCTAATATGCCATTCCCATTTTTCTCGATGAGGGGTTAAATGACTTGTCTGAGGTCAAAAGGCTGGTAATGGAGACCCAGGAAACCAACCCAGGACTCCCTAGATCTATCCTGAAGACTTCAGCCACCAGGCCAGCTGCCCAATTTCTGGGAGAAAATTCCTAAGGTTACTCTTTTCTTTCTCAGGGGTTTGGGGGTCTACTTTTTTCTTTCTCAGAAATTTGGAGCATGGGGCCACACATCTTGTTCCAAAAAGCAGCAAGACCATACCCTGCCCCTGACAGCCTTCCTCCAACACTGTTTCCATGTTGGAAGCCCTCTGCCCCTTTAAACTCTGACTTGTGGGTGGTGCTGGTCTAGAATGAGTCACTGAGTCACAGGGCCTTGTTCTCTGCTCCTGGTGAGGAGGATCCAAACTCTAATTCCTAAAATGCTGACTAGGCGCACAGACATGAGTTACCACACACCCGCTCTACCTTTCCTCCATCACCACTTGATTTTTTGACCAGGCCTCCGGTGTCAGGTGCAGCTTTAGGGTAACATAGATGGCCAGCCGCCAGAATGGGAGAGAAGGAACTGGTGGCAGAATCCCTCTGAAGTCTAAGCAGAGGCCTTAAGGATGCTGTCTAGGCAGAAAGGCAAACGTTGGTGTCCTCTCTCCTTAGGATGGCAGGAGCGGCCATTTCCAAATATTTGTCATTTTTCTCTCTCCCCTCCCGACAAGGGTCATATTCACAGACTACATTCAATATTATTTATCCAACATAGTTTTTAACTGGCTCCTTGTTGCGTTAAAATGAATGTATTTGAAAAAGGGATTTCACAAAATTATATATAGAAATTATTTTTACTTGCTATAAATAGAAAAAAACACTGGGAAAAAAATAATCGTTAACACGCTTGTCCCGCAAAAGCCATGAGGCTATGGCTGTCATTTTGTTTAAGAAAAAGAAAAAAAAAAAAAAAAAGGCAAGATTACAAGTAATGGAGAGATGTAAAGACCTATTAGTTAGTAACCTTGAATGATTAAAATCAGACTAAATGATACATCATTTGAAAAGACCAGGGAGTACATGAAGCACCGTAGGTCAGCGAACCTTGACTGAGCACCTGATTTGGGTCAGAACCTGTGTGGTTTATCTCTGACAAGCCATTTCAGTAAGAGTTCCATCAGAAATGATTAAAGACGTTTTGGCATTTAATTCAATTATGTTTCAATATAAAGAAAAACATCTTCAGATGCTCTGATTTTTAAGTACCAATGTAAGTATGGGATTTCCCTTCCCTCTCTTCTAATGCCATCCATGAAAATACATTTCCAATTCACGTAACTAAAACATACAGTCTTAAAGATTATTAAACTGGAATTTCAGTTAAAAGAAAAAAGACCTACTTGCACCACCTAAGTGACCTATTAGCACTTTCTTCTCACGTTTGTGGAAGAGTATAAAACATATTAGCGTCTACTATGTACTTTATTTTTATTTTATTTTAGTTTTTTAGGATTTTATTTATTTACTTGACAGAGAGAGAGAGTACACAAGTAGGTAGAGAGGCGGAGGGAGAGGGAGAAGCAGGCTCTCCACTGAGCAAGGAGCCCAAGATGGGGCTCGATCCCAGTACCCCCGGGATCATGACCTGAGCAGAAGGCAGACGCCCAACTGACTGAGCCACCCAAGCGCCCCTGTACTTTTTTTTTTATTTAATGCAGAACTTATACACCAACTGAAACTATCTTCCTTACCACCTAAAAATAACTCACTGCCCCATAAAATCATTTTTAAACTGCTGTGCCATGTGTCCCATTTTGGGGAACACAGAAAACAAAACAGACTTTGTAGTTCAGTACCTGGGTTGGATTCCTGTTCTGCCACTTAGCAGCTGTGTGGCTTTAGGCAAATTACTTAACTTCTCTGAACTGCCAGCTCCTCATCTGTCAAACGAACATAACAATATCAACTCTGTAGGGCTGCTGGAAGGAGAAAAGGACGAACTACGCCGAGCTTGGTGCTTGCTACACAGTAGGCACACAATACACGGTATAAATCTTTCATGGGAAAACAAAGGAATCAGCAATGGCCAATAGTGAAAAAGTGGGTCCTTGTCAAGGATGACAACCTGAAAGGCTACAAGGGCCCAGCAAATCACATGAAGGAAGTCAACACGTTGGGTAGTGTCTAAAAGGGTGTATCTGAAAGAGGCAGGTGCTTGCTTATCCTCTACTGACTACGGCCATGTGAGCAACCAGGGACATTTATTAAGTTAGTATCATTACTCAGCTACTTCTAACCTTAGGAGGGAGGTCCTGGTATCATCCTCATGTTACATGTGAACAGACTGGGGCACAGATAGCTTGTTTGACCCTATACAGCTGAGGAAGTGGCAAAACCAGATCCAGGCATTCTGTTTTCAAAGCCAGTCACCCTTTTTACACTTTAAGTGTGGTGAGTGACTCTCAAGCTTTTGGGTCCATCAGAATCACCCAGAGAACTTATGAAAATAAAAGTTGCCAGATGATTCCATAGGTCAGGAAAAGGGAAAGGACCGAGAATCTGCATTTCTAACCAGTTCCCGGCTGACACCGATGATGCTGATCTGAGGGCCACACCTGGAGAACCACTGTCCTAAGCTCTTCTTCCTCTCCTAAGGCTGGTCCCGTGTTCCAGATCTGACTGAATTTTAAGAGAAGCCAGAAATGTGGTCTTCCTTAGGAAGGTTCACCATATTTACATGCTGGCCACTAATTCAATATTTTTAACAATACTGTACAAGCTGACAACAACAAAAAACCCCAGAAAACAAAAAACAAAAAAAAAACAAAAAAAAACCCAGAAACAAGCTTAGGAAGCCAAATTTGGCCTCTGGGCTGTTGGTTTGTGATTGGTGCTTTACGTGTCAAAAGCACTTTTAACACACTTACCCAACAAATGTTTGTTGAGCACTTGTTACACACCAGGGGCTGATATGGGAAATGAGTCGAGAGATGAGCCAGGCAGATGAGGTCTCTCTCTCTCTCTGCAGAAGTCACAGTTGGGGGTGGCGGCAGGCAGGGGAGTGGGGAAACAAAACTAACGAAATAAATTGCAAAGACCTTTCCAGCTATGGTAAGCTCCCTGCAAAAAAGCCAGCAGGGTGAGAAACTGAATGATTTCCTTGACTATTTACCACTCTAGAAGAAGGAAGGGAAAGTGTACTATACCTCCATCACAGAGGAGAGGCAGACAAAAAATAGTTGAATTACGTGCGGCGACCGACGTCCCCAGGCCATGGAGGTCAGCCAGGAACCACACCACTGCCTGACTTCCCTGCCAATACCAAATTCATGACATCATCCCATCTCCCACGAATTATTTACCTCATCCCCAAGTGTGGAAGGTCAAACCGCCCGGTCTTTTTTTCGCAGTCTGCCTCTGCAGGTGAAATTTAGCAGTAATTGTCTAATTGCTACTCTGGCAACGGCTGCCACAGATACATTTTAGAACTCCGCACAGGTGTGCTCCGTGGCTGATGTGCTATTTTCAAGGACGAAAGGAAGGAATTAGGAAACCTGATGTCTTCTGCTTCAAGAGTTAAGATGAAGTTATTTTTTTCCCCCAATCAACTCATGGTATCGCGCTTCAATTTTCCAGAGTGTCTTCTCATCATAAATTAAACTGGGTTGCCTAATCCCAGAGCAACAGAAACGGAAAGGTAGTTGGGAGGAGGAGGAGAAGAGAAAGTTTGGGAGCTTATTAAAGAGAAATGTTTCTGTGTCCTTGAAGTACAGTTATTACATAAGGAACTGTATATGATGATAATAATGAAAAATGATAGGGCCGATAAAAATAATAATGATCGTGATGTTGTTGACCGTGGCTGGCGCTCAGCAAATATTCACTCATTAAAGCCACAGGATTCTGCTTTGAGGTAGGTAAGCAGCCCTAGGCTGATTTTACATATTAAAAAAACAGATTAAAAAAAAAAGTCTAAGTGAATTCCTTAAAATAGTTACTGCATTCTTGATTCCAGCAGTTAATTCAATTTCAACAAGACACCCTTTTTTTTTTTTTAAACACTTGGAAGACAGATATGCTGACTTTACATATGCCTTAATTATTTTCAATTCAGCACTAAGGAGATGAGCTGTAGCCAGTGGTATGCGCCTTTACAAACTTGATGCGTAATGGAATGAAAATGCCGAGGCGGACAGAGCTAACAAAGAGAACGCCAGTAAGTCCATCCCAGCGTTGCCTTCCACATCATGGCGCATTTTGGGAGTCAGCACAGGTCAGACCTTGTCCCCAGTCACAAAGCATGCAAAGCTACAGGGTATAGGAGAAGCAATCCATCACAACTCCAACATTCACACCTGGCCGTGAGCCAGGAGGTTCTGTGTTCTCGGATTGTTTCACGGGTAGGAAGAGGCAGCGCGGGCAGAACTCATGTGAGTATTAGCTACAGTGATCAAGTCAGAAACCCCTTCCCCAGTCTCAGTTTCCTTACCTGTGGAATGGGAGGGGACAGTGATGATCACAGCTGCCTATCTACCCACAGGCTACAACAAGGGTAAAACAGAACACCACATTGGGAACCATAAAGGGACCATCAGACAAAAGCAAGGGGATCAGGACCATGACCTTCTCCTCAACTGGGCTCCTGAACTACGGGTGTGCACAGAAAACATCAGCTTATACTTCTTTGCACCTCTTACCACATTATTACCAAATAATGATGTCAAGTGCAGAGCCTAGGCTCTGGTTTTCAAAAGTCTTTGTCCCCTTTGAAAGGGTTCACCTAAGGTTTTCTTCAGTCAACTCTACCAATACATTTGAAATACGATCTGATTGCCCCCAAAATAGCAAAACTATTTCTAAAATGGAAATGGAGTTCTTTGAATTTATTTTCTGATTTAATCTTCCCCATAGCCCTTCAAGATTGATATAACTAGCCTTGGTTTTTGATGTGAAAATGGAGACTCCGTTTAAATAACTTGTCTAATTTCACACAAACTAATAAGCAGCGCAGGCAAGATTTGATCCCAGATTGGACTGCTTGGGAGTCCGAGGACTCCTGCATTTCTCACTTGTGCAAAGCTTGGCTGGCCAGTGGACAGAACGGTCCATCACAGTGCCCATCACACTTAATGTAACTTCTAAACTTACTCGTATATATTAGGAAAAACTCTACCCTTTCTACAAATATTTCTTAAGAGACTATTCCTCTTACGAAGAAGAAATGAGCACTCTTTGGGGCCTGTATTCAAAAGATAAATCTCAACCCAGTAAGAGTATTACAGATGCTTCCCATTTAGTCTTTAATTTCTACATCACTGTTAAAAAGGGATGTGCAGGGTCAAAGAGTAAGGCATAATGGCAGCTTAAGCCAGGACCCTGATTCTCCGCCTTGAGCTTGCCTTAATGAGCATGTATCCAGGAAGCTGGTAAAAATGCAGACTCCCAGCCTCCCTGCCACTCCATGATCTTTCTACCTGCTTCCGGTGGAGCCCAGGAATCTGAGTTTTAATCAAATCCCTGGTTATTCCCATGGCAGCTGGTCTCAGACCACACTATGTGAAACAGGTCAAGGCGAAGTAGTTGGGGAATCGGGAATCAAGAACTTACCTCTGGGGCATGTTTGTTTTAAGGCCTTCAACAACTCACCTAAACCTCTTTGGACTTTTATGTTTGGAAAGCAACTCGTCTTTCCTGGGTGATCTCTGGCCCCCATCCTTTGGGGGACTAACTGGGCCTTGTGTGTTTCAGACCTTCTAGATAGGCTGAGCACCATCTTTTAGTGTTGGGTCTCTGTGCCAGCTATTATCAAGGGGAATGTGGGGAGTGCTTTTGTTTTTAACCACAGAACAAGCTCCAAATGAAAGGTAGGAACACCGTGAGGAAGCCTAGGCCTCTCCCAGCATTTGCAGGACTCCACTCCAACCAGATAGTCACCCTCGGGGGGCAGAGCCATATGCACTGACAATGTGCTTAACAAACTTTCTTCTACTAGTGTTTACATGACTGCAGGAGGCCCCCTCCTTGGCAAATACGTGTAACTAAGGAGGCAACACAAAGGCTATTTTTCTCAAGGGGATTCCTCAACACTTCTAAACACAAATATGTATACATACATACACACAAATACATATATATATACACACACAAAAACTAGGATCCTTCAAAATTGGCAGTAGAGGGAAGACCTCGCTCAAGACTGACTTTCTTCTCCTCAAGGCTGTAGTTCCTAATCCTACCTGTGCATTAGAACCAACTGTGGGCTGTAAGAGAACCTATACATTCTTCTATGCTCACCCACAGGCTTTTCTGTAAAGGGCCTGCACTGGAACCTCCAGCTGCCACTTTTCAGAGTTCCCCAGGCAAATCCACTCTGCAAATTGAATTGAGAACATGGACTTTGAGGACCTTCAACCCAACCACCCTGCCAACACGAGGGAAGAACTGCCCCCTTCCCACAAAGGACATTTCCCTTAGCAAAACACAAGGACAACCACAGTGTTTAGGCCAATGGTCTCCACAATGGATTAAAAAGATTTAAGGTTTATATTTGACCTAAACAGTGGGAGATATCTACCATATGTCTTGACAATGGGACCCTCACTAGATTTTGCTGTCAGCTGGGCATGGGGCATGCTTCTCAATGGCATTAACAGGACTCTGAGAAAAGGGTGGGAATGTCACAATATGGGGCAGTTGATGGAGGAGCATATTGAATATGACATTTTAGCACTCTGTGACATATTACTGAGTTTGCTGGGTTAAATGGGTTTATGGAGTTGTGGAAATCTAGTATTACTTGGACTAGCTTTGACAAATGACTTAAACAGATTCTACAAAACCTCCACAGAGCAGAATTCTAACAATGCAAACACATGGAAATGAGAAATGGGCAGAATTGGTTCATCTTCTACCCCTGGTCTAGGCTCTTTGAATGCCGCATCATAAAGTCAAAGCAATAACCAGAAAAACTAACCGTAAACTGGTTAAAACAAAAAGATCAAGATAGTTCTGTGAAGGTATGGATTTTGCATACTATTATTGAAACCACGACCGTTGATTTACATATGTGTCATACTTTGGAGTACAGACAGTATTCACTTTGCACGGTTCCTTATGCACAAATTTTAGTTACCCTGGTTTAGTTAAATAACGTCAGTCTCCCATCATGGTTCAAATTTCCATTTCCATGCTATTTTAACTGTGAGTAATTTGCATGGTATTTAACTGCGAGTAATTTGCATAAAGTATAAACTCCACTGCTTCCACAAATCACTATGTAAATAACAAATGTACATTTTGATCAAAAACCAATCATGGTATTTCTTCCCGCATCTGCCAGTGACTGGCCACAGCCTGCACATTTGTTACTTAGTTCGTGCACAGACAGCAAAGCATGGAGCTGTGTTGCCTGTGTGTCTCCCAGTGATACCCCCATGTGACTGATCGGGCCATCAACATTCCAAGTGTGGCAAAGAAACAGAAAGTGATCATGCTGGAAATGAAATACAAAGAGAATATAAATGGAATTATTGAAGGAAGAATAGTGACCATGGAGTTGACTATGGATACGCCACTAGAGGGATTTAATGAAGGTGAACTTATCAACATCAACAGAAAAGTAGTTTTGACAAAAAGGATGAAAATTTATGTTGGAGAGGAAGTGACACACAACAAAAAGTTCCCTTTAAAGGAGCTCTTAGAGGGGCACTTGTGTGGCTCAGTCACGTAAGCCTCTAACTCTTGGTTTAGGCTCAGGTCATGATCTTAGTGTTGTAGATATTAGGGTCATAGGACAAAGCCCGCTGCCAGGCTCTGTGCTCAGCACAGAGACTGCTTGAGATTCTCTCTCTCCATCTCCCTCTGTCCCCACTACCCCCAACTTGCACTTGCTCACTCCCTAAAATAAATAAATAAATCTTGGAAAAATATAAAGGAGTTCTTGGAAATATTTCATGAAATCATAGAGCATAAAATAGAAAGTGAATCCAGATTAGAAGGGAGTGTGACAATTTGCCAAGTTATAAAAAAGATGTTTGCTCTCCATCCTAGTTAGAAGATGAGAAAATTTGAAGACAAGCACTATTCAAACTACTCTTATAAGATTTTGACAACAAATTTTTTTTTTCATGGTCAGTGCTTCTCATGTCTTAAATTGGAGTGTACTAAATATTAGTTTTACTATTTTTCTTATTTCCCTATGCATTTACAACCAACAGTAAGAGAGTTTCTACTATGTTTAAAAAAAAATTTAAGGGTCCTAATACAATTGTAATTTTTCCCACTGCCTATTAAGATCATTTTGCAAAGTTTCAGCTTGCATGGTTATTTTTATAGTCCCACACTGCCATGCAAAGCCAGTACTGCCTGTTTTAGCTAATCATAGGAGTATATGTATGTAATTTATTGATAAGTAAATGTAAATGGTTTGGCAGTCTGTGTCCAAACATTTTCTACTGAGGGAGTATGTAGTTAGAAGAGTCTAGAGACCAGTGACTCAGACCATGTTTACTGGAGAACACGGGATGGCAACAGGGAAATGACCACAGTTACAAGGAACAAAGATAATCCACATATCACGATGTAGCTTTCTCAAACTCCCCTGGATGCAAGCGTTTCCTTCTAAGCTCCAGCCTGCTCCCAAGTGCAGAGACCATCTGGAGCACCTCCTACCTGGGCATGCCTCTAGGACCTCCACCACCTTAATTCTCAGAGGTGGTCTTCAAAAAGACATCACCCAAAGCTTGTTAGAAATGCAGGTTAGGGGCCCTACCCCTACCCCTATCAAATTAGAATCTTCCTTTTAATAAGACCTTCAAGTGATTCCTAGACTCTAAAGTTGGAGAGTATGACTCTAGACTTTGTGTCTGAGTCTGTGACGCAATACAAGGACCACGAAGAGACAGGGATTCACTGTGTCCTATATCGAAGGCCTGCATTCTGTATTTTGTTTGAAGACTTGGTACTTCTCCAGGTGACTGATGTCACTCACCAAAAACAATAACAGCAGCAACAAGAAATATTAAGAAAATATTAAAGCACTTACTCCATGCCAGGCAGTGTGATAAGCCACTGACAGACTCATTGAAGAGTCATAACATCTGTAAAATGGGAATCATGATACTACTCCCAAAATGCCTATAAGTTGCAGAACTGCACAGAACCTACATGACATTGGTGGTAGACTGAGAATGTGGAACTGCCTCTATATGTGAACCTCAGAGTTTGTGTGTGTGTGTGCTTTAACTTAATTTTTAAAAATTTTATTTATTTGTGAGAGAGAGAGAGAGAGAGCACAAGCAGGTGGAGCAGCAGGCAGAGGGAGAGGGAGAAGCAG